>NC_068317.1:6342749-7075874 GCF_025860055.1 Xyrauchen texanus
GTGTGTGTGTGTGTGTGTGGATATATACCCAAGTGTATGAATATATAATTCCCTGTCAATAAAAAATGGTTCTTGACCTGAAGGTTCTTTGTGGAACCTAAGGTGCTGCAAAGACCCATTTAAGAACCTTTTTTTTAAGAGTGATACTGTCATTTTTAAAAGAACATTATTAACTGTTTTTTATTTTGTTCTAACCAGTTACCTTTTGGAAAGGAGACTGCAAAACATCTGAACCAGAACGAAAAAATAAAACTTTTGCTCAGGATGAACTGAAATGAAAAACATTTTGGCTGTAATACATTAACTAAACTGTGTGTAGTGGAATCAATACAGCTCTACGGTAACTAAATTTCTGGGTGAACAATGCCTTTAAAATTTTGTGTGTAAATGAAGATTTCAGATTGTACAAGAACTTGTTATTTAGCACTCCCAGTCACCACTGTCAATCATGTCCAAATTACAAATTCAAGATTTCTATTGAAAAGTCCAACATATGTGACAGTTGATGTCCCACAGTCTGCCTTGCTTTTACAGAAGATCTCAACTGATACTTATCGTACAATATGATAAGCAACAATTGTAAGGCAGAAGAAATCATACAGTGTGTACCATGAAAGGCAGCCCGGCCATACATCTCAGATATGCCGGCTTTACAATGATTGTTATAAATGTGTCACAGTGCTAATTCAATTGTGTGGTGATGTTTAAGGAACTTAGGAGTCATTTAGTCATTATGTTTTGAAATGTCTGTCTGTCCCGGTCAGTGAGATTCAACTATTGACCTTTTTGTCCATGCAGTTTGTTAATATTTGATATTTAGTGTCATTATTTTTTAGATTGTTCATCTTGGCACACTAAATAATATAGTGGATTTTGTGCCCTTTGCATCAGCAATTCAGGCACTTTCAAAGTGGCTTCTATGGAACACTGTAGATGCCTCATTAGTGGTGCTTGCTAAATATATTACTATTGCTCTTATGGACATGGATTTAAAAAATTAAAATAAAAAAGAAGCTATTTCTATAGACCAGAATAACAAAGAGACTGGGGATGGGCTCTTTTGATTTGGACCAGTAAGCAACCACCAATTTTGCCATGTATGGCCATATCACCTTTCCGGCATTTACATTTTTATCATTTGTGGAATCTTAGTTACATGTTGTAATATTGAAACAGCATCACGAGCCCCATGCCTTGATGATATGTGAGCAGTTTTGGAACACCACTGCTTTGTGGTCAAAGTAATTAAATTGACATACAGTATATGCTTTTATTATTTCAATAACTTCTGCCTAAATTAGGTCTAAAGTCATTCTTATGGTCTCATCTTATTCCTGGGGTCAAGCAGGATCCAATGATACCTCATTTGTCAGGGTCAGCCATGTTACTTTTTCTTTTATCAAAAACTCATCGTACAAAATTCATCCAATCTTAAATTTGGCTCCAGATTATCTTCTGACAAAGCCACTCAAAAAGTATTGAAAAAAGGATCATCGTTGGGGATACTTTTCAAGATAACAGCACAATTATTCTGACTGTGACAACACCAAAGAGGAGATGTGACTGTTTCTTTGCAACTCTTTGTGCATAGTTGACACCATGACCTAAAGTTCACTGAGCAAAAATAAAGCTACTCCAAACTGTATTATATTCTGACCAATTTTGTCACGGATGTCCTAAAATCCATATTGGACAAATTGATTATTTGTGTTCAAAGCAATTTGGCTGATGCAACAGCATAGTTTTCTCACCTATGCTTGGCTGTGCTTACTGTCAGCTTGGTATGTTCATTTACACAAATATCAGACTTGTGGCAACGTGGTGTTGTGGATTGTGAGCTTGATTGGTGATTAGAAGTGAAGAGGTTTAAACCCTACATGGGATGACAGTAGTGTATATTTTCATGGAAGCTTTAATTTAAAAGAAATGATGATCATATTATGGAGAAAAGCATTAACTGGCCATATATTCAGAGGAGTAAGCCAGATCGCGGTAGTCTGCTGTATTCTCCAGAACAGCAATTAGAATCAGCCCACAAGATCTGGAATTGTGTTCAATGCATATTTGTGGAATTGGATGCACGGTTGCATAAAGTTTTGCATAATTATTTACAATGAATCGGGTGCTAAAAGAGTGCAGGCAGTGTGCGAAAATGGTTAGTGAATACCCTCCACAGTGTTAATTTGTTAAGAGAAATTTGTAGTTATGGATTAAACTGGAATAGGAGAACATATTTTTAACATCTAAAACAGCTTAAAAAATACTTCAGTCATTAAGACTGAAACCATAGACTTATGGTTCTATACAAACTGCCTTGCCTCTCTAAATATTAAAAACCCATGCTAAATATTCTAATGTTTGATGAATGCTTTGAATCTGTTCGCACAAAACTGGTTTAACATACTGGAAGGAGATGTCAGAGATCATTAAGAGGGATCACAACCTCTTTCAGTGTTCCTAGAAATGCAATGATTGTAATGGGTGAAGTCAAGCAGGGAAAATTGTTGAATGAATGCATTGGGTACTTTCATAAGCTTTGCAGAGCAATTTTGAAGAAACTAGCATTGATCCTCTTTTGTCCTCAGCTTACAAAAGCTGCTCACTCCTTTCCCTCTCACTTACACTCATATCTCCCAGCAAGTAATTTGCTCATCTAAGACAGATTCAGGAGCTACATTCTCTCCATGTGGTGAAATATTGAGAAAATCAGAAGGTACTGAGATGTTGAGAAAATATCTGTCTACTTATTAAAAACTTTGTGCATTTGGTAAACAATGTGAGAATACTGTATGAATGGTGAAGAGCATGCTTGAAATGAAATTTGTAAGACGGAACCAGACAAATTTACAAAGGTTATTTACACCTATTATTTCCAAGTAAGCAGTAATTTATCAGAATATCAAAAATATGACCTTATGTTAGTGTATTTTGGAAACAAAATGTAATCTGTATACAATAAAATTTAATTTCCACCACAGAAGGTTATCAAATTATATAGCCTAAATAATAGAGATAAAAGAAGAATTTATTAAAAAGTTTTGTGTTCCCTCATCAAAAGTTCATTCACAAATGTTAGCATTTTCTCAACATAAATTCTGTGTTCGCTCAAAATAGTTTGCATTCCCTTAAATGCGTTTTGCATTCTTTTTCAATAGTTTGAGTTTCTTCACAATAAGTTTCAATAAGTTTTGCATTCCCTCACAATAAGTTTTGCACTCCTTTGCAATAGTTTGCATTCCCTCGCATTAAGTTTTGCATTTCCTCGCAATAAGTTTTGACTTCCCTTGCAATAAGTTCCCTGTCTGTCACTCACTCACTGTTGTATCGCTGTAGTGACACTAGGGGTTCGATCTTGTGAGCCCCAATCACCTTTGCTTAAAACAGAAAGGGTCAATGAGAATTGGTGAGTGGAATTTGCATGCCACTCTCCACCCAGGACATACGAATAGACTTATAGATTTCAAAGATGGCAGCTATGCTTGTCCGGGCGGCTGCAAACATCGGGCTGAAGTGGAACCCTCCACCCTGCCCTGAGCGTTCACGGCTGTATGATTGTTTTTTGGGCTTGGAGCGTGACTCATGGCAGCACCCCGCCTTTCTTCCCCAAAGTGCACAAGGAGCTAATGAAGTCATGGAAGGCACCTTTTTCTGCCCGTATACACTTTGCCCATCAGTTCTCGACGGTGAGGAAGCAGATCGAGGCTATTAACCAACAACATGGAGCCTCTGTAGCAGACATCAGCACAGCTGTGGGTTGGGCAACACCCAATACCTTTGTGAGGTTTTATAACCTACGCATAGACCAGGTTTCAACCCGAGTGTTACACGGTGACAGCAGGTAGACCGGGCAGCTGGCTGGGTGTACTGCTTGCATTGTACCTTCCCCTTTTTCAAAGTTGATAATGTGTGCCTTTTTGTCCTCAGCAGTTTCCTTTATCCGGTGAACCCCAGACACCTCTCTAACTCTTAAGAACTGTTTGGTGTCTAAGGAGGAGTAACGGCACCAGGCCCAGTACTCATGGTATGCCCCTTTTCAGGTGAGCCTGTGTGTTCAGGCTCAGTGCTCCATACGTGGTGATTCTCCCTTGGTAATCCCATATGATGAGTTTCTTTTTTTTTTTTTTTTTTATTTAGTTTGACAGGGACATTGTACATTAATAAAACATTCCTGTAAATGTACCAGAATTAGCCAAAGGCTATTTTTCATCCGTAGTCCCTGGACAAGATGTTACAAGTCAACCTAAAGGAAAAATTAATTAAGAATACATAATAGAAATTTTAATAATTACACAGTACCATAAAAAGCTTTTTAAACAGTTTTGGATCAATTAAAAACAATCAAGCAAAATATAAACAATAATAGGATGACTAGCAGATATGAGATTCTAATGTTGACAAATCTGAGTACTGATTAACCAATTTTTCAATTGAACCCTAAATAAAGCATGTGTGTCTAGATCTCTTATAGTTGTCGGAATACTATTCCATTCTTGTGCAGCTTTGACAGAGAAAGCAGACTGACTAAAACTTCGTCTAAGCGGTATGATACAGTCTTGTCTTAATGCACCTCTTGTATGCGATAATCAGTTGTTCTAATACGAACTAACTGACCAACAGGGGGAGAAGACAAACCATGAATAATTTTATACATCAGGCATATATTAGCATACTTAATCATGTTTTCCCAACTTAAGAGTTTATATTTTTCCAGTATTGGACAATGATGAGAATATACCGAATTCTTATCAAAGACCTTAAGTATACATTTGTATAAGGACTCTAATGGTTTTAGAGTCACTGAACTCGCCTGAGACCAGGTGGTTAAACACAAAGTCATGTGAGAAATAACCATAGAATTCATAAACATCTTAGCTGCTTCTAATGACATGTTATCTCTAGTAAGCCTAAAATTATACAGATTAAACTTAACCCACTTACAAACCTTTTTTACGTGAGCTTTAAATGTAAGTTTAGAGTCAATCAGTATTCCCAGATATTTATATTGTGGCACTACCTGCAGCCTCATCCCTGACACGTAAACATCAGGCTCCCTATTAATACTATTAGACTTAGATAAAAACATACATACTGTTTTGGACACATTTAGTTGCAAGCAATTTTCTTTTAGCCATGACGACACATTAGCCATAGAATCCGTAAGTTCATTTGCAACTTGGGTTAGACTATTACCATGTATATAAATCACTGTATCGTCTGCATACATTTGTACAGTAGTGCCAGGGCATGAAAGATGAAAATCATTTATATACATAGCAAAAAGCACTGGACCCAAGATAGATCCTTGCGGAACACCAGTTGATATACCTAAATCATTAGATATGTGATTATGTAGTCTAACACATTGAAATCTATCTGATAGATATGACTCTATCCAGTTAAGTGTATGTGATGAAAAACTAAAACAAGCTAATTTAGACATAAGGATTCCATGATTAATGGTGTCAAAGGCTTTCTTTAGATCTAGGAACACTACTCCAACTACACCACCTTTATCTAATAGAGTTTTAATATTTTCTATAAAAAAACAATTTGCGGTTTCCGTTGAGTATTTTGCTCTAAAACCAAACTGCATTGGATGCATTGAAAATGAGCTACTACTCAAGTAACTATTAATCTGTTCTGCAACTAGTTTCTCCATAATTTTCTAAACGGTTGGTAATATACTAATTGGCCTATAATTATCAATAGAAAGGGGGTCTCCACTTTTTAGTATTGGAACAACAATCGCTGACTTCCATGCACTTGGGAATTGTTCCTGGGAAATTGAAAAATTAATAACTTTACTAATAGGTTTAATTAGGGTCAAACTAGATTCTTTGAGCATAACAACATCCATACCATATTTATCTTTTGCTCTAGATGACTTAAGAGATCTAATTGTTCTCATAACATCAGAGTCACTAACTGGCCTTATTCTAAAAGCAGGCTCCACTGTTGTAACTGGACAGGCATTAGTATACATGAGTAGGAAAACAACGAGTAATAGTTTCAACGGAATCAATAAAATGATGATTAAAAATCTCTACCATCTCAACTGGATTATTTACTGATTTCCCTTTTACTTTAAGTTCTAGAATTTTCTTATCTTCCTTTTGTTGGCCTGTTAATTTTTTTTAACTGATTCCAAATAATTCTAGGATTGCCTCTTGCTTTTTCTATCATAGTGAGGAAAAAAATCTGCCTTAGCTTTCTGTAATTTCCTTACCACAGAGTTCCTCAACATAGTAAATCGATATCTATCACTACTCAATTTAGTTTTAAGTGAGGTTTTCAAAGCATGATCCCTATCTTTCATCAAATTCAGAATATCTACATTTATCCATGGGACCATATTCTTTTTCTTTCTATGATTAAGTTTACAGGTATAATCAGTAATAATATTTCCTAATCTTTTTGTAAAAATGTCACTATCTTCCTCATAATCAATACCCAATAATAAATTATCCCATTCTATCTGCTGAATAGCACCTTTAAAATGTTCTTGTTTATGCTTTGGTATCCCAAAGAATTCACATTTCTTAACAAATGAGCTAAACCTCTTCTTAGTTAGTTTCCTAGTTACCAAAATCATATTATGGTCAGACAAACCAGTTATCATATTACAAGATTTCAGAATTTGCTCAGGTCTATTTGTAAATATCAGATCAATTTGACTTTTAGTAGAATTAGTTATTCTAGTAGGTCCACTAATTAATTGTTTAAGATCAAGACCATCAGTTATCTGCTTAAGATTTTTCCTGGTAGATTTATCTTCCCAATTTATGTTAAAATCACCCATAATTATTACCTCCTTGTTAAAATTACATTCTTTCAGTAAAGTATCAAAATTTTCATAGAAACTGCAATTAAATGAAGGGGGACGATAGATTAAAATGAGAGTAAACGACATTTGTGTAGATAAGACAATGTTTAAACCAATGCATTCCAATTCATGACAATTCACCCACTGGATTTCGTTACACTGAATACTATCCTTTATATATATCATTACTCCACCACCCTTGGAACCTTCTCGATCCTTTCTAAAGACAGTAAAACCAGGTACCTGAATTAATGCAGTAGAAACATTTTCGTGAAGCCAAGTCTCTGATAAACAAAGGAAGTCTAAATTCGAGTTTAATAAGAGATGATGAACTTGATCACTTTTCGATCTAATACTTCTTATGTTTAGATGACCTCCTAAGAGACCCTTAATTTTAGCTTTAGGATCCCAAACTATACTAGATTGATTAAGGGTTTGGAATATTTTCCATTTTCTATTTTTTAGGATCGCTGGATTAATCACTCTCTTAATTACAGTTTTTATCTTTGTCCCAACTCCACGTATATTATCTAATGATAAGTTCAAATCAATAAAATCAGAAGTCCTCCGTGGATCGGCATCTCCTCCACTCCTCCACCCGGCCGACACGAACGCGTCCACCGACATCCCCGCCGAACCAAAGATCCCCACGCCAGCATCCGAGCCCAACTCCACTCCGGACAGCCCCCGAAGACCACGACGATCACCGGGCCGCTCAACCTCCACACACCCCACACCAGCAACGACGCCCTGGGCAAGCCCGACATCCACAGCAGCACCCTCCGAGACACGACTCCCCCGGTCCGTCCCAACACACAGACAGGCACCCCCAGGCTACTCTTTGGTTTCCCCTTAGGTGAACCCTGTGTTTCCCCTTGCCAGAGCTTTCTCTGCCTCGGCCACTGTGGCTGCGTACCCTCTATGTGGATGGGGTCCTCCGGTGGTATCATTCCATATGTGAACTTCCCCACTGGTAAATCCATGTGAAGTATTCTCCACATGTTAACCTTCCTCTGGTAGGATGTGGTCTCCATAGTGCCCTACCTCCTGGAGAGGGAAGAGCACTTCCCAGCACTATTCTAGAAAGTTGTTGGCAGGAAATTGCATAATGGCAAATCAGGAAAGGCTCCTCCAGTTACCTCCTTGGGAAAGTGCCTCCTCCCCCCTTAACGGGACTAGGGAGACACCTTACCTTACTCGCTGGAAGGACACGACGTGGTTGAGCGCTAACTGCGAGGCACGCAGCATCTTGCCCCTGTCCACTTCCGTACCTCGTGACACGGTTCAGTGCCTGTAGCATTTCCTATAGGAAATCCTAGAGTCACTACATCGACACAACTTCGAGTGACAGACAGGGAACGTCTTGTTTACTGATGTAACCTCTCTTCCCTTATGGAGGGAATGAGACATTGGCCCTCTCCTGTTGCGGTGCTGAACCATCCGCTGACATGGCCGGGACTTTCTATCGGCTCCTCAGCATACATCTGAATGAGTGGTGCACGCCATCTCCTTTTACACCCATATGTCCGGGGCGGAGAGTGGCATGCAAAATCCACTCGCCAAATTCTCATTGGCTTTTTCTATTTTAAGCAAAGGTTATTGGGGCTCTCAAGATCGAACCTTTAGTGTCACTACACCAACACAACGTCTCATTCACAACATTTTACTACCCGGATCCGACCTCCTCGCTCGTCCGCTCTCACTACCCTTGATGGTGGGGCGGCCCACAGGTACACGGCGGTCCCCCAGGTGGATAGGGCGGTTGCAATCCACCTGTGCCCCGAGAACGCCACCGCAGAGTACTCCCCTCCAATGCCTGTAGGATGACGTTGTCACTGACTTCGAGAGCCTACATTGCCACTGCACAATAATTTTTAATTAATAATTAAAATAATTTAGCTAATTTTATTGCTAAATTACGGCACATGCTCTCTGTTGCTGATGCCGAAAAAATTATTAATGCATTCATGACCTCAAGACTAGATTATTGTAATACATTTCTGGGAGGATTTCCAGCAAGATCAATAAATAAACTTCAATTGGTTCAAAATGCAGCAGCCAGAGTGCTAATGAGAATCAAGAAATATGATCATATTCGCCCCATTTTATCATCGATACATTGGTTAGCTGATAAATTCTGTATTAATTTTTAATTCTGTTCACTACATACAAAGCTTTGAATGGTCTAGCTCTGCAGTACTTAAGTGACCTTCTACCACGCTAAATTCCATCACGTTCATTACGATCAAAATATTCTGGCCTGTTAATTGTTCCTAGAATATCAAAATCCACAAAAGGAGGAAGATCCTTTTCATATTTGGCTCCTAAACTATGGAGTAGTCTCCCTAACACTGTTCCAGATGAAGACACACTCCCTCAGTTTAAGTCTAGACTAAAGACTCATCTATTTAACCACGCATACACCTAATTTATCCTCCAACCCACAATTAGGCTGTTTTAGTTGGGTCTGCCGGAACCAGAAACATTGATCATGATTTATAACTCTGCAATAAATTGAATGGCATCTATGCTTATATTATTAAATTGTTTTCCCTGTCTCAACCTCGGGACTCCTATCCTGAGGTCACCAGAACCGGCTGGATCCAGCTCCATTCCTGCTTCATGTTGGACTCCACTGCTACATGTAACTGTGTGATGATGACTAATAGCATCCGTCTATTACGGTCTATTACGAGGGACTTCAGAGGATGAACTGATGCCAACCACCACCATAAGACATAGGATACTTCAAATGCCATTGTCTGAACCTTGGATTTAGGATGGACCACACCAAACCTCACCGAAATTACCAGCCAGTTTGAACTGTGTTTCACATCCCTGATCTCTGCCTGCATCACCTCGGTCTATTGATGGACTACAATCTTGAAATGAAATACATAGATGTAACATGATCAATGGAAAGGAGGAGGCGAGAACCGGCTTTTCAATATAAATAATAGTTTTAATGATAAACTTAAAATACAACATAAACACACACGACGGACATGTCCGTTAACGACCTCTCTCTCCCGCATGATCCCCTGCAGTCGACCTTTATCCCTCACGGAGGCTTAATTAGCCTAATACGGGACCGGGTGTGTAGGATAACGACCCTGCCCCGCCCTCCGCCCTGCCACAATAGACTAACGATTGCCAACAAAAGCCTTCATCAGCCAATTAACAAGGACAATTGCACCTATGTGAACTTCTGCAGTTAATCCAGGATGGACTTCAAAGACATTGGTCATTAATCTTACAGTTCAAACAAAATTGATGTTTAAACACTGACCTTTAAGTCTTACTTAGTTTAATAATTTTTAACCATGACTTGAACTATACATAAGTAATATTTACATTATATTCAAGATGTTAGCCAGAGGGGAACTGGCCCCCACAGTGAGTCTGGTTTCTCCCAAGGTTATATTTCTCCATTAATCAACATCTTATGGAGTTTTGTGTTCCTTGCCACAGTCGCTTTCAGCTTACTCACTGGGGTTATTAATACAATTATTATTTAATTACTTATTTTTAAACACGATAAACAATCGTATTTTATCTAATTACACAATGATGATTCATCAGCATTATAGACATTAGTTTTATCGTCTGTTAATGCCTGATCTTCTGTAAAGCTGCTTTGAAATTATGTGTGTTGTGAAAGGTGCTATACAAATCAAATTGACTTGACTGACTTGACTTGACAGGCCGCCTCCGCCCTGCATACCATGGCTCTCCTGCAAGTCCACCAAGGCACTTAAAGAATTGCACTTGGGTAGTCCTGACCCCGACGTGCTGCAGGAACTGCGCTCTGCCACCGACCTTGCTATCCCTTGCAATCTTGGACTTGCAAGTTTTCAACCGGGCTTTACGCAAACTCTCCTTCAAAATGCTCACGCAGAAACAAATTCTAACCTGTGTTTGACATCAGATTGGTTTGCAGCGGTAGACCTGAAGGACGCATACTTCCACGTCTCCATTCTGCCTCGACATCGACCCTTCCTACAGTTTGCGTTCAACGGCCAGGCGTATCAGTACAATGTCCTCCCCTTCGGCCTGTTCCTGCCCCTTCGTGTCTTCACCCAATTACCTCGATGACTTCAAGTCCACTGCATTGTGGTGGGCCAAAATAGCGGCAACATACACCTTCAAGGGGCATCCATCAAGAGGGTTGGGGACCTGCAAGCGTTCTCTATCAGCAACACTTGCCTGGAGTTCGGTTCGGCAGATACTCATGTCATCCTAAGACCACGACCGGGCTACGTGCTCAAGGTTCCTGCAACCCCCACCAGGTCGTGAACCTGCAAGCAAGCTGCCCCAGGAGGAGGCAGACCCAGCCTTTGTTGCTGTGTCCGGTACGTGCTTTGCGTATCTATTTGGACCACACGCAGTGCTCTAGATTTTCTGAGCGGCTCTTGTCTGTTTTGGTGGACAGCAGAAAGGAAACGCTGTCTCCAAACTGAGGCTGCCCGCTGGGTCGTCGACGCATTTTCCTTGTCCTTCCAGACCCAGGCTGTGCCCACCCTCTTGCAGGTTTGAGCACACTTGACGAGAAGTGTGGCATACTCGTGGGCACTAGTCAATGGCACCTCCCTAAGCAGACATCTACAGAGAAGCGGGCTGGGCAACACCCAATACCTAAAGGTGAGATTCTGTAATGTCAGGATTGAGTCAGTCTCGTCCCTTGTTTTGTCAGGTCTGAGCACGTAGAACTCGGTAACGCGGAACAACTGACCAGGTGTGGCACCTCTTGGCTCCTCAGAGCAAAACCTGACTGACAGACGCACGTCTGCTTCCCTTTATACCCGTACGTCCGTTTATACCCGTACCATACCCGTATGCAAATTCTGTCTGCCAATTTCTCATTGGCCTTTTCTCAAGTTCAGAGGTATGCGAGGCTCTCAAGAAAGACCCCTTGTGTCACTACAATCGACACAACGTCTCGTTCCCTCCATCAGGGAATGGAGGTTACAACAGTAACCATGACATTTTGTGTTTACTCAAATGAGTTTGCATTTCTTCGCAATATGTTTTTCATTCCCTCGCAAAAGTATGATTTCATTCGCATGAAGTTTTGTGTTCCCTCGTAATAGTTTTCGTCATTCCCACTACATAATGTTATTAAATCAAATCACCTACATAATTTGAGAGATGAGGGGGTGGAAATGACATTTGTTTCTTCAGAAAATTTTAACATTTCTGAATTCTCATTTGATGTATGTATATTCACTATATTAAAATGTCTGCAGGGCCAAAAGTGCCCATACATACATTACATTTAAATGTCTGCAGGGCCAAAAGTGCCCATACATACATTACATTTAAATGTCTGCAGGGCCAAAAGTGCCCATACATACATTACATTTAAAGAAACAAGATGAAATGTTGAGAAAATTAAAAAGAGCAAAAAAAAAAACAACAACTCAGAAACTATAATTGAAAACAACTTTTCTGAACGAGTGAAACTTATGTTGAGTTTTCTGCCACACAGTACTCTCACTTAATCTTAATAAATTGGATTGTCCCTCATAAACCGAGGAAAATAAGATTAAATAAGCAAGTGACTTAATTTAAAATGTAATAAGTGTTTTTTTACAACTGTATTTTTTTTTCTTTCATTCCATGCTTAAGATTTTAATATTAAATGTTGCTACAGGGCTTTGGTGAGATTTATCAGCAGTAAACAGATACAGCCCTCGAGCTACAAGCAAACGTGTCATTCGAAGCATCCATTCACCTACTGCAAATGATCACATGCTCGCCTCAACTAAAGATTTGTTCAAGATTTTGCTATTTCTGTTTAGAGTTTCCCCATCCCTTTTTTCTGATACTCGCATCCTTTTCATTTGATTTTATTGATCCTGACCACCATTTTTGGCTTATTTTGGAAAATGTTTTCCATCCAGTTCCTTTACTCTAACTGGGGGAGTTTTGTTCTGCCACAAAAGAATTCATGCAGAATAAACAAGCGCAAAATGAAGGAAATTGCTGTGTAGACCCCTTAATGATGCTTACATTCTTCCTTCCTCCCCCTCTTCAGAATATTTTGGTCACAGATAAGCATGTAATTGTACGAGATGCAAACCCAGCTATTAAGGTCCTTTGATGTTTTTTACAGGGCCTTCTCAAACATGCTTAAAATGCTCAGATATGGAAAGCCAAAAAACAGATGTAATAAAATCTTTCCTGTCGCTCTAAGGAAATTGTCAACAAAAATTATACGGAGATACTGCTGCCATATAATACCAGTAGGAATCTGAGGTCCTCTTATCAGGATTTGTTGGTGGTTCCATGCTCCAGGCTCAAGAAAAAAAGAGACTGTGCCTTTGAGGTTGTAGCTCCTATACTTTGGAACTATCTCCCTTTGGACTTAAGATCTGTGGACACTTTTAAAAAGCAGCTTAAGACCCACTTGTTTAGACCTGGTTTTTTATTTTTATTTTTTTATTTGTTTGTTTTTAGTTTGTGTTTTTATCTTGCCTTGTGTTTTTATCTGGTTGTCTGCATTTATTTATATTACTCTGTTTCTTATTTGCTCTTTAGTCTTGTATTGTGAAGCACTCTGTGACATATGCTCTTTAAAGGTGCTATATACATACAATACTATACTATACTTTATATGCCTGGCTGATTTAAAAAAAAAAATAGGTGACAGTTTTTTAGTTATTGAGTTTTATTTTTTACTTTGTGAGACTATTTTTTTTTTTTTGGATCAGTTCCACTTTTGTACTGTGCTTTCACATTGGCACCAATGAAATTCAATTAAATATACTGTAATTCATCAGAATACCCACATTGTGCTTTAAATCCATAGATTGAAGTCTAGAATGAGTGTAGAGCTACTAAGTGCATCATATGAGATCATTTAAACAGCTTACAAAATTGGTAAGCTAAAACAAGAGCAAGAGACATTAGTTACATTAATGTAAGATACAGATTGTATATTAGAAAAAATGGCAGGTCATGATATCCTATGCACACATAATGTATGTATGTACAGTCAGATGTGGAAAAAGTACTGAAAATAATACTTAAGTAAAAGTACTGTTACTTCTTAAATCATTTTGTTTGAGTAGAATAAATAACCTGTCCTTAAAACTACCCAACTGAGTAGCAAAAGCTATGCCCTTTTATAATAAAAACTCTATGCTGCAATTTAAAAATGTAGCACACACTGTAATTGACATTCCCTTTTATGGCTGTTTGCCAGAAAGAATAAAAAATATAGGTATTGTTTTGGTGTTTGAACATTTGCGCTACTGGATGTGGCCTTTATCTCTCCCCTCATACAGGACTTGCGAGAACATGCCCATGAGAACGTTGTGGTCGTGGCTCACTTCCTTCTTCGTGAAGAAAGGAGGCACCATGGCTGCTTACCAAACTGGTCCGTCCTGGGCTGATGCTCAGCCGGCTGGGTCGGCAAGCACCGTGCGCAATCTGGAAGTGGACATGGGAATGTTTCTACCGGCTCAGCCCTCGCGGACCTCCCATCCCCATCATGCTTGTTCTATCCGGAAGAGCTGTCTAGCGATGCAGGCGGGGTTTAATTTGTCGTTCATGGCTTGCGATGAGGATGAGCTTTCGGTCGCAGCATTGGAGGATGGGCTTCTGCTATCAGAAGCGGATGAATCTTCTGAGCTCCCGCCCATGGGTGGTAGAGCACAGGATGAGGCAGACGCTGAGATGGCAGCCGTGCTTGCTCAGGCAGATGCGAACATCAGGCTAAAGTGGAACACTCAACCCTGCCCTGAGTGTTCACGGCTGGATGATTGGTTTCTGGGCTCGGAGTGCAACTCACAGTGCCTTGCTTAATGGAAGTTCACGAGGAGATAACGAAGTCATGGAAGGCACTTTTTTCTGCCTGTTCACACATTGCGGGCTCGTCCTCTCTGAATACCCTCGACGGCGGAGCAGCTAAGGGATATGTCGAGCTTCCCAAATAGAGTGTGCCGTAGTGGTTCATTTATGCCCGCAGGGCATAGCCACCTGGTGCGACTGACCAAGGCTCGCTTTCAAGGCCTGAAAGCTCTCTTCCTCTTTAATAATTAAGGCTTACAAGGCTGCGGGTCAGGCCATTTCCACCGTGCAAACCCACTTCCCCCTTTGGTACTCCCTGTCCGAGACACCCCTCAGCACGGATGTCTTGGTGCACAGCTTGCCTTAAGAGCTACGCAAGTATGTATTTCCTCCTGTGAGATTCATTGCACAGACTATGTGGAAATTCAGGGAGGATGATCACCAAGCCCTGTATGTTGTGCCGTACTGGCCCAACCACACTTGGTTCTCGGATATGAAGCTCCTGGAAGTAGCACCTCCCTGGTGCATTCCCCTGAGGCAGGACCTTCTCACTCAGGGGCAGGGCATGCTCCAGCACCCACGGCCAGACCTCTAGAATCTCCGCCAGTGGTAGTAAATACAATCACTCAGGCCAGAGCCTCCTCTACGAGGTGGCTGTATGCCTTGAAGTGGAATCTCTTTGCAAACTGGTGTTGTTCCCGTGGGGAAGACCCACAGAGATGCGGTGTTAGGTCTTTTCTGTCTTTCCTTCAGGAAGGGCTGGAGAGATGGCTCTCTCCCTCTACTCTGAAATTGTACGTGGCTGCACGGGAGACCCTCACAACAGCATGACCTGATCAACAGGTTCCTCAAGGGCGAAAGGAGGTTGAATTCACCTAGACTGCACCTGATTCCCTCTTGGGATCTCCCTGTGGTCCTACCTGCCCTAAAGAGAGCCCCCTTCGAGCCCCTGGAGCAGGCCAAGCTCAGCACTTTGTCTCTGAAGACAGCCCTCCTGGTGGCGCTCACTTCCATCAAGAGGGTGGGGGACCTGCAGGCGCTCTCTGTCACCAGCAAATGCCTGGAGTTCAGGTCGGCACACTCTCATGTGATCCCTGCCTGGATAAAAGCCCAAAGTTCTCACCACTCCTTTCCGGGATCAGATGGTGAGCCTGCAAGCGCTCCTTTCCTAGGAGGAAGTCAAGCCCTTGACGTTGCATTGTCCAGTCTGAGCGATGTGCATCTATCTGGACCGCTCGCAGAGCTTTAGGTGCCTGGAGCAGCTCTTTGTCTGTTTTGGAGGGCATCAGATAGGGAAAGCTGTCTCCAAGCAGAGGCTGGCCCATTGGATTGTGGATGGCATTTTCCTAGCATACCAATCACAGTACTTGCCGTGCCCCTTGGGAGTCTGGGTGCAAACCACTAGAGGTCAAGTCAAGTGGTTTTTATTGTCGACATTTCTGACAATGAACAGGACAATAGGCACAGTGAGAGACAGTGCAGCGCCGGCCAGTACACAGTAGTGCAAAAAGATGACTGTTTCTAAAAATGCCAAATGTAAACATAACATACTATGAGATTGTGTCCTATGCACATAGCAGTTATTGAGGTAGCAAGTGACAATAATTAAAGAGCAACTCAGGACACATGTGTGTGTGTCAGTCCAGTCTCGGATTATTGAGGATACCAAGGAATTTGGTGCTCTTGACGATCTCCACAGAGGAGCCGTCAATGTTCAGCAGAGAGTGGTCACTCTGTGCTCTCCTAAAGTCAATAACCATCTCTTTAGTTTTGTCCACATTCAGAGACCGGTTGTTGGCTCTACACCAGTCTGATAGCTGCTGCATCTCCTCTCTGTATGCTGACTCGCCGTTCTTGCTGATGAGACCTATCACAGTCATGTCATCGGCGAACATAATGATGTGGTTCGAGCTGTGCATTGCTGCGCAGTCGTGAGTCAGCAGAGTGAACAGCAGTGGACTGAGCACACAGCCCTGGGGGGCCCCAGTGCTCAGTGTGATGGTGGTGGAGAGGCTGTTCCCGATCCGGACTGACAGAGGTCTCCCAGTCAGGAAGTCCAGGATCCAGTTGCAGAGGGAGGTGTCCAGGCCCAGCAGGTTCAGATTTCCAATCAGGTGCTGAGGAATTATTGTGTTGAATGCTGAGCTGAAGTCTATGAACAGCATTCGAAGGTATGAGTCCTTTTTATCTAGGTGGGTGAGGGCTAGATGGAGGGTGGTGGCAATGGCATCGTCTGTTAAACGGTTTGGACGATACGCGAACTGCAGTGGGTCTAGTGAGAGGGGCAGCTGGGTCTTAATGTGCCTCATGACGAGCCTCTCAAAGCACTTCATGATGATGGGTGTGAGTTCCACGTTGGAACGACGGCGCTGCTCAGAGAGATGTTGAAGATGTCGGTAAGAACATCTGCCAGCTGGTCTGCACATCCTCTGAGCACTCTGCCAGGAAGGTTGTCTGGTCCAGCAGCCTTCCATGGGTTGACTCTATGTAGAGTTACATCATCCGTGGTAAGACGTTCCTTGGGAGGAGGGGTGGTCTTCCTCACCACCACGTCTTTCTGTGCTTCAAACCTAGCGTAGAAGTTGTTCAGCGCATCTGGAAGGGAAGCATCTATGTCACAGGCAACTGATGTTGTCCTGTAGTTGGTGATGGCCTGGATGCCCTGCCACATATGTCGCGTGTTGCCGCTGTCCTGGAAGTGATTGTGGATTCTCTGGGCGTGTGCGCACTTTGCCTCTCTGATGGCCCGGGAAAGTTTGGCCCTCGCTGTTCTTAGGGCAACCTTGTCGCCTGCTCTGAAGGAGTCTCGGGTCCTCAGTAGCGCACGCACCTCCGCAGTCATCCGCGGCTTCTGGTTGGAGCGTGTGGTGATGGTCTTGGAGAAGGTGACATCGTCAATGCACTTGCTGATGTAGCTGGTCTCTGATGCTGTGTATTCCTCCAAGTTGGTAGAGTCGCCATATGTTGCAGCCTCCCTGAACATGTGCCAGTCAGTACACTCAAAACAGTCCTGAAGAGCAGAGATGGCTCCTGCTTGCCAGGTTTTCATCTGCTTCTGGAGCGGTTTGTGCATCTTACGAGTGGTCTGTATGCTGTAATTAGCATAACACAGATGTGGTCAGAGTAGCCGAGGTAGAGGCAGGGCTCTGCCTGGTACGCGCCTGGGATGTTTGGTAATATGTGCCTTTTGTCCACAACAGTTCCCCGTATCCAATGAACCCCGAGCACCCCTTTAATTCTTAAGCACTATTCGGGTACGAACTCGGTGGAGGAGTTATGGTCCCAGGCCCAGTACTCGTGGTATGACCCTTTTCAGGTGAGCTCGTGTACTTGGGCTCAGTGCTCCATACATGGTGATTCCCCTTTGGGTAATTCCATGTGATGCATTTACACTGTTCAGGTTTGTCCTCTGGTGAAGCCTGTGTTTCGCCTCATCAGAGCCCCGCTCTGCTTCGGCCACTGTTGCTGTGTATCCTCTCCCTAGAAAGGGTCCTCCCGTATCATTCCATATGTGAACTTCACTGTTGTTAAGTCCATGTGAGGTAAGACATTTCATCTTATTCCAGGAATATTTTATACAAAGTCACAGTACTTTACCGATTTAACCTTCTAAAATGTACAGAATGTATTTAAATCCATGATTTAAACAATACCTAGTATTGCTAGGTAATTCTGAAAATGTATTTGAACTGTGGTAACTTTTATAACTGACAAATGAATGATTATAGCCTGATGGACCTCTTTAATCCTCTGGGGTCTGAGGGTGTTTTGGGCCCTGGAGAAGTTTTGACATGCCTTGACATTTGTGCTTTTTTTCAGTTGCTTAAAAGCATATTAATGGCTAAAGTCTGATAACACTGTATTCAGCACAAACTGGGCTACAATAATATGTGATCAGCATGTGTGTACAAGTTTGTATTTTTGCGAAAATAATGTTTATGCATGGTTTTTGAAAAAATATATTTTTTTAAGTAATTGAAATAAGGACATATAACACATACTAAATATTTGTCCACAAGACTTTTGAGAACTGGATCTTGTAGCCTAGAGTTTTTGCTACAAAATGATGTGAAACCATCCTGATCAATCATTCATACAAAACAATATAGTAATTTAACTTTTGTAAGACACTTTTAGTGTTAGAAAGGTCATATGCGAGGAGGCGTGAATGATCATGAATATTTTCAGCAGCATTACTGCAGTCTTCAGTGTCACATGATCCTTCAGAAATCATTATAATATGCTAATTTTTTTAATATGGGCATATTTAAAGAGTATTTTACTAATTTACACCTGAACACATATTTGAAAGCACAAGCTTCGTTGATGATAATGAGGCAGCAAAAACACTAGTTAAAATATAATCTAAACATTCATATTATTTATATATCATATTACATATCATATTTATATCATACAGCATACAATTTAAATGCCTGCTTTAGCCGAAACAGCATTTACATGTAACTAAAACTTGCCTATTAGAACATATTTCAAATTTCAATACTCTGAATCCTGGCTGGCAAGTCTGGAAACAGTCCCACTAGTAAAATATGTACATGTTTATATAAAATAGCATGTCAACTAATATGTAAGTAAAACTAAATGACTTACTCATACAAAATTGTATCCTCAGCTGGATCAAATCTCTCTTCAAAATACAAACGTTCATCAGAGTCCCCGCTCTTCTTTGGAGGAAAATGTTAACTCTTCATCACTATCCAGGAGTTTCCTCGCCTGTGTATCTTGCTATCTTTCAAACGCACAGAAAAGTGAATGAACTAGATGTTTTAAGGCAGAGTCGGGGGTGTTCACCATTTGTTTCGATCATCTCAGCACATTTCCGCATGAATAGCGCCCTTTGCCCGTGGGTGTAACCACATTAGGGATAATTAGCTGAGCCTGGAGAAACTGTACCTCTCTTTGTTTCATACAGATTACATTGCAGAAGAATATTTGTTTTAAATGTGAATTGTTTTATTTAAAAGTAGACATTTTAAGCTTTCTTTAGACATGTTTCATGATTGTGTGATAAGTATTTGCAGAGATTCAGTTCAATTTTGTGACGTCTTTCAGAAATATTCTCGCAAACGGAGACTGCTGAAAGCTCACCATTTTTATTTTCTTTATTTTACAAAAGCACAAGGATTTGTTGTTATTGCGAGTGTACACAAACAAAAGTAGACCCTTTATAGTCTCTAATGATCTCTTACACTTATCTGTATGCCCCAAAATGATGGAGAATTTTATGTTGTTTCTGCTGTAATGACAGAAAAATCCAGCAGGATGTGCCGGTGCATCTACCGACCCCAGAGGGTTAAAATGTGTGTAATGTTTGATCCATGTTGTATAACCAATGAATTTTTGTTACCTACACGTATAATATTCATGAAAGAATGTCAAATTTGGTATGTAAATGCTCACTTAGTTACATGGAAGAAGCTGATGACAACGAATATCATGTCTCTTGTACCATTCTCAAGATATATAAGTTCATGTTTAAATATGCACTAGTTTTGAGCGGGAGATTTGTGAGACTTCGAAACAAAGGACCATAAAATCAACTGTCGGAAAAGACAGCCCAGTTGACCATGTGACTCTGAAAATTCACTTCTGATTATTGCAGACCTTGGACACTAGACACTTTTAGGGATGCGGACAATTTCAGTTCAAATGTTTCCAAACAGGAAGATCACACTATCTTCCTCTCACTTCTCTGCTCTTCTGACTGCTCAGACTTGGCTCTGACTCTTCCCTTGTGGTCTTCTCTGGATCTTGTCAGAACTAGATCCATGCCATGTGAGGTCCAAGGAAGCTCGGGACTCGAAGCCCCGAGGAAGCCTCTCACTCTCTATGGTTCAAACACCCATGAGAAGGCCTCGCTTCATAGCCAACCTCATCATTCATCCAGACAATAACTACCTGCCAAGAACCAAGCAACACAAAGAATGCAAGGAAATAGAAAGACACGCAAGTACATCTATACACTTTGCTCAAAGTGCTGGTATATTAGTTAAATACTTTGGGTAATCCAATAGAAAATCGATGTAGACTCAAAGAAGGATAAATGGTTCTTAAGGCATTGTCAACAGACTCCATAAAGTTCATTTTCTTCACATTCTGTCATTCTTTTCACCAACTTGTCTCATGTATATTTGTGTTTGATTATATTTATGTTTAGAATAGCAATAAAGTTTGTCTCTATTCAAAGATAACTTGACTGTGGTATATTTTGAAAATAATCTCATCCCGGTTTCTAAAAGATTTCGCTTCAAAGCTGTACCTAAATACATGTGATATTATTTTCAATAAGCCATGAGAATAATATTACTCCCATAAGATAATTAATCAGAAACCCCTTATGAAAGCAAATTCCTTACAATAGAAATTGTGAGCGGATACAACGAGACAATTTTAACGGTGTAGAATTTTATTCAAACAAATTATGTAGTTATTTGTCATTTATATAATGTATAATGGTTGTCGCTATATTATATTTTTCATTACCTAATAATGTAGAATAAGGACAGTTTCATTTAGTTCATAGCTCACATATTTCTAGACCCAAAATTCCCTTACATATAATGGTGTGAGAATGAGGACACTTTAATGGTTCCCTTCTAAATTAAGCATACCAATACCCTACAGCTCTTTCTCTCTCAATCCCTTTCACTCTTCCAGTCTTGTCTCATAGTGACTCACACACACACACACACACACACACACACACACACACACACACACACACACACACACACACATATTATAAATCTTCCTAGGTTTGTTTTCTCAACCTTTTGTATCCACTTCCCCTCTCCCTCCAGTTATTTCCTCCTACACATCAGTATTCACATTAAGATGCTTATCTACTGTGTTCCCCATCATTCCCCCAGATGCTTCATTTTTTCTGAAGTTCATCGTCACTTGAAATGAGCTCCATCTGTTACACTCAGCCAGGGTTTGGCCACCTGGTGGCCTTGTACCCTAATTGTGACCATGTGGAGGGTCTCAAAGGCCCCTGTAACCCCGCCTCCTACTGGGACTGTGGATGATTGACAGAAGGTTCACATCACTGCCACAAACAGTCCGGGTCAGGACTGCTGCCAAAAAAGTGAAACATCCTTTGCAAGCATAAGCGAGTCACTGCTGAGTATAACTGAAAATGGTGGAGAAAGAATTAACAGAAAAGGTGAGAAAAAAGAAAGAGTGTGGGAAATGGGATTTCTTCTAGATCAGCATGACTTTGTTTGACCACAATTCAAAGACTACATTTTGTGTTCCCTCGAAATAACTTTTTCATTCCCTCGCAATAGTTTGCATTCCCTGGCAATAGGTTTTACATTCCCTCACATAAGAACTCGTATGATGCTATGTATGATCGCTATGGGACTCTGTCCGAGTGTCAATTGGTCTGAAGCCCTTATACAATCACAGTAATTTAAGGCTGATGCTGCTTAAGCGACACCCCTAGTGAGCTATGTCATGGGCTCCATAAAGGCACTCGCATTCTCCCTACAATCTTACCCATTTATCATGCCAGGGAAGACGTTTTATTCCATGAGCGTTCCTGCTGTATACACACTTCAAGGCGATTTTTATACATGCCAAGATAATATAAAGCAATTCTCCCTACATTCAACCCTGTTCAACATGCCAGGGAAGATGTTTTATTCCATGAGTGTCCCTGCTGTATATACACATCTGGGTGATTGTTATGCATGCCTAGATATAATAAAGGCAATTCTCCCTACATTCTTCTCAGTCCAACATGCCAGTGAAGTTGTTTTATTCCATGAGTGTCCCTGCTGTAGACACTTCAGGGTGTTTCTTTATACTTGCCTGGATAAAATACAGGAAAATATTATTTACTCTCATTCAATTGGCTGCAGTAGCGAAGGCACAGGAGTCTCCTGCTGTGCCACTGATTTTAGAACAGTCACCAAATGTAAGCCAAGAGTGCCATGCCATCTAGTGGTTAATTTTTGTGCTACAGGAGCGAGCCATGCATTCATTCCTCTGTCTGCCCGTTTAGCAGATTGGCAGCAGTTGCAAAATGATTTGAAATTGGAAGTTCGAATGATAGAGCATTGATATATCACGGCGGCTTGCATATCGATCTGGATTTGAGACCTTTTCATTTCACTCTAACTGTGACAATATTTGTTTCTGTGTCAACATTCTGAATGGACATTTCATTACAGTCGGGGGACTGGTTTGTGTCCATAGATTTGAAGGACGCTTATTTCCATATTCAGATTCTGCTAAAGCACAGGCACTTTCTCAAATTCTCTTTTGGGGGTAAAGCAAACCAATTTTTTGCCTTTCCGTTTGGATTTACTCTAGCACCACGCTCTTTCACAAAATGGATGGATGTTGCTCTGATGTCCTTAAGGCTTCAAGGTATCTGCATTTTGAATTATATAGATGATTGTTTGGTGTTGGCTTTTTCATTCGCTCACATAAGTTTGCATTCTATTGCAATAGTTTCCATTCCCTCACAATAAGTTTTGTGTCCCCTCTGAATAAGTTTGCATACCCTCGCAATAGGCTTTGCGTTGTCTCAGAATAGTTTGTGTT
Organism: Xyrauchen texanus; assembly: GCF_025860055.1. NCBI lineage: Eukaryota > Metazoa > Chordata > Actinopteri > Cypriniformes > Catostomidae > Xyrauchen > Xyrauchen texanus. Next base: position 6,365,944 of record NC_068317.1, read on the forward strand.
CCTTCACAAGTTTTGCATTCCCTCATGATACATTTAGCTTTCCCTCACAATAGTTTGCACTACTGTGCAATATGTTTTGCATTTCCACGCTATACCTTGCAATCCCTAACGATTGAACCAATTAATTTACTTGGTTTTACTACAGTAATTTTAGTTGAACTATGGTATTTGTTGTATTACCATAGTAAACACAAAATTGATCATAGTTTTACTACAGTAACTAAAGTTCAACTACAGGGCTTTCCACACTGCACGTAACCCTGTGTTATCGTCTTTTTAAACCCTAATTTTAAAGGGTAAAGCAATATTTCACTCTTGCAATTTTGAAAGTGGGTCAGGGTTATGAAATCCTTCTCCTGAGCAGGGTAATTATGAAGAGTGTGAGACATGAAACAAGTTAACAATGATATTTATTGTAAAAATGTAATAGGCCTAATAATACCATAATACCAAATCTTTGGTAGTAAATTTTTTTATAATTCTGCAGTTTCAAAAGTGGTGTCAAACTTATTTTAGGTCGAGAGCCGTTTTGGACTAAGTGTCAGTGTATGAGGGCTGAAATGTTAATACATGCATGTGTGTGTGTGTGTGTCGCAAGTCATTTGGAAAAATTATTTGAAAGTACCAGCTCATAAGACTCATTAATTTGTAGATAATCAAACTACACCAGTCACTCAGTGTTGTTGAGCGCATTAGCCAACAAACACAACACAATAGAAAGGTGTGCCGTGCTGTTTTGGTGTTATTTCATGGCATCATTCAATTCAGATTGCAAAATCAAAACTTGGGTATAATAAAATGTCTTTAGTTGTGACGCTGAAAGTGGTGGATCAAAGCGGATCAGCAGAGCATCAAACACCATTAATCTAGACTAACCTATATTCTGCTTTAATTACTTTTGGGTGAAAATAAAAGGGAGAACATTGATTTTATTTATTTCATTAACTGATGTTATATCAATTAGTACAAAATCAAGCAACAATACTGACAAGAAAAGAGAAAACCTCTGCTCTAGGCTGGATTGCTTCAGCTTAAAATAAATCTAAAATCGGACATTGACACAAAGAAACTTTAAATAAGAAACCCACATAGTAAAAATTATTATTCTGGAAATAACTTTAAAGTTATTACCTCCAATAGTTATCCTTATACCGGTCCATTTTGGGATGGGTTGTCATGGGACTGTTGTGAAGACATAAGGGTCATTCGCTGAAATGCGTGAATCCACAAGTGCTGAATCTTGTGCATAATTAAATTAATTTCCACTGATGGTGCTAGGTACTGTATAACACAAATTAAAATGTTTATCTGCACTGCTGTAGCTTAAAAAGATCATCATACTAATAGTAATAGACTAAATCAAAGTGAAAGTATTTTTTCCCATCAAATCATCCCATCTCATTGGAGTCCTTTGCGGGCCACATTTGGCCCATGGGCCGAATGTTTGATACCTCTGCATTATGCAATGGTTAATTTGTGGTAGACCTATGAATTTTAAAGTATAAAACTCACTCAATTTTGTTAGATTTCCTAAATAAGAATTCATATCTTAGCTTTTGCTGCTATAATACTGCTGCCAAGATTCTAGGGTGTCCTTGGTGGTTGCCAGGGTGTTACTATGTGCTTGGTAAGGTGTTCTGCTGGGGTGCTTGTAGGTGGTTACTTATTGGCCCAAGTCAAAAGAGCCTTTCTTCATTATTCTTCTTTGATCCTTAGCTGGCAATGTGCCGGGGTTTTACTGTTGTGCTGTACGCTGCTTTGGGCAGTGTTGGTTAAGTTACAATCAAAAAGTAATCCACTTATGATTACTTATTACTTCTTTTGAATTTTAATTAGATTACTTTACTGATTACATCTTTGTTAAAGTAATCAGATTACTAATTACTTTACTTTTATTTTTACTTTCTAAAACCAATCAAACCAGTGAAAAAAACGAATGTGACAATAATAGCTCTTTTAGTACTTTAATATTGACTGAAAACAATAACACAATTTCAGCAAAAGACAAAGACAGCAACTTGGTTAAAGAGATTCAATGCATTTCTAAATATGAAATTTCTTATCTCAAATATGCTGTAGTATTATCTTCAGGTGAGTGTGTGTGTGTCCACGCTATCTACATCCTTCTTAGCTGTGTGTGTATGTGTTCAGTATGCTTGTTTACCAGTGTTTTTGTTGGAGAGAAAGACACATCTGCAAACAGCTTTGATATTAAATCCATTGTGTATTTGAATGCTTGTTGTATCTTTTCTGTGTTAATGTACAGGTTTGCTTGTGTGTTTCATCATGCCTGTGTATGTGTGAATGTACAGTATGTCTGTTTGTGTGTACATGTGCAGCATGTGTGGGTTTACAACTTTATAGAGAGTGGATTGATTCTACCATCTTGCTTGTGCTCGGATGAATTGAGTATTCTTTATCACTTGTGCATCTGTGATGCTATTGCATTGTGTCTGTGTCTAATTGTGTACAGTACATAAAGAACATAAAAGAGCCTTCTGCTTAGCGATGTCTTTTTCATGACGCCATGCCACAAATTTCTACACATTGTTAGCGATATATCCCTCTGTCAGATATGAACGTGTGCTGTTTTCCATGTACAGTCCACACAACACCGATCCCCTCTCCTCCCGCAGAAACTTCAGAGGGGCGCATAAGGATGGGGTAGAGTGCAGAGATTTGAGGAGGATTTGTGAAATCTTGAAATGCTTTAATTTCGTTTTGAATTTGAATAAACAACTACACTCCGCTGCATCCATAGTAACACAGCTCACTCATCTGCTATCGCCTCGATATGTGTCCTCTATGCCATGGTGGTTTGTTAGAGCGTATGCTCATTAGTTGACACAGCAACACCCATAAAGTACTAACATAGGAACGCAGTACATTTTAAATTGCATTCTACTTCATTCCTAGTATTCTCTATTAGATGTGTAATCCTGTTAACATAATTGTATTAATGTCTGAAACTGTAATCAGATTACTTAATTTTTAAAAGTAACACATTACAGCATTACCAAAAATTAGATGGCTTTGGGTGATGCTGGGCATCATTTACATTTACATTTATTCATATGGCAGATGCTTTTATCCAAAGCGACTTAGAAAAGAGGAAAACATAAGCGAATCATCTTAAGGAGACAGTGGTACAAAAGTGCCATATTACAAAGTTTCACTAGCATCAGAATAGTATTCAAAACATTTACAAGTGCAATTTTTCTTTTGTTAAGCGATCTTGGAAAAGATGCGTTTTAAGTCGATTTTGAAAACAATGAGTGAGTCTGCTTCACAAATGGAGTTGGGAAGGTCATTCCACCAATGTAGTATGATGAAGCTGAAAGTACAAGAAAGATTTTAGCCGACCACAGGCTTCTAGTGGGCGTATAGCTCTGCAGAAATTACTAAGGTATGTTGGAGCAGACCCAGTGACTGTTCTGTATGCCAGCATCAGAGCGTTGAATTTGATATGTGCATCAACCGGTAGCCAGTGGAGAGAGATAAGAAGTGGTGTAACATGTGCTCACTTTGGTTTATTAACCCTCTGGGGTCTGAGGGTGTTTTGGGCCTTGAGAAGTTTTGACATGCCTTGACATTTGTGCTTTTTACAGTTGCTTAAAAGCATATTAATGGCTTAAGTCTGATAACACTGTATTCAGCACAAACTGGGCTACAATAATATGTGAGCAACGTGTATGTACAGGTTTGTATTTTTGAGAAAATAACCTTTATGCATGGTTTTTGAAAAAAATTAAAATTTTAAGTCATTGAAATGTAGGGCTCACAGTTTAGGAGCGGGTTTGGTTATTAGCAATAATTAATAATTATCATAGATAATTATTAATTATTAAAATCAATAGAACATTGATTAGAATCAATGTTAGCTTTTTTTAATCCTTTAAATCAACAATCATCAAATTTAATAGAATATTAATTATTATCAAAGATAATAATTAATTATTATAATTAATTAAACATTGATTAGACTTAACACTAGCTTATTGATCCTTCAAATTCAACCATCATCAATGATAATTGTCAATTATCAAAATCAATAGAATATTAATTAGGATTAATGTCAACGGGGCACCACCCTGGAATCAGGGACTAATAACCAGACAGTATAACAGTTTCGATGATAGATTGTTCTCTTAGGAAATGTCCATAGATCATCAAGATTAGAAAGGGAACAACGAAGGGTTGAATTCGAGCACTAGCATCCCCTGCCAGCCTTTGACACATGTGTATGCAAAACAAGCCAAAACACTTCTCTTTTAATTACAACGAAGTTTATTGAAAATATAACATCAATTAATAATCAATACAATGCAGTCAATAAACTTCCGACATTCAACTACAAATTAAACAGTGACGTGATTAGATATGGTAACCAAAATAAGCCTATAACACATGAGAGGATGGTATGTGTGTGTGTGTGTGTGTGTGAGAGGAGTGATGTGCACAAAATGGCGGACGTGACTCTCGTGGAGAGTACGCCACGTGAGATTTCCGGCCAGAGAGTATGGCCGCGAATATGGGCGGAGAGAAGCCGGTTAATGGCGTCTGCTCGTTTACAGCGTGTCTCCGCTTACACGATAACCTGGGGATAAAGCTGAGCTCTATCACAAAGTTATCTACTAGCAAATGTTTGTGAGGGGTCGCGCGCACGTGTGTGTGTGGTTAATACGACAGAGACAGAGAGAGATAGAGAGAATAAAGTGGCGGCGCTGAAGCTGGTTTCGTGATCGTGGGAGAGAAGGCAACTGTTAGATTATCACTCAGAGACGTGGTGAACGGCTCGTAACCCGTTTGGTTCTTTAATGGATAAACACAGTGTGCCGGTCTCATCCGCGATGGCGTAATACACAACAGTCCAACGTGGTTGGATTACAACACAGCAAACTCTCATTTGTGATAACAGTATGTTACATTAATACCTTGAGTATTATTAATAGCAACAATGAGCGGACTCGGCGGTCCATAAACAGTACAAACAATAAACTTGATCAACAAGAATAACACACCTAATTATCCTATCTCTGTCCAGACGTTAACCTCTTACTTGGATCGCGTGGGGACGCATGTAGAACGTGTGTTCATCCATCCTTTGACTCCGACTCGGTTCCTCAAGGCTCGGGTGATGACGGGAGGCCGTTTCCTCGCTCTGTCGGCGGGCGGTACGGCTGCTGATTCTCAGTGGGCTGGCAGAGAAATCAGCGACGTCAACTTGATTGAAGAGGGAAGGGGATCCTTCTTTCTTCACTTCTGCAGGCAAACGGATGAAGATGCGGATTGCTCGGCGGTTTCCTTCGGATCCGTGGAACACAATGTAATCTCAACTCGTCCAGAGAGATAGAGATTGTATTGCCGCAGTTTCAAGTTGCACGTTACTTCCTTGTGCAACGAGGCAACACCTGAGAGCAGCGATGAGCTACAGCTACATACGGCACGCAAAGTCACTGGAAGCAAGGTACAGACGATTTCCGAGGTATTTCTACTCCTGATGACGTCAAAGCTGAGGTGCGTTCTGTTGAGTGCCTCATCCAATAGGAGTTGAGAGTTCAATCCTTTGGAATTTCACACAGTTGTAAAATGAGCAAGGCTTCTTGGGATTTGTTGTCGGTTTTGTACTCCTTTGTTTGATTTTGGCGCGGTTTTTATCAGCAAGATTTATGACTTTGTTTTTGTGGGCCTCAGTCAGGCTTTATGACTGTGTTAGGCCTGCCTTTGTCTTGTATCTGAATACATGAGACCCAACAGAAATAAGGCCATATAACACATACTAAACATTTGTCCACAAGACTTTTGAGAACTGGATCTTGTAGCCAACAGTTTTTGCTACAAAATGATGTGAAAACCATCCTGATCACTCATTCATACAAAACAATATAGTAATTTAACTTTTGAAAGACACATTTAGTGTTAGAAAGGTCATATGCGAGGAGGCATGAACTATCATGAATATTCATTGTAATTTCCACCTGAGGAGACAAAAGACCCTTCCCTGGGCCTATCAATGAGGAATGTGAGGAGACTTAATTATCAAAATCAAGTTTTAAGTTCAAAGAAGTAATCTGACTGTACATTTTCTTTACATAAAGACATTACTCAATTTTAGACCTACACTACCGTTTAAAAGAAGTCTATTTTGCTCAACAGTAAAAACAGTGATATTTTGAACTATTTTTACAATTTAAAAGAACAGTTTTCTATTTGAATATATTGTAAAATGCTATTTGAGATCAAAGCTGAATTTTCAGCATCATTACTGCAGCCTTCAGTGTCACATGATCCTTCAGAAATCATTATAATATGCTAATTGTTTTAATATGGGCATATTTAAAGTGCATTTTACTAATTTACACCTGAACACATATTTGCAAGCACAAGCTTTGTTGATGATAATGGGGCAGCATAAACACTAGTTAAAATATAATCTAAACATTCATATTATTTTTATAACATATTACATATGATATCATACAGCATACATTTTAAATACCTGCTTTAGCTGAAACAACATTTACATGTAACTAAAACTTGCCTATTAGGACATAATTCAAATGTCAATACTCTGAATCCTGGCTGGCAAGTCTGGAAACAGTCCCACTAGTAAAATATGTACATGTTTATATAAAATAGCAGGTCAACTAATGAAAACTAAATGACTTAGTGGTCTGAAATTGTATCCTCTGCTGGATCAAGTCTCTCTTCAAAATACAAATGTTCATCGGAGTCCTGCTCTTCTTCTGAGGAAAATGTGAACTCCCTTAATATCCAGGAGTTTCCTTGCCTGTGTATCATTACAAACGCACAGAAAAATTAACAAACTTTTTGTTTTTAAGGCACAGTCGGGGGCGTTTACCATTTGCATTGATTGTCTCAGCACATTGCCATATGAATGGTGCGCTCTGCTGGTGGGTGTGATCACATTAGAGATAATTAGATGAACCAGTAAAAAATGTACATCCCTTGGTTTCATACAGATTGCATTGCAAGAGAATATTTGTTTTAAATAAAATAAAAATAGTTAAAAGTAGACATTTTAAGCTTTCTTTAGACATATGTTTCATGTCTGTGTGATAAGTGTTCGTGGAGTTTCAGTTCATTTTTGTGACGTGTTTCAGAAATATGCTTGTGAACACAGAGACTGCTGAAAGCTCACCCTTTTTATTTTCTTTATTTTACAAAAGCACAAGGTTTTGTTGTTATTGTGATTGTACACAAATACAAGTAGACCCTTTATAGTCTCTAATGATGTCTTACATCTGTATGCCCAAAAATGACAGAGAATTTTATGTTGTTTCTGCTGTAATGATGAAAAAAATCCAGCAGGGCGTGCTGGCACGTCCGTCGACCCCAGATGGTTAAAGACCAGACGTGCTGCTGCATTCTGGAACATTTGCAGAGGTCTAATTGCATATGCAGGGAGGCCTGCAATGAGAGTGTTACAGTAGTCCAGTCTAGTTATGACAAATGACTGAACAAGCAGTTGTGTGGCATGTTCAGATGGAAGTGTCTTATCTTCCTTATGCTGTAGAGTGTAAATCGACATGTTCTTGCGGTCTTTGAGATGTGGTCCTTGAAATTGTATTTGTTATCAATAATTACCCCTAAATTTCTGACCGTTTTTTAAGGCATTACTGTAGTCGAACCCAGCTGCACGGTGATGTTGAGTTCAACAGCAGGGTTGGCTGGAAAGACCAGGAGTTCAATTTTGGCTGGATTGAGTTGCAGGTGGTGTTCCTGCATCCTGGCCGAGATGTCTGCCAGGCAGGCAGAGATATCGAGCAGTCATGGTGGTGTCGTTGGGCTGGAAAGACAAGTAGAGTTGTGTGTCATTGACGTAGCAGTGGTATGAGAAACCATGTGCCTGAATGATGGGTCCCAGTCATGTTGTGTATAGAGAGAAGAGAAGTGGCCCAATACCTCACCTCTCCAGGCTACTTTGAAGGACCTATCTGAGAGATAGGAGTTCAACCAGTCAAGCACAGTTCCTGTATTACCCAGCGAGGAGAGGATGGAGAGTAGAATCTGATGGTTGACTGTGGTCAAAGTCTGCAGAAAGGTCAGAATCAGGACGGATTATCTGGATTCAGCTTTCGCCTGTCTCAGAGACTCATGCCGATAATGGAGAGCTGACTGATCCTGCGATATTTCATGCAGTCCTGACTGTCGCCTTTCTTCAGAATTGGCATGATAATGGCCTTCTGAGTGCCAAATCAGTTGTATGAGCATGTGAAGCTGATATATAAAGATGTCTTCTCTGGCTTTGATCGCTTCTGCAGAAACTTGGTCTACTCCAGGAGCCTTTCCATTCTTCAGCGATTTTATGGTGTTTCTCACTTTGTCAACAGTTGGCTCGGTCGATGGGTGTTGGCTCTGCTGTGGATCCGTGCGGTGGATCATGGTTGGTAGCTCTTGGAAGTACTCTTTCCGTCACCATAGACATTTACTGGTTGAGCTAATGGAGGTTCCATCCGTCTTTATGTAGTCATTTGTTGATTTGCTTTGTCCACTCAAACTCTTAAGGGTCTGGTACAGGACTCGATATTCGTGCCTGGATACCAATACTGTATTCCAATAGGTTTCTCATTCGGCCTTCATCTTCTTTAGAACTTCTCTGCACAGCTGTCATGATTGCTCAAATTTGACGTGTTTGACTCACTTCCTTTCTCGCACAAAATCCAGTCACTCATCCAAGATCCACGGTTGTGTCCAGTGGGGGATAGGCTGACATAGGTTGATGGCACAATCTAGGATCAATGATGTTATTTTCTTTTCTTCTCCATCCACATCATCTAGCTGATCGAGTGCTGTGAATTTATTCGACAGGGCAATCTGGAATTCTTTTTTCGTTTCTGGATCCTTTAGTCGCATCCATTTTGGCTGGGCTAATCGGGGTACCTTGTGCTTTGTTCGCTGGAGTCGCAGTTGGAGCTTGGCGCGAACGAGGTAGTGGTCCGATCTGCAGTCAGGTCCCCTCATTGCACGCACATCCGGAAGCGACGACTGGAAGAGGTAGCTGATCAGGAAGTAGTCTAGGTAGGCAAAGTCTAGATGTATGAGGATGCTGGAAGTGACTGTTACCCACAATGCGATTGTTGGATAAGGCAAAGGAAAGTAGGCACAGACAAATTATCATTGATTACTTCATGGCTTATTTGCCCAACATTTGATGGGCCTTTACCCCAAGATAGTCTTATTCTTCTCTCTAGAAATGGCACAAGTAGATCTACTGTAGATATGGCCCTTCTTCAATGTAAATATATCGAATTTATTATCCACTATGCAAAAATCGGTCATTTAGAAAATTCAGAGTTCAGTCATTTAGAAAATTAATAGCACACCTCTCCTTGTAACGTTTCTGGACACAGGTAGTGACAGGAAGACGAAGATGACTTGATGAACCCAAGTGCAGTTTTATTTTTCAAACATGGAATCCAATAAACCCTAATATTAATATTAAACATGAATCAAAACAAAACTAAAACATGAACGACTAGACTAGACAGGACTAAAGACTTGACATAAACAAAACTTGACTAAAACTAGACTTGACGTGACTTGGCTTGAATAAAACAACAGTTACATTCACAATACCTGACCAGACACAATGGCAAACATGAGGGCTTAAATACAAGGACATGGTTAACAAGTAAACAAGACAACAAATCACAAGACTAAACTATAAACAAGACAATACTAATAACAAAGTAATCAACCAATGTGCCAATGAAAACAAGACACATGAACAGGGGAAACACATGACAATATCAAATGAGGGAAAACAGGAATCACATGACAAAAACAGGAACTGGATTTTAAATATAAAAGACATGAAAACATGAACCAACAGAATAAACATGACACTCCTCCACGAGCCATGCAATTTGAGGTATAATTCATGTCTGTAGCACAAACATTATGGGATGAGTTAAGCATCAAAGTTTAATACTTAGGTTAGGGGTTTGTGCAAATCCCTATAAGCAGTAGTTGTAATACTTGCATTAGTAAGCACCAGTAATAAGCCCTCTTAAAATGCGTGGTAAGTGTAAGTGTGAGAACAATTGTTGTTCCCCAAATGTCTCACCAATAAAATTTTTACCACATTTATCACTGATGAATTGATTTACAGTTTTCTAGCCATTAGCAACTTTGGATAAAGTTATTAATAACTGACAACAACTCTTAACATTTTAATAATGACACCAAAATGACAGAAGGGTCTCATTAACTCTTAATGAAATACTCAAATGTATTTATTATTTTGCACACCTCTTGGCTTTGCTGATATTGTATATTTAAAACATTGTGGTATACTGCTGTGATAACATGATCCCCCTGTACATGCCCGGTTTTCGCTGGTCTCAAGATTGACTCCCCACAGAGTATGGAGAAGCAGAGAGAGGCCAGCCCAGACAGCTAATGTTATTAGTCTCATTACAGCTCCCCGGGAGCACTGAGGCAAGGGGGCGACTGCCTGACGTGCTGTTTATTTCCTTGTGACTACACTGCTCCAATTAAATTCTCCGTAATGAGCGAGATTATGATTTTTTTGGCAGCCTTTTGTCATTCCATGGAAAAGGCTGTCGTGGTTTAGACAGAAATAATCAAGAACTATTGTTAGAAAACACAGGTGTATGCGATACTATTGTGCAGGCACAGAAATAAATCAGTAATTTTCTAAATGTTTTAATCAACCAAATACGTAATTTAAGGCAATTTTTATGTCCCTTAGTGTGATAAAAAATAAATAAAAATACAGCGTCACGTCCTTGACCCAACAACTAATGTCTTTTTATTGTAAACATTTTCAAGTTAATTGACTGCTTCTGGCTAACTTGTGTTAGAAATATTACCATCACACATCATACACAAATCCACTTGAAGGCTGATATAGGCTATGATAAGATCCTTAATCCATGATAGTTTATAAAGGTTTTTTCTTTTCTTTCTTTTTTTTGTAATTTTATTTTAATGTTAAATAAATTGTGTTGATAAAGCAGTCCTTGACATTTTTCACCATGCAACGGCAGTGTCAGTAATTAACTTTCCAAGAAGGAGGATTTGAAATGTTTCTTTCTCTATAAAACTTGTCTGCATTTTTTGACTTCTCCTTTGAATGCAGTTAATGCCATAATAGCAAGATAATTCCCCACTTCCAACAATTCACCAATCATCTTCCAGAAAGTGAAGAAAATGTAAAAATGAAAATGGCATGCACTTGTTCCAGTTCCAATTACATTCTGTCATATCAGTTTTAAAATACACTGCACTAATTAAAATAGTATGGTTAACCAACACCCCAGGCCTTTTAATCCTCCAACACTTTGAAATCACTTTTCTTATTGCGGTGCCAATCTCTTATGAGAAAATTGCTCAAGTTTATTTAAAAGTCTAATGCAATACTCCCTGACAGAAGCCTTTTCAAAATGAAGTGCATGCAATAATTCCACCTATACAGCTTATATTAAGATGAATGTTCAGTGTGGCTTACAGTCTACAATCTATTGTTCATTGTAATAATCTATGCCTCTTTATAATGTGATATTGCAACATGAGAAAAATTAAATTTTCCTTGATCGTTTGAAATAAAAAAGTTCAGTGCACTATGAAAATACACATTTAGAAAAAAACAAGTTTGGATGCTTCCGTCCAACTTGGCTATCCGAATCAATTCGCCTGGCACCCGCCCCAGTTCCACGGCGTTCTCTTCACATCGGTGAGGAACAAGAGTGCCGCCATCCTGCACGCAGAGATTGCTTAGAGCCTGTCCCCCCAGCTGAGATGAAGAGCAACTTTTACAGCCCTTACTTCATTGTTCCCAAGAAGGACGGTGGGATGCGCCCAATCCTGGACCTGCGAGTCCGGAACCGGGCTCTGCACAGACTCCCATTCAAGATGCTGTCACAGAAGCACACTTTGTCATGCATTCGACATCAAGATTGGTTTGCAGCGGTAGACCTGAAGGACGCGTACTTTCAAGTCTCGATTTTACCTTGACATTTGGTTTGTCCACTAGGCTTGTCCCTGTCCCCCACATCTTCATGAAGGTCACGGGGTTGCCATTGCCCCTCTAAGGGACATAAGCCTACTGAACTACCTCGACGACTGGCTGATTCTAGTACACTCTCAAGAGTTACTCTGTGCACACAGGGACCTGGTGCTCACGCACCTCAGCCATTTAGGGCATCAGGTCAACTGGGAAAAAAGCAAGCTCTCCCCGGTTCAGAGCATCTCTTTTCTGGGGCATATGGAATCCTCAGCGGCGGTCACAGCACTTGTGATGATGCATATGAGACCGCTACTGACCTTGGACTGACCTTGAGTTCTTGTGGGCAGGAGTCCACATACAGCAAGTGTCAAGGCACATCATGGTTATGATGGACGCCTCCAAGACCGGCTGGGGCGCCGTGTGCAACGGACATGCAGCTGCTGGCTCCTGGGCAGGACCTGCTCGCCCTGCGGAGGCTACGGCCATTGATTCAGGGCAAGCATGTGTTGATCCGCATGGAAAACACCTCGACGGTGGCCTAGGCGGTTTATGCTCCCGTCTCATGTCACAACTCGCACATTGTCTCCTCCTCTGGAGTCGGCAGCAGCTTAGGTCGCTGCGCACCACTCACATCCCGGGCAACCTCGACGTCACAGCAGATGCTCTGTCATGGCAGGTAATGCTCAGGGGTCCAGCTGATTTGGAGTTGATTCGACAAGGCACAGGTAGACCTGTTTGCCTCCCAGGAATCCTCCCACTGCCCGCTCTGGTATACCTTGACGGGAGCTCCCCACGCCACAGACACGCGGGCACACGACTGGCCCAGAGGGCTGCGCAAATATGTGTTCTCCCCAGTGAGCTTACTTGCACAGGTTCTGTGCTAGGTCAGGCAGGATGAGGAGCAGGTAACCCTCGTGACTCAGACCTGGTACTTGGACCTCACACTCCTCGCGACAGCGCCTCCCTGGCCAATTTCCCTGAGGAAGGACCTTCTTTCTCAGGGACGGGGCAACGTCTAGCACCTTACGAGAATGCTGTCTCCAAAAAGAGGCTTGCCCACTGGATTTTGGATGCCATAGCGCACACTCCACGAGAGGTGTGGCATCCTCGTGGGCACTGGCCAACAGCACCTCTCTAGCAGACATATGGAGGGCTGCAGGCTGGGCAACACCCAATACCTTTGTGAGGTTTTACAATCTCCGGGTTGAGCCGGACACATCTCGTGCTCTTTCAGGTGTGAACAGGTAAGTAAGTTTCATTACAGCTGGCCGGGTGTACCGCTTTTCCCCCTGAAAAAATAGGAACGGAAGAGGACGCCTTCCCCGGCGTGTTTTATGAGCATTTTTAGGTCCCAGCCGAATCTATTTTTCTATGGAGAGAAAAACTTAGTGAGAAAAGGCCACGGCTGGAACATCAACATTGTGGCATTTCGTATATGGGACCCCTAGTATCACTTCATTGATACAATGTCGAGTGAGTGGCAGAAGGGGAATGTCTTGGTTACTGTCGTAACCTCCATACCTTGATGGCCGGAATGAGATGTTGTGTCCCTCTTGCTACAGACCGAACTTTAACGGCCGGGACCTTGTCTTGGCTCCTCAGTGCAAAACCTGAATGAACTTGCCTGCTGTCCTCCCTTTATACCCATATGTCGGGGGGAGTGGCATGCATATTCAACTCGCCAATTCTCATTGGCCTTTTCTCAAAGATCTGAAGGTGAATCGGTCGTCTAAGAGCGACCCCTAGTGTCACTTCATTCTTCGTCGCATTCCCTCCATCAGGGAACGGATGTTACGATAGTAACCGAGACGTTTTTGAAAAATCTTGTTTGTTCTGTTTAGCTAGACTCTAAACATATGTGCTAGTCATTTTGTTTCGAAAGTTCTGGGTTATAAAAATGCTATACCATAAATGCTTCAGGGCTTGACATGCACAGTAGCATTCTAATTCCTTTGTTATGTTTTATGTCCTTGAAATGGTCTTTACAAGTTAAGCTCTATTAAAGGGATAGTTCACCCAAAATGAAAATTCTATCAGATTCACTCAACCTCATCTTCCCAAACCTGTATGACTTGCTTTCATAAGCGAAAAAAGCACTCAAAGGTATTGTTACGCCCTCTAGGCATATGTGTTTTGTTTTCTCTCTGTGAGTTTTCTGTTGCAGGAGCCTGCCCCCCATTGGTTCATCCATTTGCATTTGTTCCAGCCAATCGCGGTGTGACTTATGTGATCAGCCAATCGCACATGGAGACCTGAGATCATCCAGGTAATAAAATTCAAGATGGCTGTTATATGAGAAGACCTGTTTTGTATTGCTTGTTGTTTTTGTTGTAAAGCTTTTCAGTTTGTTTTCTTTGCTTTGCTTTGTTTCCTTCTTTGATCTTGTAAGGTCCTTGAACCTTTCTTGATGCTTGTTTTATTTTTGAATTTGGAACATGTTAGGAGCCCTGCACATGTTGCAACTTGTAGACCTTAACACTTTCTAGTAACACCAGGTAAGGAGTGGTTGCCACCAATTGTAAGTTTTAGTTTTTAGTTAGCGCAGATTTATGTTGTGTTTTTGTTCTCTGTAAGCCTTTTCTGCATTTAGTTAGTTGTTTCTTTTTGTTGGCAACACTCTCGTTCCCTTTTCCCACATTTTGTGTTTTCTGGGTTCATGTTTATGTAAATAAGTTAAATTTTTCTCAGTAAAGCCTGCTTCTTGCACTTCAAGCCTTTTTAGTGGTCTGCTTAAGCTTCTTTCTGTTTATTTGCACAAGGTTGTTCTAGTCAGTTCTGTCCTGGTTTATGTTGATGTCCCTTCTATACCCCTAGACTGATAGGGATGTAACAGTATCTTAAAAGCAGTTGTTAAAAACAACACTAGTTCTCGTGTGAACATGCAAGAAACCTCTCTGAAAGTAATCAAGAACATGCAACAGACGTCACAGAAAAATGAAAAAAAAAATTGGGATTCTTTCTAACCTTTGTGATGCCTTCGTATTCCTTCAGAATATTGGGAAATGGGAATATTTCAAATTACTTTATGTATAGATTTTACTTATTAAGCCTTGTCCCAGACTTTCAATATTATACTATGAAAATAATTTATAAAATATAAATTATTACACATTTAAAAGTAAGATCATCTTAACTAAGATTGAAATAAACATAAACCATTTCTATATTAATTAAAATTAGTTTTATAATTTTTTTTTCCAAAAATATGACTGTCCCACAGGCATCATTTCCACCACACCAAACAAATTTGCCCCTAATAAAGATTTTTTATTTTTTTTAAATTAATGTACTTGTTAATTATGCCGACAAAGGTGTCAGTGAAGAGTCATTAGTAGTCATTAATAATCATCCTTTCTAATAAAATATTGTGATTACTTCGGATAAAGCCAAATGTAAAGTGCTTAAATCATTACTTAAATATATCATTCATCACTTATGAAATGACTAGCTTAATTTAAAGCAATTCACAACTTCAGTTTCATTAATTTCTCTGTTTAATAGGCAATTATTTGTTGGAGTCTGAAGTCTGTTTCTAAAGCTAAACTTAAAAACCAGCACTATTGCACTTATAGAAATAAACACTGTGTGCTTGAGCTATTTTTAGAGTCTGTCGCTGCATAATTTGGTAATGATTATACCAGAGCCACGTCGCCTGTATCACTGCGTGAGTCTGGTGGAGCATAATTTCCTTCTTGTTCTTCGCTCATGTTCTTGACAAGCACACTGGCCTCAAGAGAACAGAAATTATTACTTCCGCAGCTGTGAGGACTCAACAGTCACTCAGGAATGGACAGGAGACCACAACATGCTGCTGACATTTGTTTTAAATATTGACATCCTGGCTGTGTTATTACTCTGCGATTTTCAAATATGTAGTTGAGGTGATGGATAGGGAGAGTTGGGATGTAGTGTGAATTGGGATTCGTAGGAGGGGAGGATTGGAGGTATATCTGTGCTTGTGTGTGTTTAAATAAGTGTGTAGGAAGGATACTGCTCATACCCAAGGCTTTTTCTCAAATCTAGCTACCTCACTGTCTCATGGATAACTCAAAATGTGAATCCTTTGAAACTGTGTTCTCACCTCTTGCCTTGCATGAACAGCAATGCAAAGCATTCTGGCATGAAAGCCACCACACACACAATATATCAGCTCTGTTGTATTCTGATGGTTATGGAGAGTCTAAAAAAATGGAAGAGTTACGGAGACTAACTTTAAAACCTGTTTTCACTTGGTTTAAGTCAATAAAATCAAAATTGACACTTCTCTAATGCACATAACTGGTTTTATTGACTCTTTTCACACTTCCGGGTTTTGGAAATCAAAAACGATTGCAGAGTCAAATTCGATAGCAGTGAAGAGACCACACCAAATATATATTTTGCTTACCCATTTGCTCCAACATCATATGAAAAAGGCCAATTTTAAGATTCTATAACTTTCCAAAGGAAGAAAAAAAATAAGAATGATGGATTATGACCATATATATACAGTACATATATATATATATATATATATATGAATATAAAAAAGTTTGCTACATTTACGCTGCTAAATAAGGAAGAAATGCATTGTCACAGTCTTGGAAAATGGTCCATTGTGAATGATTCATCAGTACATGTTATTCCAAAGAAAAAAAGGTAGCCTTTGTAATCTTTCATCTGTATATAAAACAACTTTATTTTCAACTGATGTAAACTAGTGTGCATGGGCAGTTAGTTACTGAAGGGGAGGGGGGGTCCATGCCGCACAAGACATGATGCTGCCCCGGGCGGCTGCCTATATCGCCCGTGCCTAAATCACTGAGACCTAGACAAGTCGGAGCTGGGGATGGAGGTGTGTTTCAGAGCAAAGCCTTTTCAGCAAACTGCTGTGAAATGTTATCGCAAGACTGAGCTATTTAAATGTTATGCAAAGAGAGAGATGCGGACTGAGTGGCTCTTCGAATATACTTGAACCAACCAGATTACACCAAGCAAACTGATTGGCTTAACATGTCATGTGTGAGCAAGCCAATTTTTGCTAAATATTTATATATATATATATATATATATATATATATATATATATATATATATATATATATATATATACAAATTACAAATACTTTAAGTGTAGGGAGACACAATTGTGCATTTCCCAGTGCATCATGGGAGTGGGCGGTTGCAGCAGAGCTCTTTTGGCACACTTTGTTTGCCGCAATTCTCTGATTGGTGGATTTTCCCCCTCAGGATCATGAATAGTGTAGTTCTTCACCAGGGATTATGCCATTAAAACAAGCAAGTCTCATAGAATGTACATTCTAATTAGTCCATTTGAAATCACTAGAGACGCTACAACTGTCTGTTTTATTCACTTTCACACGAATCACAAGTACAATGGCTGATTATGGCTTTGTTAACATTTAAAGTTATTAAACTTCGCACTATTACTCACACACTGCTATGTTATGATTTCTAACCACTTTTAGTGTTGATCTATAACATAAAAGACTGCAGTTCAAGCATGAAATAAGGTGGTTGCTTCAGAAAATGTGCTTTCCATTTCGCATTTTGTTATTGGACACTATTGGTTAGGTTTAGGTATTGGCTAAGGATAAGGATGTCTGCTTTGTGTCTTTCGGTTTTTTTTCGAACACTGCTGGTTACAATTAGGTTAAAGTTTTAAGTTAGGGAGGTACGTTTTACTCATTAAAACCTCCATCTAATATTCACCATAAAAACCTTACAATACCTGATAACAATAACATTTCACTCACTTTTGGCACACCCACTGGACATTTTACTAGGAAACTGCAGTGAAACGTGTAATAAGTCATTTAATTTGTTTTGCAAAAGCGTTACCACACTCACATAACGTTGATGAGATCAGGCTGCATTAAATACAATTAAATAAATAGATATATTTGATGATGTGGGCTTATAGCTTTAGCAGAAGCATATACCACTGATAACAATCTCGGAGCTCATGGTTGGTCTGTCTTAGAAGTTTTTAGATTATAGTTAATAATCAATTGCCTTATGAAAAATCTAAATATGGGGTTTACTCGTAGAACCAGACTGTTTAAACTATTTAAAGGCAGCTAAAGCTACTTTAATAAAGGTTACAGCAATAATAGCAAACATTGATAGATTTGAAAGAAGAAGAAATAAAGATTACCAATGGGTGCTGGGTGGACAGCTCTAAATACAGGTGTAAATAAGGCCCATTATTCATTCAGGCCCATTTTCGGAGTTGGTTAGGGACACATATGACTACACTGCATTTGTAAAGCATTGATGCATCCCAGACAACATCAAAAGACCTCCTTCTTACATAACACATAATAATTTCAGGGGAAAGCGTTGTTAGGGGAAAGCATTCCGAAACAACTTTGCCAGCTAGGTATGCCTTTGAAAGAAAACAACATATATCCCCATTGCTGGACCATATATATTTGGACTGATGACTGAAAGGGGCCCATAAAAAACACGATTCATAGAAAAAGAGCGTTTCTAAGTCAGAAAGTGTGAGCCATTCCCCAAACTCTTTTGTTAGCTGTTTACAGAGTCATTATTTCAGTGATTTCTGTCAGGTTGTACAGATATTTTATGCTGGGTATTACAAAAACAAATAGTTTAAAGCACCTTAAATCGAAGAGTATGTATCAAATTATGGTGGAATGGCTGTCTCTTTAATTGACACTCTAGTAATCCTCTTTTACAAACCCTGACCCTTTGGGCAACACATACAAGAGTAAGCGTAATGATCTTATTTTGAACATGGAATAATAATAATCGACTCACTTTCCTCTGATTTGACAAATTTTTATTGGGAAATCCGTTAGTGCTTCTGCGAGGTGCAATTATCATGATAATAAGAAAGGTTGAACTGATACCAGGACATTTGTGAATGGCACCTCATCAAAAGCAAGGCAGCACAATAATGGGTCTCTCTTTCACTGACTTCACACAGACCACAGATCTTTCTTTGACCTGCCGTGTAAGAGGATGCTTGTCTGAAGGATGTGGGTCAAGTGCAGAGCACCACCCAGCTGATATCATCAAGCTAAGTGGAGGATAGTGTCTATTTCCTGTCTTTTCTAACTTTACACAGTTTAAATGTTGTTGGAACAGTAGTACCAGCACTCTCTTTTCCTTGTGGTGTAAATGTGTGAGAGCAAATACTGGCTAAAAAATTGCAACTGAAGAAAAATAACTGGTGTGTTTTGCACTTGCTATTTTTTACACTATTTGGTGTTTGGGAAGCTTATGTGAAATACCTTTGGGAATGTCCTGCAGTGTAACATGATAAACTCCATTTGCTATAAGTATTATGCCTGCCATTTTATTGCCATCTTAACTGAGAGACTACACAGGATGTTTGTACTCAAAATATATCATCACAACCACTTATGAGTAGGCTGTCTTCATTTATAATGACGTTGCTTGACTGTGAAGACTTTAAATGTATGTATTTTTCCCAACTGTAAAGTCACGGAGCCAAACACCAGTTGCTTGCCAAGAAATAACAAATTTATTAATTCATTTTATTAATCAGACGTAGGAGAGAAAGCAAAATTTAAATTGGAGAATGTCATTAGGTGGTCTTCTCGTCTTGCTTGGTCATTCTCTGCAGATGTTAAGTGTACAGGGTGTATTTAAGTATATCCATAAGAAAAAAAACAACAACACGTTCTTCCATTGTTTAAAATGAGCCCATATTACGTCTCTCTGAAAAGTCCTTCCCAGCAACTTTGCATCCAAACAATACAAATGAATGCAATTTATATAAGACTTACATAAAGTTTGACTTACACTAGGCTTTAGGCATGCATATTAGACAACATAATAAAAAGCACAAGTGTAATAATTTAATACAAATGATCAATAATGCTACTAAATGATTATGAATACTGATGATAATTAATAACACTATTAAACATGAACATTTATTCTAAAACTGGAAATTGAATAATAGGATGCAATAACCAGAGAAGAACTTTGCACTTGACCCAGACCATTAGCGCTTAACGTATTAGATTCCGTTCTTGTTTTCAGCATATGACATTTTACATTTACATTTAGTCATTTAGCAGACACTTTTAATTAGATGAGCAAATGAGGAACATAATATGTCACACACATGTCAACAATATCTGCAATATTGCACTGCCACGTTCTCACAGTGGCAGGAGCAGTAAAATGGAAGCACAGAAGAAAGAGAAAGATTTTTGTCCTCATTCAAAATAAGCTAAAAAAGTCACAAAAAGGAGACTAACATGGTCTAACAAGTTCAAAAGAAATGATGACAAGTTACCGATGAGTTTTTAATGACTGATGCCGATATCTAGAGAAATGGTGCGTACATAAAATTGCAAATAAAAAAAGATAAGAAAAAAAAGATGTGTGTGTGTTTTAGATGAAAGATAGCAGATAATCTTGGTTTATGTTTAGTTTTCCCATTTTAGTAATTAGTTCACACATTAAAAAATACAAAAATAAAAATATCTTTAATAAAAGGAAGAAGAGAAATGCATCAGTGCACACAGTAGTCCAGTAACCATGGATGCTATGTGCACATTAGAAATTAGATTTTCTCACATTAAGACCAAATCATACTAATTGTACATGCACAGAGAATATGACATTGTTATCAGCCAATTACATAAAGCGCACAATAAGCGCTTTCAAGATGCTCTCTCGTGTAGATCCAGCAAGAGCATCAATCTCCTGATGGCTTCCGGTCCACAAATTGATGGATATGTGCAAGTTTTGGGAGGTTTCTGAATGATTTCTTTGAAAGACATTCATCCGCATAATTGAAGACAGTATATGATGGAAGTAATTGTGCTGTTTAGACAAGGCTGTTGAAAGTTGGAAAACTTTTGGGGAAAACGAGATACACAAGCATTTTAAACATGGGCTCAAGCATGTCTGCTGAGCCGCAGAACTGTTTAAATGAGAATTTGTTGCACACATAAGTAGGCAAGTAGACTATTCCAGGTGAAATCACAGCTTTCAAAATGTATCAGTCAATTCGAAAAATGGATCTTCTGATACGATACATTTCCAAAATACAAAATATTGGCTGATATATCGATTATCCACAAATGATGACTATTCAAAGCAACAAAAATATTAACTTTTTATTATACATTCTTGTAAATTTAAACCTAAAATATTGATGTTGATTTAAGAAAAGAAAAAAACGAATGGACGTGTTATGTGTCAACTATAGACTACTTAGTATAGTTTGCAAGTTTTCTGTATGCATTGAATACTTGGATGACTGCAAGATGTGCATTAAACAATGACAGCACATACATATATGGCCTCTCTATTAATGGTTTCCTGATGCATACCTTTCCAAGAACATGTCTCACGGTGTGAATCATGGGGGGTCTCATAAATTCTTATGAGTAGGCTGTCTTCATTTACATTGACGTTGCTTGAGAGGAAACTGAATATATAATAGGATGCAGATGGTGCAATAACAGGTGAAGAACTTTAAAAATAAATTGCACTTGATGCAGCACATTAGCGTTTTGTGTACGCAATTTCACTTTGAGCATATGACATTTTGCATTTACATTTAGTCATTTAGCAGACACTTTTATCCAAAGCAACTTATAAGTTGAGAAACATAACAACAATTTGTCACACAAAATTCAACTACATCTGCAGTATTGCACTGCCAAGTTCTCACAGTGGCTGGAGTAGAAAAGATCCTAGCTTAGAAGAAAGAGAATACAAATTTGTGACGAGTGTGAGTCACATGATGTTCTGAGTCACATGATGTTCTGGTGCACATGGCTTAAGTGAGTTTGAAGATGGCAGGTTCAGGGCAATGCCTTGTGCAGTGGAAAGATGTGGGAAGTTAAACCCTGCATATCTCAAAAAAAAAAACTTTGAGCTAGAATGTTAAGTTAATTGATTGCCTTGGGATTTATTAACCTTTTTGGAAGATTGCTGGATGTTCACCGAGAAAGCTACCGATGGTCCAAACAACAATGGAGAGCAGATAATTTGTCTGACTGACCTACTGAACAGAACCAAACAAGTATTGTTTTTTTTTTATATTCTTATGTTGGATTTGCCAGTTGAGTGTCCATGAGACTGTTTAAATGTTTGAAGTTCTAAAGAACTCTTTCTGAACTGCACAGTGAAATGGTTTGCATAATGCTGGTTTGAATGGACTTAAGGATTCTTAAAGGCCTAAGTGTATATGGACTCTGATGTATAAGCTACTATGCTGAATTGAGAACTCACTCAAGAACTGTTAATGTGAACTGCATGTCCAATTAATTCTGAAACTGGTGGGTTGCACCCCAAATGAGTTGAAAAGAATTGAACTGAATTTGATTGAACTGAATCTAATTTTGGAATTTAGTGACTTATTTTTGTTGAAAGGTTTTGTCATGCTAAAGGAGCCCCTGAAATGAGAATTGAGTATTTGGATTTCTGGGATATTTTTCTTATTCATTTTGTGTGTGTGTGTGTGTGTGTGTGTGTGTGTTGAGCTGTGCATATGTGACACATTAACACTTTGCCCTCATTGAATGATTCTTCAAAAATCAATTACAGTTTATGTGAATTGAGTCTTGCTGTTGGTGTGTTAATATCCACATATTAAGGGTTCCTACTTCTTTAAATGTGTGAATCCTTTGTATGGTTTACTGACTCAAAGACTGAAGACATTTAGTAGGTTTAATCACCTGCTTGGCACCCCAATTAATTAGGTAAATCTGATACACGTATTTTTTTTTTATTTTTTGTATTGTTAAATCGTAAGTGCATTGAGTGGTTAAGTGCTCACGGAACAGATGTTGTATTAGATGTTTTTTTAATGCTGATATCATATCAGCAGATCATGTGGAGTTTGGAAGCTCATTCCACAGAGGAACGGAGTAAATGATCGAGAAATGGACTTTGTGACTCTTTGTCACAGGACTACCAGGCACCGCTCATTCATTGACTGCAGAGAGCTAGTTGTGGCATAGGCCTGCACGAGGGAGTAAGAAGGTGCTGTTCCATTATTTGGTCCTGAAGGACAGAGTCAAAGTCTTGATTTTGATGAAGGGCAATTGCTGGCAGCCAGTGGAGTGAAATCAAGAGTGGGGTGATGTGAGCCCTCTTTGGCTGATTGAAGACCAGACATGCTGAAGCAGACTGGCCAACAGGGCATTACAGTAGTCCAGTCTTGATATGACCAGAGCTTGGATTAGGAACTGTGTAGCATATTCAGAAAGAAAAGGTCAGATTTTCCTGATGCTGATGATCACATAGAGCTGCACTTCGACATGGCACTCTTAAAATAGGACCTTCCTATTCTGACACAAAAAACTCAGAGGGTGATTTAGACCATGTTATCTTATTGATTAACTCTTTTGCCATAGTACATTTTTCCTTCTCTCACTTTTGCATTGAAGGTCAAAGAACAGATGATTATATAAGGTAACCCTTTAAAAACGCAGCGTAACAAGCAGGATGAACATACCCTCAAGGCAATGTTAGCTGCAAGCTCTGGATCATGAAGTTGATGCTCCTTATTGCATTCCTGAAAAGCCAGATGGGATGGCATGACCTTGTCTAACCTTCAGATTGACCCCTGTTCATACTGACCTTCACTGGAGGATTTTGGTAATCCAGTGAGTGCTTTGTTTCAATCATGACGTGTGTGACCCACATAATGCTGCCTGTAATCTGTTTGTTCCAGAGATCTCTGAGTGCTGTTTCTGATCTAATCCTTTGTGTCCATTTCCAGTGGGCATCATGTTCACTTACACATAACGCATTTAGGTTTAACCACTGTTAGTTTGAGTTTATTCTGCATATTTTGAATCATCAAAATCCCATTGTAGCATGAATCCTGAGAGATAAAAGATGATCTCAAAAAGCTTAAACTGAGATATGACAGCGCAACTCTAATTGAAGCTAAAAATAGTTTCTCATATGGACTCAAAAGCAACAAGACAAGCCGCAGACCTGCGAAACTTGAAACACACAGAAAGTCTCATCTAATGTATGCAATTCAATGTTTGTTACATAAGAGCTACTCAAGAAAAAGCTTTAAAGCTGCAGTGTGTAATTTCTGCACCACTAGTGGCAACAAAAGGAATTGCATTTGTTTGATTGAGCAGTCCAACAGGCTCAAACAATTGCATGGGTTTAGGCTGGGACTGCCTGTTTAAGAAGACAAGAGGTGTATTGGAAACTTCCAAGGTTTAAAAAAAAACCAGACCAACTAGACCAGTGTAAACCAGCTAAGACCAGCAGATCACCTTAGGCTGATTTAAGATGGTGTTTTCAGCAGAGCTGTTTAACAGTTATTAAAATTGTCATTGTTTTTGCAGTTTGGTGCATACACATTATCTTTCTTAACACTCATCAAGGAATTTACACTTCATTTTGGTTGTAAACGGGAGAGGGATTGCAGTTGCACATAATAATCTACTGTACATTTCTGCTTCCATAGAATCCTTTTGTTGTTTTAGTGCGGAACTCAACCTTTAATATCAGGCTTGTGATAAGAGATGACGTAAAGGTTGCAAGTGTTTGACATGCTTCCTGCCATCTGCCCAACAGACATCCATGCTTCAAGAGCCAGGAATGAAGTGGAAAGTAACGGCAAGATGAATTTTGGTGATTCTTCAATAAGGGGAACTTTTCTTTCCCCTAGGATGAATTTAAGGGAAAAATGTAGCTGCAAAAGGGAACTAATGAGGGCCAAGCAGTTTGCAAAAGTGGAGAAAATTACCAAAATCAATTTTCAAATGTGAAATAATAAATCTGTCAAGCACTCATTACTTTGTAGGTATCTTGTTTGCAGACATACAGGATTAGCGAAACAAAACATATATCTCTAATATCTGTCAGGCATTTTTAGTTTTCTGAAAAAAATCTACTTTTTCAGACTCTTCATTTTTGCATATTAGAGACCCTCATAACAAATCATTAACAAAATAATTTTAGTTTGTAAAGTCAAAGGAAGATACAAGCTGATGATCTTTTCTGGCCATAGCCCAAATTAACTTAACCTTTATCTTCTGAATGATTTGGCAAATCGGACCAACAGTATAGGAGAGAATTTTGGTTGTAGCCTATACGGTTGCAAAGAGATAAGCAAAAACATAAAAAAAGCTTATTATAGTGCCACAAAGGGTTGGATGGGGTGTGTGAGTGTGGACCTGAGTAGTGGAGGATTTGCGACCATCCCTCGAAATGTAGTCTCTTGGACTTGACTTCAAATTTGGTGATCCTAGGTTTTGCTGCCCAGGCACTTTTAGGGCAGAAAAGGGATAATAATAATAATAATAATAATAGTCATAATAATGATGATGATGATAATAAAAAATTTGTCATAATTATAACTTTTTCACACTTTTAATAATGTTGAAGGGTGAATGTACACACACACACATATCCCTCTATAATGACAGAATAAAATGTTAAAATGAGGTATATATTATTTAAACTTTTTTTGAAAAGAATCATATGTTGAATTATATATATATATATATATTTTTTTTTTTGTAACATTATTTTAGGGATCAGAAATTAGACCATAATTAATGACTAATAATTGGACTTGTAAGTGACTTGTTTGGAATTATAGGGTATTTATTAGGCCTTTGTTTGCTGATGTCTTACCCTTATCTAAAAGCCTCTTAGCATGTGTTTTTTTTTTTTCTCCTTATAATTAACATTTTAGGTTAAAACTAAATATACCAGATAGCTAGTATGGTGCAAAATACATCCTTTATAGGTTCTCATAACACTATGTGAATGTGCAACTTATAAGTACAAAATAAATCTAGAAGGCAGAGACTTTTGATGCTTAGTTTAAATAGCAACAGAAATCATCCTCTTTAAGTGCAAATGGTGTCAGATGCTATTTATACCCCAAATTAAATACTACCATACAGTACAGGGGCATCACTGCAGCATGTTTATTTAGAGTCCCACAAACACCCTACACCAACTCTTAACCTAACCCTAACCTTCCCTGCTTCTTTGGATTACTATATGCATTCTAGACGTATTTCTTACTTATTAGCTGCACATTCTCCTATAAAGGATTTACTTTGCATGATACTAGCAATTGATATTGTTTTGTTATCGTTGTTTTGAAAATCATTGTTATGACAAAAGCAAATATAAAGGAGCTATAAAGCAAGAATAAGAAATCAGCCATAACAAGTCACTTACGAGTGTAATTATTAGTCATGCATTTCTGTCTAATTTCTGCTCCCTAAAGTGTTACCATATTATTATACACTCACCTAAAGGATGATTAGGAACACCATACTAATACTGTGTTTGACCCCCTTTCGCCTTCAGAACTGCCTTAATTCTACGTGGCATTGATTCAACAAGGTGCTGAAAGCATTCTTTAGAAATGTTGGCCCATATTGATAGGATAGCATCTTGCAGTTGATGGAGATTTGTGGGATGCACATCCAGGGCAGGAAGCTCCCGTTCCACCACATCCCAAAGGTGCTCTATTGGGTTGAGATCTGGTGACTGTGGGGGCCATTTTAGTACAGTGAACTCATTGTCATGTTCAAGAAACCAATTTGAAATGATTCGAGCTTTGTGACATGGTGCATTATCCTGCTGGAAGTAGCCATCAGATGATGGGTACATGGTGGCCATAAAGGGATGGACATGGTCAGAAACAATGTTCAGGTAGGCCGTGGCCAATTAAACGATGCCCAATTGGCACTAAGGGGCCTAAAGTGTGCCAAGAAAACATCCCCCACACCATTACACCACCACCAGCCTGCACAGTGGTAACAAGGCATGATGGATCCATGTTCTCATTCTGTTTACGCCAAATTCTGACTCTACCATCTGAATGGCTCAACAGAAATCGAGACTCATCAGACCAGGCAACATTTTTCCAGTCTTCAACTGTCCAATTTTGGTGAGCTCTTGCAAATTGTAGCCTCTTTTTCCTATTTGTAGTGGAGATGAGTGGTACCCGGTGGGGTCTTCTGCTGTTGTAGCCCATCCGCCTCAAGGTTGTGCGTGTTGTGGCTTCACAAATGCTTTGCTGCATACCTCGGTTGTAACGAGTGGTTATTTCAGGCAAAGTTGCTCTTCTATCAGCTTGAATCAGTCGGCCCATTCTCCTCTGACCTCTAGCATCAACAAGGCATTTTTGCCCACAGGACTGCCGCATACTGGATGTTTTTCCTTTTCACACCATTCTTTGTAAACCCTAGAAATGGTTGTGCGTGAAAATCCCAGTAACTGAGCAGATTGTGAAATACTCAGACCGGCCCGTCTGGCACCAACAACCATGCCACGCTCAAAATTGCTTAAATCACCTTTCTTTCCCATTCTGACATTCAGTTTGGAGTTCAGGAGATTGTCTTGACCAGGACCACACCCCTAAATGCATTGAAGCAACTGCCATGTGATTGGTTGATTAGATAATTGCATTAATGACAAATTGAACAGGTGTTCCTAATAATCCTTTAGGTGAGTGTATATGTTAATATAGTTTGACTGTTTTTTTTATATATAACAAAGATTCTCTGTCCCCAACACTGCTGTCTTTACCATCACACCTAACATTTTATCCCTTTCGTTTTGTAAGTTCTAAACAAACATTCTGTAATAGTCAAAAAAGACCTAGTAAAGTACCAATGCATCTGGATAGAGCGCCACCTATATATCAGTGGTAGAAAACCCTTCATTCTGAGTGCAAAAAGCTAATAATTGGAATACGTACACATTGTGCCTGTTAATAAGAAGTACAGAAACATGGTTTATATTTTAAGGGTCAAAGATGCCACAAGCATAACAGGAAGGTTAATGATCAATTTATATTTAGAGAGAGAGAGAGAGAGAGAGAGAGAGAGAGATTTCAAAACAATCTAAATGACATTGCATTAACATCACACACAATATCAAAAATCCACCACAAATTATACCAAAATACACTTGGCCAGTATCAGATCTGTATTATAATAAACATTTATGAAACACAGTTTGAAGTTTCATAGTTCTAGATGCAATGTTGTGAAAAGTGCCCCTAATTGAAGGATCACCCGTTTCCAGAGTATTACACCATCATCTTCAAACACCTTATTTCTAACATTGTGGTCTATGGAGTAAGACTGCAGCCTTTCGATTTGCTTCCAAAAAGCACTCTGCAGGCTACACCTCTGACATGAACATCGTTTTGTTCAACTCTTGGCGAACATCATGCCTGCAAGCTGACAGCAATGAAACAGCTCTCATCTTGTGGTGCAAGCAAACAACATGACCAGTGCTTTAATCGAACATTTCTGGAGGTGCCAAAGACATTTTAGCAACAGCATTCAATCCATACCGTTATTATATGCCACTAATGGACGAACAAAACAACACAGCGATGGTGCAAAGCTCCATAGAGGAAAGCCAGAGGGCTGCTAGGGGGATGTGAAAAGCATCTAGTATCCTTCTTGCAGGCATAGCAGATGCCAGTTGGGGTCACATCAGTGTAAATGTAGCCCATGAGATGTGTGAGAAGGAAGCCAGAGTGCAGTTTATAGTGTGAAGAGGGGCCTTGGATGGGATGCCCATGGTAAATGCTACCAAGGCCAAGAAAAGGGCAACATATGGGGTCATGGGCCTCCACTGCATCTCTCTCCCACTACATGTCAGGACTTTATTTGTGAATGCTTATGAAAATGTTTTGAAAGTTATGTAATTATGTGTGGAGGAAACAATTCTAACACATACATTTTTCGCACAAACATTGCTGTACTGCGATTCATTTCTCAAAATGTATCCTCTCTATGCACTCTCGTCTGAAAGCACGTACAGCAAGAACTTCAAGTAAAGGCATTTGTCACCATCAAAACTAGTTGAAACACAAACACCTTTTATGTGGCCTAGACTACACGTGATCAGCTGAAAAATTGCCAACAAATTGCCCCCTCACACCAAAATCAATACAAATAATTACCGTTAGCACATTCACATCTCTGATCAGTCAATTTTACTCCAGTACAGTAAGTGGCGCAAAGCATCTTTCAGCTGGTCAGCCCACGTCATCCAAAGCTCACATTTTATTGGTCAGGGTAAATGGTCTACACTTATATAGTGCTTTTTTTAACCTTAGAGGTTACCAAAGCACTTTACACTGTGTCCCAATCACCCATTCACATTCATACACCAATGGCGACATGCAAGGTGCTAGCATGCCATTGGGAGCAACTTGGGGTTCAGTGTCTTGCCCAAGGACACTTCAGCATGTGGAGTCGTGTGGGCCGGGAACCAAACCACCAACCCTGTGGTTGGTAGCCGATCCACTCTACCACCTGAGCCACAGCCTCCCCCAGGTGTCGGGTGTTTGTTCGGAGGGCAATGGAAAAAACATTGAGACATTTTAAAATAAAAAAATAAATAAAAATAGTCACTGCTCGAACATTTGCTCCCATTGTGAAAGGCTCCAAAGGAATCCATTGTTTCTATACAAAATCTTTACATTTGCGTATGGTGTGAAAAAGGCTTTTATAATGTCTGAAACTGTAATTTTATGATTCAGAAGGGTGCTCACAAGCCCTCTGTTTTGTCTTAAAATCTGCTTTTATTGTCTTCACACTGCAGACAAGCAAATTAAATCTCTTAAACTATAAAAAGTGAGGGAGACAAATTTAGTATTTTGTGGAAACCTATTTGTTAACTGGAATAAACATTTTAAAAGCTAAAACTAATATACAACTGAAACTACATACATTTACATGACTGCAATATTAACTGAAAAATACATAGTATTTTGAAAATTTGAAAACTTTACAAAGCACCTTCAAATAAAAATGTCACTAGACCGCAATGATAAACACTAGATGGCTCTAAGAAATGTAACCGTGTTAAACATATTTAAATTATACCAGTGAACATGCTCATTGGCAAACAGAAATTGCTAAAAAAAATAATAAAACTAAATCTGAAAAACTACAAATAAACTAGAAAACAGAAAAAGAACAAATCAAAACGAACTAAAACTAAGTCAGAGAGAAAATCTAATGAAAACAAACCTTAATTTAGAAGACAAATTGAAAATAAAATAGAAATAGAAAGTAGACAATGTAAAACTATAATATCTCTGTATTGAGGGTCGAATTATTCAAAATTACATAATTAAATACATATTTAAATAATTAAATATAATGAAATTGAATCACTAATTCACTAAATAAATAAATATGCTGTGGCAGGTTGGAGGGTGGGGCGGGGGTCATGATTCCTCACACCCGGACCCTAATTGGGCTGATTATCCCGAGAGGGATAAGTGGCGACTGGAGATGGCAGTGCGACAGATAGATTTACGGGCAGCTACCTGACACCTGTGTGTGTGTGTGTCTTTTGGTTCAGTGTAAAGGGATTAATGGAAAGGAGGAGGCAAGAACCTGCTTGATAATATAAATAAGATTTAATGAAGAACTGAACCAAAAGACACAAACACAAACAGGTGTCGGGCAGCTACCCGTAAATCTATCTGTTGCACTGCCGTCTCCAGTCGGCTCTTATCCCTCGCGGGCTAATAAGCCCAATTAGGGTCCGGGTGTGAGGAATCACGACCCGGCCCCGCCCTCCGCACTGCCATATATCCCTTTTATTTTGCCCATAATGTCCATGTTTATAACCCAGGGGACATGATGGCTGTATTTGTGTCCAAAATGGTGCACGATACATACAGTGTATACATTTTTGAGAATCAGTTATTACTTACTTATTATATTATTATTACTACATGAAAACTAGCGCTGCACGATATGAAGGAAAAATTTATTATAGGCTAAGTTGTTGGATAATGCAATATTCTAACCGCAATATGATATTCCTATGATGGCATCATTGGTATGCATGGAACATTGGAACCCCCACCGCTCACATAATCTGTAGTTTATTGGAATAAAAAAAATGACCTTCTATCCCAGTGATCAGAAACATAGTTGTCTTTGATTCCAAATTGCATTTAGACTCACTGCTTATAATTTACATTTACATTTATGCATTTGGCAGACGCTTTTATCCAAAGCGACTTACAGTGCACTTATTACAGGGACAATCCCCCCGGAGCAACCTGGAGTTAAGTGCCTTGCTCAAGGACACAATGGTGGCCGTGGGGTTAGAACCAGCAACCTTCTGATTAACAGCCCTGTGCTTTAGCCACTACGCCACCACCACCGTCGTATACATATATACAATATATATAATATATACAGTTTAACCATAACCTATGTAGCATTTATCAAAATTCATATTTAACCTCCTGAGTCATTTTCCATTTCCCTTTTTGATTTGTAACTAGTAGCACCTAATAAACAAGCAAGAAAAAAAAATTCTAGAGCAAATTAGTATGTTTCCTAAAAATGTATGTCCACGAATGTGGACAGCAGGACTAAGTTGTGAAATTTTAATTAATGTGAAAGTAATTTCAAGCTACAGATATTATTTTTATCAAATAGTTTGTGTCCAGGAGTGTTGGTTATTCATATACTATAGACACTATACACATTACACCTGATTTTCTATAAAGCTGAATGAATAATCCTGATTAAAAGCAATGGCCATCATCATCAAATCACTGCCAACCATGTTAAAATGACATTTTGGATTATAAAATTCTGAAACTGTGTACTGATTGTCATTGTTCCATGTCTGCCAAGCATGTTGATTGGTCCAAATATCATCTGCAGCATGAAACCAGATGTTAGAAGTGACTGCACTAGGCTGCATAGGAAAGCAATATGATTCTCCCTTGCTCCCTAATTAGTTAATGACTTTACCTCCACTGTGCTGTCTGTCTTCACTGGTCTCAGAACAGTTAAAAATGCATTTTATTTTCATCATAACTCTGAAAGCAACATTTTCCAGCTTTAGCAATTGTCCATTGATTCTCAATGTGATAATGCACAGTGAATATAGGATTTTTATGCAAAGCTAGTCTTATTGTCCACATACATGGTCATTGTGTTTAACAGTGTGCTGTTTCGCAATAAATCTATGCAATTTTTAAAATGGCATATTGGATGAATATAGTGACTCTACTCTTTTGACTCAAACAGGTTTTAATGTAAAAACTTAAGCTGATTTCTTACCAGATGTAGTTTTGTTGCCAATTCTCCAAAAGACAAACTGGGCTGAGACTGGCACCATGTTGTTTTGTCATATGACTCGGTGCGCTGACAGTTTAACCCTTTAATAACAGCCTTGAGTCTCCTGAACTGAGATCAGTTGGTTTTAAAAAACATAAACTAAGCATAGCCTATAGTGAAGTCAAAACATAATGTCCACGCATGTGGACATTGGGTCTCACAAGGTTAAATATTTAAATTTTTTTCTTTAAAAAGCATATGGATCAGCGCATATGCGCACTACAAGTGACAATCACATGCCCTGGTCTATTCTCTATGTGTTACCTTTGAACAGTTATTTTTAACATATTAAAATCAGCCCTTGCATGAAGAGTCCATGACGTGTCCATTTCACACTTGGTTATTTTGGTTGAAGAAGTGCATCCTCCAGGTACTCATAGCTGATCAATATGCATTTTCAGTGTGAACGCACTACTCACACTCCTTACACAACAAAATGGCTTAGAATACTGCAGAAATATACAATTTGGGAAAACATTTATGCCTCTGGCTTGACATATGATTTGACATGCGGTCATTCTGCTGTAACACAAGCACAGCAGAGTGTATCCTGACAACCCTAACACCTGACAGCAACCCAATGGCCAGTCCAACAAGCCTTTCCTGTTTGTATTTTGTCATACAACACCAGATACTTTCCCCAGTACAGCTTCACAACTCTGTAAACACAATCCAACTCACTGACTGGACAGTGACAGTAATGAGACCCTTTGTGGACATATCTATCACAGATTAGCTCTGCAAAGGATTTGGTTACCTGAGTCTCCTTCATTGTCATTCTTAACGTGCTTCACATATGTCTGCATTTCCTCCAGTGTGAGCGCTGGATCATACATTGTTTCTGGCAAGGAATTAACACTCTGGATGAGAGCGGGCGTTAAATAAACAATGTTTGTTATAATGAAGCATGGTGTCTGCTAATGTGCCACTGGCGATAAGCACGGAACAGAAGATAGGGGGAGGGGGAAAGGGAAAGGGGGGTTCAAATAATCTGTCTACCCAAACACCTCTGGTGTGTATGATAATGTGGGTTTCAGCTGCGGTGCAGGTGAGTAATGGAATTGTACTGGGGCCCGTGACCCCCTGCTGGTTAAGATCCAGACCCCTCCCTGACGGCTAGCTGGAGCCAGAAAGCCAGGATCCCAGACAGACAAGAACAGTGGGCATCTCAGAGGTGAGGAAAGTGAGATGTAGCTGGGTTAACAAGAGAAAAAAGAAAATCAGGAAAGATGCAGCAAGCTGGTGTACATGATTAAATATATTTTTTTACAATGTTTTTTTTTTTTCTCAAAATTACACGTTTCAACACATGCCAAAGCTGCATCATAATTACAACAGCAGACTTTAGATGACCTAAGACACTGACAACAATTCAGATGATTCAGTTAAGACGAGAGTGCATTTCATGTAAATGGTAATAAATTCACATAAAACTGATCCGAAACCTTTAATTTAAAAATACTACTTGTATCATCTGAATTAGATCAGATTTACTGAACTCAATGTATTTGACACAATGTATTGATTGTCACTGTGTGTGTAACTTGCATCAAGCCCGATAGATGTCTTTTTTCAAATGGGTGAACAGTTCAATCCATTATTTTGTATTGCTCTATATAAGCCATTTTAACTCTTAAAGGTGCAATATGTAACAATTTTCATGTAATATTTCTTTTTTGCCAATGTGTGAACAGTTTGTAATGCAACTTAAAAAACTAGCCCTTCCCAGACTTTCTATGTTGCCTATTAAAGCCTGTATACTGATTTTCATGGGAAGGGAGTGGGTCGCTTTTGCCGGGAAAATCCAAAGGATGTGATATTTATGCGCACTCCCGAGAGTCTTGGCTCGGACAGTATTATCATCTTTTCCGCTATTCAACTGCAACACTAGGTAGCGTTATCTTAGAGATGGAATCCAGCAAACATCCGGCTCCCAGCCCAACACAGACTCCTACACAAACTCAAAGTAAGCCAAAAACAAACAAACAAACAAACAAAAAAACATTTATCTACTGAATCCCATCTGGCTAAGTGATCTTGGTCGAGTGAACATCAGCAGGGCATTTGATTCCTGGAGGGACCTCCGTTCAGTTTTGTGGCTCAAAATCGACCCTGAATTGGCTTTCTTTTTATTAGACGGGTAAGTTTACTTAACTGCAAATCATGTGAAATATAGTGCCATAAGGATTGTTCTGTGTAATTTTAGTTAACGTGATCTTGCCTGCTAATGTTGACGAATTGCAAGCTACCTTGCTTCGTTACTTTCATATAATTTCAATGATCTTCTTTTTATACTAAAAGTCAGGTATTCAGGATATATTTAAGCAAATACACTGGTTTCTTATTTGTAGTAAAACATACAATAATGCAACAGTAAACAGTCTGGTATAGTTCGGTAGTATGTAGCTGTATGTGTGTGTATAAGTATGCTATGTTAACTGATGAGTAGTTTTAGTTTAGTCTTAAAGTTTGTAGTAAAACAATCATAACTGTAATTTTAATTGTACTACCTTATCTGTTAGCATGATGCCAGTGGATCACATTCAGTCTCTTTGTACGTTACGTCATTGTTTTGGCTGATGCTTGCTTACTCGTGTCCCGAGTGTGTGCACGAGCAATAGTTAGCTGGTTGCAGTTCACTTAACAGCCACAGGTGTCAATAATAACAAGGATTTATGAATCTTACAAACTCCACCTTTTACAGCTGTTTTTTAATTGGCTGACTGTGGCAGGGTAGAGGGCGGTGCCGGGTTATGATTCCGCCCACCTGGCCCCTAATTGGGCTGTTTAGCCCGAGAGGGGTAAGGGCCGACTGGAGACGGCAGTGTGACAGAGAGATTTTCGGGCAGCTACCCGACACCCTGTGTGTGTTTGTGTCTTTGGTTCAGTTTTTCATTAAACTAGTATTTATATTGTCAAGCCGGTTCTTGCCCATCTTAACCCCTTTACAATTAAAAATTAGAAGTGCAACTTATGTTGATTGTTGCACTAATGTTGGAATGTCGTCTTTTGTAATTGTTTTTTTGACACAATACATTTTTTCGAATATGTCAATTTAATATGAGTGGATGGTTTCTCTCCACGTGGAATGTGAATGGGTCGGGGCACCCCATAAAAAGAAGGAAGGTTATATCTCTTCTAAAACGTAAGAAATATGATATAGTTTTTCTTCAAGAAATGCATCTATCCCCGGAAGAAGCTGAAAAGTTTGAGAAGATATGGGGTGGGCATGTTTTCTTTAGTGCTGGCTAAAGTAAGAGTAGGGGAGTCATTACACTGAGTAAGCATCTACAATTCAAATGTCTCAAAAAGATTAAAGATAAATTAGGAAGGGTCATTATTATTTTAGCAGAAATTCAGGGGCAAAGGTTGAGTTTGGCTAATATTTACACACCTCACGCTGATGATCAGGGCTTTTTTATAGATCTTGAAGGGATCTTGTTGCAAGCCGCTAGCACCTCTCATGTTATAATATCGGGAGGGGACTATTTTATTGATGGACTCCTTGATCATAGTGAAGCAAATGTAGAGCACACTGATGCTTCACAGGATGTGTAAAAATCTTGGTATTACAGCTATTTGGAGACTTTTGTACCCATCTGGTAGGGACTATACATTTATTTAATCAGTCTATAAGATATTTTAGAATAGATATATATTTTTTTTTTATATCCAAGTCCCTCATTTCATCTTTTGTTGATTGCTCAATTGGAAACATCTTGTTCTCAGATCACACCCTGGTGAGTTTAGAGATGTTGTCAAATACAGAGAAAAATAAATCATATAGTGGGCGCTTTAATCTCTTTTCAAAATCCTGAATCCCAACAAATTTTAAAGGCTGAAATCAATGTTTATATGGAGACCATCTGGTCCTCAGTATCCTCTGTAGGCGTGGCTTGGAAGGCACTTAAGGTGGTTCTTAGGGGTCCGATCATACAATTATGCTTCATTCACCAAAATATCCAAAGTATGAGAACTCGTGGAGTTAGAAGGGAATATTAAAACTGCCGAGGCAGAGCTGAAGCGCCAAATGTCGTCTGATGACCTCAGAGAATTGACCTGATTGAAATACAGATATAATACTATTTTGTTACAGAAGGTGGAGTTTTGGCTATTCGGGGCAAGACAGTCATACTTTGAGTTGGGGGACAAAGCAGGGAAGCTTTTGGCTAGGTATATAAAGCAGAGAGTCTTTTTCTACCATTTCCTCAGTGAAATCTGCTGGTGATAAAATATTTACCTCGGCTATTGATATTAATAATGCTTTTAAAGAATTCTATCTTGATCTCTATAGTTCCACTTCTTCATCTACTGATAAAGATATTAGAAACTTTGTGCAACCATTAGAACTCCCTCAACTGACGAATGAGCAAAAAAGAGAGAACCATTTATAGACAGCAAATTTGTCTGATTTAGTTAGTTATTTCTGACCCCTTAATAAAAAGTTCTTCATTTGGAATGGATAGTATCCTAGATTACATTTCAATAAGTTACATAGACCGATTGACAAAGGTGGTTTGTTTGATAGGAAATTATATATATATATATATATATATATATTAATTTATTTATTTATTTATTTATTTATTTTTATTTTTATTTTTTTTGTGTGTGTGTATCCTTATACGTGACCACAGGGGTGTTAGGGGTCAGAGTGGGGTTGGTGATTGGGGAGGGTTAATAGTGGGGGTTAAATATGTTGTGTTTTTCTTTGCTATATATCTACGAATCAATAAAAAAACTTTTTTAATCGAAAATAACAAATAGCACAAATGCGCTAAAAAAACCTGTGTAAGTCTGTGAGATGCACGTTAAACGTTGGCCATTCCACCCCTGATAGGCCCAAAAGTGCGTCGGCCCACCGGGAAATGCCCGGTATGCCAGATTACCAGTCCAGCCCTGCTTGTGTGTGTAAGCATACTTGGCAAAAAAGCTCATTCTGATTCTTTTCACTCTTTGTGTCACCAAACAACAATTTTCTAAGCATAACCAATAGTATCTACACAGGTGGCAGCCAATGAGTGAGGATTCTCTTCTTCGACATTTAGTGAAACACCATGGGTCATGTGATTTCAAAATGGCAAAACACATTGAAGGGGGTGACCTGCACCATGTAGAATAAAACACTTTTATAGAAAACTATAATGAGTACAGTCTTCATCTCAAGTGAGTGTACACTATTTGGATCAAACTTCCCAAAAACACAATTCATTCATTAATGTTTTAAATGTTTTAAAGTACTCCAAACTACTAAATGCACCTTTAAATGACTGTAGCAACTATACAGTTTACACCCAGTTTTAAGGTTAATAGTTTTAACAAACCCCTTACCCTAAGGATTAAATATTCTGTTTGTCACTTGTCCCATAATATTTGTGCCAAGTAAATGGACTTACAATTTTCATCTGGCTGACCATTCAATAGATGGGACTTGAGTCATATTAAGGGACCAAAATATCATTGATACTTGAGAAGCTCTTTTAACTTGGACCAGTAAACAACTACACAGCAACAACCCAGAACACCCTAGCAACCAGCTGCCAGGGTGGTTCAACCAGAAAACCTACCAACCATACAACAATGGACTAAGCCAGTCAAAACAACAAACTGTGCATAGACAAGCGAGTCTTCTAAAAGCATGTTATACTTGGACTAGCACCTCACAAAATTTCCTCAGAAAATGTTAAAATCTATCACAAAGTTACATTTGGAAGCAGACTTAATCTCTGAAGTCCACCTATGATGTCTAAAAATGTTGGCTACTGTAGTTGGGCAGCTCAACTTGTATGCCCTGTTTTTAGGATTTGGATTTAGTCAGCGGTCTTTGCATCCACACATCAAATGCTTAGGATTTAATTTTCTGCTTCACTTTGAAGATGGACATTAAATTCGGCTTTCATGCTTTGTTTGACCATAACCTTTCAACAGGAGAGATATTTTACACCAGAAGGCTTTTTGATAAAGTCTGCCCCCCCATCAGCTATTGCATACCATCTGCCAGACTTAGGGTATATTCCAAAAACTGGTGAGCGGTCTTATTGCCATATTTCTACATAGGCATCTACCAATCTATGCTTGTATTTGAACTAAAATGGAACCTCAGAAGTAACCGTTCTGAAATGTTTAACATAGGCAGCAAATAAATGTCATTAAAGTGCTCCTCATGTGAAACACATTCACAATTTATTTCAATAGTCTGTTGTTAGCATGTTGCTTAGCTAAAATTATACTGTAAAAATCAATATGCATGAATTTATTATAATACAGATATATTGGGTATCAATATTGTTTAGATTTGAATCACATTAAACAATTTTTATCAGTACTTATCAACATTGAATCACCTTTTATTCTTGGTTTACCATCTTGGAGGATTTTTTTCACAATGCATTATGCGATTGTCTTATCTGTGAAGTACGTATACTTGTGATGCCACCTTAGAATTTGGCCAAAGGCATCTCGGAAGGCACCATAACATATGCTGCTTATCTTTTGGAACAGTCTTTGCATCCGGAGCATGCCTATGATACCTTAACATGCTGTCTAGTTTGACAGTTCACATTTTCATAACACGGCTGTTGTGACTATATGGTTTTTCAAATTATATACTCTTTTCTGGAGATGGATTTAGGCAAAATCCACAGAGTACAATCTTCATACCAATCAGACAACTCCAGGCAAAGTTATTCCCCAACAAATACACCTAGACTTTTAAAAACACACTGTTTTCACACTCTCTCTCTCTCTCTTTCTGGCTCAGCTTGACAAGCACTAAATAGACTTTTTATCAAGTTAGCAGAGCAACAGTGAGCTGGGAACATTTCCTTTTGTCGGTGTTCATTTTTCTTTTGGATTTGGCTCCATAGTGTCTCACATTCTGGTCTAAATGAGATATCTGGGCCTTAACACAAGCCCTGCCATCTCACAGGCTAAGCTGGAGTTATGTTCAGATAACGTATATCAGGACTTTCCCCACATACTTCTTGTTTAAAGTGCTTCTGCCGATAAGCAAGAAATACGTGATTCAGAGGTGGGAGATTTGAGTTGACCTGCTGTTATTGCAGATTTGGAGACCAAATCATGTAGCCGACAACACAATCTTTTCCAGAAACTAGTCTTGCAGAACCAGACTTTTGACTATTGCCATAGAGACTGGTCCATTTAGCACTTTATTTTGGTTTGGATAAGAAACATATCCAATGCAGGATCTGCAATATTTAAAATCAGGACGAAACATTTAAAGTGACTGTCTGCATTGAGATCAATTAACCTGGGATCTGAGTAAAACTGTTATGCATCACAGATCATACTTAAGGAACATAATTAATTAGAAGCTCTCTAAATGATTCAGTGAGAAATACTGGATTTGGCTCATGGGAGATGACAAAAGTTTTTAAGCTAGTCAGCTTCATCTCCTCCTTTGCGGTATCGATAAAAGCGCTCAGGTTGAAGAGGTTCATGATTATTTCAACAAATAATGATGGTAGAGGCCTCTAGAGTCAGATACATTTTCCTGCAGTGCTCCCTTGCAAGCACACAATTTTGAAATTACTGTAGTCCTTAAAGCACTTTAAGAAGACAATGTGTGTTTGAGTGCTTGTTTTATGATGAATCCTGACAACAACTGTGTTTGTCGAAACAGAGATGCATAATTATAGACTGACAGTTGGAGACAGTTACAGTATGCCTCCATTCTCTCTCTTGCACAAACTCAAACACATAATTAAGCTGCTTACTGGTACTTCCCAGTTCCTTTTATACTCATCATGTCTGAAATGTGTTTTGGCTCAAGGAATCTAGTTCTTTTAGCCGGTGAAATTTCTTTGAACGTACACACACCTTCTTAAATGTGATCTCTATCAGAGGAGTTGTACTGAAGCTATTCCTAATAGCTGTCAGGCTCTGTTAATTGCAGCACTGGGACCCATTTCTGCCTGTATCTGCTTCACATTACTGACCATTGTTACTGACCAGTCCTACCTTGGCGCATTTTGTAGTCCACCATTTTGTTAGAAAAGCTATTGTTCTTGTTTTGTAAGTCTTTGAAAGTTCTGTGTTTTGGATAGTTTTAAACTGAATAAATCCCACAATGCATTGCTCAGTGAAAAATGTGTCCAAGATGGTGGACAGAGTTGAGAGAAATATTGATAATTCAAATTGTAATCCAGTACTGAAAAGTATTGATTAAAAAAATATAAAAGATACTTTCCTACCCAATGTGTGTTTGTGTGTGTGTGTGTGTGTGTGTGTGTGTGTGTGTGTGTGTGTGTGTGCGTGCACACACTATACAGTATTTTGTTATGCTTATCATTAGCAAATGTTTTGTTCACACTGTTGGAAATATCATTCAATATTTTAGACTGACTGCAGGTTATAAGTGGACAGATCAGACTGTTATCTGTTTAAGACTGCAAATTCGTTGCTTTTGCTAGCATGTCCACATAAGTTGTCATTGTGATGCAGACTTGTATATGTTCACCATGCATGAGATTTTAGCAATAGATGTTTTGCCATTTTTTTTTATGTTTTTCATGAGGGCAGTATCCAAATATGAACACATTCATCGTAGACAGCATCTTAAAAAACAGGAGAGGTGGCATATGCAATGTTTGTTGCTGCTAGGGTTTACAACTGTACTGTTTTAGCCCGGAGGTCCCATACAGGACGCCTATTGTCCTATATTTTAGTAGGCAGTGAAACGTGGCATATTAAAGGCATTTTAATGATCCTGCAGCATGGCCATCATACATTTCTTTCCTTCAAAGTGCCCTGTGAAGACATCAGATGTTTGTACCATATGACGCCATCATACTCCATAAATTTTTGCTATTTTGTTTCATTTTAATTAGGTAAAAAACACATGGATAAAACAAGTGTTACAATTTTTTTTGTCTTTTAACATGTCACCAGGACCATTTCTAGGCATAGGTGAACTAGGCAGCTAATAAACTTTTGTTTGCAGATCAAAGTAGTGACAATAGAAAGAATCAAAGTAATTACAGTAACACAATTAATAATATTACAGCATTTATTAATCTTAATTTCAACATGTACTAACACATTTTGAACAATTGTGATTTTTACTAACATTAACAAAGATAAATACATTGTTAGCTGTTTGTTCATTATACCCAATGCATTAACTAATGTTTAACCAGGGTTGGGAGGGTTACATTTGAAATGTATTCCACTACAGATTACAGAATACATGCTGTAAAATTTAATTTGTAACGTATGCTGTTAGATTACTCAAGATCAGTAACATATTCTAAATACTTTGAATTTCTTCTCTTGCATTTGACTATAAAAACTCTGTCAGTACAGTAAGACAAAATACACATGTTAAAAATACATTCTCTGAAAAACTCAAATATCTTATTCAGTGTTGTTTCTAAAACAAGATCAATCAAACTGATTTTTAGATATTTTTACAGGAAAACAATGCAAAATGTATTGACAAGAATACAATTTTTGTATTATCAAAGGTCTTAAAGAAATTATGATCTAAAGTAAATTTTCTTGATAATAAATATGATGGTGTCTGGTCACATGTGCATGTAAAATGGCTAGAAATAACATTTTAGCTTAGCATAAAGCTAACAATTTACACAAGGTTTATTTCTATTTCTTCTGCTCCAAACTTACTTCAAACTTACTTCTCTGTCTGCTCGTATGAATGTAACACATCATAAGAAAGTGTTTCACCGCTGTTCAAATGCACTTTGGATCACATCATTTATATGTATAAATGTTTTCCATCTGAAAGAACTAAATATTAAATGAAACAAATGACAATAAAAAGCAAAGTAATCTCTTCAGTAATCAAAATACTTTTTGAATGTAACTAATCTAATTACCAATGATTTAAATTGTAACTGTAGTGGAATACAGTTACTTATATTTTGTATTTTAAATACGTAATCCCATTACATGTATTCCGTTACTCCCCATCCCTGTGTTTAACGAATGGGACCTTTTAAAGTGTTACCTTAAGGAAGTTGATCTTAGAAATGAGGCGATTCAGAGTCAATTCTAATCATTAATGCTGCCAGTAGCAGCAAAAATAAAACAGACAATGGACACAAAGTGTGTATATATATATCTATACATATATAGATATATATATATATTCATTTATTTGAGATTTAAACAGACTAAAAAGTTGTAAATACAACTTCTGAATGAAAGGCACAGTAAAATCAGACACAGCTGATTAAATACACAACAGAAATATACTTACAGTACAAAAGCAGACAGTTATTTATGCACGCAAAATATCCCTCACGTGCCAACACCCAAAGCAAGGCCATCCAACCACAGGTAAAGATTTGACAAGAGCAGGATATTTTCAGAGATAATGGTGTGATCAACAATTATTGCTTTGACTACTGTGGGCCTGCATGGCCAGAACCCAAACATGAAAATACAAAGATTAAAATCTGAATTTATTTTAGTCATTTGATTTGGCAGAACAAATAAATTGAAAGCAATTAGCTAGCTTTCAAACTTTCATGCTCAACGAAGTGATGTTGTCAGTCAAACACTCGCACACTTCATTATCTAACATATACTCATTAGCATACTACTTCATCGGTCCACCAAGTGCAAAATCAAACCAAGGGAGGGAAAGAATGGCTCAAAGTTAAATGATCTTAAGTGTTAGAGACATTGAAATACATATTGATTAATTCAATTGCAGAGCTGTGAAATTAAAATGTTAAGATGGATTTTAAAGATAGAAAGTCTCTTTTTTTTTTTATCCTGCGTGGATGCACATTCCCAGGTTGTGGAGTTTCATAGTGCTACAACACATCCTGTGCCGGTCGATAATTTATAGTTAATTGCCAATTAGAGGCTTGGGCCTCTGATTTAATAGCGATACATAATTTGTATTCATTGTGGACCTCAGTGGACTTTTTCTTGATTAATACAAACACAAATGTTTGCAACATGTCTCAATGCATTTATGAAGTTGCTCTAGGGTAAATTTGATTGGTTGAAAATGCTCAATTTTACTGGAGAAGCTCTGCCCCTTTAATCAAGAGGTTTGAGTTACATAGAACCAGACTCTTTGGTATATGCAAAGCAATTTCAACTCATTTCCCCTCCAATCTCCTCTAATTATGTACAGATTTTGAAATCCTCTTTTGCATTTCAAAATTACACTATGCCAAACATATTCTTTCTGGAATGCAAGTAAAACGATTAGGCAAAGACACTCTCTAACAAGTTTGAGACATACAGTGGCCCGAACAAGTATTTGAACAAGCACACTATTTAATCAAAACATTTCACAAAAAAGAACTTCATTGGGTTTTGAATCATAAAACACTACACATTCCATTAAACAAAGACCAAAAGATATTACCTGGCTGTCAAATATGAGTGGAACGTGTCCATAGATCATGTGATGAACGTTGACTTCATGCATCCACTAACATCCACAAAACTTCTCTAAACCTTGGGAACTATTACAGTTGCAAAAATGGCAAAGAAATGTAAGTTCTGAGAAAACTTCTAGCATAATTTGTTTGTAGATGACTTACGGTTTGATATTTGCGTACCAACTATATTGATTTTTATAGGTGTGGCTTAAGTGTCCAAATACTTTTTGGGATCACTGTAGTCGCTCTGTGAACTAACATTCCCAGCTGCCTTTCTGAGTGTCAACAATTGCAATTAAACTCAGAGTAAACTGCAGGATGTTAAAGCCGAAAACATACTTGCGCAAGTACATGAACCTTGACACTTCTAGCAACTTAAGCTTGATTCTGGGAGCTGTTACACTATGAAATGTGTCAGATCGCAATTGATGAGGTAACACGTGTTTAGAAAGTATGTGTTGCATTCTCAACATTGTCACAAGGGGTGCTATAGTAGTCATTGGCGTAAACGGTCTCATTCTATGATTCATTTTCTCTTTCAGTTGAACTACTGTCATGGCGGAGCAACAGTTTGAACAGAATCTTGCGGAGTAGGGTAGTTAAAATTAATTAAAGCAGATATATGCAACCTTTTCATTATTAAATATTTCCTTCTATCCCAGCTTAATATGTAGTGACAACATTAAAAAA
This sequence comes from Xyrauchen texanus, assembly GCF_025860055.1. Lineage (NCBI taxonomy): Eukaryota > Metazoa > Chordata > Actinopteri > Cypriniformes > Catostomidae > Xyrauchen > Xyrauchen texanus. The sequence goes on from NC_068317.1 coordinate 6,410,151, forward strand.
AAAAAACACTTAGGTTGATTTATTTATTTTTTTTCCCTAAAATTTGTTGCATTTGGGTTTGGTGACGATGGTGGTGAAGAAATTACACTCTTCAGCTTTAAACTATAGACATTAATAAAGTCCTTTTGACATTTAATCACATGCAGGATATGAATTATATTCAAGTATCTATAATTACAGTTTCATTAGTTAAGGTTTGCACTAGTACGAATTTTAATTCTTGATATAAAAATGATGTTATTACTTGAAAGAAATACACATTCTTAAAAACATGGAATTTCAACTAGTAACAAACTTAAGTTTTGATGTCTGAAACAGCATTTTCAGTTCTTCACTTCTGTTCAAAATGCAGTTTCTGATATCTATAATGAATTTATTTGAATAGTTAAAATTCCAAAAACACATATAAGCTATGTACTTCTCACTATTAAACAATTTTAACTTTTAATTGTTAATAATGCAAATGTCCATTTCTGATATTAACAACTGAATTACAACTAGTAAAAATTGCTAATTAGTTTTTTTTACTAGTGGTAATATTAATTTTGGATATGTACAATATTATTGAAACTAGTAAGCAAGCCTTTTACAATATCTTCAATTACTCTCCAATTTATTGATGTCTGAAATACATTTCCAGTTATCTGAAATGCCAAATCTACCATGTTAAAATCAATTTTAGTTTTAACACTATTATTGTTTTAAACTATTTTTACTAGTAAGAACATACAATAGCTCATATGAATTCTCTAGTAAGAAATTCATTGTAGATATCTGTAATTGCATTTTGAACAGGAGTGCATTAGAAATCATTGTAAAATTCAACAAGTAAAAATGCAATAATTAGCATTTTAACTAGTGAAAACTTAATTATATATAATTAATCTCCAGCACATGATTAAACGTCCGTTTGGCCTGCCATAGTTTATTGCTAGCTACCTGAATAATAACATCTAATTGCAATGCATTGGCAAAAGCGTTCAAGTCTAAGTACTTGTGTAAAGTATGTTTCTGTCTTAACAATAATAGCAGACCTGCAGCTTTTATTGCAAATTAAACCTAATACTCTTCAATAATTTAAAGATTAATGTAAACAAAACAAAATATACACAGAAGTGATGAACGATTGGTCTGAAATAGAGTTACAGAAGACCAAAGCTTCCTTTTGCCCCGACGTCAAAACTTCAAGACATGGACACCCACAATTCTCTCTCTCTTTATCGAGTCCAATAGGAATCGCCAAACCCCGCTGATATCATCAGAAAGTGATGGGCGGAGGTTGAGCACTGACAGGTGTGACCTGTCATTACCTCGAGGTGCCACTGAGCTGGGTTAGGTACTCGCGCAGTTCTTTAGCTGCCTGGAAGCGGCTGTACCGCTTTTTGGGGTTGGCGCACTCATCCAACAGAGCTTCAAGCTGGCCGTCTTTGGCTATGTGTGGTGGGGGGTCATGAAGGAGCCCACCAGAGCTGCCCCGCCATGTCGCATATCGCGATAGAAGGTTCTGACAGACAGCGTAATAGTTGTGGTCCACTGTGACCCGCGAACACAACATGTCTTTGGAGAAGGAAAGGCAGGCTTCCTTGTCACATTCCTCAAACTTGCTCTCGTACCAGACGTCGTAGTTCTCGGGTTTATCTGCAGGAGAAAATGAGAGGGACAATTGTAAGAATGCAGCCATTGATAGAAATGCATCACAGACCATCTGATTTTGCTCATTAGAGGTTGTTTTGGGGGTTGAAACTTCAAAACAATGGCAGTATTTTACAATTTAAAGGAATAGTTCACTTAAAAATGAAAATTTGTTTATTTACACACCACTGTATCATTCCAAATTCTTTTATGGAACAAAAAAAAAGAAAATGTATAAATATTAGCAGTAGTAAACCATTATATATTAATGGCGTACGAGTCACAGTTTTCAATAATATTTTTTCATGTCGTACTTGTTAAATTTAGTCAGTTTTACTCAATTTGACAATATTTTTTTAATTAAATTCATCCCAAGTCATTATCAAAGGACGTAGATTGTGTGCATGTATCTTTCATATAGCCTACAAAATGTATTTTTGTGGTTTAACAGTTTGAATGAAAACTATTCAATATTCATACAGAGAAATTGCATAATAATCTTTGCCATTTCTAATTGTTCAGTTTGTGCAGTTGCACCAGTTTCATACACCACTGCAAACCCTTCAACATCACAGAAGTACAAAAACCTCTGTCACTTTTGTGTGTATGATGACTCCATTCACAATGAGTCCTTCAGTATTAAGTATAGTAAATGTTATATCACCCCCTCGTGGTCTTCCATAGCTATTATGCCAGACTACATTAAACGGAGGGTCAACTGACAGCGAGTTGGAAAGTATACAAATTAGGCTTCTAATTGAAATGTTGGCTTATATTAATACATTGTCTCGATACTTTTTTAAAGCATCAATGACGTGCTGATCAATAATTTATTTATTGATATTTTATAACAATCCTAATTATCATATTTCAACATGTAATCATTTGTATTTTTATAATATTTATTTACATATTATTTGAGTTATTGTTGACAAAATCCCAAAACCTTTCATCAACAAACATTTTCGTCAGTAATTTTACTGATGAGATTAACACAGAGTTGTATGGACCACTTTTATGGTGTACTTTGTCACTATGAATGTTGTTATATGGAAAAGAGCTTACATGAGCTTATTTTCCAGCTTACATGTTTGGAACAGCATGAAAGTGATCAAATAATGACAGGAGTTTCATATTAGTATTTTGAATTATTACTTTCTGAATTATAAACTTTCTGCTTTTTATAAATCATGACATTATGATGCTCTCATGCAGTTTGAACACAATGAACTTACCACTCTTGACTTTGAAAAAGCACTGAAGCTATCATGTGGCCATTTCTGGGATACAGCCTGTTCCCTTCTTAATAGAAACACACAAATTGGCCTATTTCTCAACCCACAACACCAATCCATTCAACCTTCATCTCTGTATATTTTTCAAGGACGAGGCAACCAGGGCAAATAAATAACATTTTGTATGATGAGAAACTCTTTGGAGCTGTATTAATGATCAAATTGATTAGAGTGGAAAACCCCTTGAGATGTCAAGCCATAATCAGTTGCCAAACTATAATCATGTTTGGGAAACTTAATGCACTCTAAGACTCTTGCCCTTCCTCGACTCCCACTACTCAATCTTTGATTTTGCCGGCACCACGTTGTGCCCCAGGTTCCAGACACATGCTCAATTCAATCACTGCTGAAGACGGATCAACCAGGGCTGAGAGAGCCAAGGTGAGAAGCATTTTACTGTGGCAGCACCTAATGAATGTGACTGGCATGCTACATCAGAATTATCATTGACTAAACAGCAAAAGGTCTGGACCATCTTCCAGCTAAAGACAGGAAGAGCTATCTGATTGACATGTAACGCCATCAATCACCGCACATTTGCCATTTTGGGCAGATATTTTCCCAAGGGGAAATTGTGTGGAGATACATCACATGGACTTACCAACCACCAGTATCACATGTGGAGGAATTCCCTGTGGTAGGTCCTACCCAGAGGGGACGGAGCTGTACAAACACGCGACCGGTGGCAGAGGGAAATTTGCCCAAGGAAGACGCAGGTTTACCCACAGGAAAACCATACCGCAGAAGATACATCACACAGGGTTACTCACGGGCAATCGGTGCATGTGGAGAACCTTCCCCAGTACAGGGCCTACTAGCACACGTACTGGGCTGGCATCGAATTTCTCTAACTAATTCACCTGCCACAGAGCTAAGGAGGAAGGACTTCCAGGGTCCACAGTCTCGTGAACTCGGCTGGGGGAAAAAGCACACGTCTTCCCCTCCAGGAGAGGAAAGGCACTATATGCAAGAGGTACACCCTGCCAGTTGCCCCACATACTTACCTGTTCGTACCTGAGAAAACACGGGACAAAACCGGCTCAACTTGGAGAATGTAGAATCTTGCGGAGGTATTGGGTGTTGCACAGTCCGCTGCTCTAAAGATGTCTGCTAAAGAGGTGCCATGGGTCAGGGCCCAGGGGCTCAAATGAGGCTCTCCGCAGGACCACAGAGAGATCCCACGAGGGAATGAGGCATGGCCTGGGAGGATTCAGCCACCTCACACCTCTATGGAACCCAGAAGGATTTACCATCTACTCCATCATGGTGCACCACTATAGTGGCCACATACACCTTCATGGTGGAGGGGGACAGCCGCCCCTCCAGCCTCTCCTGCAGGAAGGAAAGCAGTGACCCGACTACGCATCTCTGGGGGCCTTAATTTCCAGAAGAACACCACTTAGTGAACAAATACCACTTCAAGGCATACAGGTGCCTCGTAGAGCTCTGGCCTGAGTGATCATGTATACCACCGCCAGTGGTAGGCCACTTAGGTCTTCCACGTGCCGTCAAAGGGCCAGAAATGGAGATTCCAGAGGTCTGGTCACGGTTGCCAGATGGTGCCCTGTCTCTCGCCAGGGAGAAGCTATCGCAAGGAGAGAGATCTGAGAACCAAGTCTGGGTGGGCCAGTAAGGTGCCACCAAGATGACCTGCTCCTCGTCCTCCCTGACCTTGCACAAGGTCTGTGCAAGCAGGCTCACAGGGGGAAACTTGTGCTGCCCCCGGGGCCAGCTGTGTGCCAAAGCTTCTGTGCCGAGGGGAGCCTCAGACAGGGCATATGAGAGCAGGCAGTGGGAGGATTAACGGTTTAACAGGTCTACCTGCGTACGCTGTGCCGTTGAGGTCGCCAGGGATGTGAGTTGTTCGCAATGACTTGAGTCGCTGCTGACTCCAGAGGAGGAGAGTTGCGACATGCGACGCAAGCGTAAGACGGCTTGGTTGTTTATATATGCTACCATCGGCGTGTTGTCCGTCCGAACCAACATGTGCTTGCCCTGGATCAATGGCCGAACCCTCCGCAGGGTGAGCAATACCGCCAGCAACTCGAGGCAGTTGATATGCCAACCACAGAGGACGCCATATGCCCCAGGAGCTTCTGAATATGGTTTCAGTGGGACTGCCGTTCTCCGCTTGAATGACTTAAGGCAGTTCAGAACCGACTGTTAGAGACTGAGTCTAACTCCATCCCGAGAAAAGAGATGCTCTTGCTCTTTTCCCAGTTGACCCGAAGCCCCAACCGGTTGAGATGCCGGAGCACCAGGTCCCTGTGCACACGCAACAAGTCTCGAGTGTGAGCTAGAATCAACCAGTCATCGAGATAATTGATGCGAAAGCCCAGTTACCTTAACAGAGCAAGGGCTGCCTCTGTGACTTTTGTAAAGATGCGAGGTGACAAGGACAGACCGAAGGGGAGGACCTTGTACTGGTTCGCCCGACCCTCAAAGGTGAACCACAGAAAGGGCCTGTGCTGAGGTAAAACCGAGATGTTTAAGTACGTGGCCATCAGGTCTACCGCCGCAAACCAATCTTGATGCCGGAAGAACGGCAACATGCTTGAACGGAAGTCTGTGCAAGGCCCGGTTCAGAACTTGCAGGTCCAAAATTGTCCGCAACCTATCGCCTTTCTTTGGCACGATGAAGTAGGGGCTGCAGAACCCATTCTTCATCTCGGCTGGAGGGTCGGGCTCTATCGCGTCCTTGCGTAGAAGGGTCTCTATCTCCGCATGCAGGGCAGCGCCGTTCTCGCCCTTCACCAAGGTGAAGCGGACGCTGCTGAATCCAGGCAGGCGCCTGGCAAACTGAATCGCATGGCCGAGTCGGATCGTAGCCATCGCAACGGTTTGTAGAGCACTAGCCATGCCTCCAAGCTTCAGGAGAGGGGCACCAAGGGGACAATTGCATCTGACATACCCATGGGTGGGGCCTCACTGGACTGTATGCTCTGCATACCCACCATTGGACCAGTCAGCAACGGGGAGAAGGGAGACCGTCCTCGTGACTTGTCACAACCACCTGGGCGTGGGTGTGTGTGTGTGCCCCAGCCAGGAGGCCCACCTGCACAGTGCAAAGAAAGAGCAAAGGAAACAATGGATTCTCTTCCCGGCCCTCCACCGGGGGAGTGAATGGTCTGTTAACCACCTCCTAACTTGTAGCGGGTCTCCATGTCCCTGGGTCAGAAGGAAAGCCGCGACTGCAACATTGCCATGGGCATGTTCTTGCAGTGAGAATCTTTAAAAGAGTGGCATTTATGGAGAGCGTCTTTTTAGAGATAATATACTCTTTTAGGCTGTCGAAGCACCCAGGGGCATTCTCTGCACTCAATCCGTGCACGAGGGGGAGAAACTGCTGTAATGTGCCGTAAATCCAACAGCATACAGAGGTGAATGGACCGGCAGTGGAATTCAGCTCTCTGTGAATCAAACGCTCGTCTCCGAAGAAGAAATCTGAATGAGTGGTTGCGAGCCAGCTCCTTTTATACCCGTATGTCCGGGGGAGTGGCACGTAAATTCCACTCGCCAATTCCCATTGGCCTTTTCTTAATGATCAGAGGTGTTTGGGGCTCCCAAGAGCAACCCCTAGTGTCCCTACATCGGCACAACGTCGAGGGAGAGACTGATAGCGAACCACTGTTCATCTTTAGCAGGCCAAAGGGACACATGCGATTTGTGAGAGTCAGTGGAGCGGAGCCGAGCAGGCTTAGGCAAACATCCTGTATCCAAGACATCCATTTATCCAAAGCACTGTGGATTATTTCATTACGGTTCAGCAGATCAATGTGTCATTGTGCTCTTTAAATACTGCTCTGGCGATCTTGCAGCCTAATTGATCGGCCTTTGTATCGTCAATTGTTCCTCACAAAGGCTCTTTTTTGTCTTAATCCCCTTGAGTGAAGTCAGGGCTGTAGTAAGGAATTCTGGGCCCCCGACTGTATATTACTCTGGGCCCCTTACCTATTCAAAACTATACAATTTTGAATTTGTTGTGGGGCACTTTGGACCCCTAGAATCATTACCACCTTTCACCCCACTAGCTATGGCCCTGTGTGAGGTCACCAAGATGTTTATAGGTCACATTTAAGCCCATGTAATGCTAAACTTATGTCTCTCAGCTTTCTGTGAAAACAATGTAATGAATCTTTAGTACCCCCTAAAATTAATGGTTCACCTAAAAATGTTTAAATGTGTCCATATTTGCTCGCTGTAATGTAGGGTGTCTCTGTACATCTTATTGTAATCTGTACATTGCAAAGTTTAAATCACTTTTTAAGAAGTTCTCTAAAAAAAATCTAATTGTAATAGTAATTTTTTCACATTATTAATGTCCGGAATATACTTTGATCAGTTGAATGCCACTTTGGTGAATTAAAGTTCCAATTTCCTTCCGAAACAGCAAAATCTGTACATTATTCCAAACGTTTGGATGCCAGTGTAAATGTTATGGCACCGGCAAAATGGTTATATTCTCTTTAAGAAGACTGGGCTTGAATGCATTCTACAATTTTGAAAGCACTCTGTGCAGTTTTTGAGAGCTATAAAGTCCAGTTTAATTCATACGGTGTCGTTCTCTTGCATCAGCATTGATTTACTTTAAGTATTCTTTTATTTTGTGACATTAAATAATATTGTTATTATCATTCTGCACTGCAAGCAATGAGGATTTCAGAGATTAACTGCTAGAGATTGTGAGACTACAGTCAGTATTTAAATTTTTTATATTGGCTGGATCTTCTGTGATCTTTTTCTTTCCCCACTGTCAAGTGAAGTGTCCGTGTGATTGTGCAACAGCCCATGTTCTCATTTGTTTGGGTGTGAGACGATAAAATACTGTAGGGACTTTGTCCACTGTGATACGGAATGCAATTCTGATCCTTTATATTCTGGATGATACGGACAGTTGGCAACTGTTATGCGACTGACATGACAAAGTTTATTAATAAACATGCAGACCTGCCAGCCCAATTCTTGAGTGGTCCACCAGGAATTCACCCAGACCTTATGTCATTCCAAACTGATGTGTTGATATCTTTTTGACCATGCAGGTATGGGTCAGGAGCTTCAGTTAATGTTCACATTGACCATCAGAATGGGTAAAACAAAATGGGCTGGTTTGAGTATTTCTGTAACTGCTAATCTCCTGGGATTTTCACACACAACAGTGTCTAGAATTTACTCTGAATGGTGCTAAAAACAAAAACATCTAGTGAGCGGCAGTTCTGTGGACAAGAATGTCTTGATGAGAGAGGTCAACAGAGAATGTCCAGACTGGTTTGAACTGACAAAGCCTACAGTAACTCAGATAACCACTCTGTATAATTGTGTTGAGAAGAATATCATCTCAATGCTATTCTGGGATAGGGGTTGGTGCTGTTTTGGCGGCACGAGGGGGGCCTACGCAATATTAGGCATGATGTTTATGCTGACTGAGCATCAGAAAATAAGTTTTCTGGTAAATATATGTTTTCCACCATAACTATTTTTAAGGTACTTTTATGTTGTTTATGTCCTCTCAACAGCCATGGACATTACGAAATCTCATTGTACGAAAAAGTGCTACAGAATGAATCTTCACAAATGTTCTATTGAGTTCTACAGAAAACAATAACAGCCTGACAGGGTGAGTGACATTTTTGTTTTTATTTTATTTTGAGGTTAACTTTTCCTTTTAAAAGCTTAGCTAAGAGAATTGAAATTCATCCTAGCGGAGCTGTTTAACTAGTAAAGGGGGATGCCCTCCCCTCAAGGGCTCTCTCCTAATCAATGACAGAGCTTCCTCTGTGAGGCTTTTGGCACCGCGACAAGTCACCATTGAAGAGGGAAACGACTGGCGTCACTCTGTCCTCACGTGCATGTCTCTCACACACCCACCTGCAAAGACACACAGATCTGCAGATTTCAGGGACAATTGTTGTTCTCTGAACAGTGTCCTATCTGATGTTGGGTATCTCCCCTGAGACTCTAGCACAGAACACAAGGGCACATATCTTTATACGTTGGTGACACACTCGAGACTGGCACACTGGGGGCATATTACAGCACTTTCTGTGTACTTATTCCTGTATTCAAAACATTGTATATATTTTTAGTAAAAGTAGAGCTTTGACTTATTTATTTGCTTTTTATGTCTTAAATGGAAAGGACAATGAAGATAAACAAGAATGAGGATGGAAGGAGAGAAGAAATTGGACTGGGAAATAACACTCAAACCTGCATCCCCATGGGAGCACCCTTGCTCCCTTTGTGTCACATACACGTACACTACAGCAGTACCATGACATTTTTCCATAATGTGGATAATGGCTTCTTCTCATTTCTTTAAGTGTGCACCCTCGTTTAGTTTTCTTGTGTCCTTTACTCCAATGAGTTTTGCCTATGATACAAACAAACCTACTGGTAAAAAAATACAAAATACACTAGAAAAGTAGAAGCGTCATTATTTTATGTTAACAAAGGTCTTTTACTAAAAATCAACTCACTTCAGCACCCTTTGTTGCATTATATGCCAATGTTGTGAGTCCAAAAATGGGGAAAAGGACTTTTTTGTTTTGTTTTTCCAAAGTTGGACTGCCTATTACTCAAGAAGTTTTAAAAATATCGTAATATCCTTTACGATTCTGGTTCAGAACAAACTTCTCTTTTTGTATCTTTATTTTTAAGGCCCTGTATTGTTAAATCCCAGAGACATGGGGCTCTCAATGTGGCTCCATGCATAAATTGTTAAATCTTACCCACTTTCAATGGTCGAAATCCAACGTTGGTCACATGTTATGAAACTAGTTTTTCTTGTCCAACAAAACAAAGGCCTGAAGTACAAATCATTTTGAAACTAGAAATGTACCTTGATTTATTCACATAAAAAGAAATTAAGAATAAGCAACACACGTGGCTCTTCAATTAGTGCAATACCTACAGTATATCTATTTATTGGATATCAGAAATGTACAAGGCACCAAAAGGGATCGAAGCAACAAAGCACCAAATATTGAAAACGTTTTCCTAATTATTTTCTTTTTTTTTTCTTCCCAAAGAGTTTTTGAAATCTTGTTTATTTGACATGGAATAATCCAATGGTGATTTAAAAATATTGCAGCTTCCAAATTATCTCAGTGAAAGATTCAGACTCCTTTTACACATGGATCACTCAACATGTAGAAACAGGATATTCTATTCACTCACTTTGTTTGATCAACTTCTTGTCGGCCACAACCACATTCTCTGCATCCACCACGATGACTTTCCCATCCCGCTGGCCCACGGCAAAGTTATCGAAACTGACGTCCAGCAGGTACAGAGCAAAGTCGAAGTCATTGTTGGTTAGCTGCTCTGCAATGTCCATCAGTTGCTTGGCCAGATCTACTCTCTTCTCCCAAGGAGCATTGAAGAAACTCCAAAGCTCCTCACCCACGTAGTTCACTGCAACCATCCGTCCACAAGCGCCCAGGTACTTCGCGAATGGCCAGCCTTCATCTGATGGGAAACTCTGAGAACAAGCCAAAGCACACAAAGGAATGACTGTGTTTATATTCAACAACAACATTAACGGACCCTACTGAGAGATTTTAAAGATTCCCATCGTACCTCTTTGCCAAACATCAAGTTGAAATGAAAACGATTTGAAGGAAGGAAGTTGGCTACACCATGGGTTGAACTTCAAATAACATCATAAAATAACAGTTAATTGGACTTCAAGGACTGCACTGACTTCAATGATGACTCCGATAAATTCAGTGCTCCTGAATTTAAATGTTTATTATGAAAGCTAACTGCATTGGTAGGTGGTCTACTTTAAGAGGAGGGAAAAACAATACATTATAAATAACTTGCTGTATTGTATGCAATTAGTGTTTGCAAAGCCAAGCATCACCATTTCTATTGCTCATACTTAAGAGCTATAAACTTGGCATCTAACTTGTCCCACATTGTTTGTGCTATGAAAATGAATACTACCTCAAATTGTACAGCTGGTTGAGAAAAGTGCTAGCAATCAGACTTATCATTTTACCTGGGAGATGACAAAATGGGAGAAAACAAAATCTATAGACATTTAAGAAGGTACCCAAACCATATCTAGGGGACCAGAGTATCATAGAGACTTTGGAGTGGACTTTTTTGACTTGGGCCAGTAAGCAATCATTTATAAACGCCCTAGCAACCACCCAGATCTACCAAGAACACCCTAGTAACCGCATGGCAGCACAGTAAAACACTACGAATGCATTGACACAGTATTGTGGAAACTACAAGCTACTCTTAATGTATAGTAGTTAAACTACAGTCAATCTACTGAAGTCGTTCGCTACACTACAAGCTACAAACAAAAAGTAGCAAACTAAATTGAAGCCATATAAAAAAAAAAATGTTATATATAACATCAGAATATACTGTATAAAACATCAAAACCAACAAAGCTACTGTACAGCGTTCCTCCTACTCAGTTGTAAACAGTGCAGCACATCCAGTTGTGTAGCACATCCGTCAGTTCTTAAGCGTCTCACAAACCAAAGCGATTATGTAACACCAGACTGGAAACGATGGTAAAAAGTACTGAAATATAGACTTTTTCACACCAAAAGTGATCATATCGCTTTAGAAGATCGTATAGATGATGTTTATGCTGACTGTCTGTTTTTGTTGGAGCTTCAAATCTCTGATCACCATTCACTTGCATTTTAAGGACTAACTGAGATATTTTTCTATTTTTCTTCAAATGTGTTCTGCTGCAGAAAGTAAGTCATACACACCTGGGATATCATGAGGGTGAGTAAATAAAGAGAGAATTTTCATTTTTGGGTGAACTAACCCTTTAAATGAACCATTGTTTTACTGTAACAATAGTAACCTCAGAGTTAAACATTACTACTAACGTTTTTTTACAGTCTAAACAACATTGTTACTACAGTCATGTTTCCTACTACAACTATAGTGAAACCATGGTTACCAGGGTTAAACATGTAGAGTGACAACATTAAAGTGAACGTAAATTTATATACACAAATAAAACATATCAGTGCACACTACTGAAAAATGTAGTTAGTAGTGTTGCTACCTTTAGTTGACTACTCCCCAACACTGTAGCAACACCCTGGCAAGCATCCAAAGCACCATAAGCATCATGGCTGAGACTTTTTCATCAAGCACCCCTCACATTTCCTTCAGAAAATGTAAAAATCTAGATATTTCAATATGATGCTTAATCTGCTTAAACCACATTTAGTTACGAAAAAATGGTGGATGTCAGGGAGGCATCTGTCAGTTGTGACTTTACTTTGCAAATCTCTTTTGAAAAACACAAATGAGGCAAGTAAGGCAGCTGTACCCCAGTAACTGGGTTGGTCTCTGAGGGCCTTGAGTGGGCATGTCTCATTACAGCTTTCCTCTCTATTCCTTCTAATGCAGTGTTGAAGAGCACAGGCAATTACACATGAAAGAGCACAAATTAGAGCAAAATAAAAGGAAAAGCAAATACATTTACCATCCAGGCAGCACAGTCTGCTTTATTCAATCACAGTGCCACTCTGTTCTGATTCATTTTTGATATGTACGAAACCTTCATCTTGTTACGTACAGCTGCTATTCAGCAATAATTTTACCCGTTTCATTTTTCCAAGCTACTCAAATGACTCACGTGAGCTTCATTGATATTGACAGACAGTGCTGTGTGTGTGTAAAAGGTGTATAAGTGCAATCTGATTCCCTTTTATTTTTTACAGTTGGAGAAATCTAATATTCTAGTTTAATCTGCATCAGAATCTTGTTAAAGTTCAATGAAGAGTCTCATTAATATTTCAATATACACATATTATTTAAAAACATACAATCAGTAAAAGGACAGAAAAAAGCAGCAGCAGATCAGTTCTGGCTCTTGTGTTTCAGAAAGAGTAAACACACAGCATATGCAACATTTTTGTGTGCATGGATGACGCAGATGACCTTTTGCATTTCGTGTACACCAATGGTTGTACCACAATGTACCAAAATGTGCTGCATACAACAAAGCAAGACTAGTGTATTCCACAATTCCTAGTACCTCTAAAATAAATTACCTTTTAATTCTGTTGTGACGCATGCATTTATTTTATTAAAGGTTTTATTTATTCTCATTATTGCCTCATTATTTAATTAGACTGCAAATGAAGAAGTTTTTGCACTAAATTCAATTTAAAAAGCAAACTGTCCATATCTGTCTACACAGACAATAATCACACACCATTCATTGAATTAAACAATGTATCCTTCACATGACAATTTAGCATACTACACGTTTATCATTGCATACGGTGTACTGTTTCAGATACAATTGTAATATATATATATATATAACCACAAAAAAACCTGCCCCTCCTTTGGTTTAAAAACAAGCAAAAATCATGGTTATTGTAAGTTGCTTACGATGGAAGTGAATGAGGCCTGTCCCAAAACATTCAAATACATATTGTTTCAAAAGTGTAGCAACAAGACATAAACAAAATGAGTGTTAACATGATTTTAATGTGATAAAATCACTTAATAACCTTTTCTGTGTAAAGATACTGTATATCCAATATCACTTCATTGCCATGACAACATGATGCCAGTTATCACTAAGTGATTTTATCATACTTAAATCATATTAACATGTATAATGTTCTTATGGCTATACTGTTGAAATTGAGTATATTAACGTTTACAAATTGGCCCCATTCACTTCCATTGTAAGTGCCTCACTGTACATGTGAAGTCGAAAATGTTCATTGTGGTAATCAACATTATGCTACAAATGGTTATGCTGTGGATTGAGCTTAACTTCTACTGAACTCGGAATATTTCTCGAAGTGCTTTTTTTTTTTTTAATAATAATACATTTGGGAATAATAAACTCTCAGTTTCGAATGCCCAATTCCCACTATTTGGTGCATTTTATCACGTGGCTTGTTGTTCATGACACCGCAGAGACTCGCAGCATGTGGAGACTCATGCTACTCTCCACGATCCACGCACAACTTACCACACGCCCCATTGAGAGCGAGAACCACTAATCGTGACCACAAGGAGGTTACCGCATGTGACTCTACCCTCCTTAGCAACTGGGCTAATTTGGTTGCTTAGGAGACCTGGCTGGAGTCACTCAGCACGCCTTGGATTAGAACTCGCCAATCCAGGGGTGGTAGTCAGCGTCAATACTCGAATATCTGACTAATTAAATTATGAGTAAATATTGTGTAAAATATGACTTCATTTAATTTCTGCAATTTTGTGTACATAATTTTTTTTTCTTCACAATATTACAGTACATAGTATATACAGTGCAGTGTGTAGTGAGCTAGAATTCCATTTGGAAGATAACCTTATGATTAAAAAATAACTTATACTGTACACTCGCTTGGTGTTCAATGTAACAATGTCCTCCTCACCATCCTTCAGTTCTTTCCATTCTTTAGTGTAACGCCTCTTCCACACCTTCCCCTCAATCTGTCTTTCTGCCCCGTATACACCCTTTAGACCCCGTATACACCTGTATTTAGCACTGACCACATGTGATCAGATCATCCGAAATACCAGGTGTAAACAGAATCTAAGAAGGGACAGATGAGATATGATTCAAATAGGGATGGATGATTTAGCTAAAATAAGCACATGAAGGTATATCTCAGTATTTACTTATTTGCTTTTAAAATGTCTCCTAAGGGTAAAAATTAGGAACCATTATTCTGAACAAACCATTGTACCAAAGTAGTTTCAAATACAAGAAATAAGTTACAGTAAAAATCTAGTTTAAAATAGTCAAGGCATGTTTTCCTCCACGGGTTTTCACTAAATGAACACAAAGAAGAATGATTGTGATGATTTCACCATTTTGTTCATACGCACCAACATAAGAATACATTAAAGGAATATTTCGCCCAAAAAAAATACAAAATAATAATGTACTCACCCTCATGCCATCCCAGATGTGTATGACTTTTCTTTCTTCTGATGAACACAAATGAAGATTTTTAGAAGAATATCTCAGCTCTGTAGGTCCATACAATGCAAGCGAATGTGATCAGACCTTTTGTAGATCCAAAAATCAATGGGTAAGAAACAGAACACTCTAAATCTCCACTTTTGCATATGAAAGTCACATGTGATGCCCATTTAGTTTCACTTTTACATCTGAAAGTTAAAGTGGAGATGTAGAGTAAAAAGGACTTAAATATTGATCTGTTTCTCATCCACACCAATCATATCACTTCTGAAGACAGGGATTAAACCACTGGAGTCAAATGGATTACTTTTTTGCTACCTTCATGTGCTTTGGACCATCAAAGTTCTGTTCACCATTCACTTGCATTGTATGGACCTAGAAAGCTGAAATATTCTTCTAAAAATCTTAATTTCTGATCTGCTGAAGAAAGAAAGTCATACACATCTGCGATGGCATGAGAGTGAGTAAATGATGAGAGAATTATTAAAACTATAACAAATTATTACAATATATCTGTGTTATCATTTACAAAGTTGAATCAATTTATATGTTAATCTCATATATATATATATATATAAAAAAAGTATTAGGCAGTAGCCTCTTTATTAAAGCAATAAAGCACTTGAAGCCATAATGTGAATATATCCGGCTACCACATTTAGCCATGACACATTCAAAATTTAGAACAGCCTTGAGTGCCTTATTGCTTAAATAAATATATCATAAACATTCAATACTTTGCCCATCCATTGACTCAAACGTTTAAGGCCACACTGCAGTTAAGCCAACCAATCCAGGCTCCAAGCATCCAGTAAACAAAACACATATTTCCTCTAATAAGTTCTAAAATGTGCCAACAATTTCTGCAAATCTAATTTGTTCTGAGGCATTATAAATCTAAATGTGTGATAACTGCAATATTAGCCCTGTCTAATATTAGTCATTAGTAAAAAGAGCAGCAGCAGGAGTGCAGTTGGCTAAGAGGGGGTGGTCGATACGCTATATGAGGACTGACTCAATAAGCAGAGAGGAGCCCAGTCTAACAGCACAGTTCCAGAATGGGTTTGATCAGACGCCCCCTTGAAGAAAGAGGGGGTACTCCTCCAAAACCTCAAGAGAGGGATTTGAATAGAGAAACAGCAGGCCAATAGCTTTTGTGTTGCATTGTTGTTGCCTTTGCTCTGTTAATGAGGGTTAAGAGTGACTTTTACAAAAAATAAAAACCTACGTAAAGCAACACTGAGGCTGGTCAGCATAACATACTGTATATAGTCTTATAGGGTGTATTGCACATATTGTTTAGTTGTTCATGGAAAAGTTACACCACGACTTGGCACACTAATACAGAATTCAACAATGTCTGATTGAAGGTATACAAATATAGGCTTTTTTACAACAGTTACAAAATTGGCTTATCCGATTAAAAGACAGAACTATTTTATAATGCAAAATTTTATAAACATTCAATTTCATTATTTAGATTTTTTCACAGTGCTTCAGTGTACTTAAAACTCATCCTGTATGCAGCAGTTATTAACATTACCGATGAGGCGTGAGAAGAGGCTAAATAAATTGGAAACTGGGGTCTCACTTAACATTGAATAAACTTTAATTTTAAGAAAAGGTGCTTGGGTGGAAATCTGTTAGAAGTGAGAGAGAGAAAGAGCACATTTGTTAATTCAGTGGCATTCAGAAGTGCTGAGGGAGCACAAGTATGCCTGAAGTGATACAGTGGACTCTCACATTGATTAGTGCGAAATTTCCATTCTTATGGTGCACAATAACAATTACCCTTCTTCTTTCATCGTAGTTTATCTTTAAAGGGGCCATATTTAACACATTTGTAGCAATTGTCCACAGATAATGTTAATTATGGTTTCTGGCATTTTCTTTTGTAACTGCGCATTTCTGAATGCACAGAATACGCATGGAATTATTTGCACTAATTAGTGTGTCTACAAGGTGGCAACACTCGCATTCGAGTCGTTGCGATCACAAAGACGCGCTAGATGTAATCACAGCTAAACAACAGGAGACAAGTGTGGAAACGGCAACTGTCGATGTGCATGTCAAGAAAACATGTGTGAGGAGGTCAGGAGATACTTGTAATTGTGTAACTCGAGTCTGAAGGACTATAAAGACATCTTTATGGGTCTAAACTTGTGTATGCGCAGAGTCAATTGAAGTACTTTTTGTAAGGCTAGCGTTCGACTGTAGGCAGACACTCAGAGTTTTCCTCAATACCGAAGTATTCAGTTAATCAAAGTGGATCGATTAACTACATCTGCAAGATTTGCTGAATACTAAAGTTAACTGAAGTTAAACTTCTCATTGTGCTTCCTGGTGCACCTTCATTATTTAGACCTTTTGTTGTAGAACCTTTTTTTATGTTAAGCACAAATGGAAATGTTTAAAGGGATAGTTAACCCAAAAATGAATATTCTCTCATCATTTACTCACCCTTATGTCATCCCAGATGTGTATGACTTTCTTTATTCAGCAGAACAAAAATTACACATTTTAGAAGAATATCTTAGCTCTGTAGGTCCACACAAAGCAAGTGAATCATGACAAGAACTTTGATGGTCCAAAACACACATAGAGGCAACAAAAAAGTAATCCATATGACTCTAGAGGTTTAATCAATGTCTTCAGAAGTGATATGATAGGTGTGAGTGAGAAACAGATCAATATTTTACTATAAAATGTACTTTCCACTTTCACATTCTTCTTGTGTTTTTGGCGATTCACATTCTTTGTGCACATCATCAACTACTGGGGTAGGAGGAGAATATATATATATAGTAAAAAAATAAGAACTTAAACATTGATCTGTTTCTCACCCACACCTATTAAAATGCTTTGAAAGATGCGGGTTTAACCACCTTAACTCACTTTAAAGGTTTAAACAACACAAGTAGTTGTCGCATGAACATGTGCCACTGTGAACGAGTTTATCTCTTACACTTATGAACGCATAACAGACTTCACAAATTTATTTGAAAAAATACTTAAAATTCTCACCAAAACCTATTGTTTGCAGTCAGAAGACTTGCAATATGACACACAAGTTGCATGGACTACTTTTAATTATATTTTTGGATAATTTATAAGCATTAAAGTGCCATAGTAAAACAAAACAAAAATCAGCTTTTTATATTAATTAAAACATCTCCTGTTTAGCATAAGGAAGCCTTCCAAGTTTTGAATTACATGAGGGTGCATCAGTTATTACAGAATATTCAATCTGAACAATACTTTCAAGTGATAATGAGAGGATGCATTTTTTCAAGCAAATAAGGAAATATTTGATAACTAAAATGTAAATGTTTATTGCTCTATGAATGTGTAATTCTCAAATAACAAGAATGAACCTTCTAAAAGGCAAGACAGACAAGATAAAAAGGAGAAACTATGGAACAAATAGAAAAAAGAAAGTAATGTTGTGCTAGTGGATCTGCAGAGAGCCAAGACACCCTGCAGAAAATAAAGCACAGGCTCAGACAAATAGCTTTCCTCCAGAGGAGAGGATGAACAGAGTAAACCAGGAGCTTTTTACAATGCCGTGCCATTCAAAACTGCCACACATGGGAGCTCCGTTTTAGTGTGTTTGTGGAAGAGAAAACATCTCTGTTATGTGGAACGTAACCCTGGTTCCCTGAGTGGGAATGAGATGATGCGTATTCACTTTGGGACAACTTCTGAGTGTCACGTGGTCTGAATCTCTTATACAATCATGGCAATTTATTGGTAGATGGTGCTTAAGCGATGTCCCTAGGGAGCTACGTTACAGGCTCCATGAAGGCGCTCGCTTTCGTGCCATTAAATATGATTTCTGCAGGAAGGCACAAGCCTATGCAGCTGCTAGAGAGTATGGCCAGCTATGCAGCGTCTCATTCCCACTCAGGGAAAAAGGTTATGTTCCACATAACCTTTGAGAGGTTCCTTTTGTAGGAACTCGAGCGGTGTATTCGCTATGAATATACATTCACACCGGTCTACACCCATGTGGCAAACATATAGCTGCACACAAGCAAGCTAAAGCGTCCGTATAAAAAGGAATTATGAGTTTACTCCTGTTCCAATAGAGAAAACTTGGAACGAGAAGTCAAGATTATAAAATCTAACAAATGTATGCTGAAATGTATCCGACTCAAATGGGGGAGGATAGGAAGCCTGAAAATTAACAATCTGCGAGTAAAATGATGTAGAAATAATCTTAGGCAAATATCACAAACAAGGTCTTAACCCCATGAATACCCTGGCAAAATCCATACAGAAGGAACTGATCGACAAGGCATGAAAATGACCAACTCTTCTAAATGATGCCAATGCCACTAGCCGGGCCGATTTAAGAGTCAAAAACATATCAGTGACTGTTGCCAAGGGCTCGAACGGAGCAACTGAGAGCGCCACTAAAACAACAGATAAATCCCATAAAGGACGTGGATGGGACAATAAGGTCAAAGCCTGCATAATGAAAGACAAGAGAATGTCTACTGACAGAGACTCCATTGATAAGAGCATGTTCAGCCGCTATAGCAGCAACAAAGACTTTAAGCCGGCACAGAGACGCACCTGCAAAAATTACAGCACTGTACCAACAGGGCAGTGTATATTGAGAAGCAAAAATACACCAGCTGAACATATAAAGCCTCCTAGTTGATTGAGCTCTAGCATTTAGAATGGTATCAACCACAGCGGAGTGAATCATAAACCCATCATTCAAAAGAGTGCCATACCCATAACTTCTACATGCTGCCCGTGCAGCAGACTGATTGTTAGAACAGTGTAAAAACGCATTGTCATCCACTGATGTGCCAACACATTGATGCCCAGCTGTGCCGGGGCGAGAGGGAAAACCAGAGGGGACAGAACAACAACTTACTCTAACGAACAGGTCCGCTTCCACTCTACCGAGCCTTCTCCAGATTTGTTCCATAATCTGAGGATGTAAAATCCACTCTCCAGGCACCAAGCAATCCCTGTCTGGACAGAAGATCCACCCCCAAATTCAACCGGCCCGGAACATGTAAGGCTCGTAGAGACCACAAATTGTACCGTGCCAACAGATGAATGCTATGTGCCAGCCTCAGCATGGCATGAGAGTGCACTTCTCCATGCGATTGATGTAGGACTCCACCATCCTGTTGTCTGACCAGATGAGGACATGGCTATTCTGAATATACAGGAGGAAAAACTTTAACTGCATTGTGAACATCTCCAGACAGTTTATGTGCCAATATTGCTGCTCGCCCGTCCAAACCCCATAGGCTGGATGACAATCGTATACAGCGCCCCAACCCTTGGAGAAGGCGTCTGTCGTTATCACCTTGCAGTAGCACAACTGTCCCAATGGAATGCCTGACATTAGAAGGCAGGACCGTTTCCATGGTAACAGAGTTTAGTAGCAAGCACACGTTACTTTGAAAAGATGGAACGCATGCATCAGTGGTTGAAGCCCCTTTGTGAAGTTGATCCAGCACTGAAAAGGTCTTGCATGCAACATGCCCATGGGAATGACAGCAGAAAAGCGATCATGAGTCCCAAAAGCCTGTGAAATGTTCTTGCAGGGAGAACGTGTCCCACTTTGAACCTTGCTAGACACTGGTGTAATGACAGAAACGCGAGCCGGAAACAAGCGCGCCTGCATTTCCCGCAAGTCCAGCTCCACTCCTAGAAACTACTCTGTTGCTTTGGCTACAACACTGTTGTCTAGGTATACACTCAAGCCAAGATTGCTCAAATGGCTGAGAACGTCATCTCTATACTGGGCAGCCAAAGTATCTGCATGGTCTAACACCGACCAGTCATTGAGCCTCAATGTTATCAATGCTGCATCATTTTTTAAAATGCGCTGTGCCAGTGCAAGTCAGAATGGAAGGATGCTAAATTTGTACGCTTTGTCCCCAAAAGCGAATCTGAGAAAATGCCTGTGCTTTGGCGTAATCTGAAAATTGATTTTTGTTTTTTATGACTGTCCTTCAACTCTATTGTCACAACCAGTCCCCCGGCTGCACTGCAAAATTATTTGTTTCTGTTTCAGCATTCTGAATTGACATTTCATTAGTTAAATTCAAAGGTCTCAAATCCAGAATGGGACACAAGCTGCCTGAATTGAATGACATAATCATGCCGAGCCAACAGACAGGCAGAGAGAGAAATTAATGCATGGCCCTTGGCTGCAGCGCAACCTCTAAAAACTAGATGGTATGCTTTGTTTACTATTTGCGACAGCAGCGGGAAGCATTCGCTCCGTCAATACTGTGGCTTGTTGAAGGGAATTTGATAAAGTTTTGCCTTTATTGAATTTAGGCAGAAATTATGAGCTCCCTGAAATGTATATACAGCAAGGACGCTGACAGAATAAACCTTTCCCCTAGTATTTTGAGTGGGGAAATGTATATGAACATTGGGGGAAAGTTTATTAGAGAAAACTGGTTCGC
Organism: Xyrauchen texanus; assembly: GCF_025860055.1. Taxonomy (NCBI): domain Eukaryota; kingdom Metazoa; phylum Chordata; class Actinopteri; order Cypriniformes; family Catostomidae; genus Xyrauchen; species Xyrauchen texanus. The sequence continues at coordinate 6,431,465 of NC_068317.1, forward strand.
CACAAAGGCCCCAGCATTCTTTATGGGGGGACAACATGTGGCGCTTATGTTCACAATGTTTTGTGTACACTTGTGCTTGATGAACATCGAATTCTGTTTTGCATGTCTCGAAACCTTTGGTCATGGAGACAGAGGCCGAATTCGATCAGGCAATTATAAAAAGTGGTCACTCTTAATGTATTTACAGCAGAGAATGCCAGATAAACCATCTTCCCTAGAATAGAATGGGGGTACATTGTGGGAATTGAGAGCAAGCAAGTTCGCCACAATGGCCCCAGTATTCTTTATGGGGGTACAACATGTGGTGCTTATGTTAAATGTGTATTTTGTGTACGTTTGTGCTTGAACAACATCAAATTCTGTTATGTATGACTTGAGATCCTTGGTCATGGAGACAGTGACTGAATTTAGGATGCATTTTTTAAATGTTTGCTCCCTAGCAAGTTGAGGGGGAAAACTGAACCATATTTTGGTTTCATATTTGAGTTATATTATGCGTGCCCTGAGACCCTTGGTCATGGAGTCAGAGACAAAACTCAAGCTGAAAATATTCAATTCATGTTCGCCAGCGTAAATAAAGGGCTAAACTGGCATACTGAAAAACAGGTTAGACACTATCATGATCATGCCGATAGTGAAAAATACAATAGGGACAAAAGGGCCAATTTGTTCCCTTCCAACAACAAAAATTCTCTCACACAGCATTTTTAATGATGACGGCTCAAGACGCGCATGGTTTCTCTTTTGCATGTTTTTTGTCACACACAGGCTGAGACAAAATCGTGCACTAAAGAACAGAAAATCTGACTCGATGGCATGAATGTGAGTGTTTTTATTGTGCCCGTGACATAGCTCCCTAGGGGTGTCGCTTAAGCGACATCGGCCAATAAATTGGCATGATTGTATAAGGGCTTCAGACCACGAGACATTCAGATTGTGTCTCATAGCGAATAGGCAGTTTCGAGTGCCTACGAAAGTGAACCAGTTAGAGTAGGGTGTTGCTAATGTATTCTGAGTGGCTGTAAGGTATCTGAAGTGTCATGATCGTAGCACAAACAAGATTAGATACAAAGCGGAATACGTAGGGTTGGGGTTTGTTCAAACCTCTCATCTGAAATATGAGCAATAGTAATAGTGAAGGGTTTGCCTTGTAATATTAACATTTCACTCACCAGTGATTGAGTTGTGTAGTGTTGAACCACCAAGATTCTTTTACTGAATAAAAAGCAGGTGATTAAGAAACTGGATTTAGCCTCATCTTTCCCTGCTTGCTGTCTCGTGAGCATGTAGGAAAACACGTTTGTATCTCCTTCAGTTGAGCTCCAATCATCTCATGGAACTGCACCACAGTTGTCACAAGAGCAGATCACTTGAGAGCATGTGAAGATGAACTGCTTCTCAAGCGCTCCGATGTGCACCATCTACAGAGACTTGCGTTAAACTACCACGAAAATATAAATGAGGTATGAAGTTGAGGGCGTGGTTGAGCGTTCGTCTGGGGAGAGAGGAAGCGTTAAGGGTTTTCACCGGAGATGAATTGCTGGTAATTGCCGTTTCTTTGTTCGCAGAGAGAGACGGGACAAATAAAAGGGGCCAGACCTCAGAAGGGGGGGCTGAATCTACGAGTGGGTTGGCAGCTGCCACTCCAATTAGATATATTGTTTGAGTGTTTGTCTGAAGCTTTACCATTTACCATGGCCTGACTCCCGCTTCCTCATTCCTCAAACCTGTTATAATGTAATATAATATACAGGTTGGCTTAGTTCAAAAAAAAAAAAAAAAGAACATTAAATTGACCCAGACAAAAAAAGAGATATATGCAAGTTATTTAGATATATTTTCATTCTCAAAATTGTATTTACATTATTTGAACATTTATACTTATATATTTGGTTGTCATTCATACATTTTTGAAACCTGAAAATGAAATGACATACATTTTATTTTATTGAATAACCCAAGCAAAATTTGTATTAAGGACTTTGTTGTGTGCATGAAGCACACATATTGACAGTTTGTATGACAATTAATCGTCTTAATCACAATTATTTGTTTGACAGTTAATCATCAAAAAATCGCAATAATGTTCCAACCTGATGTCATCACATCATATAAATTGACAGAATGTAAAATTTATAAATTTCTAAAAAGGTAAATGTGATTAAAATGATAATGTGAAATATAAAATAAAATATCTAATATTGCATACTATATTGCACGTCGTTGCCTATATATGAAGAGGACCCTTTCTCAGTTTGCTTCATATCTTTTTCAGTTGCATTACGCTTTCATGTCATCAAAAGTCTGGTGATTAAAAACTAAACTTTACTATGGCGATTCTTTCTCCAACATGACCGTAGAGGGTTGTGATAATGTTGTATACACATGCAATTAAACTAGTAGTAGTGCTGGATAACTGGATGTAGACTCCAAAGAGCCTATGATATCTGTGATTGTCTTTTAGTAGATATGCCCATATCTTTAAATTAGCCAGATATGATTAGAGAGTGTGTACCGAAGAACAGAAAGGTCCTGTGATACGTGATTTACATGCCTTTTAATTATTCCCTTTGAAATGCAAATACAGGTAAAATGTCAAAAAGGTAAATTGGCTGGAAGTATGATGTGATATTTAATTTAAGAGCAAGGCATGAACATCATTAAGAAGATGTGCTTGTTAGTGCTCTGTGTTTTCCTGAACAGAATCAGCCACAGAATTAATGTGGTCACAAAGTAAAATTTATTTTAGTAAAAACTTTTATTGGAATGACTTGAAGACGAGTAAATTATGCTAATTGTTTTTTTCAGGTGAACTATTCCTTTTGTTAGTTTGTATGTTTTTCGATTTACTAAATGCTTTATACATTTCATGTTTCTAAAAAAAAAAGTACTTTCTTTTAAAATAGTCAAGTGAAGTAGGGCTGCAACAACTAATCGACAATTAAAATAGTTGGAAACCTTTTTGGACACAAGGTATAGTATACATTTACGTTGCCTTCACATGCTTACAGAATTATCATAAAAATAAGTTTCATTCTCAGACGTTGCACACGAACGCCCCTTCAAGTTGTAATTACAACAGTGAAAATGGTCATTTTCACTGTTGAAAAAAGAGGTCATTTTTATACCAGTTTGCTAGTTGGCAGAAGACATTCACTTTCAACATGGCAGAGGAGCTTATGGTTTCTGTAGTGAATGCCTTGTTATTATTAGAGGTAGACTGATATATCGGTTTTACCGATTAATCGGTACCGATAGTTGCTTTTTGGAGCCATCAGTTATCTGCAAAAAATATGTTGAGAGTTGCAAATGGCCCATCAACACATACAGTACATGGAGTCTCCAACTTCATATCTGGTGAATAGCAATAAACCATATTCCTACATTAGTCCCATGTTATGCATTAATATATATCTGGTTATTATTAGGATTTTGAAGAACTGAAGTATATACTGCATCTGGGATTTTTTTTCGTTTTTGACTTTTGTAGCATCTATTTCTGTACCTTTCATAAAGGAAAGACTATTGAGAAATATTGTTAACATTCTATAAATCGATTTTTAAAACTAAAATAGATTAATCCTTAGTGGCCTTTTCCACCACCTTAGTTATCGTATCGGCAAAATCCACTATTGGTCGACCTCTATAGCTATTATCACTTGCCATTTCCTAAAAATGTATTTATATCAGTAACCGATGCATATTGCAAATGTTTTTACACAATTACAATGGCACGCATTTGACCAAAATTCCATTATCTACTGTATGTGGAGAAACATATTCTACAGAGTCAAATAAATATGCAAGAATGAAACTGCCGTCCCCTATGTTTCAGACAACACAGCACTTCAATACAAGTTAAAGGGCTCAAAATACCCTACAGATCATTTATTATACCATGTTGAATATGCCAAATCTTAAGTGGGAATAAAAACGGGCTGTATGTGTGTCTTGAAATGAAAATGAGCTGGTGATCCCCGCCCCATATCCAGAATAGGGCAGAGTTTTGACATCTCTGCTTCGGACAACTAAACACCATAAGCAATATGACTGACAGCGAAAATAGTGGTGTTCAGCCCTATATGTTTGAACCGGAGTCAGACACTGATGAGGGAGAGACTCCGTCAGAAGTAACAATTTTGAGAATGAACCAGGATGTTTCCGAATGGTTATTTGATCTATTTATTTGTTGTATGAGTTTTTTTTCAGCAGTTTTGCAACGATGGATGAGCAACACACACACACACACACACACACACACACACACACACACACACACACACACACACACACACACACCCTCTGACATCCTATCTCTCCAATAGGTCCTTCAAGGTAGCCTGGAGAGGTGAGGTATCCAAGCCACATCAGTTACTTACTGGGGTACCTCAGGGATCAGTGCTTAGGCCACTTCTCTTCTCCATATACACAACATTACTGGGACCCATCATTCAGTCACATGGTTTCTCTTACCACTGCTACGCTGATGACATGCAACGCTACTTGTCTTTCCAGCCCAACGACACCACAGTGACTGCTCGAATCGCTGCCTGTCTGGCAGACATCTCAGCCTGGATGAAGGAACACCACCTGCAACTCAACCCAGCCAAGACTGAACTCCTTGTCTTTCCAGCCAATCCTGCTGTTGAACAACATCACCGTGCAGCTGGGTTCAACTACAGAATCTACTTCCAAAACGGTCAGAAATCTAGGGGTAACCATCGATAACAAGCTAAATTTCACAGACCACATCTCAAAGCCTGTATGATCATGTAGATTTACACTCTACAATATCAGGAAAATAAGACCTTTCCTCTCTGAACATGCCACACAACTACTTGTTCAGTCACTGTCATAACTAGACTGGACTACTGTAACACTCTCATTGCAGGCCTTCCTGCATGTGCTATTAGACCTCTGCAGCAGCACGTCTGGCCTTTAATTTCTGGTCTGAACCAAAAAGAGCGCATTTTACACCACTCCTTGTCTCTCTCCACTGGCTGCTGGTTGATGCACATATTAAATTTAAGGCTCTGATGCAGGCATACAGAACAGTCACTGGGTCTGCTCCAGCATACCTAAAATCATTTATGTAGATCTACACTACCGCCAGAAGCCTGCAGGTCGGCTAAGGAAAGTCGCCTTGTTGTACCAACACAAAGAGGCACCAAAACACTTTCCCAGACTCTCAGTTTTATCATACCACATTGGTGGAATGACCTTCCCAACACCATCAGTGAAGCTGGCTCATTCTCTGTCTTCAAAAAACGGCTAAAAACACATATTTTCTAAGAGCACTTAACCAGTCACACACACACACACACAAAAAAAAAAAACATTCTGATGCTAGTGAAACTTTGTAGTATGGCAATTTTCATACAAATGTCTCCTTAAGATGATTCGCTTATGTTTTCCTCTTTTGTAAGTCACTCTGGATAAAAGAATCTGCCAAATTTATAAATGTAAATACTGTTATAATGTTTGCTATGCGCTATAACGAAACAACACACACATATATGTCCGTCAACAGTTGTGGGCAGGGCTTCTCTTTGTACAGAATCTTAGAATGGCTTGTTATGAGACAGTGCTTATGATTAAATGGGTATTTAACAAAAAAAGGACTGGGTGGATTTTTATCATTAAAGGGTGGTTGTGGTTTAAGTTCAAACACCATGTAAAAGTTAATTTTGCATAATAGGTCCCCTTTAAGGTCAATCAACAGTATTTATGGCACAATATTGATTGCAACAAAAATGTATATTAATTTTAATCATCCCTCCTTGTTTTTTAAAAAAAGGCAAAAAAATGTGGTTTGAGGCACCTGTATACACATGAATAAAGGAAATGTTATCAGAGTGAATGGAAAAATAATTTATGAAAGGATATCTGAAAACACATAATCTGAGCAGGAAAATGCCATATCTTATGCTGTTGTTTTGAATATTGAATCATTGATGTTTTGAAATAAATGATTTTACAAAAGTTAGGCAACATTTGTTAACATTTAGATATTGATAGTTTGATAAGTGTAAAATGTTGTAAAGTTTTTATAACTGCAGGATATTCTGGCCAAATAGACCACGGTAGTAACTCATTTAGAGGTAGTAACTCATTGTTACCAACCAGTGGTCAACATCTCTGGGGCACTTTTAAATCCTTTCAGATTTCGGAGTTGTCGCCACCTCTGAAAAGCCGATGTTGATTCGGATTTTATTACAAACTCTGTCACTTTCCCTATTTGGTTGAAGACTCTGCTCTGTCCGGGGTGTCTTTGATTTATACAACCAGTGATTCCCTGGAGGTTTGCAATTTTTAAATGATGCATGGTCAATTTTTCTTGTTCGTTGTGACAACAAACTTTCAGCTTCAGCTACTCCCAAACATGCGCTACAGTAGCCGGAGCTCATTTTCTCAGTGGGATATGATGTCAACACGCACACAGTTACATAGTGTAGCTTTAATTACCAAAATGCTTGTTAGTTGCATCCCTAAATCATAAATTGCCTGATTACAGACATTAGTAATTAGCCGCGTTTCATCTGTATCCATCACTAACTGCGTTTGTCATGTACAACACTCTGACTGGGTGAAATTTTCCACATTTTCTCTCATAGTCAATCGCTTAGATCCATAAATACGTCAGGAAAAACACCTAGAGTCAGTCCAAACCAGAGTAAGTCACAAAACAGCTATAAAAAAAAAAGAACAAAAGTGTCAGAAATTCTCCTCTCAATGACTGTGAAACTTTCGTTCCACAGTCTGATAAGCCAATTTAAAGGGCTGCAGAGAACAAACTAAATGCAAGTTGTTTTGCTCTTCACATTAATTGCCTGCCCTTTTCCTTCAATCCCCATCAGGGTTCCCACTCTTTTCAAGGCACACATTTCCAGGACATTTATTCGCCCAATGTGTCCATTTTAATCAAGCTTTTATTTTGATGTTTCTGTGTGTCTTTGACGTAGCTTCTCACCTCCAGATAAAGACATCATTTGTGAGGCAAAAACATGTGTGATAAACACTGGTGTGATGTTGGAGCCGAGGTTGCGCTGACGCATCACTTATATTAGACTTCAATATATTATGCAGCACTTACGCGAGTCATGTGAAAGTCCCTCAACATGTATAAACATCAGTCACTTTTACACATTTAATAGCTCTTCTGCCCTTTTCTCTCTGTGATGAACAAGGTAGACTCACATGCCGATGCCGAAGTAAACAAACAACATGCCCCTCATTCAGTAGGTAGGTACATGTTACCGGGTCATTCAGTTTGTTTATGAATGAGAAGTTTCATGAATGTCACTTCTCACTGTGCAGGCACTGCTGTAGCCAAGCACGCGGTTGGCCGTAGCTGTAACCAATCAAGCGATCTTCCTCGTTTGGGCCTTGATTTCAAAGCACATGATTGGCTGCTGCTGTAATCAATCATGAAGGTGTAAACGCCCTTAACCGTTGATGTTGTTTCACAGTGTGCAGCCGCCAGCAGTGACAAAACGATACACATTTGTGTATTTGAGTCCTGATCGTTTCCAAGTTTTTGTACATGTAATAGAAACCTTGATAGAAACACTAGCAAAGTGAAATATCTTCCAGGACAAATCATTATTTTCCAGGACATTTAGGTATTTTTCAAATTTTCCATGACTGGAAAACTGCATTGCAAAATTCCAGATTTTTCAAGACATGTGGGAACCCTGCCCATCATTGACCTACTCTCCTCCATGCAGGCATAAGCACAACAGCCCCCGTCAGGCATTTTGCTTGGCCATTAAAGTTTAAAATAGTCAGTCCAGAGAGAATGCTCATCCCTGTAGGGTGTCGAGCTAATTCTACAGCTTGGCCGACTTTTCTCCACCCCTCCCCCGACAACCCTCTCCGCATCCCATCCCAGACTAAAGACCAATCGGCCAGCTAAGGAGGACATGAGGGAGGAAAGGGGGAGATAAACAAAGAGCTGAAGGTTTAGTTTTGTATGCTCATCCACCATTCTTGATGTTTGGAAATTTGTCTACAGCATCGGAGAATACATAAGAAGTAAGCAATGGGTAGTAGTAAGTGGAGGGGCATAACTCAAGTGGTTTGTGGTGGGGTTTTTTTTATTGTCGTTTCAACCATATACAGTTAGTACAGTACACAGCAAAACGAGACAATGTTCCTCCAGGACCACTGTAATGCACATGTGTCATTGTGGTTGCTCATCATTTTAGCAGGTGATTCTTATCCAAAGTGACTGCCATGACAGTTCCTCTGGGGCCATCTGGATAAAAGCCTCACACTTGGAGTCAGTGGATCATATAACCCTCCACTTTATAGGTCAGCGAGAGAAAATCTGCATTTGTGTTGCAAACCCAGGTCTTTAACCATCAGGTGACTACTAGACTCAGGGTTTCTGCAGGTTTATGAAGCTATATTTAAGACTTTTCTTAAGACCTTTTTATGACACCTAAAGAAAATTTAAGGAATCAATTTAAGAGAATACACAATACGTCAATATGTTCTCTAAATGTAAATGTTTAGGGAGCACATAAAGAGTCATATTTATAGCAACACTTCAATGTTTCTAAGCCATTTAACATAACAGGATCGTGTGTAATTTGTCTTGTGGAATATATGCAAGGATCTGTTAAGTTTACATTCCCTTGGTTTTTAATATGGTGTGTAGCTTTCTTGATGATCAATGACTGTTTGTGTAATAATTGTTCATGAGTCCCTGCTTTGTCCTGAGCAGTGAGGATGACCACTTTTCTTAGGAAAACCCTCCCAACTAATGTAAAATAATTTGGTTTCTCAGCATTAGATCCAGCTTTTGACACATGGGACAATTGAGGGACTCATATAACTATTACAAAAGGTGATAGGTGATTACAATTAATGATGCTCAAGAAGGCAGCACAAGAGGAACCAAGGGGTGCCATCTTTTGAACAGGGTGATTTGTGTAAATAAGAGTATATTGTGTGTTAAGCAGCTTTGACGGGCAGTATTACATAAAAAAAAAAAAATTGATCTTTTCTAGGCTACTGCAGCCAAACAACAACAGGGGGTGATTCTTGCGTGTGCACAGGATGGGGGGTGGGGGCAGAGCGAGAGAGAGAGAAATTAATTAGAAGAGCGATGGCAAATCTGTCTGATGCAAACTTTGTAAACTCAAAGGAGGACATATGGCTGAGAAACAGACCAAGAGAAAAAGGTCAGACGAATATAAACTAAAAAAGAAGGTTGAGGTCTAGGAGTCGCGTCAACATCGGCAAGGCTTTTCAGCGGTGGAGAGACCTCAGAGAGGTAAAAGGCTTGAAGACGGATGCAGAAGTTGCATTTTTCTTCTCGATAGGTAGGTAACACAACTGTTGCTATGTTTCACAGAACCCATGTATGCTGCTGTTGTGATGTTAGATTTAGCAGCAGGAGAGTTGTGACTGTCTGGAGCTGGTGTACTTAATTTGGGGGGGCGGAGCTTCCAAAGGTGCAGTGTGTTTTTTTTTTGTCAGTTGAGTTCAAATATCATGTTTCTCAGGAATCACTGAGTACACCTTAAACTGTATACAATATTTAGTTTGTGAAAATGTATTTATTTTAGATTGCATTTTGGAACAAATGTAAATCGCTTCATTGCACACATGGAGCTCTACAATACGACTGCACAATAGCAGCCACAGGTGTTGTACGATGAGTTCGGCTGAAACTGTTGAAACTGAAACCAGGAGCGGGAGAGAGAAGTGCTTTTTCAGTGCGAGGGATCAAATGTCCATTTGAAGCATGAGAGTGATCTGCTGTGACTGCACCAAAGAAAATGAAAGATTACAGAGGTTAATGATAATGGCTGATATAATGATAATTAATCTACTATATATACTGCTGAATATTATGTATAATATCGCTTTAGGGGAATATAATCCTAATGTTAAATGTCATGTATTGTATTATTTCATCAGTAAATTATTATTTAACTGGACAAGCCTACACATTCATTAAAGGTGAAGTAAGCCATTTTACTCCAATACACTTTTTATCAAATTCCACAAATTTCTCTTCATGGTCCACTAGCAGTCCGTTCTTTGTGTGCGCTGAAAATAAAAATCTGGTATTTTTACACAGCCCTGGCTCTGTAAATGGGAAATAAACAAAGTGGATCGGACCAATCCACACAACACTAGTGCACGTGCATGTATTTGGGGGCTTCTGAAGGAGCACTGAAGGGGGGGGCTTCTGAAGGAGCACTGAAGGGAGGGGTGTGATTGATTGATTTCTTCTGTAGTGGAATACAGTTACTTATATTTAGTATTTTAAATATGTAATCCAGTTACATGTATTCCGTTATGTATATAACCCTGTGTATACTTAGTCACTTCATTGACTAAGTTTTTGTTGATCAGCTTGCTACCCGATCATGAAAAGACCAAGTGTAAATACCCTCCAAGACACATTCTAGATGGATACAAATCTAATCATTCAAACCACCTCTGGTGGTGGTTGGAAGCGCATTCCAGGCAAAACTTAGTCAAGTGTAAACGATTCTGGCTATTCTAAATACGTAAACTTTCCTCCACTAATCAGCGCTATGTCAGCATAAGGACATTTTTAAACCTCACAGCTGCTACAGATTATTTGCATATGGCTCATGTTGTGCAATAAATAATAAAAAATTATAAAACCGACGCACATTATATAGACAGAACATTTCTTCATTTAGTTTTTATGCAGATCGTTGACGAAACTAAAACTAAACACTGACAATAAGCGCAGCTCACGTGCATGATGCGTCATACAACAAGAACTGAGGGAAAAATACACAACGCGCGCACACACACACACACAGACACATGCACTGGGCAAAGCCACTTGGAATCAAATAATAAATCGCACCTTTTAAATTAAGTGCCTGGCATTAGCATAATTATTGTAAAACACAGCACGGCCGGTGTAGTCAGATTCCTGAACTAATCACTCTTAGATGCCATTTTTGTTTTCTTTTTGTTTCACAGTGAATCAAAAACATACAGCACGACCAGTGTAGTTCGGTTCTCAAATGAATTACTTTTATGAGCTCTCTCTTTTTAATGAATCAAAAGTACTTACTTAAATATGTCACATTGACAATGGAGAGAGTTGTAAACCCCAGCCCAGCCAAGCCACCCCTCCCCAGACTCGAAGCTCACACGGGTTGCCAGGTTGAGGACATGCAAAAGGAATGAGCAAACTGACAATGAAAAGCGACGAGCCTTACACTGTAAATTGATCAGCTAATGAATACGTTTGCAATGTTTTTACTGGGGCGGCTGTAGCTCAGGTGGTAGAGCGGGTTGACCACTAATCACAGGGTTGGTGTTTCGATTCCCGGCCCACATGACTCCACATGCCAAAGAGTCCTTGGGCAATACACTGAACCCAAAGTTTCTCCCAATGGCAGGCTAGCGCCTTGCATGGCAGCTCTGCAGTCATTGGTGTGTGAACGCGTGTATGAATGGCTGAATGAGACACAGTGCAAATCCCTTTGAATAAACTAAGGTTAAAAAGGCGCTATATAAGTGCAGACCATTTACCATTTTATTGTTTGCAAATTATAAACCAGCTCATATGGATTTTTTTATAACTCTGTCAATGTTAGCTAGATGTATTGTTGGCTTCCATGGCTGCAGCATGCTGTTACAAGAATTGTATTCAATTTATGACATTTCACTGTCTGACTGGGGGCCCCCTGGCATCTGGGGCACATGTCATGCATGGTTGTTTGCATGATGGTTAACACTGTTTATGAGTCCAAGAGACCAACATAAGTACATTTAACAAATATATAGTTTGTTTAGCATATTTTGAGGGGTGGTACAAGATTTGTGGTATACGCCACTTATGGTATGTATGATATTTTCAAGGAATTACCCTGTTGCTAACAATGGAAGACATTTGTAATATTTGAAATAAATGGCTATAATGTCATAGTTTGAAGTAGGGCTGGGCGATAAATCAAAAACATTTTCAATATTTTGCCTACGTTCTACATCTAGATGATCAGATCATGGACAAGTTGCTAAAACCACAAGTAGTTCAGCAAAGTTATACTAATGTCTTTCTTGCATGTCAGTCCACTGGCGGCCATCTTTGGAAAGCTCCCGGGAGGCTATTTCCAGTCATGACAGTGCAGCTCCTATCTACTTGAATGGGGGAACACCGAAATCTCCAAAACTGCTAGTCAAGCTTCCGTTTCAATAATATATTTCAAATCAGCAGTAACATCTGACAACACTGGTACCTAGGGTTGCCACTTTTGGAGCTGTAGAATAAAGGACACTCTCTACAGTTGTTGGCAGGGGAGCAGTTCTTGCGATGGCAGTTGTCGCTTGTGTGGTTTTTTGACACGGTCCCTTTTCAAACCAGCGTTAGTTTTAGCACAATGTTTTGACTTTTTAGACAGTCCCTCAATGGCATTAGGCAACATTTACAATAGATATCAAGGTTAAATTAACAATCTTGAACTGGTATCATAAATTGTGCATTTTAATCTCGTATCACACTAAAAAGACTGAAATTTCCCCAGCTTGTATAGCTAATGCACATGTGCGTTCCCGAGTTTATTGACAGGCAACGTCTGGCTCTTTTACTTATGTAAGGCAGGACTTCCTTTCAACATCCGTTGACCATTGGGTGCTTGGAGCTCCGTGGTGGGGCATTCCAATTTCTCTCATTCATTTTAAATGAAGTGGCCCGTCCTTGCTAAATAGTCTCTGGTTATACTGTACATACAACTAGCTAAATGATTTACAGTCATGAAATCAGCCAGTTAGGAAGTATTAGCAAGCTAGTGGCTACCTCGCCCTGCTGTCATGGAAACAGGCAATGAGTCTCGGTAGCCGCTATCTAACTATCAGTCTAATATTTACATTTACGTTTATGCATTTGGCAGACACTTTTATCCAAATTATTTTATCCAAGTTATTACAGGGACAAACCCCCCCAAAGCAACCTGGAGTTAAGTGCCTTGCTCAAGGGCCCAACAGTGGCATCTTGGTGGTGCTGGGGCTTGAACCCCTGACCTTCTGGTCAGTAACCCTGAGCATCAATGCAATACTGCTATTGACTGAACACAACAGCAACTCTGACATCAACACCATTGCTATTCATTTATGTACTATTTTGTTAAAAACATTCATGATTCATAGTGCAGTCACAGGCAAGAAAGTGTTTCTTCTTATGATGGTGTTTATTGGCCGTTGGCAACCCAACTTAGTGTATTACAGCCACCTAATGAGCAGAAGTGTGGCACATCACAAGAAAGTCTTTCAGTGGAGACAAACATCCACTAAAGATGATGAAATTGGCAAAGTTTCACTGAAAAGTGGTAATAAACCTTATGTAGGATTAACTACAAAACAGAGTATACTTTAAAATATATATTTAACGTGTATACTTGCTGTCTGGGATTTACTTGTCAACAAACAAGTTATGATTACATTCATTCTTGAAATCTCGCAATCTCGTGTAGCAATTTTGTGTTACCTTGATAGAGACGATAAACCATAATGTATACCGGTTGGCGAATTTCTTCCGGTTTATCATGTCTACCAGTATATCACCCACCCCAACTTCAGAGTAATATAATGAGCTGCCATTTCAAGACTTCAATCTGCTAATGGTTTCATCAAACAGCTCATGAATTTATAACTTGCATCAGGAGAGAGCTAGATTTTTTCCAAACTGTTAACATAAAACAAAACATTACATATCTACTGCAATTATATTAATACCTATATAACTAAAAGTGGCTAAAGTTTCCCAAAACAATTTGGATCAAATATCAATATTAAAGCTATCATGGTAAGCATGGTAAAATATGGTCTGTCGGACCAACCTTGTGTATGCACTTAATCAAAAACTAAGGTCATTAATTAAATATGGCCATGTATTAGTGTAGTATTGCTTCAAATATTACCCTAAAACAAAAATGCAGTCTCTTAAAATGTCACTTGCAATGGCTGGCTGTGTTTGAAAGGATCTCATGATATTTTTATTTATGCTCTATCACTCAAAAATATAATAATCTGGGCCTAGTTTCACTCCACAATCCAGAGGGAGCTTTAAAAAGTAGAATGTGCCATTATGTCAGGTGGAGGAAGGAGTGTCTCAACAAGTGCAGTATGTAGACGAGAGCTGTACCCTTGACTGCATAAACCCCACAGGCCTGTCATGTCGCGTTGTCAAGCTGGCTGAGCAGGCAGAGCCTATGCTAACGCCAGGGCTGTTAACAAAGTAACTTGCTCCTGGCTGAATTTGAGCAAGGTCATCTAAACCAGTCTCGACAGCTATTGAACATGACCTCATGCATCATAGCTTCACAGACAGAAGATAAAATGCAAGAAGCGTGGCTCACAGATTGTGAATTAATAACCATCTCTGATGAGAATGTGGGTCACACAATCTCTTCAAACCTCTGTGCTCACAGAAACTGTACTCAGCAAAGGGGATAAAAAGGGGATGTTGTTCTGAAGCATTAGTTCGGCCAAAAAATTGTTAATAATTGTTAATATAATTTTATCATAGAAAAACATTACACACTTCACCAACTAGTTGCCTCAATAACACTGTACATGGATATGAAAATCCTTCAGTACCAATAAATATTTTACATTTTGTTTGTTTTTAATGGCATGCCAGCATCTATGGCTGTTTCCATGCGAAATCCAAGTAAAACAATGAAAACGGGTGTATACAAAAAAGTACAATGGTATTATCATCTGATACCATTAATGTACCATGGTACCACCACAGTCCTTTTTTATAAGGAAAACCGCTTCTCTTTTGACAATTCCAACTTCACAAAGCAGCATAATATCTTCTCCAGATTAGTATACACTCGCCATAGATGCCATCAATTCTTTATTAGCTGGAGCACAACCACTGGTTTCCTCCTCTTCTTTCAACATTACAGTGTTTCTTGTGCAAGGAACAGCCGAAGGCACTTAGCCACCCTTTAGGGGCCCCTGGAAGCTTCTCTGTTGAACAGAGAGTTCAGATTATCCACAGATCTCCCAGGAGGGGAAGGATCCCATGGTTCACAAGTTCAGTGTAAAATGAACTATTTATGAGTGCTGGAAAACATGCAGGAACAACTCAAACGGAATAATGATGGGCAAAACTACAGATAGACGAAGGAAATGGGGTCCTAGAGGTGGGTTGAGTCGGTATTATATGCTGATATGCAATGGCATTATGAACTTAATGGAATTATCTGGAGAACAGGAAGTGGGGTACTGCCGAAGAAGCAAGAGGGAGCGAGAAACAAATAAAGAGACAAAGGGGAGAGAGCTGAATGACAGGGACCACACACACAACTAATCAGATTTTATAGATTGGCTTGATCGCCCCTTTGTCTAGCAAATGCCAGAGGGTGTCTGGACCTTGTGTGATAGAGTAGAGGTCAGTGAGACACTGAATGTCTTCACAGAGCTGTTGTTCCTATGTTGATATGGGCTTTTACCAGCCACAGTCAATGACAGGTGAAATTGGAATCGATCATCCAATTGCAAATCAGTATTAGAAATCGTCCAGATACTGACGCTTCTTATCAATGCTATGTGAACATAGTAGTTAGCATGGTTTGTCAGGTGAATATTTACAAACTCAGATATTAAAGATAAAAACTACAGTATCAGTGACCTCTGTTATAACTGGGTTATTAGTAAACTAGCCTTTTCCGCAAGGCAGCTTCCATGATATCTTCAAGCTCTTAAGGTGATAAGTGCAGTTTAAGAGATACAAATTTTATGACCATTAACAGTTTGCAGTGGTAAATAATTCAAACTTATGCATCACGGCAAGACAAATCCATCAGCATGGACTATAAGGCTGCAATTAAACACCTTCCAGTTGAGGTCCTCCAAGATTTCAGAGGCAAGACTTCAAACTCAACAACTGCAACTTACAAATTTAACGTAGCCAAGAATGGAAAAAGACAGGCAGGGAAAGTAGGACACCCTATAATATACAACAGCTGATTTTTAACCTATTTGCAGCGAACGAAATTGATCAGGTTCTATTACGCTGGTGGAATTATCAAGGGCAAATCAAGAGCATACGTTATGATCTGGCTTTTATTCCAGACAGAGGGTGTCTGTCAGAGAGAAATGAGAATGTAGACTTGGGCAAAACATACCTGCAGCACTAGGGGCTCTGGATTGAAAGCCAATGTCATCAAGAGCTGCATCCTTTCCGTATCTTTGAGGTTCTTGAGCAGGAAGCTTCCAGAGTCCTTTGTCTCTGCGTATCTCCTGACTATTCTGTCCAGCAGTCTTTGGGACGGACAATGAACAAGGTCTGACCAGCCTTCAACAACGTCTGGAGTTAAGAGTCTGACATCCCCATTGAGTCGAGCAAACTCTGTCTTGTACATGGCCTGGATGAGATCACAACGAGGACGCCCTGTTGCCCGCTTGCAAATCTTCTGGTCAATATCAGAAAGCTCTTGATTAGACCCCAATCGCTTGAGTACGATCCTCCGTGTACCCTCACGAGGCTCCCCGTATTGGGCGAAGAACACGTTTTTCACATTGAAGACATCAAGGAAGCGAAGGCGACCCCAAGTCTCAAAGGATATTTGTCCATTCATAAATTTACGACACCAACTAGTGCCAAAGCAGGCCGGGCACTTGTTGAGATTGATGAATCGTCGGTCTGTAAGTTCGTTCTTTTGGAAAGAGGCAAAGAGGTTCTGCGTGTTCATCAGCAAGATAACAAAGAGGCCCACGATGAATAGAAGCTTCAAACACCGGTACAAACGGCCGAGTTTGAGAGGGAGGAAGCGCAGCATGTTCGTGCACTTGCCAGGCAGGGCAGGGGTAAAGGGGGAAAGGGCAGTGTAGAATCAGGGACAGGACTCAATGGATCTCCATCACTGATGCTGACTCATTACCTGAAGTTCCCAAAGGGGAAAAAACTGGCAGAGTCATCCCTTGCAGGGTGCTCGCTGGGCTAAGACAACCTCACAGCCCTGGTTCTGTAGCATGCTTTGTAGATGCACATTAAAGTTGGCCTGCAAAGAAGCACAAGGAAAGAAACACATATTACACCAAACAGTATTTACCAGGGTTGAAACATGGAACAAAGAGCATGCAGACAAATTTACAAACTATTTGGGAACTGAGAATCGGTTCTTATTTGTTGTCAATTATCGATTGTTATCGATTAGTTGTTGCAGCATTGAATCTACAGTACGAAACACACAGCGAAACCAGTATAGTCAGATTTCTGAACAAATGAATCTTATGAGCCAGTTCTTTTGAATTTACAGCACAAAACATACAATGCAGACAGTGTAGTTTGTTTCCCAAATAATGGCTAGTTAGTTTGTTTTATTGAATCAAAACACTTACACATCTGTCAGAGTAGTTACTGAATTAATCAAACTGACCTGGAATACGACTTATCTCATGTCCAACTCAAAATGAACCAAGAACTCTTATTGTGTTATATAATGTTGTCCTTATCAAAAAAAATTTGTTGGTTCAGAATTTGTATATATAGTATAGGACCTATAACTGGATTGAATTTATTCCTCTAAAAAGGCAATAATGGAGCCGTTAATCGAATTGGAACCATTTAGAGGAATCAGAATCATTAAATTGTTTACGATTCACATGCATTTTATTTGAACACCTACTTTCCATTTCTCTAGACCTGAATTTGAAACCTTTTGTCCCAAGAAACACCTCTACAAAGCAAAAGCCAGTTTTTGTGTTGCTTTAAAATGTTTAACAAATTGGAAATGTTCCGGTCATATGAGCGAAAGCACTGTGTTCCAAACTGTAATGAGATAGATTTCTGCCCAGATCAATAAATGTCGAGACACTCCATACCAGACTGTGCTGGCTAACATTTCACCCAGAATAACTCCTAACCACAGATAAAAATAAAAACTGAGTGCCCTACAAAAGAAAAATGTATTAACTAACGTTACTATGACAGATATTAACGACCTCTCTGAAACAGTATCTTACAGAAATACATTTTTTTTTTTTTTTTCAACACCTGTAAATCAAGTGAGACTCATTCTGCTTTCAAACAGAAGAGATCCTCTGTGTATTACGAGAAAAGTTGTGCAGAGCGTAGTTTAACCTTTGATCAGAGTTGCCCTAGTACGTTTATGTCTCTTTGAAGTTTTCTCATTGAAAAAGTCAGGTAACACCAAGGTGATGTGGGGAGGAGAAACAACGCTTTACAGAGCATTGTGTGATTGCACCTGACGCAAGAGTGTCACTGATACTCTGTCATAACACATAAACAGTCATTCAAATGATGCACAAGACACCTGTGTTTGAGAGGTGCTGTCGTAATCCTCAATCACACCACACCAGTGTATTCTACGCTGCTTCTGAATCTGTACTAGACACTGTACCACACACACATCACTATTTATACTACAGTAAAACAAGATTTACCACCCATGTCTCAGTTTCCATGCAGGAAATCAGATATTTAGCACCAGCTTCTTTATAAGGCTGCTTACGATGCAAATGGACCAATTTCAATTAAAGCTCATTACACCATGCCTATTAAAAGCAATGGCTTTCAAGGACTCTGCTCATTAGTAGACAAGTCAGTGTGATTAGCAAGCATCTTGATGAATTTCTGTGCATTTTAATTGGCCTAGTGAGATGTGAGCTGCTGGGGAGGATGTGAAAGAGAGAATTTATACCAGACTTTACAACTCACCTCTTAGCCAGAGAAATAGTTTCTGCACATCCCCCCAACCAACAGTGATGTTTTAAACATCTCAAGTTTGAAGCTCGTTCCTCTTTCTTTTTTTGTGCTTATTTTACCTCAAATGGAGGACACATGGTGAAATTCCATGCTTGTGGTCATGCATGCATTGTCTTGAATAATCTCTAAAATGAATTTGATTCCACCAACCCAAAAAACAATACAAACAATGAACTGAATGACTTCCCTTTTCTGTTGACATCACAAGTGGGTTGTGAATGTGAACTGAAGGCCTGAAAAATTGGGATGGTTTAGGTTCACGTCCACCAGATACCAATAAGATGCTTTACTTAAGGCTGTGTTATTCTAGGTGACTTTAACACCAATTTTAGCCCTGATTTGCTAAAGTGTTTGTCCACTCCAATCTGCTTTGGGCGAGTTGGAGTTGACAACATTTAAATAAAATCATATGTATGCATAGACTGAGACTTCTACCCTGACCTTACTATTCCATCCAGAGTATATCAAGCACGTTTGATATTTTAGAGACTTCTAAAGAGAAAAATTAGTAGTATATGATGCTCCACGACTCAAATCTGAAGTCATATGTTGAGCAATGGAAATCAAGTACTTGGGCCATGAAGCTCAAGAAATGGATGTTGCGAACAAGCACTCGAAGTGGAGCTTATCTTATAAAGCAATGGTGTGCAGTCAGCCCCTTCAATCCCATCAGAAAAGGGGTGACATAAACTGAGACAGACACGTTATTTAACAGGGACTAAAAACATAACGTAACTAAAAACAGGAACAAAGTGATTTTCAATTGTTCTGGAGTGACAAAAGGTCACAAGGACAAAGGGTTTATCACAGTACATTTTTGGAACTACACCATTTCTATCACACATTTCTTTGTGTCGTTGCCCGTTGTGGATGAAGCATTTTGTGACTGAAGAGCTTTTTAACAACTATGTATAATTACTGCATATGCATGCACAGTTAATTCAGGTACAAGGACAACATTATGAGAGGTATAAAGTATATTTCACTGTTGATTCCAGGTCTGAAATTATTTTTAGATATGATGCATTAATACAGATTTGATGCTGCTGGGTTTTTAACTCAGAAGCAGATCTGTAATTTAAATTATACTTAACTGTTAATTAACTGCTTTTATGATTTTTATGCCGATAAAATTGCTTATTTTCACTTATTTTGGTGAGGCCAGTGGCTTATTTTGGGCTTGTTTTCCAGACCAGGTTGCTTGTTCTCTTGCAAGTTCTGGCAACAAATGGTATTTTACCATCCCCTTAGTCATTTTTAAAAGAACGTTATTAACAGTTCTTTTATTTTGCTCTAACTGAGAACCTTTTGGAAAGGAGGCTGCAAAACTTCTAAACCAGAAAAAAAACATTTTTATTTTTGCTCAGAAAGAACTGAAATGAAAAACATTTCGTTTCAGTCCCTGATTATTACAATTATGAAACGTTCTTTCCTCCGTTTATAAAACAAATTGCATTAAATAAATAAATGCAATAAAATATATAAATATACTATGTAATGTAGACCATAAATATCTTCACATTATTCCTCTTTGACAGTGTAAGTGATCCATGGCAGCCAGTCTCATTATCGTACTCTAGCTCAACGTTACTGCTTCCCACTTCACAGATGATTTTGAAGGGTCCTGTAATTTATTTGCTGGGGGGGGGGTTAAAGATTGAAGAGGTACCCAGTTTATGCACCACACACCACTGGTATAACATCATTAACTTCCAACTCACGGTGCTGTCTATAGAAAAAATACACTAAGTGAACACTTTATTAGGTACACCTGTACTTATGGATGTGATTTACAGAAATACTCATACCAGCCCGTTTGGCAACAAAAATCATGCCACGGTCTAAATCACGGAGATCAAATTTTTCCCCATTTCTTATGGTTGATGTGAACATTAACTGAAGCTCCTGACCCGTATCTGCATGATTTTACGCACTGCACTGCTGCCACATGATTGGCAGATTAGAGAATCACATGAATAAGATGTACAGTACCTAATAAAGTGGCCTTGAGTGTACATTGCCAATGATCAGAGCCGTCTGTTAAGACGTTGAGTGGAAAAAACACGTCAGACAATCAGCCTACACCTCGTGTTGTGTATGAAAGAAACAACTTTGAATTAGGTGATAATGACTGCAGAGTTGCAATTTGTAAGCTTTGCACTGCTAGAATTTTATGAGTTGGAACAACTGACATTTTTAACACTACTTTGATTACTCGCCCTAGAGCTTGAGACAGCAAGGAGTATGATGAGTTTGTTAAAACAAAAGATAAAAAGGTACAAAAGTTTAGTTATTATAAAAACAAATCAAAATTAATGTGATTATGTGCTAGTCATGTGCATTTTGTTTTGATTATAACTGAGACCAGTTCCTCTGAAACATGAATGTCTAAACTGTGTCTAAAACGTTTTCGGATAAATAAATAAAAAAAAACACATACGAAGGTAGTCAAAAATGCATCACATAAATGTGTCCACATCATATTTACAGTAAACATTAAACTGTCCTTATGCATCCTGTACCGCAGCGAAGCACCACCCCCTCACCTGCTAATCAAGGGGTGGCTGTGGCTCAGTTGGTAGAGCGGGTTGGCCACTAACGAACCCCACGGCCACCACCATTGTGCCCTTGAGCAAGGCACTTAACTCCAGGTTGTTTCCGGGGGGGATTGTCCCTGTAATAATTGCACTGTAAGTCGCTTTGGATAAAAGCGTAAATGTGTGTGTGGATGAATGAGTGAATGAATACAGTGTAAAGCGCTTTGAAAACCTCTAAGGTTAAAAAAGCTCTATATAACTGCAGACCATTTACCATTCAACTGCTGTGCCAAAACAAGAGTTTAAACGTTGCTGGTTACGAGCTGAAAAAGAAAAATGGATACATAAGCACAAGATCGAAAGGAACATCTTCAGTGTGTCTGATATCAAAACAGATGAGAAGTACAAACTGAAGCTCCTTTAATACAGGTTGTTTTTTGTTGTGTTTTTGCTTAGATTAAATTTCAGATGCATCTGGGAAAAACAGTGCACCGTTTTTTTCCTTTGTGTTTTCTGACTTTGTTGCGGTTTAATTTCATGCAGAAACACACCGACATAGTCACTGATGTATGCCATCATGGAACTGAGATCCTCCCCTCGAAATCCAAACACAAGTGGTCACAGGAGACGCATTTAAGTGAACAGCGATGTGTCTTGCCTTATCACATGTGATCGGATCACCCAAAAAGTGTTGTAATACCAGGTGTAAACTCATTTTACATCTGTGCATTCCTAGTGAGACCTTCTTTTAGATTCTGTACAGATTTCAGTCATGTCGTTTAATCCAGCTTTTATTACTATATGGACAATAAGCATTGCCCTTATGGGTAACTGAACAAATAGATTAAATAACTATAATTTGTCATTGCACAGAAACATGCTAAACCTACTCTGAGAGGTTGCATCAATAAATTTAACCCTTTAAAGCACTGCCACTAAAAATATAAAGATAATATCTTGATAATCCCACTAGTCAACCTCACTAACTGACTCTTGTTGTTGGACAACTAGTCAACTATCCTGACCCGTTCCTAATTGGCTTGTTTTTGGACAAGGTACCATTTCCATCATATCTGATATGGTTCTTTTTTGTGAGGACAAGAACATAGGGCCTCATTCATGAAACACGACCAGAACCAATTTCTGTGTAAACTGTTCATAAATCGATTCTTGCGTAAATTGTTGCCCTGAAATGATCGCGACACTTACACAAGAATGATTTAACAAATGATTTGCACATAAATACGTTCTGCTCGTGTTTTGTTAATGAGGCAAATGGGTGGATACGTCCACTACAGACAAGGACAATACAAAACTGAAAGCAAAGTGACTTATGAATGTGTTAATGTACTAGTGATCAATTGTAAACACATAGAAATTCATCTAATTTGGAATGCAGCAAAGGGAAGCAGCCAACACAGATCATGATAAGAAAATCAGGCATGCTGCCTTTAACACAGAACCCGATTTCCTGAATGTTCATAGAACATCCGAACACGATATGATCTCAACTCACCATTTAACAGACTGACATCCACGGCTTTCATTCACAGAGAAGAGACAAAGATAAACACCAGCCATCTCTCTTCAGGAAAATGAGGTAGTCTAGGAAAATCTTTGGTATGCGTCTTGCGGTGCACATCCTTTACCTTTCACTAAAGATTGGCAGAGCGAAAGTAAACAAGCCCAGCTACTCGAGCTGCCTGCTTCACACCGCACCAGATTAAGGAGTTTCTCGCTCCATCAGTCGAGTCCATGTCCACCCACAGTCACGGAAACACTGTATTAATATTTCAGGATGCAGGGCCTCTTTTTAAAATGAGTGACACGTTGAAAGGTTTGTTTGTGGATAGGAGAACATTTTCTAAAGGTTTCTGCTGATTCTTTAGCCTTGACATTTATAGGGCTTATTTCAGACTTCAGTAGGATAAGCCTGTGAGGGTACGATTCAGATCAAGACTTGGGCAAACTGAAAATGACAGCGGAATTCGATTTTGCCTTTCTCAAGCACCCTTACAAGCCTTCCAAATGGTTTAAGTCAGTCTGCTAAATGAGCAGCTCCTCATATTTCAAGCTAAAGCCCTTACCAGACCCAGACACCCAGATCAGCCCCATTCATAAGCAGACGTATTTAGTCTTCACTCGCTTGCTTTTTTTATTGGAAGAAGAAATGTTTTCATTTCCAACAACCTCATCCTGCCCACAGGCCTAAATTTCCTCCCTGACACCCAACCACTGGGGCACTGAAGGAAACGAGGAAGCCCCAGCCTGGGGGCCACCGAACATGTCTTAAGTTTACCACTGAAGAGTTCCTCAGAACGTGCTAAAACAAGCGCTGTGCAGAACCTCAGAAAGGTCAGCGCAAATAAACAAGATGGCTGATGGGAGCAACAGTACAGGGAATGAGCAAGTACTGGAAACTAGTTCATGAATATTGGCAAAACAGTTCCACTTTATTCCATGTAACAAAATTTCAGAAATTCTCCAGCTGAAATTTTTGATTTTGTTAATAATTTTTCTGCAGAGACAAATTATATTTTATCTTAGAAGATAAAATATGTATATTTTATCTTTAAATGATGATGATGAAAGCCAAAATATTAAATGCCATGGATCAATATTTATTAAGTAATCCATTATTTTGAACATACATTTTCGTCTATGATTTTGGTACAAAACTACAGTTCAAACAAATAAACTTGATGCATATGCCAATGTCATCCACTTTCATTTCATCTTTATATTTTTCATACAATGAAAGTGAACTGAGGCTAACATTCTGCCTAGCATCTCCTTTTGTGTTCCACAGAAGGAAGTCATAGTGGTTTGGAACGAAATGAGATTGAGTGAATGAGTGACAGAATTTCCTTTTTTTGTGCTTAACTATCCTTTTAATGAGTCTGAAAAGCTCAGTGATCTTCTAACATTAAACATAGGGTTATGAGAGATTGCTGTTGTGTTCCATTACAAAATAATGGGTCTATACTAGGGCCAGGCAATATATTTGAGATGAATTTGCTGTCGATTGGGCCATTGTGTTGCGATCCCTCCTTAAATGACTTGTCAAGAACTTGTCAACAACTTGTCTTGTTCGTTTTTCGCTCTAAGCTAGAAAGAAGGTTGAAACACATGAGCAACAATATACTGTTTGCAAAAAATTCAGACTAGGGAATGCTCCTAAATGCTGCTGGGACCAGTGAATTGAGGAGCATTTGACAACAGACTACATGTAAAACATTAACCAATGTGACATTAAAATGAGTAATCAATGACTACATGCTTCATTCAGTGAATGGAATCCAAATGAGACCAGTAAAAGAAGCTGTTTTAACCACTCAACGATGTTGTAATGTCTATTTAATAAATAATGTGTAATTTGTCATGTGGTTTACATTCTACATTTATGGTGCTAACATGCTATACATGGTCATAATATGCACAAGGGATGCCGCGATTATACAGTTTCACTATTAGCCGCAATTAAAAATGGCACGGCTCATTTAACCGCACGAATTTAGAATCTACAATTACATATTTTATTTACACGTATCAAAAATATGATGTGTATATAACAAAAATAGTTTCTCTTTTGCTTGTGTCTGGCTGGTTACTAGCTGTTACTACGGTTACGAACTGTGTCCGCGTGGTGCTTGGCCAAGTGGCACGAACTAAACTGCACATTCAATTCACATGACACTGAGGCTTACAAACAAACTCCAAAACATAACAGAGGAATCCGATCTACCAGACTCATATCTACCAAAAAAGTGGTTTAAATTGGCTATTTGGGAGCTTTTAAATGACTGACTGAAGATGATGCACATCATACACATGGAAGAGGATGTTCCACAAGTCGTCCCGGACCTCTCTAAGGCTAAAATAATGTAATTTGGGGGGGGGGGGTCCCCTGGTGTTTCATCAAAACTAGAATACTAGAAACATAAACAGATTTTTTGCATTTTGCACTATGTTCGTTTATGATCAGTTGTAAAGTTATTAAATAAATGAGATGTTGAGATATATCTTTGTCTATTTATTATATTATGTAGTACTGGTGGCAACTCGGCACTCCAATGTGTTCATGTTGACTGATCTCGACTGAGTGAAGAAATAAGCAAGAAAAAGCAGTTGCCGTCAAAATAGATGGAGCACCGGGTCACACCCATCGATGACATGGACTAATGGCAGTAAGAAGGTTTAACAGCCGGTATAAAGTTTTCCTGAAAGTTTGCGCAAGTAAGCCGTTTAGAACCAACGAAAGAAACTCAAAAACAACGTATTTTTGGCCAGATAAAGTTTGAAATGGTTGAACACCAATTGGCAAGAGGTACACTATATTGGCCCCTTTAGTACTAAGGCTAAGAATTAATTTTTTTTTTGATCTTTTGACAACAGTGCATTGTACCAGCTAGTTTTGACAATAGTTCATTTTCACACCTAGTTCATTTGAGCACTCCAAGGTCTCAGAGCCGTATAACATGTATATGTGAACAACCCAAATTATTTCAGACCTCCCTAAAAGGATCCAAAAGTGAACCGTACTCAGACCACCACAGGAGGGGGTCTGAGTTCAGTTCGTTTATGGGTCCTTTTGTTGTTCGATTGATTTGTGCGATGTGAAAACGAAGAGGTAAAAATAAGGGAATTTTAAGCGAATATAGAAATACCATGATTACCAAGACCGTGTTTTTGTCTCATATTTTCCATTCTTGACGTATAATGTGAGCACTCCAAATGAACCGCGTGAAGCGCACTGACAAGCGTACTGTTTGGGGAGGTTTGTACCAAACTCCCGTGAAAATACAAGCAAAGGATTTTGATAGTTTCACTTTAATTTAACATTCAAGTGATGTTCTTGGTTCATACATGGAGGAGGAGACGCTTGCTCCATTTATTGCTAGCCAAATTTCATAATCTTTACAGCCATGGGGTTCTTAAGGAGTTGCAGTGTGAACAACAAGGATTCTAAGACCAAATAAATGCTAAAAGGATAAAAAAAAAGAAACTGGGTCCTCTTTTAAATCAATTACAAAGTGAACACAAAAAGCACTGAGGTCTAGGGCTACCCCCTAATAGTCGACCAAATGTTAGTCAATAGGAAGAGGAAGTTTTGATTGGTCGGTTAGTCGCAGAAAAAAAAACTCCACAGGAAACCAACGAACACCAGTATTACCGCTGGTTGGATGCTAGGTGATACTATGGGATAATTTTCATTAAGTAGGGTTAGGGTTAATTCTACACAATAAAGCAATAAAGCACACCTTAATAACTTTGAACTTTATTCTTTATTTACTTTAACAAAAAATTCCAAAGAAACATTTAAGTGCAAATAAAATGTGTGTTGTTCAACTTTTTGAAAGATGGCTTTACAACAGTTGACAACATCTCTCTGGCAAAGAACCTACTTCATCTGTGTATTCTCTACTGGACGGGTATTTTGTTGTCTGGGAAAATACATAATGTGTGTGAATAAATTCATTTTGTCCCTCCTTCACAATATATATATATATATATATATATATATATATATATATATATATATATATATATATATATATATATATATATATATATAGCAATATCCAATTACATCGAAATGTATTCCTTTATTTTCTTATCATTACATTTATTTATTATTTTTGCAGGTTTGGGCCTCCATACAGGCAGAGGGATCTGTGAATATTCTAGCTTTAGTGATTTTGCATTGTCAAAAAGCTACACTTTGAAGCTGCACTGATTTAGCGCTTTGGGAACAACTTTAGGTGTGACCAGCTGTGAATATGTTTGCAACATGTCAATGAAATTATTGGATGCACCTGTAGCAGGGCTATAAATAGATGCGTCACAGGTGCATAGCGTGGAAACTTCTGCCAGGTATGTCTATGTGGGTTCTAAGAACAGTAGAAAAAGGCTACAGAATTAAATTTGTTCACCGTCCTCTGCATTTCAACGGCGTGGTTTCCACTACCGTGAAATCGGAGCAAGCATTTCAACTGTGGAAAGAACAACAAAATCTCTTGGTCAAAGGGGCCATAGAACATGTTCCCCTTCCAGAGAAAGAGTCAGGTTATTATAGCAGATACTTCCTGGTTCCCTAGAAGGGTGGGGGGGTTGTGTCCGATCTTAGACCTTCGAGGCTTGAATCGCTCAGTCAGGGCGTTCAAGTTCAAGATGCTAACTATCAAGACGGTCGTGTCCCAAATCCAACACCACGATTGGTTGGTCACGATCGATCTCATGCAGACTATGTCACATTGGGTGAGAGACGCTATTGCCCTGGCCTACGAGATGCGCAGTCAAGCTTCGCCAGTAGGTATCAGGGCTCACTCTACCAGAGGGGTTGCCTCCTCTAAAGCCTTGGCTAGAGGTGTCCCTGTGCAGCATGTTTGTGATGCGGCAGGCTGGTCCTCTCCGCACACATTCATAAGATTTTATAGTTTGGATGTTCATGCCACTCTGGGCTCTTATGTCCTTGAGTCAACATCACAAGCTCATGTCTGAGACCTCTCATGAGCACAACTACACAACCGTAAGGGTCCAGACATCCACAGTGCGGCGGAGTGGGTATTCTCATTCCCAAAGCCCTAAATCAGTGCAGCATCAAAGTGTAGCTTTTTGATAGGGAACGTCTCGGGTTACTTAACTGTAGCCCCTGTTCCCTGATAAAAGCGGAACGAGATGCCCCAGGACTGCTCCTCAGACAAAATACCTGACGATGCACCTGTGACGCATCTATTTATAGCCCTGCAGCACGTGCATCCAATGATGTCACCAGCAGAGGCTATAAATTCTGGTCAATTTCATTGCTGTGTTGCACACATATTCACAGCTGGTCACACCTAAAGTTGTCCCCAAAGAGCTAAATCAGCGCAGCATCAAAGTGAAGCTTTTATCAGGGAACAGGCGTTATAGTTAAGTAACCAGAGATGTTTTTCATATCTAAAATAAAGGTTTACATGCACAGCTGAAATGTTTTATCTTTTTCTGCTTGAACCTTCTGTGGACTGCTCCTTTCAGCCTTATTGATTTGTCCATTAGGCAATATGTAATCTCACAAATTTGTCATTTGTAACTTAATTTTTCACAAAATCTAAGATTGTTTCAGTCTGATCCTAACAGACTGTGTTGTAGTCTAACAATTTGCATTTCGCATTGCATATAGTTTTGCTTGATTTGTACTATATTTTATTTCCTTAATTAATCATTTTGCTTTGCTCTCTTAAAAAAACACATAATTTAAAGTAATTTCAGAGCAAATACTATAGTATCAGTAAATAGAATATTACATATATAGAATTTTGCTAAAAGGCTTAAGAATATTGAGACACACACACACACACACACACACACACACACACACACACACACACACACACAAGTTTGAAACTGAGCTGAATGTATTAACTTTATTCCCATTACATTATGCAGTTCACAATGGCCTTGTCATTAGCTTTGCACATGCTGAGCTGCAGGCGCCCGGGTGAAGAACTGCAGTTGCCAAGGTTGTCGACTGCTGGAGTCAATAATGTTTGATCACAAAAACAGTCATCCACAACTGAGCAAACAGCACAGACAATGATGAATGGTAACAAATTCTCTCTTTCAAACACTAACAACTAAAAACATACGCTAATTTACCGATTAACCACATTGCCATTCAAAGCTGACACCTGAATATTACACTTAATGATGCTGCGGATTGCCCTTCAGTTTCCAAAAATATATATATATTGTTTTTTTGTAAATATGACTCTTAGGTTGGCACTAAGTAAATGCAAAACCTTTTTCTAAATCAAACGGCTAGTTTGAACAATTAGTTGACTCATTGTAATCTTTCAAAATAAATATGAATAAAATTAAGATCAGGTCAAACTCACTAATCAACCAGTTGGTAATTGGACTAGACAATAATCCTGACCCATCCCTAGTTGGAAAAGAGAAGAGGCACAAATCCCAATTCAAAAGAGTTCTTTAGGCAAATGACTGCTTTGCTTAGATAAATTTAATCAATAACTTCCATTAAATCGGACACAACGTCTGCCTTGTTTTTACAATTACTATGAGACCAGACACACTATCTGTTATCATGTCAACATGTTTCAAGGCTGGGTTTCATTTCATTAGCTGGGTGCATTGAAAACTCACTTTTCAGCTTCACAGTATTGAAATACACAGCCTAGATTATCTAGATAACAACACAAGTTTCCGAAAGGCTTGACTTGTTTTTCATACTATTGGGAGTTACACTGCATGCAGATCTGTAAAAATAGGGCTTAACAAAACATGTCAACACTTGTTTGAGGGTTTGCACGGTTATTTTTCTCACCGTTTATCATACAGGTGTGGTGGCATTCTCACGTTCTGCTCCCTGCGTACTGAAGATTTAACGATCAAGTTACATCAACTTCTCATAGTGCTTTTAGCCATATGGGGAAGGATCATAACATCTTGACACAACCTATTGTATATATTGCACCATTTTCCAATGGGGCAAATAGGTTTTAAATAATAGATAGGACTCAAACACGGCATTTGCCTGTACTTCCTAGAAGTCTCGATCCTCAACATGATCAAGAAGTCTGCTAATGGTCAGAATAACACATGTACAAGTTTAATCCAGAGATCTTTAGACTGGTCTGAGGTCAGCAGCAGAATAAATTATTTCAAGTGTAAAATCTGTGCCAAGAAATCTCACACTGACTTCATGATGTCCTGAGCTGTGCTGTTTCAGAGTACAAGATGAGAGTAATGTATTATAGACAATAATTTGTATGTCTTAAAGCATAATTCTTTTAATTGGTTTTGGAAAAAAAAAAAAACATTCTTCAGCATTACTGTTTGATTAGTTCTACAAGTACATCTCAGACATATCTTTACAATTTAGATTTTTTTTATTTATTTTAAAAAATAAAATATAAATAAATATATATATCAAATTCTTCTTAGGGTTCCCACACTTTTTGATAAATTATTTTCTATTGTTTATATAGCTGTCACTAAATAGGGACGTCTCACCAATTTATCAATCAACTTATAGACATTTGCTCACAAAAAAAAGAGCAATTACTAGCCAATGTAATATTTCAGAGCAAAGCATGACAAGAAAAAAATATATATTCACTACAGAAAGGTTTTTAGAAAATAATAATAATAATAATTTTATTATACATATATAATATACACACATACACATACATTATGATTATTATATTATCCATGGTTGTGGTAACCCTGTATTTACAGTGGGGTCCAAAAGTCTGAGACAACTTTGAAAATGTGTGATTCAAAATCATATTTAAATCTGGAAATTAATTAATTTTCAGGATTTTGACAAATTCATAACAAAAACATTAATTAGAAACAGAGTAAAATGAATAAGAAACACATAAGATTTGTCTTTATTTTGGCATTGTCCATGTTAACTCATTTGTACATCAGAAGCACACAATGCTCTTAGGAAAATTCAAATCATAGCAAATAATAGAAAATTATTTAATTCATTGTACTTTTCACTCAAATTGTTATGTTGATATTTATTTGTAATAAGCAAAAATGTAATTACAAAAAGGAAAAACAGAAGCATTTAACAAGTGGTCTCAGTTGAGTCTTTTGAAGCCCAATGAATTTAATGTAAAACTGCTGAATTTGTGCAGAAACAGACATTCAGTGTAATTTAACTTCATTAAGAGAAAAGAAAACCTGGACGATAGAAAGTAAACTAGCACAGAGAAGGAAATAAAACTGCCAACAAACCTGCGAGAGTTAGTTCACTCGGTCTCGGCTTGTGTTTCTCCGGGTCAGTTACTCTTCAGGCTGGAGCGCTCGCGCTGCATTCATGATGTTACTTTATTATGCGTCAGACGCTCCGATAAAAGAAATACGAGAAGCATTGTAACCAGCACTCACATCAGACAAACTCAGATGGTCTTTCCATTAGGAGATCAAGCAGTTAGCCACCTAGCCAGTGAGATGAACAGAGTGATCAAGCCTCTTAAGTCTTCTTATTCTCATTCTCTTAAATACAATAGTCCTTTATTCGAGTAGGACTGCTGGATCGTCGGATTCCTGTGCTCATCCCGATCTATCGACCGCAGGAGTTTGCTCGAGCGCGGTCTCCATACACACACTACTGCTGCTCTCAAGAACTAACAACGATCCACAGCGACCCACTCCTTCCATCACCGAACCATTAGTATTTACGACTCCTTGCATCACTTTACGTTATTGGTTTGAGGGCGTTGCCATGGCGCCCGCTCCTTCCTCCCGTAACAGCGACGCTGTTTCACTGATTATGGTTTAACAATAAATCGCAATAATATGTATAAACTAAAAACAAACAATAGCAAATATATATATATATATATATATATATATATATATATATATATATATATATATATATATACAGTAAATTATATATATGAATAAAATTAATATGGAATAGTTTATTCACGGGGGTTGTATATTTTCTGTTTCTATAATTCTTTGATTTGAGAAGAAAGAAAATAAATTGAATGAATTAATTAATTAAAAACGGTGAAGGAAGAATTGAGAGAGAAAAGATAAAAAGAAAAAATAATTAAAGTGAAATTTGTATTATGAAAAGAAAGAAAGAATAAAGAAAAAAGGATGAATTAATTAATTAACACATGAAAGGGTGATGTATTGAGAGAAAAAAGAAAGATAGAAAAAAGGAAAGGAAGAAAGAAATAAATTTAAGTGAAATTATATTATGAAAAGAAAGAAATAAGAAAGAAAGAAGGAAAGAAAGAGAGATAGAAAAAAGGAAAGGAAGAAAGAAAAAAATTATTAAATTAAAATTATATTATGGAAAGAAAGAAAGAAAAAATAAGGATGAATGAATGAACGAATGAATGAATGAACAGAATGGTGAAAAATGAAAGGAACAATAAAAGGAATAACAGAAGGAAAATAAAAAGCAAGAAAGAAAGAATGGCAGTCTTTGGATGGTTTGAGGGTAATTAATGACATTAATGAACTTCACTTGAAAGGGAGCTTCATGAACTCTAGTCTTCATGTTTGGGCTTGTGAAGAAACGAGAGCTTCTACTGCGAAACGGCCTAACCGAGAGTCACTTCTGAGTCTTGCCCTGAAATCCATTTCCTCACAAATGATTTGTGTAAATGCATGTGACCATATTCCTTATGGATGAATGTGAACCAAAGCATGAGAATGAGTAACAAACCTGGACCAGTTCCCAAAAACACAGTCATCTGCTGAAACAGGGGGAAATGAGAAGGGACCTGCACTAAATTATTAATTGTATTACAAGCACCAAGCATATTTTATATCTGTATAGTAACATTAAACCCATTGACTTCAAATATATAAGATACATATTATTGCTTGATAAACTGACCAACATTGCTCTGTATTTCTTTTGAATTGTTCCTTGTAGTAACATATATTGTTAATACCTTATATAAACTATATTAAATGTTCCCAATATTTTGAGAGGCTATCCTAAATAAGTGTTCCACAACAGAGCTGAGTGAAAATGTTTGCATGTGCTGCCACCTAGTGGTTCATGAGCATACATGATTGTTCCACTGAAAGTAGATCAACAGCTCAAAGGGATGCTTAACACACAATGGAAAATGTACTTTGCTGTTCTAAATCTCTCTCTCTCTCTCTCTCATTGAGCTCTTTACCATGCCTTCTCCTCATTGGAAAGTTGGTAAATGATGCCATGGAAACATCTCCGGTGAGTTCAGTTGTAGGCTTTCCCTGACACGGGTTCAACAGATCTTGTGCCCTTGTGTCGTTTGAGTAAGAGTGCTTCAAATTGCTCTATTTTATTGGCTGTAGCTGCGATTCTCCAAGCAATCTATATTGATTTTGCAGTTGCATTTAAAGACTGGAGACAATAGCTCCTACCATGAAAATAATCCTTTCTTGATGATTTTCTAGAATGGTTTGAATTAGATGCAGCTGGTAGTGGATACACACAAATAAATGAATAATAATCATTTTTAACACCAAGACCTGTTTTCAGGTTAAGATTGATGTGAATGTGCAGTATAACTGAAAGAGCACATCTTCTCAGCACTTTCAATCATCTATACTGTTCACTTACATTAAATAGTCTTGCAGTGTGCAAATGAATTTTTTTAAACGTAAAAAACATTCAATGTAGTTTCTCAAATAATATGAGCTCATAAAATCTGCATGTAAAATGATATAAATTATTTAATTTTAATATAATATAGTTGTATTCAAAATCATTTTATTTAAAGTCATTTATTTTATGCCATAACATTATGTTTAATAACACCAATGGTTGGGATAGGTACAGCATGCTAGTGTCAAGACACTGTTAATATCAAATATCAAATTTGTTTTTTAAAGTCACTGTGACAGGGCGGAGGGCCTTATCAGGCTAATTAAGCCTCTGAGCCTCTGTCATGTGTAAAGGGGTTTACAGTCGGGCAAGGAGGAGGCGAGAGCGGGCTTGATAATATAAATTATATTTTAATGACAACTTAAACAAAAGACAAACACACACACGACGGACATGTCCGTAAACGATCTCTCTCTCTCTCTCTCTCTCGTCGCACCACCATCCACAATTGGCCTTTATCCCTCTTGGAGGCTTAATTAGCCTGATAAGGGACCGGGTGTGTATAATCACGACCCGCCCCGCCCTCCGCCCTGTCACAGTCACTTTTGATTATGCCTTCAAGCTCATGTCAAGTCTTGAGTCCTCATATCAGCAAGCCACATATTTTTATGTTCTCTGCAGAATTACATTAACCTGCGAACTACTGAAATGTATTAAAAGGCAATTTAACCATGGACAGTTTGGACACACGTAACTGAACTTCTTTTCCTCACGATCTTAAAAACACTGCGATATAAAGACGTATGCTTAAATACTCGTTGTGCGTACACATTAATTTATTTACAAAATTATTCCTCTTTTTCTTGTTATTCTCCACATTTTAGAATAATAATAAAGAATGAGTAGGTGTCCAAATGTTTAACTGGTAGTGTAGTTGGCATAGAATAATATTTATTGTTCTAATTATATATATATATATATATATATATATATATATATATATATATATATATATATATATATATATTTTTTTTTTTTTATTTAAAATCTTAAAGGAACCAGTCAATTTACTAGCAGAATAATTCATAACCTTCATTTTTGTATTATTACAATGTATTATTATATGTAATTACATTATATATCTTATAGTGTATAGTATTATATATCTCATAATAACATACCCTGTATATGAACAGGTAGATATTGTTCTTTTCTAACTTCACAAGTCACACTTTTTGTCAATGGAGAAAACATCACAATTGGTCACATTGGTTGCAGATCCTTTAAATAAAAATGTAAATGTCTACTCCAAGAATGAAACCGTTTCACGGTTGTGATGTAAACTCTTTGGCGCAGCTTTCTTCTGGCCTCTAACACAGGCTGAGTGTTCAGGTCACCTGGTTCAAACTGCTCTCAAAGACGCCACCAATTACTCTGAGTGAATGTGTAGCCCCAGCGAACACGCCTCATTTAAGCTTTTATTGTGCTAGACTGAGGATGAATAATGAACTTGGGCATATTCTCAACAACAGCTTTGAAATCTTTGTTAATCATTTGCTTGTCCGTCTTTCCTTATTTTCTGACGGGGGGAATTATTATTAGCAATGCATTAACAATGCTATTCAGTTGAGACTGTTTTGAAGTCATTAGGCTGCAAAACATAGCAGGAAGAGATTACTGATGATGGATTTCATTGTGTCCTCAACTCTATTAGATTTTGTCCTTTGCAGAGGGATAAACTTGATACGAAACATCAACATTTTCTGAATCTGATATGTGACCTTGAATGAGATTTAGGAGATTTGACACAGGGGAAGATTATCAGTGAATAATGACTATAAATGACTAAACTATTCCTTTAAAAATGCTTCTGTTTGTCATGTATTTGACATTAGAATGGTTTGTGGTAAGCTCCGTGCCATTTGGATTTTAGTAATTGTGAATTTGTGTTGAATTGGATAACACTTCCATGCTTACATAATTCATTTAGGACCCTGGCAGCTGCGAGACTGCACACAGCCCAGAAGGAAATGAGACTCTATGTCCAGATTTACTTTGCACTCCAGGGCAATCACTTTTCCCTAATCAGACAGCCCACTCTCACCTGCTTCTGCACTTTCATTAAACCAACCCAAATTATTTCTCACTACAATGTCAGGCTGAGAGCGTTGAGCTTTGAACAATGCTTCTGGTTTCCATGCGCACAAGGAAACAATGTTGACTGCATTAATGCTGATCAAGTGTGACCTAACTTTCATGTAAATAACAATTGGAGGGTCTAGGGGCTAGTTGTCACATGGGGAAGTCGTCACAAGGGAGTCAAAAGGCCAATTACACAAATGTCTGTTTCTCCAACAGTTGGTTTGTTGATTTCAAACACCTAGTTCAAAACTGACTAGATTACTTGTGCAATATTTTCTATAAATTAAAATACATTATATTTTTGTAATAGCTGTCGGCTTAACAAGTGAACTTAATAAAATCACATGCATTGAGTAAAGAGTAACAGTATAATGAAGATGGATTTTAATTGAAAGGTTGAAGGGTATTTTTCCTAAATGTCATCCCGGGGGAAGGTTGTCACATGTATAAATGTTGTAAATTAACCTCATGAGACCCCCGCACGACTACTGTGCACTGGTGGAATGAGTGATTTATTTTTTTACTTAAGTAAAAGTACTGCTACTGAAGAAATAATTCACTTGAGTACAAGTAGAATTATTGTGAAATATTACTCAAGTAAGAGTAAATAAGTAGCTTGGCAAAAAACTACTCAAGTAATTATGTTTCAAGTTACTTTATGAAAATTATATTATATTTGTATATACGCTTCCATTTTTAGAGCACAAAGACATTTTTGTTCTTGAAAGATATTGATGCTACCTTTCACCAAGGATGATCAAAAATACGGCCAAAATCATTCATTGCAAATTATTATTACAGTTTGAAATAAGTATTTTAAGTGATATTTATTCAAATTTGTCTTTATCCATGATGGCAAACATAAACTGTGTCACCTATTCCTTACAAAAGCATTTTAAAGTGCTAATTTTGTACTCTGTAATAATGTTCTTATTATTAGAACAATTGAAAATGGATGCACTACCTGTGTAAATCACAATACAGTAGAGGTTTTCCCCATTTGCTGAGATAATGAGTTCTTACATGTTGCTTTACACTTGCAAGTCAAATTTTGGTTTTAAAAATAGGCAAAAATAAACATATCTCTCCTGAAATTCTATTTTCTCATAAAGTCTATTATTTTAGAGAGATAAAAGCTATTCTATGCTTACAGTTTTGAAAAATTATATCTAACCAGGAAATAGAGGGAAGTGGATGGCCAGATGCACAAAACAAAAGACAAGTATATCACAGACTCTAGTTTGGGAAACAGATTCCTCACAGGTCCTAAACTAGCAGCTTCTAAATGCCAAAGACCTGCATTGCTGCAAGAGGATTCTTGGACAACCAGAACATTTTAATAATACATTTATTTAAATTTATTTTATTTATTTATGTCCAAGTATTAACACCTACATGACAACTGAATAAAATAAGGCAAAAATAAACATTTCACACAGTGTTTAGAGAGAGATATGATTGATTAAAAAACTAAAAGTGGTTGTTCTGTATATGTATTAATGTATTTGTCACGAACCCCGCTCCCTCGCTCCGCCCCCTCGAGCTTCCACACTCGTTTTGCTCCCTCGGGCTTCCACGCTCGTTTTGCTCCCTCGAGCTTCCACGCTCGTTTTGCTCCCTCGGGCTTCCACGCTCGTTTTGCTCCAACGAGCTCTCATGCTCGTTAGCAGGTCTCCCTCCTCGGGCTCGCATGCCCGCTCCCAATCACCAGAACATTAAATACACCTGCACTCGTCCCAATCATCACATCATTGTTTACACCTGCACTCGCCTCTATAAATACCACAGCACATTCGTCTCACTCCTGTTGGTTATTGTTCTAGTTTACCCCTTCGCTTTGCCACCGCTAGTGTTCCCCTAGTTCCCTTGTTTTTTCATCCCGCTAGTCCCGTCTAGTTGTGCTTTTTTCCCGGCTTCGACCTCCCGCTCTCGTTTACCACTCTCTCCCGGATTTGCCCCCTTGTTTATATCTTGATTCCCCGGCTTTTGACCTAACGCTCACCCTGACCATTCTTCACTGGATTTGCCCTTTTTGTACTGTTGCACGCTTTGTCTTTAATAAAGCTGTTTGTATTCGACATTGTGACTGTCTCTTCTTGTGCGGGTGACAGAATAACCAACCTCACCGAAGACAGTCACAATGTCCCGCGCGGAGGATTTACGCAGCTCACTAGAGCGGATGTTTTCAGCGCGCACTGCAACAGGAAGTCACGGCCCCGGTCCCGAAGCCTGACACGGCCCCAGTCCCGAAGCCTGACACGGCCCCAGTCCCGAAGCCTGACACGGCCCCAGTCTCGAAGCCTGACACGGCCCCAGTCCCGAAGCCTGACACGGCCCCAGTCTCGAAGCCTGGCACGGCCAGCGAGTCAACGCCCAGCGAGTCAACGCCCATGCCTGCCATGGCCAGCGAGCCAGCGCCCATGCCTGCCACGGCCGGCGAGCCAGGGCCCATGTCTGCCACGGTCAGCGAGCCAGCGCCTGTAGCCTCGCCCGCCCCAGAGCCAGCGCCTGTAGCCTCGACCGTCCCCATGGCCACGTCCCCTGTTGGCCGAAGACGTAAGAGAAGGAAAAGGGCCCCTTCTCCCCAGTCTCGTCTTGTGCTCAAGACCGCAGAGGTTCCCTCAGAGTCTTCCACGGCTCTGCCGGGCTCTGCTCCGCCCTCAGAGTCTTCCAAGGCTCTGCCGGGCTCTGCTCCGCCCTCAGATTCTTCCACGACTCTGCCAGCCTCTGCTCGCCCCTCAGAGCCCTCGTGGCCTCCGCCTCACAAGCCTCCCAGGGCTTCTCCTCTCGAGGCTTTCAGGGCTCCTCCTCCTCTCGAGCCTCTCAGGGCTCCGTCCCTCGAGTCTTTCAGTGCTCCTCCACCCTTCAAGCCTCTCACGGCTTCGTCTCTTGAGTCTCTCAGGGCTCCTCCTCCTCTCGAGCCTCTCATGGTTCCGTCCCTCGAGTCTCTCAGGGCTCCTCCCCCTCTCAAGCCTCTCAGGGCTTCTCCTCTCGAGCCTCTCAGGGCTCCATCCCTCGAGTCTTTCACGACTCCACCCCTCGAGCCTCTCAGGGCTCCATCCCTCGAGTCTTTCACGACTCCACCCCTCAAGCCTCTCAGGGCTTCTCCTCTCGAGTCTCTCAGGGCTCCGTCCCTCGAGTCTTTCAGGGCTCCTCCCCCTCTCAAGCCTCTCAGGGCTTCGTCTCTTGAGTCTCTCAGGGCTCCTCCTCCCCTCAATCCTCTCAGGGCTTCTCCTCTTGAGTCTTTCAGGGCTCCTCCTCCCCTCCGGCCTCTTGGGGCTTCGTCTCTCGAGTCTTCCAGGGCTCCTCCTCCTCCTGAGCCTCTCGGGGCTCCGTCTCTTGAGTCTTTCATGGCTCCCCCCCTCGAGCCTCTCGAGCCTTCCAGGGCTCCACCTCTAGAGCCTCTCGAGTCTTCCACGACCTTTTTCCCTGAGCCTCCCACAGCTCTACTCCCAGAGACTCCAGAGCTTCCTAGGGCTCCACCTCTCTAGCCTCCTACGGCTCCGCCTCCCGATGGTCTCCTGACCCTCTTCCTGCCCTGTGGCCTTTTCCCTGGCCTCCTGACCCTCTTCCTGTCCAGTGGCCTCTTCCCTGGCCTCCTGACCCTGTCCCTGTCCTGTGGCCTCCTCCCAGACCTCCTAACCCTATTCCTGTCCCGTGGCCACCTCCCAGGTCCCCTAGTTCCGTCCCTGTCCGGTGGTCACCCTCCAGGCCCCCGGACCCAGTCCCTGTCCTCCAGTCGCCTTCCAGAC
This sequence comes from Xyrauchen texanus, assembly GCF_025860055.1. Lineage (NCBI taxonomy): Eukaryota > Metazoa > Chordata > Actinopteri > Cypriniformes > Catostomidae > Xyrauchen > Xyrauchen texanus. The sequence goes on from NC_068317.1 coordinate 6,470,723, forward strand.
CCCCTGACCCAGTCTCTGCCCTATGGCTGCCCCCTAGATCTCCCGACCACCCGCCTGTCCGCTATGTTCCCCCTGACCTTGCCTTGAACTGCCCATTGACCCCATGGACTGTTTCATTTCCCTTTGTGCCCCTTAGACTGCCCTCATTTTGGTTTTTGTGTTTTGTGGGGGTTTCTGTTCTGGGGGTTTTGTTTGTTGGAATCACCTGTTATTCGGTTCACTCTGCACCGCTTCCCAGAGGTCGCGCTCCTCGCAGCCGAGCGCGGCCGTCAGGAGCCGTCCGTTACAGAGGGGGGAGTACTGTCACGAACCCCGCTCCCTCGCTCCGCCCCCTCGAGCTTCCACGCTCGTTTTGCTCCCTCGAGCTCGCACGCTCGTTTTGCTCCCTCGGGCTTCCACGCTCGTTTTGCTCCCTCGAGCTTGCACGCTCGTTTTGCTCCAACGAGCTCTCATGCTCGTTAGCAGGTCTCCCTCCTCGGGCTCGCATGCCCGCTCCCAATCGCCAGAACATTAAATAAACCTGCACTCGTCCCAATCACCACATCATTGTTTACACCTGCACTCACCTCTATAAATACCACAGCACATTCGTCTCACTCCTGTTGGTTATTGTTCTAGTTTACCCCTTCGCTTTGCCACCGCTAGTGTTCCCCTAGTTCCCTTGTTTTTTCATCCCGCTAGTCCTGTCTAGTTGTGCTTGTTTCCCGGCTTCGACCTCCCGCTCTCGTTGACCACTCTCTCCCGGATTTGCCCCCTTGTTTATATCTTGATTCCCCGGCTTTTGACCTAACGCTCACCCTGACCATTCTTCACTGGATTTGCCCTTTTTGTACTGTTGCACGCTTTGTCTTTAATAAAGCTGTTTGTATTCGACATTGTGACTGTCTCTTCTTGTGTGGGTGACAGTATTACTGTTGTAATAATAGTCTTACTTAACATTATGGTTATTTAACATATTGAGATATTATTATTATTATTATTAAGTAAATTGTAGCATTTGGTTCCATTATGTTTTGTGATTTCTCATACCTTCCTTAAATAACATCCATCCTTTGTGCACTTTTGGCCTCTAGTGAGTGAGTCTTTTCAGACAGATAAACAGCAGCACAGTGCAGAGAATTACAGTACAGCACCATGAGAAGAGTGTTACCCGCTAGGACAGTTCATTTTGAACAAGAGGGGCGAACTGTTATGGAATTCAATGCGGGAGTACAATACCGAACTGATGTTGATTGATAGAAGCGGAGAGCCTGTTTGTGCATATAATGGTATGAGGAACCAGACGGCAGGAAAAAAATTATGTTTAGTGAAAAGTCAAAAGAAGATTGTAATATATGTAATTGTAACTATCAGATATTTTTTAATAAAACACTGGAACTTGTTGTGTGGGCATTTTTTGCCACCATATTTAGAATTTCTGTGATATTTTTGGCAATTTTGGTGGCATTTTGTCTCCATTTATTTCCGACATCTAAGGTATTTAGAAAGTTTGTTTTAGACATACATTTGCAAGTAAACAAGATATCCCCACATTTATGTCAAACTACATTGTGTTAATGTTTGACTGTTAAAACATTGCCTACCTTAAAAACAAGTGAAGTTTGATCAGTGGTTAAACGTGTTCAGACGGTTCCCTCGTACCTGAATGAACGGCTCCTTTACTGAATCAAATTAATTATGCAGAAAATCACAGTATGACAGTTCATGTATAACAGAGGCGGGCCGTGCATTTAATGTCTAGTCTCAGTGTGATTCATGCCATTAATAAAACACAGTTTCACAATGAATAATACACCCTATGCCTTTGGGCATCATACATTATGTCACAGCTAACAAGTAAGACTAATTGACATTTTAAAAACACGTCCACACACGAATGCCAGAACTTGAAACGACACTTAATTTTACCAACCTATTTTAGACAACCTAATTTTAACTGCAGCATGACTGTTTAGTGAAAGGAACGTCTCCCAAACAGACATTTAAAAATCATAATTTTTCATATGAATCTACCGAGGTCTATACCTGGAAAAATCTAATAATATTTGTGATTTAAATGTCGCTTGCAATAAATTTCATTTGTCAGGGTACACGGTTATGCTGCGTTCATTCAAGTTGGATGTGGGATATTCCTTCTTGATATCTCGACCATCAATGCATTCCATTCCCCGATATTCAGAACTGCAACTCTCCCGTTAGCTTAGCAGTGTTTGACTCTCATTAGAGATGTCTCCTAGCAACCCAACTGATAAACAATGCTGCAGCGCTATCATTTGTGCTTCAGGTGTACGATTATCAAAAGAGATTATAATGTTTTATACATCTGTTTCTGCAGGCATTTGTTAAACCAGCTTTAATATCATGTAATGTGGAAACAAACTCATTCATCAATATTAATTAATAATGTGAATGTTTATCACTTACTTTTTACATGTTTGTGTGACATCATGCCCCTGAATCTCGGCAAAATCGGAGTTCTGAATTCCTGCACGAGCCTACAAATTGTAATTCTGAAATCAAGATGCATCCATTGCACTTTTCCTAGTAGGAAGTTGTAAAATCTGACTTTCTGTGTTGAATGGAGCACAGCTCTACTTATCAAAACTTGATCCGACACTGAATACTCCAGCAGCCTAATTTACACTTAGAAAACTCCTGATGTTGCTATAAAAATGCAAAAAGCACTTACCAATTTACTTGAAGTGGAAATCAGTCCTCTTTTCTGTTTAATAAATTAAGTAATCACACGTCATGCAGAACATCTCAGGTTTTTAAATCCATAAGGATCTCTCTCAATGGCAATAGCAGCAGTATTGACAGCCGACTCGTCGGCATCTCACGCTCTTCGCTTTCAAATTACGTCACTTAATTGCGTGATTGCATCACTCAATGCTAGCTAGAAGGCCTCGACCGGGACATATTCTAAAGATCACACCCACCAAGAACAAATAAATCAATCTGATTGGCTGATGAATCTGACAATCTGACTTTATTTGCTCATTCATTTGCACTGTTGAGGGATTCTGTGGAAATTCTGAAGGCCTGAGGGGGTGGAGCTCAAACTCATGCACTGCTTTGTCTTCAGGCATGTGATTGGTGAAACAGTTGTCACGCTTCGCTTGTAATCATCAAGGAATAAATTCTGACTGGATAAACTTTTATTTTCCTCTATTTGTTTTAGATTACTTAAGAGTAGAAAGCGATTAAAAACACATAGGCAAAAAGGTAATTGAGAATGAAAGGATGAAAAATATTTATTAATTTGGCATGCTAGGCCAGCAGAGAAGGCTTTGCTGGCCCCGAGAATTAGCCAATGTTGTATAGTGACATGGCAGAAAATCTTGGAGAAACTAGAAAAGAGAGGACACTGATGGCAGTTTATACAAGCTGCTGTGCTCATGATGCCGTGCCCTGCAGGCACATTTTCATTTATAAACGATTTAGTGTGTATAACTTTCTTCCTCCCAAAAATTCAGAAACACTATGTATTGATTTTTACTTTGTAATTGCGGTGAAAAATAAAGGTAGCGAAGTTGAATACTTCATTTTTAAGTAAAAGTACTATTGTGTGTATTTTTTGATTTTCAACTAGTAGGACCTAATAAAAAACAAATCTAGAGCAAATAGATTTCATAAAAATGTATGCCCACATATGTCTATACCAAGTTATAGAAAGTACTTTTTTATTTATTTTTTTAAATCAAATAGTTTATTATGTGTCTAGGAGTGATGGTTATTCATGTTTTGAGACATTATAGACATTAAAGCTGATTTTCTATAAAGCTGAATTACTAATTCTTATTCAAAGCAATGACCGTCATCATCCAATCACTGCCAACCATGTTAAAATTACATTTTGCATTATAAAATTCAGAATATATGTACTGATTATCATTGTTCCATGTCTGCCAAACATGTTGAGTGATCCAAACATCATCTGCAGCCTGAAACTGAACTTATGACCAGATGTTAGGAGTGAATGCACTTGGCTGCATAGAATGATATATGATGCTCCCTTGCTCCCTATTTAGTGAATGACTTAACCTCCAGTGTACTGTCTGTCTGCACTGGTCTCAGAACAGTTATAAATGTACCTTATTTTCATCCTAACTCCATATAAAGCCTCTGAAAGCAACATTATCCAGCCTTTGCATGAATACATGCATGTAGAGTAAATATATAGGAATGCATTTACTAATGTTAATGAATAGAACCGTATTGTACAGTGAATTGATGTGTTAATGTTGAAAAATATTAAATATAACTAACATGTATTTTTTTCAACTTTTGAAGGAACATGGACATCATGTGTATGTGGACATCATGTGTATAAGTACACTGACGTGCGGAAAATAAACAGATTTTTTTAAAGCCGCATATCAAATGAAACTAGAGACACTACTCTTTACTAATTTGTACTAATTTGAGGATTGTGAGTGTCCTGGAATGTAGTGAAAGTGGTGAAAGTGTTGTGAAACTTTGTGAAGTTTGATGATGAAATGTTGTTCAAGATGACGGGCACAGAGGATTTTGACAAGCCGCCAGAACTTGAGAGAGCACACGTTCTCCTGTTCAAAAGCTGGTGTATGGCAATAACCTGCAACTTTTTGTGGTATTTTTTTCACCGATTTCAAGCAAAGGAAAGAGTGATGCAATGGGCCAGGCATCATGAGATGAAATTCAAGGAAAATGTCATCAGAATATGCCCGGATCTCTGCGTTGCCCTATTGAGGAAACGTGTTTCATTGAACGAAATTAAACAAGCACTCTATCGGAAGGGTGTCAAATTTTACTTGCTATAACTAGCAACTCTCTCCCTCGAGAGTAATTTTCAGGGAGGAAACTTTCACATTTACACACTCAAGGAGTCAAGGACATTGTATGACCAATATGTCATTGCTTAAAAAAAGTTGTGATTTATATGTTGAAAGACTGTTTCTGAATGGAGGCTGTTGCCTTTTTGAGTTCGCTAATTTGCCCTAATTTAAGACCTTTTTAGTTCTTACTCTGACTTGTTTTAATGTTTGTACCCAGTGGTTAAATTTGGATTTTGGAGGGCTGAACCCTAAAATTGGGTAATGTTAATCCCCCACCAGATTAGATAGGCTTTATTAATGGTCATCATTTATTATACTAACATCAAGAGGCTTCTCAGGGTTTTACCTTCTCTTATATCCAGGGATGCCCAAGAGGTGGTGGTAAAATACGTGTCATGGATTCAGTTGATTTATTCTACTCCCATAGCATCTGTTGTAACATACCAATTGTGTTCACAATTCTTTCCACTATCAAGGGGCACAAGACAGGGCTGCCCATTAAGCCCTCTCCTATTTGCTTTAGCTGTTGAACTACTATCCATTATGCTTAAAACCTTGCAGTCTATACAGGGTATTGAACTGAGCATGGAATGCAGGGTTTCTCTGTACGTGGATGACCAGTTTTTTCTAGTGCAAAATGCCCTAAAACAGTGCAGATGTTATCAGACTTTGGCAGGTTCCCAGGTTACAAATTAAACCCCTCCAAAAGTGAGTGTTTCCCGATCAATTGCCTTGCTTTACAAAGGAAACTTTGTCCATTTTGCATGTCTAACTCTGGTTAATCACTTGCATTGCACTTATCTCTGGCATGTAGAATTAACTGTAAAAATCTTGTTTTAATCTCTCCCATTCATTTTCCCAGATTCTCTCTCTCTTTATTATTTTTTTGCTGAATAAAGCCATGTTGTAATTTTTGTGGAGAGGAAAGAATTCTAGAATTTGTATGGAGCTGTTTGAAATGCAACGATTGCTAGGTTTATCTCTTCCTATTCTAATACTGTAGGTTACTACTGGGCTGCAAAATATTATTGGCTGGGATAAATCCTTGGAGACCGACTTGTGTAAAGCAGAAGCAAAAACTTTTATCTCCCAATCACTTTCTGCTCTAATAATGACAAAATTGCTCTTTTCTCTTTCTCATTATCCTTCAAGCCCAGTAGTAAGTTCCATGATTAGTATATTGTCACTGTTTAGGCAAATGAATAAACTCAAAGATTTCTCCATGTTAAGTCCTATATCTGTAATAATCATCTGTTCCCAGCTGGCAAAATGGATTGTTCTTTTGCAAAGTGGTGAAGGGTAGGCCTGGCCAAGTGTGGGGATGTTTATATAGATAATTCTTTAGCCAGTTTTACTGATCTCTTTGAGAACTTTCAGTTAATCTGTTCCGCTACATTTTATTCAAACTCAGAGTTCAACTTTTCCTGTCCTTCCACCTACGTATTTATTGGAGCTGCTTCCTGCAATACAAGTATTTTTTCTTGTTTAATGGGACCATCTCTTGTGGGGGCATGATTTAAGCAACCCCAGACTCACTCTAATGAACAAAAATTCTATTCCATATTATTCTGTTTACTATTAGTTTCTGCTTAGATTTTATTTCTCTATTTATTAATTTTTTACTCTAATTCAAGAAATTGTCTTTTTTGATTTAGGCATAAGTGATCATTTGATTATTTATCACATTTGCCTACAATTCATACAGAAATATTGATTAAAAAGTGCACTTTCTATAAGGTTCAACGCATAAGGAGCATTTGAAATAGTTCTCCCTTTTATGAAATAAAAACTGAAAACCAAGAATAAACTAGAGAGACACAAGGTCGCCTGTCAAAAGTATTCAAAAGACTCCACAAAGTGCCTCAGATGAGATAAAAGAGAGGAGGTGGCTGAAAAAATAGTCCCTTTTTTTGTCCTCAACCGTTTTTATGTAACTGTCACTCATGTGTATGTTACAGATTACAGGTCATCCAAAAATTATTTGGGGTTTCTCATTCTTAAAAATCCTTCTGGTTTCCTCACATTAAAATCAAGTATTGTGATGTTTATATAATGTCACTTATGTAGAACACTTTAGTCCCACAAACATACATGTCTCACAATCTTCACATCAATGCAGTTTTACAGTACACATAATAGTGCTTTAATGCCTGCAGTAGGGTTGCCGCCTGTCCCATAAAATACAGGATCATCCCATATTTAAAGATAACATTATCCATCCCGCATCGAATCAATATGTGATGTGATTTGTTCCGTATTTAAGCTGGTCAGATGGCGTCACATTGAAATCACTCCAGATCGCTAATTTTACTTTGATATAAGTTGGAAAATGTGCCTATGGTGGGTAAAAGACCATCCGAAAAGTCCATAAATGGTGCTAAAACATATATATATTTTTTATATATAAATGTTTAATAAGATCAAACAATGTATGAATACAATCTTAAAGACAAGTACAGGTGAAGGAAGAATAAAAAGTATGTATAAACCAACCAAAATTTATGCTTAAATAAGATAAAGGAGACAAATAATCGAAAAGATAAAAATACATATATTTTTAACACATAAAAGATGTATTTTTTTTTATATGTCAAGGGACAGGAGTTCTAATAAGACCCCTGTAAGTTATAATATGTTCTAATTTCCACATATAAGAAAGGGTATACAACCCACAGAATGCTATTCTGAGATGCGGGTTGTCTCTATTTGGCGTCACGAGGGGAACCTACGCAATATTAGGCTGGTGGTTTTAATGTTGTGGCTGATCAGTGTATAGTTGAAGTCCTGCAGTAACCTCATCATAAAATACAGCATTTTGAATTTCTTTATATAAGCTACTGTAAGATAAACTCAATTTAAAACAATATAAAAAGCATAGACGCGCACACACACAAACAATGCGGCTGCATGTGTCTCTCTCTCTCTCTCTCCCAAACTGGCGTCTCCGATTCAGGCCGGGGAACTCCGTCCCCTGGCAGCAGTTTCTCTGACTCCCGGCAGGCAGGCAGTGACTCTTCCGTCCCCTAGTGGGCGGTGAGGACTCCACGACAGCACATCCCTCCTCCTTCCTGGTTTCGGCACCAGAAAAACGTTGTGGTTTTTTGAGGTGGAGGCTACATAAATAGGATATTGGAGGCTCCTTTAAAGGGTGACTTGAGGATCTTTAAAAATCTGAAAGAGTGAGCTGAAGAATGTGGTATTTTTGTTATTAAGATGATTGATTCCTATAATGAAAATGTTATCCAGTCTTACTGGTTGAATTCAGTACAATGGCAGTTGTCAGTGACACATTTTAATGCTAAATAAAGCACCCAAAGTCTCATGAATGTAGTCAATTTTGTCAAATGCTGGGCTTTACTTTTGTCAAGTAATATGCTTGTAAAAGTAAAAAAAAAGCCTAAATATCTTACACTTCACTTCGGTAATTTTTTTTACATTCATGAATTGGGATTATGTATTGTGCATACCTATAAACATGTTTTAGAGCATTTCACCCCTTTCTCTCCTTGTTGAATGCGATTGACTCATACTGTATTTCTCAATCATTGACATCAGTTTGGCATGTGAGTCAGTGTATGGAGGAGAACGATCCATTCATTTTAAAGATTCATTCAAAAAGATTCAGTCATTTCCTTCACTAATGACATCACCACCATAGACTGATTTTAGCAGACAAAGCATATGACCTCCTGTCACTGATTTTCCCATGAGATCAGTCTGATCATAGAATGCATCAGTGCTCTTGGTGAGCCAACAGAAATATGAGCTAATAATGATCTCTGAGAGGGTTTCAAATGGTATGTGATGTGAAACATGAAATATATTCAAGAGGGTAATGAATAGCAGATGTAACTAGTTGATCTAATCTACTGACATTCAGATATTTTAAATGTGGTTTAATCTTCTGGGAACACACGGTGCGACTTACCCTGGCCCATCTAGCGACATTGAAGAGATGGTAAGTGGAGTTCCACTGATCACATGGAGGCAGAGAGCTATATAATGGAGCATATTCTACTAAAAGCAGAAGACAAATTAATCTATGGAAATAAGTAAATCGAAGTATCTGGACACTATGTTTAATTGGTGGGTCGGGGGATGGTTTGGGGTATGCCTTCTGAGTCAACGAGTGTGTGCTGATTGAAAGCACCACGGACTGAAATGTGTGGCCCAGGAGTGGGCTCACTGACCCTTATGGGCAGTGTTTTGAGTTTTTTTTTTTCTGTTAATTTTGTATGTTTGTTCTTCAAGGTTTCTGTGTTCAAAAACTGTTTGAGGTAGTGTTGTTTAATTGGTTCTCTAAAGGACATAATTACGGACACAATAACAGTTCATATTTTGAGTTTTAATTGGAAACATAATAAGGGAGCCACATCAGAGCACAATAAGTGCAAAGTGCGTTACTCTTTTTGGTAATGGATAGACAATGTTTAAATATCATCAAATGGAATATAAATGGCTGTGGATCACCTGTCAAAAGGAAGAAAATACTTTCATATCTTAAGATCGGAAGAGCTGAAATCGCCTTTTTACAAGAGACACATTTTAAAGATGAAAAGGAAGCCTTGAAATGAAAGAAAGACATGTCTTACACAACTCCTATATTAACCAAATGGAGAGGCTATTCTAATGGGGAAAATCATAAGGGCAAAGAGGGTAATCTAATCTGCATAGAGGCAAAGCTCAATGGTGTCATAGTAGTGCTGTGCAACATATATGCCCCGAATAAGGAGGAGCCATGATGTATACATGATGTACTGTATACAAAATACTTCTTTCATGATGCATACAAAATATTGGTCAGACTCAAGGGACATGATATACTTGGAGGGGAATTTGTGGAAATGAGACTGCATGTGAATGCAGACCAAATGAAAAGAGGGAGATGGAGACTGAATACTTTTATGTTTGAAGATAAAGTCTTTGGTGATTCACTGCATTAAGAAATTAAATATGTTTTTTTAACTCAATAATGGGTCAACTCAGAGATTAGCATCAGTATGGGATACTCCAAAGCAGCCCGCCTGCCATCAAGAAAACCTGTATGGTTGAACCCACCGCCAGAGGATATGACAGCTAACTCGGCATGGAGTGATGAGTGGGTAGCAACTGATGTTGTGAACCACGCCCTCGTAGCTGAGCCGTCGGTCTGTCCTCCTGGCTTCGACCTTCCTCGACGACACTGGTTACCACTGAACCGATTCCGGACAGGACAGGGGTCGATGTGCAGTCAACCTTGTTCGGTGGGGGCAAGCCACCAACCCGAACTGCAGCTGTGTGGAACCAGAAACCATGCAGTGTCAATGAGTGTCCGCTAACTTATTTCAATGGCGGACTCGAGGCTCTACACCTGGCTGAACAAGATGCTGTTCTGTGGCTGGGCACGCAATGTAAACGCTAAGAAGAAGACTCCAAAGCATATATAATAATTTGGCTTTAGGTTGGGTAGTAATAGAACAACAATTTACATTCCCTTTTATACCAATAGAGGCTCTTTCACAAAATTTGGAGGGAGAATTGCAGCATGATTTAGCCAATCTAAATATTTACAGATTAGAAATTGTCTGGGGGCAATAGTTTATATTGTGCAAGAAAATAATGATTCGGAAGAATTTTGCAAAGTACCAAGGTTTTTTCAGAAGGCATCTAATTTTTACCAAAGGAGTATAAGGCTTGATGAAAATTATTGTGAAAACATAAGGCAAAGAGACCTTATAAGTGACATATATAAGGACAGATGGAACAGAGTTTTGTCCAACAATGGGAGGCATATAAATGAAGCAAGTGGAAGTAATTTTTTTTCAATATAGAGTCTTAGGTATTAGTCTTAGTCATACAGTAGGTATTACTATACATCAGCCTGCCTATACAAAATGGGCATTTCGAATAATAATAAATTCTGGCAATGTAAACAAGAATTTGGCACATACATGTACATTCCTTTTCTCTGGGAGTGTATGAAGATTTTACCTTTTTGGGAAATTGTGTTTAAAGGGCTTGGAAGATGGTTGGGATATGACTTTCCACTTTCAACAAGTATATGTCTTTAAGAAGATAAGACTGAGATTCCTCAGATTAGAAATAATGACTTCTCCCTGTAACTGTAGGAATAGTAGCAGCAGCATGACAGATTCTTAGATGTTGGAAAGACACCCAACCCATACATTTAAAATGTGGATAATTTGATGATTGAGAGAGCCTCATAGGAAAAGAAGCTGAATGGAAAACCAATAAAAAGGTTATAATGAAAAAAGTTTAATCAGTGATATCTTGCTGGTGGACCAGCTTCAACATGTTTAGGGAAGTTTTGCTGATGAACAGCATGACTATACTTGTCCACCAGTTAGAACAACACCAGTGCAGCACTAACCAGCCTGAAATTCATGCTGGTTTGAGCTAGTCTTTTCAGCAGGCAATCTGAAAGAAACAGACACCGTCAGGTTTTGTACTGGTTTCCGTTGAATTCTATTCCACTCTTTCTCAAAGCTTTCTTTTGATGATGTTTCGTCTTTTACCTAAAGGTCAGAGTGCCTCCACTGTAGAACACAGCAGTATTCACACTGTCAATGTGTCTGGTGGGAGAGCGGCACAGTGTCACAATAGGAGTACTGCACCATGACCAATCCTTTTCTGTACACACTGATAAGGCTTTGTGTATCACCTCTGTGGCTTGACATGAATGGGAAGTCTCTTCTACAGTGTGAAAAGAAGATACTTCTTAAAGAAATCACATTCCAATTGAGTCCATAAAAATATCGAAATTTAATAAGATCAATTTACATGATAAGACTGTATTTGATTGAGAACTCATCAAAGTTTTTCTAAAAAAGTGAAGGATTGTTTTTATACAAGAGTATACTCTTTTAAAGCATTCTTATCTAATCTTAAGCAGTTTTGCATCATAGGCATATCTATCTAGTTTTAAAGTTGAAGTGTAATATCTGCTTCACTACCGAGTTACTACAAGTTAAACAAATTCAACTGCAAAATTACTGATTGTTTTCAGAATTTTCTCCCCATCTGCCAATGGTCGGCCAAACAGAAAGTCCCATGCTGAATCTCACACCATTGGTTCAGTCAATGTTTTTATTATGTCACAAAGCCAACGTGTTCACACTTTTCAGGGAAATCTACCAGCTAATGTCTTACTTATAAACTCAGCAAAAAAGAAATGGCCCTTTTTTTCAGGACACTGTATTTTAAAGATAATTTAGTAAAAATCCAAATAACTTTACATATCTTTATTGTAAATGTTTTAAACATTGTTTCCCATGCTTGTTCAATGAACCATAAACAATTCATGAACATGCACCTGTGGAACAGTTGTTCAGATGGTAGGCAATTAAGGTCACAGTTATAAAAACTTAGGACACTATGGAGACCTTTCTACTGACTCTGAAAAACACCAAAAGAAAGATGCCCAGAGTCCCTGCCCATCTGTGTGAATGTGCCTTAGGCATGCTGCATGGAGGCATGAGGACTGCAGATGTGGCCAGAGCAATAAATTGCAATGTCCGTACTGTGAGATGCCTAAGACAGCGCTACAGGGAGACAAGAAGGACAGCTGATTGTGGCAATCTCAATTCTGTGAGTTATAGAGAAGACATCCTCCTCCTCCTCCTCCTTCACGTGGTACCCTTCCTGCTGGCTCATCCTGACATGACCCTCCAGTATGACAATGCCACGAACATGATTTCCTGCAAGACAGGAATGTCAGTGTTCTGCCATGGCCAGAGAAGAGCCTGGTTCTCAATCCCATTGAGTCCCATCTTAGTTGTTGAATCTTTTTATGTTCATACAAATATTTACACATGTTAAATTTGAAAGTGAGAGGAAATTTAAGAGTTTAGTTGTCCCAAATTATGTTATATATTTTACAGGGAAACAAGACAAAGATACTTGTAAATAGGCCACTTACATACACCGATCAGCCACAACATTAAAACCACCTGCCTAATATTGTGTAGGTTCCCCTCGTTCCGCCAAAACAGCACCAACTGGCATCACAAAATAGCATTCTGAGATTCTATTCTTCTCACCACAATTGTACGGAGCGGTTTTCTGAGTTACCATAGACTTTGTCAGTTTGAACCAGTCTGGACATTCTCCGTTGACCTCTTTCATCAACAAGGCATTTCCATCCACAGAACTGCCACTCACTGGATGTTTTTTGTTCCCCTTCTGTCACTCACTCTATGTTGTGTTGATTGTAGTGACACAAAAGGCTTCTTTCAGGAGCTTTGGATACCTCTGAATATGATAAATGCCAATGAAAAATTGGCGAACAGAATTTGCATGTCCCGCCCCCAGACATACGGGTTTAAAGGGGGGGAATCGTGCATCTATTCAATCAGATTCTTTCTTCGGAGCCAAGCGGTTGTGTGATCAGCGAGCTGAGAAACTCACTACTGTTCCGCTTTGGCGCTTTTACAGCGTTTCCTAAAAGAGCAAATGTGACCTTTAAAATAGTTTATTTCCTCTAAAAGTGTAAGCACATTGGCGTTGAATGTCTTTTTAAAGACGCATTTTTTCAAGATGCCTTTCCGCCTTTGTGTAGTTCCTGGATGCGGTAGATATCTCTCCACTTTTGATGGTCACATATGCTTCCTCATGTATGGGCTACAATCACACTGAGGCAGCGTTTATGAATGGTTCAAGTTCTCGTTGCGAGAGCGTGACCATGGCAATGTTGCGGTCGCGACTTTCCTTCCCTAAAAGAAACGGCACTCCAGCCCCCCCCCCCCTCATGGATGAGAATATCGCAGCTGCATCGGAGAGCGTTGCGTTGTCTGATGCTGAGGACTCGACTGGGCTGCCACCTTCGGGTCTGCTCGCCCACTCTGAAACCGATGCGCAGATGTCCGGCATGCTTGCCCAGGCCGCCGAGAGCATTGGGCTGCACCGGAACTTCCTGTCCCTCCCTCAGACCCCACGGCTAGCCGATTAGTTCCTCGGGTCAGGGCACTGTTCACAGCCACACCACAACTTGGTTCCTTTCTAACCGGAAGTGCATGACGAGCTGACAAAGTCTTGGAGGGCACCTTTTACTATCCGAAATCAACCTCCTTGCTCGTCCGCTCTCACTACCCTCGACAGCGGGGCAGTCCGCAGCCTTTAGATATCATTGCCCTGTAATACCGCCATCACGTCCTGCCAATTTTTTTTCTCATAACCAGAGCTTGAAGTGGGTATGGTATTCTTTCCAGGGCTGAACGTAGTGCATCAGTGTAAATGTAAGGAAAAAATATATGCAAAACCATTCAGAGAAATAAAAACCTTGTATGGAATTTTTACTCATTAATATTTATGACAGGCAAAGCCTGTTAGCCAACTGTAAAATAAAACTAAATTGCAGTGAACATGAAAAAAAAGAAAATGAATGCTTTTAGTCTTTAACACACATCACTAATTTCTATCAAGTCCTTTTAGCCACACTTTCAGGAAAGAAACCAGTTTACCAGAAAAGAACAGCTGACTTCATTTTGTTAAGCATGGTGGTAGCAAAGTGATTCCCCTGGGGAAATGGGAAGGCAAGTTCCTTGATTATCATATACTTGCCAAATAAAATTCTTAAGACTTAAGAGCACTAAATATATCGATCTGTTTCAACCACATCACTTTTTCCTCACAGCAGCCATATTTGTGACCATCAGTGGGGGAAAGCAATGGCGGTGAATGGAGAAACACTAAGAAAGCAACAAGAAAAATGTCTGCAAGTTTGATGAGTATAGTACACACCTACAGGAACATCACCATAAACATCTCTCATTCAGAAGTTACAAATGTTAAAAATGTGTTCTGGTCTGATTTGGTCACAATATTACAACATTTTTGTGATTATTCTGCTTGTATGAGTGTGCTCAATTTGTCATAAACGATTCCCCAATCATCGCACTCAGACCAAGAGGATATTAAGATGATTAAACCAATTGCTTTCAATAACTGGTCTCTGGGGTGAAAATATTCCTTTATTTGAACCATCTAAAATGGATCTTATAACTTGTGCAGATAATAGTAAAGGTAATGTAAGGTCATGAAAGCAATGTGATCATTTCATTGTTCATATTCTATAATCTTTACTCATAATGTAAGCTTTGTTTGTGACTTACACCCATCTTCTTCTAATGCTCTCTTTGGAGTATGTGAAGTGCTGCCTACAGAAATACACACTTCCCTGTAGAATCATAAAATGCATAAAATTTAATGTGACAACATTTATTTGCTTCATCATCCCTGAGTAATGACTGTAGGGTAAGGTAGTTATGTTTAGATAAAGTATTTGAGATGGATGTTTGTGAAAGATAGACAAAAACACACAGAGAAGGCCAATATAATAACAAATAATCGTTTGTGGGGTGAATTCACTAAACAGCCTTAAAAATCTGCATGGGAATTAAGTTAAAACCAGAACCAAGCCCACACTTGCCATTTTTTCTCAGCCATAAGCTGTGTCTAAATCTGCACACTATCCACCTTAAATAGTATATGAGATAAGAATTAGGATTTCTCAAATTGTAGTATGTTTAGAAAAATGGTTCCAAAGTAGCCCGGATGGTCTATTATTTCCAGTAGATTTACGAGGTGAAGGGGTTTGATACTAGATGACATCACTACGGTGGCTCCTTTTGTGAACGTGAATGCGAATGCAACAGGGGAAAAGTCTCCTTGGATGTTCCATTCCTCATAAGAGTTCACATCTAGAAAGTTACTGAGGGAAAAGTATCATTACTGTAGGTGGAAAAGGGCATAAAGTAAACAAGAGGCATAAAAGTACTGCTCCAATCTACTTGAATGGGGAAAGACCGAAATCTAAAAACTGGTAGGTCAAACGACAATCAAAGAACATATTTAGAATCGGCAATAAAATCTGACAACACTGATATCATAAAATGTGATTCTTTAGTTTTAAACATGTAAAAAAAAAAATTATTCAGGCTGGCCCAGCTAATGCATAGCACGTTTTTGAGTTAACTGACGATGTCTGTATACTGTTTGGCCATTCATTTCTTCCATTCATATTAGTACCAGTGCACCCTCTGTGCTAAACTGTCTCTCCTAACTGACTAAATGGGAATTTGTTGTCGGCCACAAAGTAGGTGGAGCTCCAGGTCACGTGGACCAATGGAAGTAAGACGGTGTTTAGCTGCTGGTAGAAATTTTCCTTTCCAAACGTTGAGCCACATGTGCCACTCTTGGACCACAAGAGTGGGCATCGTTTGGCCCAGGGCATGCGCCGTGATCTTCGCATGTAAGGCAAGACCTGTCGCAGTATGCAGGATGGCAATGGCGTGCAAGGCATTAGCGGCCTGACCTGCGGCTTTGTAAGCCTTCGTCATTAAAGAGGAAGAGAAATTACAGGCCTTAGAAGGGAGCCTTGGTCGGTTAGTCCAGGTGGCTGAGCCCTGCAGGCATAAATGCACCACCCCACCTGGGGAAGCTCGACATATACCTTAGACGCTCCACCGTCGAGGGTAGTCAGAGTGGACAAGCCTGCAAAGCATGTACGGGCAGAAAAGGTGCATTCCACGACTTCATTAGCTCCTCGTGCACTTCCAGGAAGAAAGGCAACGGGGCGGGACGTGGCCGTGAGTCACGCTCCGAGCCCAGAAACAAACTATCCTGCTGTGAATGCTCAGGACAGGGTGGAGGGTTCCACTTCAGCCAATGTTCGCAGCCTCATCCTGTGCTCTACCGCCTGTGTGTGGGAGCTCAGAAGATTCGTCTGCTTCCGATAGCAGAAGCCCACCCTCCGATGTTGCGACCGAAAGCTCATCCTCATTGTGAATCACGAATGACACATTAAACCCGCCCTGAGGCAGGCCGCCTGCATCGCTAGACAGCTCTTCCGGATAGATCAAGCGAGCTGGGGGATGGGAGGTCCGCGGGGGCTGAGCCGGTGCAAATGTTCCCATGTCCACATTCAGAATGCCCGCAAAGCTTGCCAACCAGGCCGGCTGAGCATCAGCTCAGGACGGACCAGGTTGAGGAGCAGCCGTGGTGGCTTCTTGCTTCATGAAGAAGGAAGTGAGCCATGACTGCAAAAGCGGCATATTATTCTACTATTATTATTAGTAACATCTCAAATCCCAGAGTTCTGTTTAGAACAGTTAATAATCTAATTAAATCTCCCAGTAACTTAAACTGTCCTACCACTGAGCAGTGTAATGCATTGCTCAATTATTTTTCATCTAAGATTGAGAATATTTATAACGCCATTGCCTGTGAGGATGCTTCTGAATTTGTTGAGGTGCATTCTCCTAATCTCTCTGGTCTTGCTTTTTCAAGTTTCAGTACTGTTGATTTTGATTTTATTTCTAAACTTGTTTTGTCAATGAATTCTACTACTTGCATACTTGATCCACTACCTACGACTGTTTTGAAAAACTGTCTGCCTGTCATTGTGCCCCACATCACTGCTATTGTAAATGCTTCACTCAATACAGGGAATGTCTCTTCTGCTCTAAAAATGGCTGCAGTTACCCCAGTTCTTAAAAAGCCTGGGAGTGATATCACCGATATGTCAAATTATCGACCCATCTCTAATTTACCTTTCCTGGCAAAAGTGCTGGTTGTTGGCCAACTCCATACTCATCTCTGTATGAATAGCCTACTAGAAAATTTTCAATCCGGGTTTAGATCTGGACACAGTACATAGACTGCTCTAGTCAGGATCCTGAATGACCTCCTTGTTATAGCTGACTCTGGGGCTTGTGGCATTTTGGTTTTGTTAGACCTTAAGGCTGCATTCGATACCATATGTCACAGCATATTATTGGATAGATTGCATATGTGGACCGGTCTGTCTGGAACTGTGTTAAATTGGTTGAAATCTTACCTCTCAGATCGTTCCCAATTTGTCTACCTGGGTTCTAACAGATCTCTGACTGTGCCTCTGTGTCAGGGTGTCCCTCAGGGGTCAGTTTGGGTCCTGTTTTATTTAGTGTTTATATGCTGCCTCTTGGGAAGATCATTCGGAAATATGGCCTGAGCTTTCGCTGTTACACGGATGATACCCAGATTTATATCAGCTCTCAGTCTGATCTTAATTCTTCCTCTTCAAAACTTTCTGACTGTTTGTTGGAAATTAAAGCGTGGATGAAACTCAACTTTCTAAAACTAAACTGCTCCAAAACTGAAATCGTATTAATTGGTACTCCAATTAATGTCAATAAATGTAAGGATTTTAAAATTTCAGTAGACAATACCCAATTGTCCCCTTCTGGCCAGGTGTGTAACTTGGGCGTGATTTTTTTTTATGCCCAGTTAACTTTTAATTCACATTTTAAAAAAATAACAAAGGTTTCTTTTTTCCATCTGAGGAACATTGCACGTATTAGACCATTTCTCTCTAGGCCTGATGCAGAGAGGCTTATCCATGCCTTCATTACATCAAGGCTTGATTATTGTAACTCTTTTTGCAGGTTTACCAGCAAATTCTATTAGGACGTTGCAATATATACAGAACTCTGCCGTACCCCATCACAATACACCCGTGCTCCAGCAACTGCATTGGCTTCCAGTTCAGCCACATATTGACTATAAAATTCTGATTTTAACCTATAAAGCAGTACATGGGTTGGCTCCAGATTACATCTGTGATTTGGTTAATCCATCCATTCCCGCTCGCTCTCTCCGCTCTGCTGGCTCTCTCTCTCTGTGTCAGCCTCATTGTAAATTAAAAACCATGGGGGTAAGGGCCTTTTTCCTATAACGCACCTAAGTTATGGAACACACTACCCTCATCTATTAGGGATGCTGCTTCTGTGGATTGTTTTAAGAAACTTTTTAAAACATCTATTTAGTCAAGTTTTCAATTTATAATTGTATTATTTAATATTTTTTCTTTTTGATACTTCTATATATATTTTTATTCATATGTTTGATTATTTTGTTCTGTACATGCTGTAGCGCTTTGAGTCTGAGAAAGGCACATTACAAATAAAATGTATTATTATTATTATTATGGGCATGTTCTCGCAATGAGAACATGACCCTGACACGAAAGCTGCCTTGGCGTGCTGGCACCCCAAGCACTCAAGACAGATTTCATGGGTATCCAGAGGGAAGAGATAATGGCCACATCCAGTAGCGCTAACGCGGAAGTTCATCTTTAAAAAGACGCCAGGCTTTTGCGCAAGCTCTTTTAGAAGGAAATATACTCTCTTGAATATATTCTTAACACCTGCGGACTCAGCTGGCGAAGCGCCCAGGGGAAGCATAACACTCAACCATCTGAGGGTGACTGCTGATTTGCGTCATAAAATCCAGCAGCGTAAGCAAAAGTTGAGAGGACGAACACAAGCATGCATTTGGCTCGAAGAAAAAATCTGAATGAGTGATCTCCTTTTATACCCGTATGTATGGGGTGGAGAGTGGCATGCAAATTCCACTCGCCAATTCTCATTGGCCTTTTCTAATTTAAGCAAAGGTGACTGGGGCTGTCAAGAATGAACCCCCAGTGTTACTACATCAACACAACGTCAAGTGAGTGACAGACAGGGAACATACAGATACATTTTAAAATATACTCTTCATTTATATTTATACAGAATTTTGCCATTTAAGATGATTATTTATTTACTAAATAATTCACTGAGGTGATATTATTTTAACTCAGGAGACTGCACACAGTGGAAATTATATTTCTGTGAATGATTTATATATTTGGTTATATGTAGGTTATGATAACTTTGGTGCTGATTATGGTCAGATGAGGGTGCTATGTGCTCAGAAACACTACCAGAGATGAGGGGGAGTTAGTCAGAAGTCTAAGGTGTGGCTGTGACATGGCATGGAGCAGGCTGAGGCGTGATATGGCCTGGAGCTGACACTGGCGTGTCTGTGACATGGCATGGAGCAGGCTGAGGCATGGATGTGACATGGCATGGAGCAAGCTGAGGTGTGGCTGTAACATGGCATGAAGCAGGCTTAGGCATGATATGGCTTGGAGCTGGCTCTAGCGTGGCTGTGACATGGCCTGCAGCTGACTCTGGTTTGGCTGTGACATGGCCTGGAGTTGACTCTGGCATGACTGTGACATGGCCTGGAGCTGACTCTGGCATGACTGTGACATGGCCTGGAGCTGACTCTGGCGTGGCTGTGACATGGCCTGGAGCTGTGGGAGGCTTGTAACTAATTGTCCTAATTGACTGGGGAAAGACCTCAGTGGTCGTGAATATGAGCTCTCCTGCTCCTATTTATCACACTTTCCCGGCCACGCTCTCTTCCTCGTCACACATAGCTTGTCGTGTGCATGTGGAAGTCTTGCATCCATCCTTGGCATCAATTCTTAGCTTAGAAGGATAAAGCAATGCAAAGCTCACCTTTTGCTTGTGAAGAAATATCTTACACTCTTTGAATCTGTCCTGTTTTACTTGTGTAGTGCTGGCAAAGTCCAGAAAAAATACAATATTGTAGTCCTCCCTGCACAACTTGCCTTTATTCCTC
Source organism: Xyrauchen texanus (assembly GCF_025860055.1). Lineage (NCBI taxonomy): Eukaryota > Metazoa > Chordata > Actinopteri > Cypriniformes > Catostomidae > Xyrauchen > Xyrauchen texanus. The sequence continues at coordinate 6,490,987 of NC_068317.1, forward strand.
AACACTCATAGAACAAGGTCTCTGTCTGCCGAACGCAAGAATGGTCAGGATGGATCGGGGACTGTTGCCTGTTATGGGAAGCAGAACGAGTGCTCTGGGCATGCTCTATTTCGAGCTGATGGTCTGCTTTGTCTATCAAATTCGGAATGAGACCATCCAAAAACTTGATCACATCTTGACCTTCCTTTCCCTTTGGGTTTCCAATGAAATGAACATTATTACGCCTGCTCTGATTTTCCTTCTAATCTAGTTTTTCCCACACCTGATCCATATCAGCCTTGGTGGGAGGTGGGTTAGCCTGTAGCACTTCCCTGGCTGACTCCATATACTCAACTTACTTTTCAACATCGTTTAATCTTGTAATCAGGGCGGAAAGTTTCACCTCCTCAGATGTGATCTCGCGACGTATTTACGCAAGGCCCTCCATGTCAGTCGAGATTTTCATTAGTGCTGCATAAATGTTTGCAATACCTTGACCAATGTCATGAGGCTTGTTGATGTTATCAACTGGACCCCTAACATTGTGATCCCGCAAGGCATCAGACGCATGTGAATTCAAGAGCCTTTTAATGTCCCCATAGGCCGACGATTTCACATTTTTAGAAATCTTGCACTCCAAGTACAGTTTAACAATTGAAACTATTTTCGCCTCTAAGCGGCCAACACTTGTATAGCGTCACGTGACTGCCAGGGAACAGGATTAAAAAAATAAAAAAAAACGAAAATGTAAATGTAATTTGTGTCAAATCCACCAGACACACTAAAAACTGTATTTTAATTTGATCCATCCAACAAGAGTGTAAAGTCTTAAATTATCTAATAGGCTAATAGTGTTCAATAACACAACCTACACTAAATTGCCAAAATAATTGTACAATTCTTAACAGAAATTATCATAATGGAAATAATGGTGTTCACGTGTTGAAACTGTGGCCGCAGAGACGTAAACATTGTCTGTCTAAAATATCTAAAAAATAAATAAAAAAGAAAACGTGTCCTAGTGTTGCATCCACCATGAGCAGGAAGTGAGAAAAGTGTACTCTGAGTCATAGCTGAACATTGTAAGATTTATTAAAGGAGTTGACAAAGTGAGGACACAAATTTAATAGGCAGTTTTTTTTTATGGAAAATATAATTTAAAGTTTACTTTATGTATTGTTTGATATCTTACAGATCCCTACCTTTCATTTGACTTTTATATTTATTTATTTGTTTAAGTTTTAAACACTTTGTTTGGCAGTTTAACATTGTGACCTCTTGCTGAGGACAGGTATAATTACATGTGCTTCCAAGCATAGAGCATGTATTTTATACAATTCTAATGAAGGTATTTAAAAATATGCTGTATGCAATGAATGCCCTGAGTATACACATCACCTTTAGATTTAACTTTTTCTGTATTTTTGCTATGAACTTCTTGCTTTTTAACATAAAGAGGACTTTTGTATGTAGGACCTGTTTTGTAGCTTATCTCAAGAATCAGTGCTTGGTTACAACTGTAACCTAGGTTTCCTGAAAGAAGACACCAAAATGCCGCCGCCATGGGAACTCCTAGGAGTGACAATTTATGAAGCCCGTATGATATCATACCAATGTCATTGACAGATGGTGCTTGGTGCTCGGTGCCATTTCATCAGAATTTTTCTACTGAAGGGAGGAGCCATGCATGGTTGCTTGGGGCCTTGGAAATTGTTACCCCGCCCTTAAGAATTTGTGGGGGAAATATGCCTAATTGAAAATCAGAAATCTTAATGGTCCAAAATATGCTTAATTTACTTTAAGCTTTGACTTTTGGGTGAAATATGATCTGACAGGTTTATGATTTACTAACCCAAACATGGACTATACAGATGACTGCATACTATCAACTGTTCCCACACTTACAGACGGAGAAATGTCTGTTGAACTGTTTCTTGAAAGGGGTGGTGTGTATTGAAAAGCTGCATTGTATTTAGCTCATCAAGATGACCTTCAAGACAACTTCAAAGAAGGAATTCAGCTGTAAATTTACATTTTAAATAGCATTGTGATAATTTTGGTAAGGTGAAACTGAATTACTATTGAATTCCATAGGTTATGCAAGATATGTAAAATTTAAATACAATCATGCAGGCATTTTTAGCATCATATTATATGCATGTCTTGTGATGGACACTGGGTTGGCCACTTTTTATAGGCTTCGCACTGCTGCAGGACTAAGTCATTCCTATGTGCAGTACATTTTCATGTTCCCATCATGCATTAAAATACTGTATAAAATATTAAACTTACAATTTTTAAAGATGAAAATCATATTAGTTCATTTTCATAAATCACAATATCACAATGAAGTGAACATAGGAGTGAATTTTAAATAATTTCACTACTTTAGTTTGTTCAAATGTTGTCATTATGCCATGTCCCTGTGTGCCATGCTCTTCCTGTTTGATTAGAGAACAAGTTTTCTTGCAAACTTGCAAACATGTTTTCTTCTCACATGACACATTATTTAGTTCCATAAGTGCTTTGAGCATCTCACTGTGGTTGCATCATGTTTAATTGTGTATCATGCCATAAATGCCACATTTGTAGGATGTTGTGTCAAGTTAAATGTAGTTTGTAGTGCTGTGTCAACTAAAAAACACATCTTGATACCCCTCTACCGTGCTCTGTCCAGCTGTTGCCGAACAACTGCCAGTTTGTTGCCTGTACTGCTGCCTGTTCAGCTGGAGTTGTGTTGACTATCCCTTGCTGAAGGTGGTACTTCAAGCTTCAGCCTTGATAGATACTTAACTAGGCTGCATGGATAGAACAGAAGTCTTGGATATATTTTGCCAACTTGGAACCACAAGATTGAAGATATTTACTATAGCCACATATAGTGCTTAGCATGTGATCATCTGCATCAGCTGGAAAGAGGCCCACTCTGATGTGCAGTACCAGATCTTCTGCAGTGCGAAGTGTGTTATATGGCAAATTATAATGCTGGTCTGTTGTTGATCCAAGATGGCGGCGCGGTAGCACGCAGCGGCCACTCCGGATCCACAATGGTGCTATTTTTGTTAAAAAAGCCCGACTTTTGCAACACATGGACATCGGAGCAACCAGTGTTCGTGTCTACCATCGCCAGACACTACTCAAATATAAGACTCATGCAAAAACCAAGCTGCATGATGACCTGCAGGAGGCGCTACGCGTACTCGGCTTGCTGCGGAGACCAGGCCTCCAGCCCTCGGCGTCGCCTGATGCCGGTGGCCGGGGAGAGGACGTCGTAAGCGGTGTGCGAGAGCGGAAGCGCGGAAAGAGGGCGAGGGTCCATGCTAGGCTAAAAACAAACCCTAGCTGGCTGGCTCTCCGTCTATCCTGCTCTCAAATGTTTGCTCCCTGGACAATAAACTGGACTATATCCGACTCCAGCAGGCTATGCAGCGTGAGTTTAGAGACTGCTGCGTCTTTGTTTTCACGGAGACGTGGCTCAGCGACAGAGTTCCGGATGCCGCCATTCAGCTAGACGGGCTCGCCTCGTTTCGTGCCGACAGAAATACAGCTCTCTGTGGAAAGACTCGCGGTGGTGGCTTGTGTGTTTACGTCAACACGGAATGGTGCAAGAACTCTATGCTAGTCTCTAGTTACTGTTCATCGCTGTTGGAGCTTGTGACTGTTAGATGCAGACCTTTTTATCTACCACGGGAATTCACCACTGTTTGCATAACCAGAGTTTACATTCCCCCCAGCGCTAATGCTAAGGAAGCGCTCTGTGAACTGTATGGGGCTATGAGCGAACTGCAGAACTCTCACCCCGACGGACTGTTTATTGTCGCCCGAGATTTCAACCATGCAAATCTCAAGACAGTGCTCCCTAAATTCCATCAGTATGTGGACTTTGCAACGAGAGGGGCGAACACGCTTGATCTTGTTTACACAAACAGCCCAGGCGCTGCACGGCGGAGCCCCGCTCCCACCTCGGCTTCTCAGACCACATCTCTGTTATGTTAATTCCAGCATACAGACCGCTCGTCAGACGCACAAAACCGCTTCAGAAGCAGGTGAAAACCTGGCCAGCAGGAGCCATCTCTGCTTTTCAGGACTGTTTTGAGTGTACTGACTGGCACATGTTCAGGGAGGCTGCAACATATGGCTGATTCTACCAACTTGGAGGAATACACAGCATCAGTGACCAGCTACATCAGCAAGTGCATTGATGATGTCACTTTCTCCAAGACCATCACCACACGCTACAACCAGAAGCCGTGGATGACTGCGGAGGTGCGCACGCTGCTGAGGTCCCGAGACTCGCCTTCAGAGCAGGCGATAAGGCAGCCCTAAGAACAGCTAGGGCCAAACTGTCACGGGCAATCAGAGAGGCAAAGCGCGACACGCCCAGAGAATCCACAGTCACTTCCAGGACAGCGGTGACACGCGGCGCATGTGGCAGGGCATCCAGGCCATCACCAACTACAGGACAACATCAGTTGCCTGTGACAAAGATGCCTCCCTTCCAGATGCGCTGAACGACTTCTACGCTCGGTTTGAAGTGCAGAACGACGTGATGGCGAGGAAATCCACCCCTCCTCCCAACGACCAGGTGCTCTGTCTTACCACGGCAGATGTGAGGAAAACTCTACGTAGAGTCAACCCACGGAAGGCTGCTGGACCAGACAACATTCCTGGCAGAGTGCTCAGAGGATGTGCAGACCAGCTAGCAGATGTTCTTACCGACATCTTCAACATCTCTCTGAGCAGCGCCGTTGTTCCAACGTGCTTCAAGGCCACCACCATCATCCCCATGCCAAAGAAGTCTTCAGTGTCCTGCCTCAACGACTACCGTCCCGTCGCACTTACACCCATCATCATGAAGTGCTTCGAGAGGCTCGTCATGAGGCAGATTAAGACCCAGCTGCCCCCTTCACTAGACCCACTGCAGTTTGCGTGATCGTTCAAACCGCTCAATGGACGATGCCATCACCACAACCCTCCATCTGGCCCTCACCCACCTAGACAATAAGGACTCATACGTTCGAATGCTGTTCATAGATTTCAGCTCAGCATTCAACACAATCATTCCCCAGCACCTGATTGGAAAGCTGAACCTGCTGGGCCTGGACACCTCCCTCTGCAACTGGATCCTGGACTTCCTGACTGGGAGACCTCAGTCAGTCCGGATCGGGAACAGCATCTCCACCACCACCACACTGAGCACTGGGGCCCCCAGGGCTGTGTGCTCAGTCCACTGCTGTTCACTCTGCTGACTCACGATTGTGCAGCAATGCACAGCTCGAATCACATCATCAAGTTCAGCCGATGACACGACCGTGGTGGGTCTCATCAGCAAGAACAACGAGTCAGCATACAGAGAGGAGGTGCAGTGGCTGACGAACTGGTGTAGAGCCAACAACCTGTCCCTGAATGTCGACAAAACAAAAGAGATGGTTGTTGACTTTAGGAGAGCACAAGGTGAACACACTCCGCTGAACATCGACGGCTCCTCTGTGGAGATCGTCAAGAGCACCAAATTTCTTGGTGTTCACCTGGCGGAGAACCTCACCTGGTCCCTCAACACCAGCTCTATCACCAAGAAAGCCCAGCAGCGTCTCTACTTTCTTCGAAGGCTGAGGAAAGCACATCTCCCAACCCCCATCCTCACTACATTCTATAGAGGGACTATTGAGAGCATCTTGAGCAGCTGCATCACTGCCTGATTTGGGACTTGCACCGTTTCGGACCGCAAAGCCCTGCAGAGGATAGTGAGGACAGCTGAGAAGATCATTGGGGTCTCTCTTCCCTCCATCAAAGACATTTACAAAAAACACTGTATCCGCAAAGCAACCAGCATTGTGGACGACCCCACACACCCCTCACACAAATTCTTTACCCTCCTCCCGTCTGGCAAGAGGTACCGAAGCATTCGGGCCCTCACGGCCAGACTATGTAACAGCTTCTTCCCCAAGCCATCAGACTTCTCAATACTCAGAGACTGTTTTGACACACACGTGTCCTGAGTTGCACTTTAATAACTGTCACTTTATAACTGTCTGCTACCTCAATAACTGCTATGTGCATAGAACATTATCTCATAGTATGTTATGTTTACATTTTTAGAAACTGTCATCTTTTTGCACTACTGAGTACTGGTCGGCGCTGCACTGTCTATTGTCCTGTTCATTGTCAGTAATTTGTTGTACTGTCCTGTACTTTTTGCACATGTTTGCACGTGCACTTTATATAGGTATATATAGGTAGTTTATATAGGTATTTTATTTCGTTGTGTAGTCTCATGTGGTCCTGTGTTGGTCCTTTGTTGTTTTTATGTAGCACCATGGTCCTGGAGGAACGTTGTCTCGTTTTGCTGTGTACTGTACTAACTGTATATGGTTGAAACGACAATAAAAACCACTTGACTTGACTTGACTTGAATGTGTGTGAAATATCTCTGCAGAGGAACAGTCACATGATATCCTGGGATCTGAGTGTGAGGGCTGAAGTGAGGATAAATATACAGTAGATGTCAGGTATGTACTGTAAACAATAAAAACACTACTGACCATGTCAGTCCTAAACAAAACAGTACTTTTCTGACATTCTGACATCATCGGATTGGTTCACGATATGGAGCTCACGGTTCGGTTCAGTTTACGATTCTTTAAATCAATCAAGAAATCAAGAAACGTTATTATTATTATTATTTTAAAGACATGTGTAAAACATTTCAAATTTAGCACTGTTATTAAAAGTGCTATATGATCCATCAAGATGCACTGGGATAAAAAAAAAATCAGCCTAGACCAGGGCAATGGTGAAACCAAATGGAAATATTAGCTAATATTTAGCTTTGCTGAAAATATAGAATAATGTTAGATCTGCTGCTTACACACTCTTCCTGATCACATGAATTTAAAATATTTTAAATGAAAGCTGTATTTTCTAAAATAAAATAATCTCTGGTTAGACTACATCTAAATATTATTAAAAAAAAAAAGGCATATTTAATGGAACTGCATCTTATCCTGTTAAACAATGTCCCTACTTAAAACCTTTCTTAAATGTACTGATGAAAACAAATCAGACATTACATTTGACAGCATAGCATCATTATACTGTATATATTCAGCATTATATATAGTTGATTAATATGGCTCTATCATTCATTTCAGGTCTTACAACAATTTTCGGCAAACCTGCGCTGAACTAGTTGTCAGTCACATCATTTAATGTGAGAGAGCCACACTGCAATGTATACACATGTGACTCCTGTGTTTCATAACTCGTGGAGAAGTTAATATTATCTGTTTGTCATGCAAAGATTCAACCACTGTTTTCCACCGGCTGCTCACGGGAATGAGCCCTACAACAAAAGTTGCGCTCTGCACACGGTTGAAATGCATTCAAAGCTGTTGTCAGTTAATTATAATCTGATGGATAAATTTGCACCTCGATTGGACTTACTTAATAATGTGACATCAACTGTGACTAGACATGCCGGTGGTATGGACATCATCATCTTTACTTTTGTCACTATGGTAACAGCTATTAGAATACGGACTTGACTTCGGGGGAGGTGTTGCTATTTATATCAAATGCAAATTCAACTCTAGTTTAGTGCTCTCAAAATTGGTGTGTAAACAATTTGAGTTTTTGGCCTTAAACCTTGAAGTCTCTAAAGAACACTATATTAGGTTGGTTGGTTGTTATAGAACTCCATCTGCATCAAATGACTCTTCGTCTACACTATCACATTTTTTATAAGTCAAGTTATTTGTAATGTTGTTGTTGGTGACCTGAATTGGGACTGGCTAAGGCCGATATCAGATGCTTTTAAAGAGCAGTGTGACAATTTAAATTTGACACTCCTACTCGGCCAAATCCTAAATGTCCGGAGAAATCATCACTCATTGATTTAATCCTGACCAATGCCCCTTTTAAGTACTCTGCAATAGGTGTTTTTGCTAATGATGTGAGTGATCACTGTGTGATTGCTGCTGTTAGAGATACTAAGGTGCCCAAGTCTGCACCTCGTATTATTGAAAGGCGAAATATGAAAATGTTTGTTGAGCAGGGTTTTTTATATGATTTATTTTATTTTGACTGGAGTAGAATTGCCTTGATTGATGATGTGGAATTAGCCCTGACTTTCTTTCAAAACAGTTTTCTTGATATTCTTGACAGACATGCACCTATTCGTAAATTTAGAATTAAGGGGGCGGGACAATCCCTGGTTTACTTCTGAGATTTCGAATTTGCTCCATGAGAGAAATGTAGCAAGGAGATCAGATACTGATGCTGACTGGTTTGTTTTCAGATGGTTGCGAAACAGATTCACTTCACTCTTCAGAAAAGCTGAATTGTACTTATCTGAATCCACCGAGAATTTAAATGACCCCAAAAAAAAATCTGGAAAACTATTAAGTCATTATCTGCATCGACTAAACCAACAGGTTTTCCGTTGTCTCAAGTTAAGAATGGTGTGTCTATATCTGACAAAGTAGAAATGTTAAATGGTTTTAATGAGCATTTCATATCATCTGGGTTCTTGTTTGATTCTGTTGCCCCTATAGTGTCGGAGCCTGTAAATGACACCTTTATTACTAGGGATGTCCCGATCCGATACCTAGATCGGTATCGGCTTCGATATTGACGTTTTTAGACGGATCGGGTATCGGTCTGACGAGCCCGACCCAAATCCGATACTCTGTGTTAGTCATGTTCGTTACTGTCAAGCTTAAAAAATGACATAAAAGAACTGTTAAAACACCATTAAAGCGGTTCATATGACTCGTGCATTTTATTCAAAGCCACTTGAAGACACGCGATAGCTCTGTGAATTGCAATAGGCTGTGTTTAATAAGTAAACATATAAATGCACGCGCAGCTTCAGCCCGTTAATGAATGGTGCTTCGGTTTACACACACACGCGTGGCTATTTATAGCCTTCACACGTGCACAATATTTGAGCGCTACAAACGAACATCTCAGATGTAGATGCTCAGCAGTTCGGTTCACTTATAATATGGACTTAGAACGGCACTGGAGGTGCATTTAACCAGAATATAAATAAGAAGCGAATTAAACTGTGAATAAAAAGGGTGAGGGTTTAAAAGTTAAAGCTGTCATGGAGAGACTCACAGCAGAGATATGAACTCTGCAGGGTTTATTGATAGAGGATTGAAACAGTGATGTAAACATTGTGAGTAAATCCAGTTAAGCAGAGTGGCAAACAGCAGGTAAGTAATATCCAGACAGTGTATAGACACGATGAAAGAGATAACTTACAACAATTTTATGATACTTGCAGGCAATAATGAAGACACATGTTTGACATAGTATTTCTGAGACTCTAGGACTTTCTACTATCGATGAGAACAGGCACAGAGTGTGAAAGTGTGTAGTGAGAGTGTGAGAGAGAGAGAGAGAGAGAGAGAGAGAGAGAGAGAGAGAGAGAGAGAGAGAGAGAGAGAGAGAGAGAGAGTGTGTGTGTGTGCACGCGCACGCGGGTGAGAAAGCGGGGTATTTATGCAGTCATTGATTAGCCACTAATGATATGCAGGTGCGTGTAATCAGAACTCAGGGAGTGCCAGTATCCAGTATGCAAGTTAATAATAAAGTGTTTCTTAAAGGGGTCATGACATGAGAAACCAAATTTGCCTTGATCTTTTGGAATATAAGAGGTCTTTGTATCATTAAAACGTCCTGCAAGTTTAATATTTTAAGACGTCCTCCCCATTCTAAACGAATCATTTATTTAATCAAGCTCAAAATACAGCTCGTTCTGGATTCATGGTTAGAAGTGGCGTGACGGTTAGAAGTGGCGTACCAGCGTTTGCATATGACCGCCTCCAGCACAAGATAACTACGCTTTAAGCGCCAAGACAACTACGCTCATTTCAGTATCGCCGTCGCCTCACAAGTGTTCAGTCGATGGACAGCGAGCTCTGACAGAGACTACTTGTGCACAGGAAAATTACGATGCCACACAGATGTGCTGTTCCTGGCTGTGGTCAAACAAAACCTCTGAATAAGCTGCCGAAAGATCCAGGCGTCAGGGAAAAATGGATGCAGTTTATTTTTTGCGGACGTCCCAGTCACGGCAGTGTTAACTTAAGCGTTTGTTCTGTACATTTTAAGGATGACTGTTTTGAGAACAAATCTCAATATGATGCTGGCTTTGCCAGAAAACTGTTAGCTCAAAGATAAGTCCGTGCCGACTATTCTGGGAACAACGACGACGCATAAACTGTAAGTAATCTATTTTAAACTTTAAACTACTTTTTAAAGCGCAATTTCATTCATTATGAATAATCACAGTGTTTTTACTTAGTTTACTTGCATATTGTTCTGGCTGGAGCGTCAATAATTGATACATAGGCACTGGCGTTAGCCAATCATAACAGTGGCGTTAACACTGAAGTCTTAAATGGAAAACGCCCCCAAAACAGACTGTTTGAATCAGAGGATGAGAAACAGGGTGGGAAAAGGTCATAAATCACTAGATTTTAAAAGTTTTTCTTAAAAAAAATATATTAATACTATAATTGCACCTAAGGGAACATAATAATACAATAAAAAAACCCATGTCATGACCCCTTTAATAAGCTATACATTTATATTGAAATAATGTGTAGTTAAAGGTTTGTGTTTCTTTACATATTAAAGAGTACATCCAATTATTTCCACACAATAATGTAAAGATATTATAAACTGATTATGCAATAAAACAACACTGGTATCAGATCGGGATCAGTATCGGCCAATACTGAGATTTCCGTTATCGGAATCGGATCGGAAGTGGAAAAAGTGGTATCGGGACATCCCTATTTATTACTGCCGACAAAACTTTCAGTTTTAGCTCCTTCTCTGTTGCTGATGTTCATAAAGCCCTGAAGCAATTGAATCCTCGAAAACCTGCGGGCCCCGATCACTTAGAACCTTTCTTTTTTAAATTAGCTGCAGATATCCTAGCTGAACCTCTGACTCATCTTTTTAATCTTTCACTGGTCACAAACAAAATTCCCAAGGTTTGGAAGTCTGCTTATGTTTTACCACTTTTGGTGACCCAAGGAGGTGACCCTACCTTGCCTAATAATTACAGATGAATTTCCAAACTTTCAGCATTGGCCAAAGTGTTGGAATCTTTGGTTAGTGAACAAATGAAAGAGTATTTAAATGCTCAGTCAATTTTATCTAAGCATCAATCTGGTTTCAGGAAAAACACAGCACTACCACTGCTGCTATAAAAGTAATTAATGATATAGTCAAAGCACTTAATGACAAGAAACACTTTGTGTCTCTGTTCATTGATCTGTCCAAAGAATTTGACACTGTTGACCATAGCATACTAGTTCAGAGACTGACTCAGCACTCTGTGGGCTGGTTTATCAACTACCTTCCAACTCAAACTACGCAAGTTGATGGCCTAACGTCAAAATATTTATCAATCTGTAAAGGGGTCCCACAGGGCTCCATTCTGGGGCCACTTTTATTCACTATTTATGTAACGGAGTTTAAATAATGCTGTTAAATTCATGCATTAATTGGGAAAACTCGACATTGGCTGTTGCGTCACTCGCATTTGTATGCGTGATATTGCGGGCGGAGCTACGTTACCACCAGCAGAGTCGCATATCTCTCGCTGCTGGTAAGTCGCATCAATAAGCGCTGCTTCATAAAAACTGAGTTTAAATAGTTTTCAAGTGTAAAGGCTGGACTTTTATATTACACACAAGGTTACTTCATTTGACTATCAGTTACTAGTTCTGTCAGTCGAGTCAAATGTGTTATTTGCGATTGATAAAATGGTGTGTGTGTGTTAACCTGCTTGTGAGCTCCTATTCTCTGTTTATTTTCATAAGACATCTTAAGCAACGTGATGCACTGTACGCTAACCAGCTTTTGGTCGTGTTTGTCTCAGGTATGTTTTATTCAGATTTGTCATGTTCTGTGTAAAAATGTTAGCTAAATTGAGTGTTAGCATTAACACGTGCTATGTGCTCGCACGTGTTGAACTGTGTAACTGCGCAATTTTAGGTCTGCGTTCTTCACTTTCAATATTTCATTTATATAAAAATATGTAAAATGATGGTTACTTAAGTTTAGTTTCTTTGTATTTATGTGAAGTGATAAGAGAAATGAGAACAGAGACAGTGATTTATTTTTTCTTTAATGTATGTTTTATTTTGAGTTTTATTCCACTATATGTTCACGATCACTTTGTAAAAATGTATATCGAGCAGAGTTTCATATCTCTCGCTGCTGACATCTTAAGCAACGTGATGCACTGTACGCTAACCAGCTTTTGGTCGTGTTTGTCTCAGTTCTGTCTGTCTCAGGCCCAGTAAAATGAATTCTTGAGTGACCATCCACCTGCTCTCAGTGTGATTTCATCCACACAAACACACACAGTCACATTGGTGCCGTGACCTGTTGTTTCTTCAATCGAGATGGCTCCTGAAGCGGCCGAGGGTTCATCTTAAAATTTCCGCTGGAGTCAGGTGGACACAATTTTCTCAGGAATGGTGTTTTCTTTGTCAAGAAAAAAAAAAGAGACTGTTTGTTTTTTTCATTTAGTGACTGCACTTAAGCAATTTGCAACATTTGCTATACAGCGTTTTTGATTTATTGTGTTCATTTTTTTTTACAAGTACTGATATTCATTATGAGTGGTTTTGATAACTATCACACTCCAGTCTGTGGTAGTATAGGTAGAGGATGGGGTTTATTGAAAGTGCCAAAGTCATTACAGTTCAGTGGGCCTGATGTACAGAGTGATGCTCATGTAATCATAGACAGTCACAGTCTCAATTCAGATCCATTAGGTTTTGAGGGCCCATCCACAAGTTGTGATTCAGATGCTTCAAGACAGCAACAGGGTGTGTTTTCGTCTACTCCATACCCTAATGCACAGCCGCCAAATGTAGTCGCTGCAATGACTGACATAATCAGCCAGGTTGGTCAGCAAATTGCTGATAGCATAGTCAACAGACTAAGCCCAACACATAAAGTTGACTCACATTCAGTTGATGATTCTACCAGAAATGTAACTGCAGATGGTGCAGCTTCACAAATGATGGACCTGATGCGAAGCCAGTTGTCCTTTTCCAAAAATGTGAGAGAACCTCCTAGCTTCAGGGGAGAAGTTTCTGATGCTGTTGACTTAAATGAGTGGATAGATATCACGAGAGACTATATTAAACGCAATAATTTGAGAAAAGAGCATCAAGCGGAGGAGATTATGGTTCACCTAAGAGGCAAAGCAAGGGATGTGGTCAAGTTTGGCATAAGAAACTGTGACATTGACATTGTGCATAACCCTGATGCAATCTTTAGTATTCTCAGGAAACACTTTGAAGCTGCTCCTTGCTCTCCTCTCCCACTGGCTGACTTTTATACCACCTTACCCAGACCAGATGAAGATGCCTTCGAGTACTGGATCAGGTTAAACCGTGCAGTTGACATCGCTGCTGAGCGGTTGAAAGAACAGGGTAAAGTGCTGGATTGTCCAGGAACAGAGGTAACCCGCATGTTCATCAGACACTGCCCGTGTAAAGAGCTTGCCATCACCTTTCGATCTAAAACAATTGGCGCATGGTCTGTGCGAGAAGTTCAAGATATTTTGAATGAATATCGCTCAGATTCCAGTCTTGTATCTGCAGTAAGAAAAGCAGCACCCACTAAAATTCCTGTGAACAGAACTGAAGTGGAACTGTCGTCTGCAGTACTTCCAGCTTCTTCTGATGTCCAGCAGTCCAGGTCTCTGGAAGCGTCTGCATTAGAGTGAGTCATGAGCTTATTGGAAAAAGTCCTGTTAAAAGAATCTGCCAGCAAAGAGCCAGGTGCACGTTTGAAGCCCAAAGTGAGTCTACCTAGAGTAAAAGGCCTCAATGACCTGCCATGCACTGTCTGTTCGAGCCCTGATCATTCTGGGCTCACGCATTGTCTTGACAAGAAGTTGTGCTTCCAGTGTCACTCTCCTGATCATTCCCGCTTTGTCTGCCCTGAGAGAGTGAAATCACCGTCTTCTCAAGGGCTGGGAAACTAGAAGATCTGCGCTCAAGGGAGGACAGTGTGGATCGTGAGTTTATTCCTCCTACCCAGTGTTGTATGAATGACCCAACCTCAGTTTATAGTCTTTCTAGTTCTGTTGAGCCTGCAGGGAAAACTATAATCTTTCAGAACACTCACAGAGTACAGCGAATTGATAGTCTGTTTTACACACCGGCGACACTATGGGGCGACCTTCAACTGAAAGCTATGGTTGACAGTGGCTCCATGGCATGCACGATGAGTGAAGCTGCTGAACGTCTCTTGTTACAGCACAAGCCAAATTTACAAACTTTCCCTGCCAGTGATGTTGTCATAATTGGTTGTGGCGGACAGCGTGTTACCCCGAAAGTGATGTATGAGCTTGAGCTCTCAGTTTATGCCTGCAAGATGGTTGTTCCAGTTTTAGTGGTTCCAGGCCAAACCGACGATTTGATCCTGGGCAGCAATGCTATCAAGTGGCTAATTCAAAAAATGAAAGAGACAGACGGATACTGGAGACTTGTGTCCGGCCCAGTTAACTCAGAGGATGTTGAATGTCACCAATTCCTATCTCTACTTTCTAATGTGGAACGATGGAAGGGTGAAGACATGCCTGATAAAGTGGGCACAGCTAAGTTAAAAGAGAAAATAACTCTAGAACCGCACCATGAACATCTCGCTTGGGCTCAGCTTCCTGAGTCCACATCTGTTTCTGTGGGGAGCACAGTCATTGTTGAGCCAACCCTCTGTAAATGCCGTCCAAGGAACGTGATTATAGCGAGGATCATCACACCTATGTGGGGCAGTAGATGGGTGCCATTCAAAATAATGAACCCTACAGACAAAGTAATCATTATTAAGAAAAACAAGAAGATTGTGGATGTTTTTACCTGTATTGCTGTGGACGAGTTGTCTACAGCTGAGTCCCTGAAGAGTAACGCTCAGTGTGCTGCAAGTCCTATAAATTATGTGCGGACCAGTGATGAAAGGAGAAACGTGCTGGATAAATTAGAACTGCAGGATCTGGATCTGGATGCCTGTGAAGTGTCAGAGGAGTGGAAGGATAGGCTTCTGAATCTCATTGAGACGTATGAGTCAACGTTTTCACGTGGAAAAATGGATTGTGGGGAAGCCACTGACTTTGTCCACAAAATCCACTTGGTGGATCGAGAAGCCGCTTCGACTTCCTTATCGTCGTGTAGCCCCAGCCAGTATGACAAGCTGCGCACTGCCTTGAATGAGATGGAAGTTAAAGGTATTATCAGGAAGTCTCAGAGTGAATATGCATCTCCGCTGGTTTTAGTGTGGAAAAAGAATGGTGACCTTCGTATTTGTACTGATTTTAGATGGCTGAATGCGAAGACAGTGAGGGATGCTCACCCACTCCCACACCAAGCGGATGCACTCGCAGCTTTGGGAGGCAATGTCTTCTTTTCGACCATGGACTTGACTTCTGGCTTTTATAATGTTCCCTTGTTTGAAGAGCATAAGAAGTACACTGCTTTTTCCTCTCCTTTTGGCCTTCATGAGTACAATCGTCTACCTCAGGGTTTGACCAATAGTCCAGCAACCTTTATGAGGATGATGATGTCTATTTTCGGGGATGAGAATTTTACAAGCCTTCTCTGCTACTTGGATGATCTGATGGTTTTTGCTCCAAGTGAGCAAATAGCTCTTGACCGACTGGAACTGGTTTTCTCACGCCTGTCTAAACACAACTTAAAGCTAGCGCCAAAGAAGTGCATGTTCCTCAGGAGATCTGTCAGATTCTTGGGACACGTTGTCACTGGGAATGGTGTCCAGACTGACCCAGAAAAGGTGAAGGTGATTAGTGACATCCAGACTACCGAACTCATGGAAGCGGATGGCATAACTCCTTCTCAAAAGAAGATCCGATCTTTCCTGGGTATGATTTTATATTATCAGCATTTCATTATTGACTGTTCTGCTAAGGCAAAACCTCTTTTTAGTCTTCTATCAGATCGGTCACAGAAAAGAGCTCAGAGAAAGTGTGGTCGTATGAGGAAGCTGCTCAGTGCCGTGAAACTTTCACCCGAGGATTGGACTAGTGAGTGTCAAACTGCTTTTGAATCTCTAAAGCAAGACTTGCTGCACAGTGTGACTCTAGCACACCCAGATTTCAGTCACAACTTTATTCTCTCTGTTGATGCTTCATTTGATGGGATAGGAGCTGTTTTATCTCAGGTGCCGCCTGGAGAGAAAATTGCACGTCCAGTTGCTTTCGCCAGCAAAACACTCTCCAAGTCTCAGATAAACTACCCAGCACATAGACTCGAATTTCTGGCTTTAAAGTGGGCTGTTTGTGACAAGTTTAGCCACTGGCTAAAAGGGAGACATTTCACTGCATGGTCTGATAATAATCCATTGACCTATATTCTTACCAAACCCAGATTGGATGCGTGTGAACAGCGATGGGTGGCGAAGCTCGCTGCATACGACTTTGACCTGAAGTATGTGCCAGGCACGAAAAACGTTGTTGCAGATGCTTTGAGCAGAGAGCCTTTTGTCAAGTCTTGTGTCAGCCATCGTCTGTTGAAAGAACCATACGTTTCTCTCTTGGATGAGGTAAATGGTGTTGTCACTGGAACCGTGCAGGATGCCTTTCGTGTCACTAACAACTGTCAGAATATCAAGGCTACCAGTGACTGCGGAACTGAGAACGAGCTGCAGGATGACGTGAATGACTCATGTCCTGGATCCATTGATGCTGCTGAAGTTTCTGCTTCTCTGGGTGCTCACTGCAATGGTGGAGTTAGTCCATTGCCCGTGACAAGTCCGACGTCACTCCAGCTCCCTGATGAAGATCCATCTGTTGCAATCCCATTTTCCAGACTTGCAAATCTCCAAGAGCTGGACAACGTAGTTGGTAGAGTCATCAACTATGTTCTGAGACATAAACGTCCTTCAAGGAGTGAGAAAGCAAAGGAACCTAGCTCTGTGACAAACCTTTTGAAACACTGGAAAAAGCTGAAGATTCGTAATCATGTACTGTACAGAGTAAAGAAGGATCGACTGATGAACAAGAAACTCTTCCAGTATGTTGTACCAGATACCCTAAAGCATGATGTTCTCCGTGGTGTTCATGACGCAGCTGGACATCAGGGTGGTGCAAGAACTCTCTCCCTTGCAGCTGAAAGGTTCTTTTGGCCAGGGATGAGTAAAGACATCAAGCTTTATGTGAAGAACTGCCAGAGGTGTGTTGTTGGAAAACTCCTGAGCCAAATGCTCGTAGCGCCCTTGAGCATATTCAGCACCTTTGAACCTATGGAACTAGTATGCATAGATTTCTGGAGTGCTGAACAGACTTCAGGGAAGGTTGTTGATGTCCTAGTAGTGACAGATCATTTTTCTAAAATGGCACACGCCTTCCCCTGTCACAACCAGTCGGCTAAGCAAGTTGCCCATCGCCTTTGGAATGACCTCTTCTGCATCTATGGATTTCCAAAGAGAATACATTCGGACCAGGGTGCAAATTTTGAAAGTAAAATCATTAAGAACTTGCTTGAGATGGCTGGTGTTCAAAAATCGCACACCACACCATACCACCCTATGGGTAACGGTCTAGCAGAACATTTCAATAGGACTTTGGGTAATATGATTAGAGCTCTCCCAGTGAAATCCAAGGCGAGGTGGCCACAGCTTCTAAGAACATTAACCTTCAGTTACAATTGTACTGTGCATGAAACCACTGGGTTCACCCCTTTTTATCTTATGTTTGGGCGTATACCGAGGTTGCCGATCGACATCATGTTTCAGCATGTCCTTTGCGATGAGAAGGTGGTCAGCCACCATGAGTTTGTCACTGCACTGAGAAGAGATCTGAGCGCAGCTGGAGAAATTGCCCGGAAACACAGTCTCAAAGAGCAGAACCGCCATGCTGTTCTTTACAATCGAAAGGTCAGAGGTTCACCCTTAGCAGTGGGAGATAGAGTTTTGCTGGCTAACCGTGGAGAGAAAGGCATGAGAAAAGTCTCAGACAAGTGGGACTCTGTTTTGTATGAGGTTCAATCAGTGAGACCAGAGATTAATGTGTACAGGATTAAGGATGTTCAGAGTGGCAAAGAAAAAGTGGTGCACAGAAATCTGTTGCTTCCAGTTAATTTCTTATCCTGGGATGATGAAGAATCAGTTAGATCAGATTCTACTGATGCTACCCGTGGAAGCGCTCTTGACTCCGCTCTGATGGATGATCCTGATCCTGTTTCAAAGACATCAGAATGGTTATTGCAAATAGATGGAACGCATGCCAGTGAAGATATGCAGGATGCCAGTTGTGGTGGAGTTTCAGACATTTCTGATGAGATGACTCCTGAGTGCCCTGGCAATGATCCATACAGTCCAGAACCTGAGCATGTTCCTCAACCTGCTGAGAGTACAGAGAGTTTACCTGCGACCAAACCAAATGAGTACCCCAGTTGTTTGCCAGAACCTGATAACAGACTTGCCCCTGTCATTTGCAAACAACCCACAAGCACACATAGAGGCCATATCACTACACGATTAGGGAGATCAGTTAAGCCCCTAACAGACTTATTTGTGCAATTGATAGTCAGAAAATTGTGGAAAGTGATTCATACAGTGATGCACAAGTTATTTTTCAAGGAACTAACTTTGTAGTAGAGTTGTTAAGGAACATTTTTGTTTAAAATGTCTGAGTCTAAATAATGATTCATATCTAAGAGTTAACTGTGTTTAGAGAATGACTTTGAAGTGAGTTTTTCTTGACTTTGAGAAGAGTTTGTTGTTTGCATCAAAAGATATTTGAAGAGCAGAGATACATTTGTAATTACTAGAAGCGTGTAGACTGCACCTCCTATAGTCTGTGTTAAGTGCGGAACCTGGTACCATTCCATTCTTACACACTTCCTGGGGAAGAGATAGATTATCTGACTTGCTGTATTGTAAAGCTCTTTTACTTACACCTGTTTTTATTTTGTTTCCTATTTTTTTTATATATTTAGTTTGTTACATGCGCTGGTTCTAGCCCAATTTAGCAGAATTTAAGGGGGTGTATGTAACGGAGTTTAAATAATGCTGTTAAATTCATGCATTAATTGGGAAAACTCGACATTGGCTGTTACGGCCACTCGCATTTGTATGCGTGATATTGCGGCGGAGCTACGTTACCACCAGCAGAGTCGCATATCTCTCGCTGCTGGTAAGTCGCATCAATAAGCGCTGCTTCATAAAAACTGAGTTTAAATAGTTTTCAAGTGTAAAGGCTGGACTTTTATATTACACACAAGGTTACTTCATTTGACTATCAGTTACTAGTTCTGTCAGTCGAGTCAAATGTGTTATTTGCGATTGATAAAATGGTGTGTGTGTGTGTTAACCTGCTTGTGAACTCCTATTCTCTGTTTATTTTCATAAGACATCTTAAGCAACGTGATGCACTGTACGCTAACCAGCTTTTGGTCGTGTTTGTCTCAGGTATGTTTTATTCAGATTTGTCATGTGCTGTGTAAAAATGTTAGCTAAATTGAGTGTTAGCATTAACACACGTGCTATGTGCTCGCACGTGTTGAACTGTGTAACTGCGCAATTTTAGGTCTGCGTTCTTCACTTTCAATATTCCATTTATATAAAAATATGTAAAATGATGGTTACTTTGTATTTATGTGAAGTGATAAGAGAAATGAGAACAGAGACAGTGATTTATGTTTCCTTTAATGTATGTTTTATTTTGAGTTTTATTCCACTATATGTTCACGATCACTTTGTAAAAATGTATTTCGAGCAGAGTCGCATATCTCTCGCTGCTGACATCTTAAGCAACGTGATGCACTGTGCGCTAACCAGCTTTTGGTCGTGTTTGTCTCAGTTCTGTCTGTCTCAGGCCCAGTAAAATGAATTCTTGAGTGACCATCCACCTGCTCTCAGTGTGATTTCATCCACATAAACACACACAGTCACATTTATATAAACTGTCTGGGGGAAAATGTCCAACATGCATTTTTCCATTTTTATGCAGAGGATACGGCTATTTATGGTTGTGCAGCTACCATTATGAAGGCGTATGAATGCTTGCAAACTGCTTTCAATATAGTGCAAGCACAGCTTTATCAATTAAAGCTTGTGCTTAATGCAGAGAAGACCAAAGTAATGTTTTTTTCAAACTCAAGGAAAAATTAGTTAGATCTGAATATTGTTACTGATCAGGGTAAAACAATTGAGGTAGTTTCATCTTAAAAATATTTAGGATTTTTAATTGATGATCACCTTTCTTTTAAGCTTCATATATAGAATCTAGTAAAAAAGTTGAAATTAAAGCTAGGTTTTTTCTTTAGGAACAAATCTTGTTTTACTTTTCTTTTCTCTCTATTATTGATTATGGTGATCTGTTGAATATGAATGCCCCATCTAAGTTCTTCAGAGGTTGAATGCTGTGTTTCATGGAGCTTTAAGATTTATTTCAAATTGCAGACCCTCACTCATCACTGTTCACTTTACTCCACAGTGAATTTGCCTTCTCTATCAATTTGCCGGCTTACTCACCTTTTATATCTTTATATATAAGGGCATTATAGGCAGGCTTCCATGTTACATATCTGAATTTCTTTCTTTTACACAGAGTACTTAGGTTTTTCGGTCCCAGAAAACTATTTCATTGAATGTACCTCAAGCCCGGACAGAGTTGTTCAAAAAGCCTTTCATGTTTGTTGCACCTTCTACTTGGAATGACCTACAGAAAACACTTAAACTACAGTGTCTAATTCCCTTAAATGATTTTAAAGGTTATGTTAAAACTATAGAACATGAGTCCATCCACACGTGTAAATGTTTTAATTAATGGCACTTTTATTTAATTGAAATGCACTTGAGTTGTCTTTGCCTCTTTTGTGTTTGTTTTGTGATTGTGTGATCTAATTTGTTCTGCTATCTTGGCCAGGTCTCTCTTGAAAAATAGATTTTATATCTCAATGAGACAAACCTGGTTAAATAAAGGTTAAATAAAAAATTCAAAAACTTCGGTTGTTCATTCATATAGTCACAGTATTCATACAGTATTTGAACTGCTACTGTAAACTGTTGTATGAATGGGACATTTCAAGACTCAAACTTATGTAAGTAAATACGGTTGTCAATCCCAAACACTGACTGTGTGAACGTAGCCTAATTTTGTCTCACGCATCATACAGACATCAGATCCCTTCCAGCTAAAAAGGTGCTTCTCTCTCCCACACCCTGTATTACATTTGCTTACATGGTTTCACTTTCATTTCTCACAGATTCAACTAGTAATTACATTTTAGAGCTCCTTGTGTGCATTGAAGCGATTTCCATGTGTATGGCCTCATTACATAGGTGTAGTACATTGCACATATTGGATACAGCTAGTGGTTGAATCTTTGATACTCGTTCTCCATGACTCGTCTTTGTGAGCACATGGCTTTAGGATTGGTTCTTTTGCCATGCGCTTCTCTGTCTTGTTGTAAATGATCTCGGTTTGTGGGCAATGGAGGAGTCAGGAGACATCGAAGCAAGTTCAATGTCAGTAAAATCTTTGGTTTTTAGAGACAATCGACAGTAACTGTCAAAACAAATAAACAGTTTATAAATAATGGAAAACACTCTCTCTGTGTGTGGCTGTTGTGTTTGCTGGTCACTCTCTCTTCTCTCTGACGCTCTGGCAAGACTTTTTAGGTCTCTCTCTGCCATTCCCTCAACGAGAGACAGGTGTTAGAGATAATTACTGACCCAGGTGATGAGCCTTACCGCACTCCTCGCCACGCAGACAGACACATGACCACACCCCTTGCCACATACCCCTCCGCTGACTCAGGCCAGGGCAACATTCAGCCTGCCTACTTGGGAATGGAGGTCTGTGGGGATTTACCCGCGGAGTTGGTCCCATTGAGGTCCTCAAATCGCCCCAGTGCTAGCCACGCTTGCCACAACCCGTGAGGTAGAAGGAACGAGGTGGGGAGCCACTGGGGTGGCTTGCTTTCTTACTGAAGGCAAGCCGTTACGCTAACGCTGCCATTGTAAGTTTCTTGCAGTGAGAACATGACGCATCCACAAAGATGTCTCCGTGTGGGCAGAGCCCAGGCACGAAAGACAGTGATTGTGGCTGTCAGAAGGTGAGAGATAACTGAACACAACCAGGAATAACACACAGATGGAAAGGCATCTTTAAAACGACACGCCTTTAAAAAGATGTTTCCATGTTTGCCACTCTTTTAGAATATACTCTTTTAGGAATTATACTCTTTTAGAATATACTCTTTTAGTTTGTTCTACCAAAGCGCCAAAGAGGTGAATGCAAGCCGTGGGAATTCAGCTCAATGAATAGCGAGCACTTGGCTCGAAGAGAAAATCTGAATGAGCGGTTCATGACGCCAGCTCCTTTATACCCGTATGTTTGGGGAGTGGCATGCAAATACCACTTGCAAATTCCCATTGGCCTTTTATCAAATATCAGAGGTGTCTTGGGCTCCCAAGAGTGTCCCCTATTGTCACTTCATCGACACAACGTCGAGTGAGTGACAGATAGGGAAATCATTATGTCTATGCTGCCCTACAAAGGCAAAACGCCGTAACATCATGTTTGGTCAAAAATGAGTTAATGTCATTTTTGGGGTATTCAAGACCTCCTTTATCATGTGAATAAATATTGTGAGTCAATTTGATTGTTTTAATGAGAAATTAAAGGGCTATGACAACCGTAACATCCAAAACCATACGAGAAACCACAGCAGAACGCCGTAACAGTTGTTACGGCTCTTAGCCTTTGTTCCGGCACGCTGAAGTTGAGTTAAGGTGTTCTGACTTTGTTTCGCCTGGCATCAAGAGAGATGTTACGGTGCCGCTGTGATGTTACTGTACTCTGGCTTTGTTATACTGTCAAAGATTACCGCTTTTATTGTCACTAAACTGC
Source organism: Xyrauchen texanus (assembly GCF_025860055.1). Lineage (NCBI taxonomy): Eukaryota > Metazoa > Chordata > Actinopteri > Cypriniformes > Catostomidae > Xyrauchen > Xyrauchen texanus. The sequence continues at coordinate 6,513,881 of NC_068317.1, forward strand.
GTGAACATACACACGACACATCTTTGAAATAAAGTGTAGACTGCCGACTGCTTGTTTGTATTATTACTCTGTGATAGCGATGTGATAGGGCTGATGGTTCAGATCTGTCAATGTCAGTGACAGCCCGAGCTTGCTAAATTTAATCTGTGTCACGTAAATTAGCGCTAACGTTGACGCTGACACTCGCCTCACATCAGATGCTGAAAACCAAATATTAAATACAGAGGCATCCTACCTTTCCATGCAATCCGATATAATCCATAGAAGATATAATCCATAGCAATGCACGCCATCTGCTGTATCTACAACAATCCATACGTGTTTGAGCCATATTTCCTTCTTGCAGGTGTTCACGCCAGATTTTACAGCTGGTTATCGCTAACGTCCGTACAAAGTAGGCTAACCTAAATAGTAAAAGTAATTCCAACTTTTTTCGGTATACTCTGTCTATATTATCTCAGAATTAAAAAGTAGTAATCCAAGTCGAAGTTCGTTGACTGAGCATCTTGAGCAGTTTGGTGGCCCTTAACCCTTAACCCTTTAACTGTCACCCTCCCCTTTTTTCGCATAGACATGAAAATCACTATCCATGTTATGTTCCCTGTTGTCTTTTTGTTTTTGTACTGTTATTGTGAAGTTTTGTTTAGTTCCTGTTTTGGTCTTTGCAGTCCTTTTGTAGTTTCTCTTATGCTGTCATGTTCTCTGTTGTCTTTTGCTTCTGTGCTTTTATGTTGAAATTTAGTTTAGTTCCGCCTGTAGCCTCGACCGTCCCTGAGCCAGCGCCTGTAGCCTCGACCGTCCCTGAGCCAGCGCCTGTAGCCTCGACCGTCCCTGAGCCAGCGCCTGTAGCCTCGACCGTCCCTGAGCCAGCGCCTGTAGCCTCGACCGTCCAAGAGCCAGCGCCAGTGGCCGTGACCGTCCAAGAGCCAGCGCCAGTGGCCGTGACCGTCCAAGAGCCAGCGCCTCTCGAGCCTTCCAGGGCTCCTCCTCCCGAGTCTTCCAGGGCTCCGCCTCTCAAGCCTCTCGAGCCTCCTAGGGCTCCGCCTCTCAAGCCTCTCGAGCCTTCCAGGGCTCCGCCTCCCAAGTCTCAAGTCTTCTAGGGCTCCTCCTCCCGAGCTTTCCAGAGCTCCGCCTACCGAGTTTCCCGAGCTTTCCAGAGCTCCGCCTTCCGAGTTTCCCGAGCTTTCCAGAGCTCCGCCTTCCGAGTTACCAGAGCTATCCAGAGCCCCGCCTCCCGAGCCTCCTACGGCTACACCTCCCGGGCCTCCTACGGCTTCACCCCCCGAGCCTCCTAGGGCTCCGCCTCCCGAGCACCCTGAGCCTCTAGCGCCTCCTACGGCGCCATCTCCCTCGGCTCCGCCTCCAGAGCCTTCCAGGTCTCCGCCTCTAGAGCCTCCTACGGTGCCACCTCCCTCGGCTCCGCCTCCAGAGCCTCTCGAGCCTTCCACGGCCCTTCTCCCCGAGCTTCCTACGGCTCCGCCTCCCGAGCCTCCTTCAGCTCCACCTCCGGAGCCTCCCTCAGCTCCGCCTTCTGAGCCTTCCAAGCCATCACCCCCCTCGGCTTCGCCTCTCGAGCCTCCCTTGGCTCCGCCTTAGAGGTCCCCTTTGGCTCCGCCCCACGCGGCTCCACCGGCCTCCCCAGTGGCCACTCCTCCTCCCAGGCCCTCTGAACCAGTCCTTGCCCCACGGCCACCTCCTAGGCCACCTAAACCTGTCCCTGTCCTGTGGCCACCTCCCAGACCTCCTGAACCAGTCCTTGCCTTGTGGCCACCTCCCTGGCCTCCTAAACCTGTTTCTACCCGGTGGAGGCTCCCCAGGCCACCTGACCCTGGCCCCGTCTCACACCCCGATAGACTGCCTGCCTGCCCTCTAGGCCCCCCTGGTCTGCCTGATTGCCCCTTGTGCCCCCGTGGACTGCCTGATTGCCCCTTGTGCCCCCGTGGACTACCTAATTGCCCCTTGTGCCCCCGTGGACTGCCTAATTGCCCCTTGTGCCCCCGTGGACTGCCTAATTGCCCCTTGTGCCTCCTTGGACTGTCCCTGTACCCCCTTTGGTCTGTCTGTTTTCCCCCTGTTCCAATCCCTCACCCCTTGGACATTTATTTGTGTTTGTTGTTCTTGTTGTTTTCTTTAGGACCGTCTGGAATCTGGTCCTTTTGAGGGGGGTTATGTTATGTTCCCTGTTGTCTTTTGTTTTTTTTGTACTGTTATTGTGAAGTTTTGTTTAGTTCCTGTTTTGGTCTTTGCAGTCCTTTTGTAGTTTCTCTTATGCTGTCATGTTCTCTGTTGTCTTTTGCTTCTGTGCTTTTATGTTGAAATTTAGTTTAGTTCCTGTTTCCTGTTTGGTTTTTGTAGTCCATTGTAGTTCTTTTTATGATTGGTTTTCCACTGATTGTTTCTCCTTCCCTGATTGTTCCCCAGGTGTCCCTCATTCCCTTGCTTGTTCCTGTCTGTATTTAAACCCTGGTTCTTTGTTCAGTCTTTGTCAATCGTTAATGTTTGCTCACGTTGAATGTCGATGTTCTGACCGTTTTGTATGTTTCCCCAGCCCGTCGTGGATGTTCCCTGCCTGTTCACTCTTATTTTGTTTGCCCGTCGTGGATGTTCCCTGCCTGTTCACTCTCATTTTGTTATCTCATGTTTAGTTTCTTTTTCCCATCGTGGATCTTTCTTTTGTTCCCAGTTTATCTGTTTTCACGTTGTTATTAATAAAACTTGCATTTGGATCCGCACCTCCTGTCTGCATTCCTGCATTCGTTACAATCCAAACTTAAATGGTTGTATTTCAAGAATGCTTTGTCATATATACCTATGGACAAGTTGTGTTCCAAATTTTAGGTTGATATCTCAAAAAATTAGCTTTCAGTAAGATTTTATTTGGGTGCAGTAAAAAACTTGGAATGAGCAGTCTCTAATCTCTAATGTATTGGTCCAATGTTTAATTAATTATTACTCTATATCTTGCATTTAAATACATATACCTTTGTATTCAATTATAATTAAATTATCTTTATTGTGAAAATATTTATTGTATTTATTCATACTGTACATACTGTACTGCAAAGTAACTTATCTGTTATACTGTTTAACTGTGTTAGTGTTGCCGCACTATCCTGATCATTATAGCACTAAATAGGAACAACCAAAGGTCTTCTATATAATTTAAAACAAATACCATGATGACTAGACCTTGGTTAGGTGTTCTTATAATGGATGTAAGTATGGTGAACAGCAAGTAAATATTGATTATATGTCAGTTACGGCCTTTTGCCTTTGCATGACTCCTGATTTTTGGCACATGATACAAAGGCAGAGTACAGTAACTGCCAAACAAGGGTCAAAGGTCAATTTTGAGCTCAAGATTTTTTGCATAAAAATATTTCTTCAGTATAGCAACTAGTTGTGAAATTTTGGGAGTCCTACCTATAATACTTTTGTCTGGACAAAACAGAAACTTTAAAGTCATTTTTCTCAGTTTCACACTCTAGTGAGTTAAGGTCTTTTGCTTTTGCAGGGCAGTATGGAGAGTCCTCATAATGATAGCTTTACCAACATGTGTGTGTGTGTATGTATGTATTTATCACTTTGTGGGGACCCATAAGGATAGTAAAACCATAAATGTTTTACCTTGTGGGGACATTATGTCGGTCCCCATGAGGAAAACAGCTTATAAATTATACTAAACTATGTTTTTTGAAAATGTAAAAATGCAGAACGTTTTCTGTGAGGGTTAGGTTTAGGGGTAGGTTTAGGGTTAGGGGATAGAATATATAGTTTATACAGTATAAAAACCATTATGTCTATGGAAAATCCCCATAAAACATGGAAACACAAAGTGTGTGAGTGTGTGTGTGTGTGTTTGAGTGTGTGTGTTTGTGTTTGCTGGCATCTGTGGAGTTGCATTAGCCTGGTTTAGGTCCTATTTAGCAGACCACTACCACCTTGTCTATGTAAATGTGGAATTGTCAAACCAAACAAAGTGAATGTATAGAGTGCCACAGGGATCAGTTTAAGGGCCGCTGCTTTTCTTCTTTTATATGCTTTCTCTGGGAGATATTGTCAGGTATCATGGAATAAGTTTCCACTGTTATGCAGATGATATCCGTCATCTCCCTTCCCCTTTGGCGCCTCACCTGCCAACACTGCCTGTTGCTTCCCCTGTCTCATTTGCCACCATCATTGACCCCTTTGCGGACTGCTCTTGGCTGGGAGTTACCGTTCTATGGACCTAGCCCACGCTTTCTGAGGCCGTTATTATCTGTGGATCTTATCCTGTCTGGCTCAGTGCTTGTTTATTTCCCAATAAACCGTGGTGTACCCTGCAATTGAGTCCTATTCTTTCTGATCCCTGACACATTAACCAACATCATATGGAGTTTTGTGTTCCTTGCCACAGTCGCCTTCAACTTGCTCACTGGGGTTATAAATACAGTTATTATTGAATTACTTATAATAAAACACAATTCACAATCATATTTAATCAAACTACACAGTGATGACTCTTAAGACATTATAGATATTACAGTTTTATCTTCTGTTAATGCCTGATCATCTGTAAAGCTGCTTTGAAACGATGTGTGTTGTGAAAGGCGCTATACAAATATAAATGACTTAACTTGATATTTTTTCACCCGAGTTGGCCTTTCACTGTCCTGTGACTGAACACTAGACCTCTTAACTAGAGCAAAGCTCCGCCACCATGATAATCTGATATGGCCTGTTTCTCAAAGACCTGCTTTTCAATGTGGACACCCAGATGGTTAGACATTATTACTTCTATTTGGTTTCACTACTAAGACAGAGGCTAGCAAAGAAGTTCAAAACAATGATATCTGGGAATACTGACAGTACTTTAACATTGACAGAGCATTAGATTACTGGTAGATTACCAAAAAGTGTACTTTTCTGTAAATGATTGTAAGCTCTGTTTTTTGACTGCTACATCTTAAACGCAGTGCTATGTGATATGTCATATGCCTAAAGGCAGTGGACATGGCCATAAACTTTTGGTATTGTTGTGCAAGTTCTGATATGCTTTAAATCTAGATGTGCAGTAAATTGGTTGACGTTTGGTGAAATTAAGATTATACATTCTTGCAGTTGGTTGCCCCAAACAATCGAGAGGTACAAGGATCAGATACCTAAGTGAAGGATAATACTTAATGTAGCAAATTAGTTTAAAATGAAGATTAAATGCTCAAGGCAACTGGAGTTTTAAGCAAACATGAAGGAAGAGGAGAGTAAAGATGCAGTAAATCCTTAAGATGCAGAATTTCAGCACCACTGGAAATGAACAGGGACTGATCAAACTTTAATTAAAGTTCTCCTTTAATTTCTGGTATTTTATATATATATATAATACAGTGGCGTGCACAGACCTCAGCAGGGACATGGGCGTATGGGTAAAAAAAGGCACATTTTTTATTTTATAGATTTTTTCGAGAAAAGAAAAAAAGAAACATTTTTTGCTTTCTGAGTAGTTTTTCTTGTATTATAAACATATTTTTTTCTCATTATTTACTTTTTAACAAATAATAGCCAATTCTGTTATATTCCTGACAAAAAGCACCATATTTTACACTTTATTTTCAGACATGGTCTGTGATAACCCCATGTTTTTGGCATGTGTCATATTAAAACCTTGGTCTTTTCTAAAGTATCTTGGAGTACTGTGAGAGTATCATGAAATATGAATATAATCATTCAGTACCATGGCATTACCCTGGTACATTTACATTTACATTTATGCATTTGGCAGACACTTTTATCCAAAGTGACTTACAGTGCACTTATTACAGGGACAATCCCCCCAGAGCAACCTGGAGTTAAGTGCCTTGCTCAAGGACACAATGGTGGTGGCTGTGGGGCTCGAACCAGCAACCTTCTGATTAACAGATTACCAGTTATGTGCTTAGACCACTACACCACCACCACACACTGGTAATAGCACAGTGTCTTTTTATTATAGGGCTCTAATCTTTTTTTTGTCTCATCACTCTTTTCACTTTCTCATCTCTGCACTTTCACTTTATCATTTTATCTCTGCTGCTTCCATTCTGACCTCATCACCATTTTTTGGAATGTCATCATGGTAGACCACATGTCTAAAAATGGTAATACCATGGCATTTTTCTGAAAGTGATTAGTCTATTAGTTAAACAAAAAACAAACTTGGCTTTGCCTGAATCAGACAGCTCATTCAGTTAATAGCAGTATTCTATAAAAGACATGTTCAATTTCTATCACTGAAAACAATGCAACTGCTGCCAGTATAATTAATAATGCTGTCTCTACACTGTCTCTACACTGCAGGTGTTAACAGTTTATAAAAAAAATGGGAGGATCCTGCGTGGTATGCTGAAAAAAAGTGAGTTGTGGCACAAAGATCAAAGACGTCTGTCCAGTGCATGTTTACATAGCCTCGAAAAACAACACGTGAACAGTCAGATTCAGATTGGGTTGAAGACCTTACACGTGCAGAATAAAACAATTGAGATTTTGGTATACTGTGCACATCCCTATAACATATGATTTTGGAATAGTTTATAATTAAAAAGTAGGCTATATATAACAGGCTATAAAACATTGCTCCAAACTTTTCTTCTGTCAATTTGAAAAATCCAATCAAATCTGCATCCTGTACCACATAAAGGTGAACATTGTTATGTCATGTGGGCCTCCATGGTGTACTGGCCCATGGGCTTCTCCGTTCTTAATCTTTCCTTGTTAGTGACATATTATATATTACGGTATTCATGTTGTCTGCATTGCAGGCAGAAAATAAATGAGAAAATTACTGTATGATTGCTCTTGAGTCACTAAAATAATAATACATAAACTTGTTTTGGCATACTTTTGATGTCCTGTGCTGAAAAAGAAATCATCAAAATAATTATAAACTTCTTGCATCAATAGCCCAACATTGGTGTTGTTTTAAAGACTATACAGGCAATATAACCAACTCTTACCAGGTGCTTTTTAATTTGCTGACAAATTAGAAGTGTTCCATTTCCATAACTTATGTAATGTGATTATTTACTCTACACAAACTGTCAAACATATGGTCAAATTATTGTGCCAATTGGAAAGTTTGCAAGTAGAAAACAACACATTATTACACTCTCAAATTAAATCAATATCAAGTAATGGCCTGGAGAGAAAAAGCTTTTAGAGTTTTTATGTTGTAAACAGATATCTTCTGTCGCTTTGTAACTTCATGAAACACAAACAGAATAAAAAACAGCTGATGCTACGTGATGACACTTCAAAATTTAAAGCCACATTTTTGCTCCCTCAAAGGGCTCTGCTGTGGGTGGGGACACCATTTGAAAGCTTGTTCCAAATGAAAATGTTCCTTTCAGAGTACCCACTTCAAGGGCTCTGCACTTTGGAGTGAGTAGGTCATAGGGAGGATCACTTGCGAGATTCCAACCATTATTGTTAAATGCATTTCTGGTGCCAGAGCATCTGACATCAGATCAAATTTACAAGTGTTGACTAATGCTAAATTTAGATTTTCTAAAATTGTTATTCATGTAGGCACTAATCGATGTCCGGCTTCGCCAGTGGGAGGTCACTAAAAATAATGTTAAAGAAGTGTGTGAACTTGCAAAAATGATGTCAGACACTGTAATATGCTCTGGGATATTAATGAATGCATTCATGACCTCAAGACTAGATTATTGTAATGCATTTCTGGGAGGATGTCCATCAAGATAAATAAATAAACTTCAATTGGTTCAAAATGCAGAAGCCAGAGTGCTGACTAGAACCAAGAAATATCATCATATTAGCCCCTTTTTATAATTTTTACATTGCTACCTGTTAAATTTCATATTAGTTTTAAAATGTTGTTAACTATGTACAAAGATTTGAATGGTCTAGCTCTGCAGTACTTAAATTACCTTCTACCACTATTCCATCATGTTCATTATGATTGCAAAATTCTGGCCAGTTTTTTTTGATATTTTAGTTCCTAAAATATCAAAATCCACAAAAGGAGGCAAATCATTTTACCATTTGGCTTCTAAACTATGGAATAGTCTCCCTAACACTGTTCGGGATGCAGGCACACTTTCTCAGTTTAAGTCTAGACTAAAGACTCATCTATTTAGCCAGGCATACACCTCATTTATCCTCCAACCCACAATTAGGCTGCTTTAGTTAGGTCTGCCAGAACCAGAACCAGAAACATGTATCATGCTCTATAACTCTGAAGAAAATTTAATGTCATAAATGCTAATATTATTATATTTGTTTCCCTGTCTCAACCTTGGGATTCATAGTTACCAGATCCACCTCCGTTCCTGCTTGGTGTCAGACTCCACTGCTGTGTGTCTCTGAGAGATGATGACTAAATGCAGAAGGTGCCAGCCAGACATCACTTCAGTCTATTACGATAGACTTCAGGAGATGAAGTGATGCCAACTCCAACCATAAGGTATGTATATTGATATAGAGATTAAAGAAGATTAATTATGCGGATGTACTTTATAATATTTCATTTGACATGTTATATATTTTACTCCTGTCTACTGAGGTACTTCAAATTAACATGACTTGCATTTGAACATCATATTTTCTTGCAAATCTGCATCATTTTTTTCAGATAAATGTTTCATGTTTTCGTTGAAGCAAAGAATTGGTGTTTGTGAGTGCCAATGAAGAATACACCTCTTGCATACTCCAAATACCTGTTAATGAGACCTTACAAATCCCTTACAAAAAATCTAAAGCTCTGGCAAACTAGCCATAAACATGACACAAATTTGCCACTTAAAATGCAAATTAGCTTGTGATTCGCCACAAATATTTGTCAGAAATTATAAATTACAAAAAAGTGGTGAACCATCACAAGGTTACCCATTTCAGAATTTTATTTTTACATAGTGTTTACACAAATTTGGGCCAGTGTTATACTGAGAGAAAAAAATTTAGTTCATTGACATTTGCAGTGTGTCTGGAGAGAGAGTAGAGGGTGATACAATGAGTCGCAAGCCACAAAAAAATAAATACATTTAATTTGTTGTATTTCTAATTAATGAGAACAATTAAATACTGTATGTTCAATGGTGTTACATTTATTTAACACATTTACCCAATTCCACATTGGTTTCTGTGCGATTTCTATAGACTGCAAATGAGTGAAATATACGTTTGCACTATAAATTTCAACCATCTTAATTGTTGAATGTTTTCAGCCATACAAAAAGTGCAAATAATTTTCATTAAAACGTTATTCTCAAAGTATCTCCATCACATTTGCCAATTTGTAAATATTTGTACATCTCTAAAGTGTACATACAGAAAATATTCTATGTTGTGTAGCTGAATCAGCTCTATATTCTTCCACCGTTAGGTAGCTGAATCAGTTCTATGAAATATTAATAATCAATCATAACTTGTTATAATCAATTATGAATATTTGGATCAGTTAATCGGGTTAACTTGATGTAGCTACATTAACATTACAACCAAATACTCGGTTCATCCCGTGAACACTCAATTTTGGTTATTAATTAATTAATTACTAGAAATGTACATTTCCGGGCAAGGGAAATGTCTTTCTTACTAAGTATTAAGAGCAAGTAGTCAAAATCTATGATTAGTGACTTTAGATATGAGCTTGAGACACAGACAACTTTACATGTGACATGAACAAGACTTTATTAACTAGACTAAACATTTAAACTACTCTAACATACATATACATACATTCATACAGTTTACCAAGGGAAAGAGGGCTGAAGCAGAATACAGGAAGGCAAGAAGTTATAGCATTGTTTGAAGTTCAGCAGATCAACAGCCTGAGCAAACCATCATATTAGTTCTGACACGCCCTTTTAGAAAGGGGTTAAGGATACTTAATGTATCAAATAATGAGACTAAGTTTGATACTTGCATGTCCCATTTGAATTAAACTGTCCTGATGCAATTTGTTGAGGCTCCAGTTGATCTTTGATGTTGTCTTGATGAGAGAGAGAACCAGTGGGAGTCAGAGACAAGGCCGTAGCCTGGCGCATGCTTGGGAGTCCTTGGGGCCTACTAGTTTGGCATCATTCAGCGAGAGAGTGAGAGAGCACAAGGCTCAGAGAACCAGAAAGCAAGAGATAAGCGACAAGAGAGGGCTAAGAGAGAGAGAAGGCTAAGAGGAAGTGGATAAAAGGGAGCGAGGAAGTGGGCGCAGCAATTTTATACCCTCAGGAAACAGGTCCCACCTCTCATTGGCTCGACCAATAAGAAGGGTTTGAGTTCTAGGCGGAATTTGGTTTATTGCTCTTTGTTGTAAAATTGCCCATTGCATGTGCAAGAAAGAAAATAGGAAATATACTTGTAATACTAATATGTTGTTGTTATCGACATATCATGTACACAGTCATTTCAATCTTCAAAATACCAAGTTATAGAGACCAAATATGCCACACATATGATTTTGGTTAACCATAGTATGCAAAGTCTGAAACATTAACCCATTAGTTTGCAAGAAAACATAGATCAAGCACATTTAAGGGAAAATGTGAGATGGCACATTAGATACATGTCAATATTTATCACATGGATATATAGAATATATATATATAGGATTAACAGGGTTCATTTCTCTTTCTCAGTAAGAGAATGAAGTGAGGGTCAGCACTTCTCTGAACATTCCTTTGGAGGTCGTAAAAGTCTCCCTTACTCTGGGCATGAGAGAGTTCCTTTGTCAAAGCTCATTTGCATGTTTATGACAGTAAGAGATTTTGGGCTGAATGACTCAAAAGATAGTAAAACATCGCGTAATATCATTCTACAGAGATCTTATATTCGAATTCAGCTCGGACAAATCGTAAGGTTTAATTTGATACCAAGAAACATGTGTTTAGTACACTTAGAAAGGGAATATACACTGAGGCTATTAAATATGAGGCCTCAGAGTTTAAAACACACAACGAAACAGTTCTAACGAGTTTGATATACCTCAGAAATACACAACATACAGGGATTACACGTATTTCATTAGCAATATGCAGTTCTGTGTTTAACTGAAAAACACACACACACACATTTTTACGCTCAAAGTTTCCCTTCCTGTCCACACGATAAGCACGTGGTGAGCATGCGGATGTCACATGCGTTCTCTGTCAATAGTTCATTGTCTCTTTGTCAATACATTTATTGTGCTTGTGGAGACTGGTTGGCTTATTTCAGTAATTAGGGGGGTTTTTAACAGTAAGTTCTTGTTTGTTCGTGAATCTGTTAAGGCCACTGATCCTCCGCCATACCTTACAGCTGATATTGCACAAAATGTCCAGAAATGCATGTACACTTATCATATGTGTGTACACATATGATTGCAATAAATATGCATCAATTTTCAAAGAAATGGTTTGTAAACTAATTTCACTGGGTTAAATGAGTAGCTCCAGGTAAAGCCTTCTGCTTAAAGAGCAGCAATAGAGGAGGTAAAAAAAGAAAAATTTAAAAGGTCAAGTAAAAGATAGCAAAGGCACCAAATGCTAACAAAAATTTATGCAAAAGACTCAATCACAGAGATAAGCACAATCTAACACATGAAAACAAACAAATTACAACCACTGTGAATGGGAAGAGGTTATGCATTTAAAGCCTTAGATATACATAGTAACATCAGGTCAGCTGCTAACTTGAACTGTATACACACATTACCCATTATTATAATTCATGAGAATAGCAATAACAATAATAGTGGCTTGTTGACAACTTAAGAGTAGTTCACCCAAAAATTGAAATTCTCTCATCATTTACTCATGCCATTCCAGGTGTGTATGACTTTCTTTCATTTGCTGAACACAAACAAAGATTTTTAGAAGAATATCTCAGCTATGTAGGTCCTTACAATGCAAGTGAATGGGTACCAACATTGTTAAGCTCCAAAAGCTAATAAAGGCAGCATAAAATTAATCAGTAAGACTCCAGTGGTTAAATCATTATCTTCAGAAGTGATATGATAGGTGTGGGCGAGAAACAGGTCAATATTTAAGTAATTTTTACTTTAAAGCTCCACTTTCACTTTTACATTATTCATTTTTTTTTTTTTTTTTTTGGGCAATTTTCATTCTTCATGCATATCACCATCTACTGGCCAGGTAGGAGATGTTATAGTAAATAGTGCACTCACTGAGTCTTGCAGCTACTATTTAGAGCCTACGCTTTTAGTGGGTCTTACTCCAGAGGTATTTTACCCATTCATTTTCTCATAGGATTTAAAAAAATCTTCTCAGTTCTCAGCCATGAAACAAACCAATCAGTTCCAAGATGAATCACAAAAATACAAACTTTGATCTGAAATAAAAGAATATGAAAATTAGAATAAAATAAAGGTACAAGACAACATACTTAACATAAAGGGAATGATTTACTTATTCCTTTGAGAACTTTGCATGAAGTAATCAAATGGTACAATAGAAACAACGGCATAATATTAAACTACAGACTTTTATTCATTTATTATTAATATAAAAACAATATAATATAATATAAGTTTATTGCAAAATATGTAGATGTATACAAGTATATAAGTAGTTTGACAATGTAGGAAGAACAACTTGATTACAAGTGGTAACCTCCAATTGGTAAATTACATTTTTATTTGTTTTTGTTTTTTCACCTGATCTAACAATTAAAATTGGTTTTGTTGTTGTTACTTATGTATTTAGGTTGATTCAGTAATGTTGGTAAAACTGCCACAAATTCAGTAATGTCAGTAAAACTTGCCACAAATGTTTGCCAGAAGTTTGCATCTCTTTACCACTAGTGGTGAACCTCCGGCAAACATCTGGCAACAATGGACAATTTGCCACAAGTTTACTGCAAAGCTCATTTGCATGTGAAAAATATCAGTGGCTGAATTTGCAGCAAGTTTGTGGTAAATTTGCTATTAACTCTCCATTTTTGTGAGCTGTTCCCTCTCTAGTCTAGAGTAATCAGAGGACAGTATTGTGTTCCACCAGACCAACAAGAGATACTGAAAAAGATGAATTAATAAACAATAAAGATGCATGACTTCCATGCCACCCATGAAAAGCATAGATTGAAATTCATAATATTAATATGTTAATCATATGTGCTAGTGTTTATCCAAATGTACAAAAAAAATGTTTTGCACTTTGTGTATACTAATCCCTACGAATATAAGCAAGATCACCCTGGTCTGACATCACCCTCACTCTTTCAGCCAGAATATATCACTGAAACTGCTCACTTATAGGAGAGAAAATGAATAAAGTACAAAAATAAATGCATTCGAAATGGGTGTGCTTTGCTAGAGGAACATGAAGCCAAGAAGTAATGAGATTTCCCAATTTCTCCCTGGTTTGGGAATTCTTAAACTAGCTATTTTTTTGTATTCATTACCAACATGCTACAAAACTGAGGAAACTATGTGGCAAACAATGTGGCATTGTGTGGGAGATGAGTCTCTTAGAGATGCAATCAAAAGTGGATTGCAGCTATAATGTTTCACCAAGGCATATTGCCTCGATTTCACTAGAATATCTTCCTCTCTTTCCCTTCTTTGCCCTCATTTATTAAAGCTTTATAAATCTACTTTCGACGATAAAGGATATAATCAAATAAGTTTGAGTCTTATATGCAACGAAAGCCTTTACTGGGTATAAGGTGCTTTTTTTATTTGAATAATTGAAATGTTAATAAATTGAATTGCATTCTCAGACATTTATGTTGTTGCATAATTATGGCTTCACAGCAAAAAAAATACATATATAATTTTACTTAAAAAGTAAAAGTAGTAAGTTTAAAAGTAACTTACTTGAGAAGATATTTTGTCTAGTTTTCAGAGAAATCTAACGAAATTTAGTAAAGTATATGCAAATAACAAGAAAAAACTATTTGCAAATGGGATAAGAAAACTTTGGCATTACTATGTATCACTCTGTTGGATCTTTTACTCTTAAAGGTGCACTCAGTAATTTTTTCCCCAGTTAAAAAAGTTTTACTCCTAAATAAATAAATTGTCATTTTGAAACATGTGTATAAAATCATGACCACACACATGAGACGAGGACTCTAGTCATATTAGTAACATTATAAAAGCTGTATTATTCTACATGGAGAGGGTCCCCTCATGGGGGCTGCCATTTTTTAATCACATGAACTGAATACTATTCTCTTAATCTCAGTAACTGCTTTTTTATTGGACACGGCTGATTGTGAATAGTGAATTTCTACAATGCCATCTAAAACTAAAAACTGTTGATTTTGAATGATGCAACATCCACAACACTAGATGTCACTGTAAGTCCAAGATGCCATGAGAAAAAAGTTACTGAGTGCACCTTTAAGATTCATCTTTGATCATTGGAAGCTTTGTATTGATTATTAATAAATTGATTAATTATGTAATTGGCATGATACATGTTTAACTAATAAATTAATTCAAACCTTGATTTATTCTGAATTCCTATGAAAAAATTATTTCCAGTTAATTATGAGTCTGATGTTAAGGCAAATATCTGTCCATGATAAGAACATTACACCAAGGCCCAAGAAAGAGACCAGCATTAGGTGCATCATCTGGCACCATCAGATCTAGACGTATTGCTCATTAAAGCAAAACAATATTTGGGTTAGAACAAGCAGTAGGGCTGCACGATAATGGTGAAAATGTTAATCCCCATTATCCTGTCATTTGATTTGATTTTTTTTTTCTTTTTACAAGGCTGCACGATTTGAACAAAAAAAAAAAAACGTACCATTGCCACTGCTTAAATCAATTCTAAAAGAAAAAAAGAAATAAAATTACTTATTATTAAACAGTGGCTCTCGTGTTGAACAAGGGTGTTGAAACTACAAACTACTAAATTATTCCTTTTGACCAAAGTTAAATCTTGTTTTGCCAATTCTTTACTCTGTAGGGTGTTCACACTTGACTCATCTTTTAATATCTATTCTATATATTATTATTATTATATGTCAATACACAATAGTTATATACTGTAATATAGCAATATATTTCTGTAATAATTTAGCACACAGAATTTCTATATAGTCTCGAGCCTTTATTTTGGCTGAAGCCTAATTATTTTACCAAGCCTTATTTGTTGAAGGAAGACTGTAGTTATTTCTGTGTGATACCAGGACAGGTGACAAGAGCTTTGTGCTCCTCCTTCCATACACTCCTCCTCAGTGAAAACCTCTCATTAAAACCTCAGTGCCATGGGGTTACTTTAGATTTGTTTAGACACTTGTAATAATGCGATCAGTGCACATTGGTGCTGCACTCGAACTCAGAGCACAGCCATTCTGTATATAATCTTTCAAACATAATCAAAGCATGAGATGGAATTCATTTCATGTGTCTCGAGCACAGAACTGCTTTGAGACTGCAATAACACCATATCATTATCCTCATGTCTGTTCCAAATTTGTGTACAGCGCACATCCAGTAATCGTAAACATCTGTGGCTCTGTATTTCAGAGCATGCTCAAAAGTAAAACGCTGATTGGTCGGTGGCGAACTTCTGAAGAGTGTGTGATTGGTCAGTTGAGGTGAAAATGGATTACAAAAGAGCTTGCCTGTAATGAAAATTAACAACAATTTGAAACTTTACCTGGCTTATAAATTCTGCTTGCTAGCTCTCCAATACCGTAGACGGTTATGCTAAATTAACCATGAGAGGCAGAAAACGTGATTGCGGTTAAAATATGATTAATTGTGCAGCCCTAACAAGTAGTAGCCAGCCAGACTTAATAATATTTAGTAAACCCTTCTATGAGTGGGCTGGCTACATTGTTTACGAGAGATACTACATGTTAACCAAGCTAATATATGACTATATGTGACATCAGGTCCACAATGAATACAAGACGAGGTCTTGTGAATTGGAGTCAAATGAATGTAATAATGGAAACAGATTCTGTATAAAATAACCAAAGAGTTAAAGACATTAAAACCACACGTGTAGGGCCGCAACAACTAATCGATAAAAACGATAATCATTGATAGTGAAAATCATCAACAACGAATTTCATTATCGATTAGGATTTATGCGGCGAGTCACTTTACAGCCCAGTGAAAATGTTGCATGATAAAACAGGTTTGAAAAATGATGGAGACAAATTGAACCAGAAAAAACATGACCCATGAAGCCCAGCGCATAAATATTTATAAATACTTTGAAGAAGAGCATAGCAAGCATACAGTTTAATGTGGAGTGGTTGCTGCATCTGGAGGGTTGAAACAGGACGTGTGCTGTTTGATGCCCTTAAATAGTTGTTTCTAAATTTGCAACTTCCAATTCCATTCGCAATGGATAAAGGAAGTGCAATCGTTGTGATTAAACTGTGTAACATCATTTTATATCAGTTTCATGGATATCACACTGATGTCACAGAGGTCAGAGTATGCTGTTTTTTTTACATGTAACCACATTAATACAATGAGCACCAAGATGAGACTTTTAAGCGCAAGAGTGAATGTAGCTACACTGCGTTTGTAGATGATTGTACTATAGCCTATTAAACTGTATACAGTGCTGAATATAATGTATAATAATGTTAAACGTCCTGATATGTGATAGTCCTGATAATGTAAAATGTAATGTCTTATTTCACCAATAAATGTATACTATGGCAAATATTATTTCACTGAATTAGCATGCAAAAACAAAACTTCAAATGTATGTAATCAGTGACAGTGTAGCATATGTATATAACATAATTATGCATTTTTCAGCTGGGCAGAGTTATTAATATTTCTATTTTGGTGTCACCATTGTCATCTGCTGGGCTTATTTTTGACCCACTCCATCTCTGATGAATCATTTCACTCTTTAATGAACAGTACTTAGTACTAGTTTTAAAAGTAAAGGAAATGATTTAGTTTTTTTTATATGTCCTGAAAATAATAATAATAATAATAAAATCAAAAATAACTTCATCATTCATGCATTGTTCAAACTTTTGTGAGAGTATAGAATCGAGAATTCAGTACAGCAAATCAAACCAAATCCTTACACCCTTTATCATTTCAGTTTATTTAATGCACATTTTAATAAAATACAGAAAAAAAAATGTTGTTATTTATCCAATTAATCGATTAATCAAAGAACTAATTGAAGATTAATTGATTATCAAAATAAACATTAGCTGCAGACCTACACATGTGCCAGAAAAGATGAACACACAAAAACCTTTGCCACTCCATTGGATTCTGTTGTTGCCCCAGTGGGGTGGCCCTCCTTACAAGTTTAAATTCATCTCATGAGTATACGTATGCATTCTTACATCAAGTGTGGCCCTAGCAAACATGCATTATGTATTACTGAGCGATGAAAATTAACTGCAGGCTGTGCCAACCAGATAGCGAGGGCACCTCATGGACCACTGCCTGAATCTCTTCAATCTGATAAGATTTACTCCACAGAAAATTATCTACTGCCAACTACCGGCCAGACACAAGGGATAATTCACTGGCCACTGCCACACCTCGGTCTTAGGATGGACTTTGCCTGTTCGAAAAGCTAGTAACACTTTGCTAACCACTTCTTGCATTACTCCATACCATCCTGAATACATAGACAATAAATTATGCCAATTAAAGCCTTTAGCAGCCAAGCAGCAGACACTGAATCTACCCACACCCTTGCAGTCAATTTGAGATTTTAGAGACACATAATCATTAATCTTACAGCTCAATCCCTACCCAAGTCCCAAGTATTGCCTACTAAATAAGATGTATCATATAATGCATTACTTGTATTACACATATAACTAACTATTATTGCCATTAAATTAATTCTGTATAGCCAGGAACTAGCTCCCCAGCTGAGCCTTGTTTCTCCCAAGATTTTATTTTCTCCACTATCTGGGGTTTGTTCCTTTCCACAGACACCACAGACAAAAAGGCATAATTTTTCAGTAAAGTGTTTAAATAAAACTGTTTAATGGGGATTGTAAGACATGAAGGTTGTAAAGGTTACAGGGCTGACATAACCTAGGGACATTTCTTCATGTCTTTTATATGATACATAATGTTGCGTTATTTCAGTGGGATTCGTTTTATTAAAAATAACGTGTTAAAAATTTACGTAATTAATCGTAACGCCCCAGACCTAATAAGGAAGATTCCTGAGAAACGCAAGCTTGTAGTACCACCTGTTTACTCCAGAGGGAAGTAAGTGACACTTCAGCTGTATGGGCAATGCACAATTGCTTTCTCAGCAAATATTTGATATGCGATTATATGCAATTAATTGTGATTAATTAATCAGGACACCATGTAATTAATTAGATTAAAAATGTTAATCGAATGACAGCCCTAATATACATACACACACATATATATATATATATATATATATATATGGGCTGTCAATCGATTAAAACTTATAATCGAATTAATTACATGGTGTCCCGATTAATTAATCGCGATTAATCACACATACAAATATTTGCTGAGAAAGCCCTCATATACCAATAATTCAATATATAATGATGAAATAATTATACATATAATTTTTTCATATTTAAAGATAACTTTATATATATATATATATATATATATATATATATATATATATATAATAAACAAATATTCAGATAATTCAAATGCTTTACATTCTTGTGGCAGAAGAGTTCATCATTGATAAGACAATATAAAAAGCGGCTTTATAATTCAATGTATTGTTTACTACCATATTATTGATCATAAGTCAATCATTGACATACAGTTCACAGCAATCCATTACACAAGTGAATTTGTCAGTCAGTTGGAGATTTATTGTGAGGGTTTGTTAAGGGACCCGTCAATGTACATCTGCATTAGACTTTTTTTTTTTTTTTTAGAAACAAGCCACATAGTACACAATACTACAGATATATTTTACAATAATGCCAAGACATTATATTCATTACATAGTGTAATGGTTTTCAATGCTTTGGAGTTGTTGGAGGTACAAAGAGTATTTAAATAATAGAACTTTTTTAAAAAAAAAAAAGTGCAAATAGGGGCTTTATAGACATAAATTTACACTTATGTATAAAAAAACTTGGCAAGAAAAATAAACAGATTAATCAGAAAATATTAACTTAAGTTATCAAATCTGTGAAAACCAAATAAAACGTATTTATAAAGCAAAGACAAACTAGTTAAAATAGAGGTACGTACAAACAAACAAACATTTCATCTACAGCATTACAGAAGGAGCAACGTGGATCTATTTCAGGGAGCATGTTTCTTAAATAAAGATTGACTGGGTAAAAACAGTGTAACAGTTTAAAGGACACATTCTTAACCTTGTTGGTAATTAAATATGCATGAGGTAAAGACCGTACGACCAGCGTCAGACATGCTTGTGTCGCGTCTCGGGTGTGTTAGCGTCATAAAAATAAAATACTCAATCTTTAAACACGTCTTAAGATCCCTTAAAGATCGCATTTGCGCTCCAAGTGTTTTGAATGCAATAAATTGTTTTCTTCACTGTATAAACTGTGTGTTGCTCACACAGCTGAAATTTCGATTACTGCCCTCTGGAGTAAACAGGTGGTACTACAAGCTTGAATTTCTCAGTTAAGCAATGCAATGAATTTTTTAACGCGTTAACTTTTGTCAAATTAATCGCACGTTATTAACGCGTTAAATCGACAGCCCTAATATATACATATATATATATATACACTCACCTAAAGGATTATTAGGAACACCTGTTCAATTTCTCATTAATGCAATTATCTAATCAACCAATCACATGGCAGTTGCTTCAATGCATTTAGGGGTGTGGTCCTGGTCAAGACAATCTCCTGAACTCCAAACTGAATGTCAGAATGGGAAAGAAAGGTGATTTAAGCAATTTTGAGCATGGCATGGTTGTTGGTGCCAGGCGGGCCGGTCTGAGTATTTCACAATCTGCTCAGTTACTGGGATTTTCACGCACAACCATTTCTAGGGTTTACAAAGAATGGTGTGAAAAGGAAAAACATCCAGTATGCGGCAGTCCTGTGGGCTTAAAATGCCTTGTTGATGCTAGAGGTCAGAGGAGAATGGGCCGACTGATTCAAGCTGATAGAAGAGCAACTTTGCCTGAAATAACCACTTGTTACAACCGAGGTATGCAGCAAAGCATTTGTGAAGCCACAACACGCACAATCTTGAGGCGGATGGGCTACAACAGCAGAAGACCCCACCGGGTACCACTCATCTCCACTACAAATAGGAAAAAGAGCTCACCAAAATTGGACAGTTGAAGACTGGAAAATTTTCCTGGTCTGATGACTCTCGATTTCTGTTGAGACATTCAGATGGTAGAGTCAGAATTTGGCGTAAACAGAATGAGAAAATGGATCCATCATGCAGTTTGTTCCGGCCCTCAAATCTGATTGGATGAGAGACGTTCCATGAGCACTGAGGGTCTCACACCATCAGCAATTGGACGCATCACTGTGTGTATCATTTTGCATGTGTTTATGCCATTCTAAACTAAAGTGTAAGAGCAGTTCATATGTGTTAAAAGCTACTGTATGTGTGTCTCTTGCACATGTACGGAGCACTTTTTTTTTTACATTACATATGTTAGCCAGCAGGTTGTGGCAAAAGATACTTTTTGAGTGTAATATGAGCCAGTTAGGTGATGTGAAGTGAATCTGCGTTAGTCAGTGTTTACATACAACCGTGCTCCATGATCGCTGTGTTACTTCTACAATACTAAAGCTAGAAAAAAGCTTTAAACCGCTTTAAAAAAACTACTTCAGCATTAAGGCTCATCACAGCTGAGAGACACAACAGACTGATTAATTACAGAACTTAAGGCGATTACCTCTTACTGGAGTTTCCACATTGGAGAGTAACTACTGTTCAAAATGGCGGAGAAGATTGCGGTGTCTAAAGTGAATGACTCTTGTGCACCAGCTACAGTGTAATAGGGAAAAATACCCCAGCTTGGATGGCTATTATTCCATGGAGAAAGCTGACCTTCAGAGAGCTGACAGCATCTCTGCTTGGGTGTGGCAACAGGTGATCACACACGCTCCGTCTCTCTCTCACTCTCTCTCTCACACACACACATCCATCTTTGTTCATCCAATAACTTGGTAGAAACAGCACAAGCCATGATACTGTTTATGAAGTGATATTTTTGAATTACTAATGAAGGCTGGATGCATCATTTGGTTTGAACCAGCATTGGAAGATTCTGATCCGCCGCGTAATAAATTTGTTCCATGCATAAATGCTTTTTTATGACTATACTCAGTTTTTCCTAATGTTTTTACATTTACTTGTTCATTGAACTGTTGTATATAAACACTTATATGGCCCTAAATCAGCACTGCTGTGATTACCTACGGCCGAATCACAGCAGTGCTGATGTAGGGCCATATCGCAATCTTGCTCGTGTGATATTGCTTATATATATATACAGTTGAAGTCAGACGTTTACATACAACTTAGCCAAATACATTTAAACTCAGTTTTTCACAATTCCTGACATTCAATCATTGGAAACATTCCCTGTCTTAAGTCAGTTAGGATCACTACTTTATTTTAAGAATGTGAAATGTCAGAATAATAGCAGAGAGAATTATTTATTTCAGCTTTTATTTCTTTCATCATATTCCCAGTGGGTCAGAAGTTTACATACACTTTGTTTGTATTTGGTAGCATTGAACTTTAAATAGTTTAACTTGGGTCAAACATTTTGGGTAGCCTTCCACAAGCTTCTCACAATAAGTTGCTGGAATTTTGGCCCATTCCTCCAGACAGAACTGGTGTAACTGAGTCCGGTTTGTAGGCTTCCTTGCTTGCAAATGCTTTTTGGGTTCTGCCCACAAATTTACTATCGGATTAAGGTTAGGTCTTTGTGATGGCCACTCCAATACATGGACTTTGTTGTCCTTAAGCCATTTTGCCCTTTGGAGGTATGCTTGGGGTCATTGTCCATTTGGAAGACCTGACTGCGATCAAGCTTTAACTTCCTGGCTGATGTCTTGTGCTGTTGCTTCAATATATCCACATCAGTTTCCTTCCTCATGATGCCATCTATTTTGTGAAGTACACCAGTCCCTTCTGCAGCAAAGCACCCCCACAACCATGCTTCATGGTTGGGATGATGTTCTTCAGCTTGTTGCCTCACCCTTTTTCCTTCAAACATAACGATGGTCATTATGGCAATCTTGTTTTATCAGACCAGAGGACATTTCTTCAAAAAGTAAGATCTTGTCCTCATGTGCACTTAACTGTTGTCTGGGTTTTTATGGTAGTTTTGGAGCAGTGGCTTCTTGCTGAGCAGCCTTTTAAGTTATGTCGATATAGGACTTGCTTTACTGTGGATATAGATACTTGTCTACCTGTTTCCTCCAGCTTCTTCACTAGGTCCTTTGCCATTGTTCTGGGATTGATTTGCACTTGTTGCAGCAAACTATTTTGGGTAGCCTTCCACAAGTTTCTCACAATAAGTTGCTGGAATTTTGGCCCATTCCTCCAGACAGAACTGGTGTAACTGAGTCCGGTTTGTAGGCTTCCTTGCTTGCAAATGCTTTTTGGGTTCTGCCCACAAATTTACTATCGGATTAAGGTTAGGTCTTTGTGATGGCCACTCCAATACCTGGACTTTGTTGTCCTTAAGCCATTTTGCCACAACTTTGGAGGTATGTTTGTGATAATTTTCCATTTGGAAGACCCATCTGCGATCAAGCTTTAACTTCCTGGCTGATGTCTTGTGCTGTTGCTTCAATATATCCACATCAGTTTCCTTCCTCATGATGCCATCTATTTTGTGAAGTACACCAGTCCCTCCTGCAGCAAAGCACCCCCACAACCATGCTTCATGGTTGGGATGATGTTCTTCAGCTTGTTGCCTCACCCTTTTTCCTTCAAACATAACGATGGTCATTATGGCAATCTTGTTTTATCAGACCAGAGGACATTTCTTCAAAAAGTAAGATCTTGTCCTCTTGTGCACTTAACTGTTGTCTGGGTTTTTATGGTGGTTTTGGAGCAGTGGCTTCTTGCTGAGCAGCCTTTTAAGTTATGTCGATATAGGACTTGCTTTACTGTGGCTATAGATACTTGTCTACCTGTTTCCTCCAGCTTCTTCACTAGGTCCTTTGCCATTGTTCTGGGATTGATTTGCACTTGTTGCAGCAAACTACATTCATCTCTAGGAGACAGAATGTGTCTCCTTCCTGAGTGGTATGATTGCTGCATGGTCCATGGTGTTTATTCTTGCGTACTATTGCTTGTACAGATGAACATAATACCTTTAGGCATTTGGAAATTGATGCCTAGAGCACTGAGTTTAAGGTAGGCCTTAAAATACATCCACGGGTACACCTCTAATTCAGTACACCTCCTATCAGAAGCTAATTGGCTAATTGTCTTAAGGCTTGACATCATTTTCTGGAATTTTCCAAGCTGCTTAAAGGCACAGTTAACACACTAGAATTGTGATATAGTCATTTAAATCTGTCTGTAAACAATTGTTGGAAAAATGACTAGATGTAGTCTAGTCATTTTCTCTACAAGAAGTAGATGTCCTAAACGACTTTTAAATTAAATCTGTGGAGCCGTTAAAAGGGAGTTTTTATATATATATATATATATATATATATATATATATATATATATATATATATATATATATATATATATATATATTATTATTATTATTATTATTATTATAAAAACAATTCTTCATGAAAATATTGTTAATATGACAAGAAGTCGCAGCTTGAACCACATTTTGCCTTACTGACACATAGCTAAATATTTCTGCAATCACAGCTAACGTTTTCATTAACTCGACTTGAACTCTGGGCTTATGAGTTGATGTGGGCTCTAATGTGTGATGGATGCAAATTGCATACTGTATATTGCTCTGAGGGTCTGGTAATGAGACAGTGAGTCACAGAAGGAATTACAGCACTGATGCTGATCAGAATGGAAATGTTATCTTTCCTGAACAGAAAGCCGAGACCCATTTTCTTCCCTCTCTGTGTATATCTCAATCTTTCACTATTAAGATGCTAAGCTGCAGCCCTCCTCTGGGCTTCTCTGTATCTTTGTTCCAAAAACCTAGTGAGCTTGCTGTCTACTGCCTACACAGGCAGCAAACTTCTAAGTTAGTATCCTAACTGAAAGATGACCTCTTCATCATAGGCAGCAACTTCATTTATCGCTCAAATGGCATTCCTCATGTGAAGCACATGGGATTCTTGACTCACAACAGATTCCAATAGAGTTTGACATGTTGCTAATGTTAAAAAAACAATATCAAACACAGTATAAGGAGGAAAGGGTAAATTGCAATGCTCAATATAACTGATGCAGTGATATGAAGTTCTGCTGTAAAAATTACCAAATGCTATTTGGGTGGGGTATAAGTCGACACGTGAGCCAAAAGTGTAATAGAAGCCCCACAAAATGGCATGCTTGTGTAACAAGTTCTTTGATTCTCTGCAAGGAGGAAGCGGGAGATGGCGAAATCCAACTCAAAAGGGTATTTATCTTTTCCAACACAAATAAGACCAAAAACACACATAAACACTGCTGCGTGTGTTTATCTCTTACACTGGCATCTGTCTCACTCTTAAATCTGTCTCCACTCTCACTGCAATGACAAACAGCTGTTAGAGACAATCAATGACAGGTGATGACCTTCACCATTCTCATCTCCCGATCTCGCTCTCCATTCAAAAGCTGGCACTTGACCATGCCCCCACCACCACAACTTGCTTCAGCAATTGTGTTTTTCATATCACATTTTCTTTTATGACACTATTGGTTAAGTTTTGGTTTAAGGTTTGGGGTACTGTAGGTAGGTTGGTTTTGTTGATTTAAAACTTGATAAAGCATTAACCTTACAAACCTCATCTGTTTGGAAAAACATTTAACTGGCTTTTAGTGCCACATAGTGGACATTTCACCTTGGAACTTCCGCAATATGTTATTTTGTAAAAATGTGGCCACAGTCATATATTTCATGAGAGTTAAATAAGCAATACTGATGATACCATTGTCAGATTTTATTGTTGATTTGACAAATTTTATAATCTTGACAAACAGTTATTGAGATTTCTGTCTTTCCCCATTCAAGTATAGGCTACAAGCTGTAGCCTACAGTACATGTATGCCTATTGACTACATAGAAAATGGCTCTCTAGAGGCATTGACAGAATGGCCGGCCCTTGAACGGACTTGCCTTGAAGGGATATTTTAACAATATTCTATTATCAGAAAATGTTTATAGCACAGACAAATAGTAGTCCATTTTAATTTAGTAAAATAAAAATAATAAAATACAAGTATAATAATAATGAACATTTCTCTTGACTTTGCATGCCTTCTGTGATTATAGTTTTCCTAATGTTGCCTTTTGAGGTGTCTAAGTAAGAAAGTAGCTTAATGCTTACTTTCTGGAACACCATTCCTTGGGAATGCACCTATGATATCTGCCAGCTCACTAGGACTAGACTCTCTATTTTCCCTACATCTTTTTCTCTCTCTTTCTAATTTTCTCTCCCTCATGGACTCAATGATCTCTCTGTAGCTGACAGATGGTGCTGTTAAAAATATTAAAAATGACAGTGTTGTTGTCTACAAACTCCAGCATGCAGTAATGAGCAGGGGACTGTTTATCAGCTGGGAAACCAGAGGGCTAGTTAACCAAACTCAGGGTACCAGGATTGGTTTCGAGTCGACAAAATCAAACCAATCCAATTGGTACCATGATGCTGCTCATCAACTTTCTCTGTCAACTCAGGCTTTGATCCTGAGTTTAGGATCTGTTCACGTGCACGTGCACATGAATGAGTGATGTTTGTAGCAAACAGTCGCGGGATACATGGAAAGAGAATTTGAAATTTAAACACAACTATTTTCTCAATACATCAAACTAATTGTACACATAATAAAATACAACAATACTCCATTTACAATAATAAAATGTGAATCTCAAATTTAAAATGTCTCTCCAAAATAGTTGTAAATATTAAAAAGTCATCATTGGAAGTCACGTGATGCCATGCTAGGAGCGGACGTGTAAACGGCGAGATTGCAAACTTTACTATTTTTTAATTCTTTTTATGTAATAAACCTGTGAGATTCGATACACCTTGCTACATATCAGTTCTTTGAAGTCAACATGGCAAAGAATTCAAAATCCTCGGGCTCTGGAGATATTAAAAGACACTTACGTGCTCAAGCTGAAACTTCTGACAGGCAGGAAAAATCCATCATCAATTGGCGAGCATGTCTGTGATGATAACGAAAGTTGTTGCTGACTTAGAAGATCTGGCTGTAATACGTTGATCGATTATGGCTATGAAAACAAAATTCTCTGAGTTTGTTACAAGATTGTCAGTTGTTCGATTATCTGGAGTCATCAGAGACGGAATTAGCTGCTAATCCGCTAGTGACCAAAATAGATGTGGAAAGTATTTTGAAATATTGAAGCCCTTGAGAATCAAAAGGAGCAAAAGAAAGCTTTCTTGGAAGAATCACAACATTTTCTTGGTCCTGTTCTTTGCGAATTTGACGAGAGAAATCTGATCTATTCAAGGAATCCAAAAAACTCCTAAATCAACAGAAGATCGCTTTTGCACTGATGCTTCCGGCCAAACAGAGAATAGCTAGAAACAATGGGGTTAGTAAACCATTTGGTGTTTCTCATGTTGCTCTTGAGTGGTTTGTCTCGCTGTACATACATTTGGCTGTCCGAAGAAGCTGGGCGCCATTTTTTGTTTCTTCTTGGCTGGAGTTTGTTTTGTGGAATAACACTCCTTCGGGACAGATGTGGATGAATCTGCATGTTCCTTGTGCTTATGCCTCTTATTGGCTGAATTAGTTATTTTCTGTTATGTAATTTTCCCTCACAAAATTTGTACAGAAGCACTGGAATTGAGCAATCTGTCAGCAAAGTGGGGGCTCTCAAAGGCGTACATGGACTTTTTAAGATTAGAGGGATGGACGATGGTTGGCGCCGACGTGCGCAGGGGTAATGCACACTTTTTTATTTTTTCTGTTTGTTTTGTTCAGTGGGAAGTTTGGGGTTTGATTGTTGCACTAATGGGGAATGTGATATTTATAATCTTGTTTTTGAAACACAAAATGTCAAATGTTAATATGTTTATAATTATCTCTCTCGACATGGAATTTGAATGGGTTGGGGCACCCCATAATAAGAAGCACGATTATTTATTTTCTTAAGCGTAAGAAATATGAAATAGTGTTGTTCAAGAAATGCATCTTTCCCTGTAGGAAGCTGAAAAATTTGGGAAGATATGGGGTGGTCATGTTTTCTTTAGTGCTGGCACAAGTAAGAGCAGGAGAGTCATTATATTGATTAATAAACATCTACAATTCAAATGTCTCAATAATTTTAATGATACATTTGGAAGAGTCATTTTTGTTTTAGCAGAAATTCAGGGGCAAATGTTGATTTTGGCTAATATTTACACACCTAACGCTGATGATCAGGGCTTTTTTTATAGATGTTGAAGGGATGTTGCAAGCTGCTGGCACCTCTTATGATATAATATTGGTAGGAGACTTTAACCTTTTGATGGACTCAGTCTTTGATCATTGTGAAGAAAAAGTATGTAAGCCCCCTGGAGGAACATTGGCCATTCACAGGATGTGTAAAAATCTTGGTCTTACAGATATTTGGAGACTTTTGAACCCATCTGGTAGGGTTTACAAAATTTTTTTCATCAGATTTTGAGAAGTCCCTCATTTCATCTGTTGTTGACTACTCAATTGGAAACATCTTAGTCTTACATCACACCCTGGTGAGTTTAGAGGTGTTGTGACATACAGAAGAAAAAAAATCATATAGTTGCTGCATATAGTTTCACTTTTACTAAATCCTGGTGTGGCAGGGCTGAGGGCGGGGCCGGGTCGTGATCCTACACATCCGGTCCCGTATTAGGCTAATCAAGCCTCTGAGGGATAAAGGTCTACTGCAGAGGGTCGTGCGGGAGAGAGAGATCATTGTGTGTGTTTATTTTGTCTTTTAGGTTTATCATTAAACCATTATTTATATCGTCAAGCCGGTTCTCGCCTCCTCCTTTCCATTGATTCCTTTACACCTGGTTATCAACAAATGTTAAAGGCTGAAATCAATGTGTATATGGAGACCAACTGGTCCTCAGTATCTTCTGTGGTTTTTGGCTTGGGAGGCACGTAAGGCAGATTTTAGGAGTTGGATCATAGTGTATGCCTCATTCATGAACAAATCCAAAGCATGAGAACTCATGGAGTTGGAGGGAAATATTAAAAGGGCCGAGGCACAGCTGAAGCACCAAATGTTGTCTGATAGCCTGAGAGAATTGACCCGATTGAAATACAGATTACTATTTTGTTACAGAAGGTGGAAATTTGGCTATTTATGGCAAGACAGTCATACTTTGAGTCATGTAACAAAGCAGGGAAGCTTTTGGCAAGATATATAAACCAGAGAGTCTTTTTCTGCCATTCCCTCAGTGAAATCTGCTTGTGGTAAAATATTTACCTCGGCCAGTGATATTAATAATGCTTTTAAATAATTATTTATCTCTATAGTTCCACGTCCTTGTCTGCTGATGACGATATTAGAAATTTTGTGGAACCATAAGAACTCCCTAAACTGACGACGGAGCAAAAAAAATCTCTTGATTCTGAAATAACCTTGGAGGAGCTAAGCGAGGTAATTAAGGCCTTGCCTACAGGCAAGGCTCTGGGGACAGATGGCTTTGCCGCCAAGTTTTTAGAACTTGTGCTACAGAGCTGGCTACACTTTTGCTATAAATTTATACAGATTTATTAAAGAATGGAAAGCTTTTGCCAACCTCAAGCCCAGATCAGTCTGATTATTTCAAGGAATTTGATAGTGTAGCGAAGTCCTTCATATGGAATGGTAAATGTCCCAGATTACATTTTAAAAAGTTATATAGGCTGATTGACAAAGGTGGGTTAGGCCTACACAAGATTTTGATTTATTATTTTGCATTCGGTCTCAGACACGTGGCTCATTGGTCGCTTCCACCTGAGAGAGGCGCTCCCTGGTTTTGTATTGAACAGGAAGTTCTTGCCCCTATTTTGCCAGTACAAAGCCTTTCTATTAAACAAACCAGAGTAGTTAAGTCACACCCCATTATCCATGTATGGACAAAATTGTCCAGATTGTTTAATTCGGACATTTATTTAAATATTGCATAGAGCATATGGCTGAACCCTAAATTGTCATATTCCCTGTATTAACCTATTGGTTCTCCATGATTATTTCTTCTGTGACGAGGCAGTCGAGGAATGTGTATCTAGTACACAGCTTTATTAACTCTTTCCCCGCCAGCGTTTTTAAAAAAAAGTTGCCAGCCACCGCCAGGGTTTTTGACGATTTTCGCTAAATTTTAATGGCCCGCAGAATATTTTCTTCCATGAATATATGAAGATGCTATATATCACAATAAAGATCTGAGCCTCTGCTTTTAGGCAAAAAAAACGATTTTATTTTATCTTCATTTGTTCTTTTTTTATTGCGACTTGAACAGAGGTCGGTTTTGTCAAAAAACAACATTTCAGACAAAAAGCTGATAAAAAGGCATGTTTATGTCTGATATTTTGAGCTTCTCATTACTCCACTTCTTAATGTTTGAGACGATCGCAGTCTGTTTCTTTGATCAAAGAGTTGCATACTCTTTCAAAACATGCGCAGGGGTCTTCCTTACCGTATAACACCTAAAACACGGAAACACGGAAAATTCCGTGTTTGGCGGGGAAGCGTTTTTTCATAAAACACGGAAAATTCCGTGTTTGGCGGGGAAAGAGTTAACGAAGAAAAAGCAAACTATCTCAGGATGTAAAGAAAAACAAAACACTGGGAACCAAGCACAGAACATGAAAACTAAATATGCAAGTACTGACACAGGAAACATGGAAACCAAGGGCTTAAATACACAAGGGAAAAAAACAAGGGAACGAGGAACACCTGGGGAAACAATCAGGGAATGAGAAATAATCAGGGTAAACCAATCAAGGAATAAAACTACAAAGGACTACAAAACTAACAGGAAACAGGAACTAAACAAGAATTTCAACATAAAAGTACAAAAACAAATGACAACAGCGAATATGACATAAATTGTGTATTGAAAGGTCCCCTTTCTGCTGGTCAGAGAGGATTGTGAAGGGGGTTACTACAGAACCCCCTCTAGATTATATAGGCTTGGTCTTAAATACATACCTACCTGCTGGCAATGCCAATCAGAAGATGGAGATACAATCTATATTTTTTGTGGGTGTGCTAAGATTTAAGAATTTTGGTTGAAAGTTCAGAGTAGTATGTGTGATGTTTTGAGTATTCAAATTTTACTTTGTCCCAGACTCTGTATTTTGGGTGATGGGCAGTCATAAATTTGGGGGATGTTAATTAAAAAAAATGGGTTCTGACCAGTCTCATGATCGGCATGATCGGCATGAGATCGGTTGTTTAGTTTAATTAAGTATGTTTATTATTATTATTATTTTGTGTTTTGTGTTCGGGCACAATTGTCTCCCTCTCTAATCGAGTCCATTCAGAACACCCTGAGCAAGTCAGGCTAGGCCAAGGTTGCACTGTTCATCAGTATCAACGACTACTAGGTCTCATGGCAACTGCGTCCTCGGTGATCCCTTTGGGCCTTTTTGCACATAAGACCATTTCAGTTGTGGCTCAAAGCCAGGGGATTTCATCCAAGGGCCAATCCCCTAGGCTGATTAGGGTTACGTGCCACGTGCTACGTACCCTTTCTATGTGGTTTAGACCCCGGTTCCTCACTTTGGGTCCCACTCTAGGTGAGTCTTGCCGTCGCAGGTAGCTAATGACAGACGCCTCCCTGAAGGGCTGGGTAGCGGTCTTAAGTGGTCGTCCAGCTCAAGGGGAACGGGAGGGTCGTCAGCTCGATTGTCACATTAACTGTTTCGAGTTGATGACTGTATTTCTGGCCCTGAAATACTTCCTCCAGAGGCTGCCATGTCTTGGTGCAGGTCGACAACACAGCGGTAGTCTCTTACATAAACCATCAAGGAGGTCTTTGGCTCAGGGCAAGCTCCTGTTAATCAGAGCAGCTTGTATCCCTGGATGCCTGAATGGGAGAAGATTTACTGTCCAGATAGAAAATACTGACGGGGGAGTGAAAACTCCACCCTGAGGTAGTGGAACAAATCTGGGTGAGATTTTACAGGGCAGAAATGGACCTCTTTGCCTCTCAACACACAGCGCAATGTCCCCTCTATTTCTCTCTGAGTCACCCAGCCCCCCTGGGTCTGGACGCGATGGCGCATACATGGCCCAGAATGCGTCTGTATGCGTTTTCCCCCGGTTTCTCCTTTTTCCAAAAAAAAAAAGGTATGTGCATG
This sequence comes from Xyrauchen texanus, assembly GCF_025860055.1. NCBI lineage: Eukaryota > Metazoa > Chordata > Actinopteri > Cypriniformes > Catostomidae > Xyrauchen > Xyrauchen texanus. Next base: position 6,545,223 of record NC_068317.1, read on the forward strand.
AGTAATCGACTTACTGAGTACAGATTCTGCACCATCTAGTCGACTACTAACCTTAACCCAAACAGTATCTGAATATCGCAAATTGATTTTTCTTTCCTTTGGGTCTTTTACCAAATCTCTCAGTTACAATTGAGTTGGGGGTTGCTGTTTAAATGTGTCGTCGAGGTGTTTGCAGATAGATGATGGCGTTTGATTTCAGGCAAAGCCAATTGTGGCAATACTTGCAATATTTTGATTCTTATTGAATTCTACTCAATTAGTATTCAGTTAGCCATGCATACCAACAAATGATGGTTGCCATTTATGGTGGAAAGAAAGTGCAAAATGGTACAAAAAACTGGGAAGCATATCAGTTTAGTTTAGTTTATTAAGATCCCCATTAGCTGCTGCAAATGCAGTAGCTATTCTTCCTGGGGTCTATAGACTTCAACACATAAAAAAAATTTCTTTTAACATAAAACCATACATTATATAGACAAAAAAGGAGTGTACACATTCATACATATCAATACAAAAAAATCACAATACACAGTTACAGCCCTACTACTATAGGGTTCATAATTTTCACAATGTTTTTCCTCTTTTCAACCATTATATCAAAAAAACAACACACATAAAATAATTACAATTATTCAAATGTAAATAAATAAAGTCTTAATCTTTTACGAAAATTCATTGCATTCATTCCCAAAATCAAAAACTGCGAAAGAGAATTCCATACCACCATTGCTCTATACAGCACCGTCTTTTGTATAAGGTTAGTTCGACACGGAGGTAACAAAAAGCGACTCTCTGTTGACTGACGAGTGGAATATTGATGCACAGCACTAAAAAAAGACAGTCTGCTATATAGTATTTCTGGCATTTTTGTAACAATAATTTTCCTAACAAAGTTAACAATGCAATAATTAATTCTACTTTTTACACTTAGCCAAACTAACCTAGTATTCAGGTCTCTAACACTTGTCCTGAAAGGGCAACTTAAAACTACCCGAGCTGCTTTATTTTGAGCAACTTGCAATTTTCTTAAATTCATTTCAGTTGTACTTGACCAGATAATTGAACAATAATCCAAATGTGATAGAACTAATGATTCTACTAGTAATTTCATCACTCGATTTGGAATAAATTTTCTACAATGCTTAACAACTGCCAGACTCCTGCCCATTTTCAATAATATTTGATTTATATGACTATTCCAATTTAACAAATTGTCCACAGTCACACCAAGTAGCTTTACCTCCGTGACCTGTTCTATTACAACACACCCCACAGTCAGACTCAACACAAGCGGATCTTTTAACAAATACTTGGATCCTAGCACATACATTTACTTTTCTCTGCATTGATCACCATTTTATTGTCCCTAATCCAATTTTCAATTAGTCTCAGTTCAACTTGTAAAATTGTATTAAGTTCAACAAGGGTTTGCGCGGACGTATAAATTGTAGAATCATCAGCATATAGAGCCATGGTGGAATTCTCTAAAACAAAAGGCAGATCATTTGTAAAAATAGAGAATAAGAGTCCCAAGACCACAATCAAGAGTCTGTATATCAGAATTACTCCCATTAAATGTTACAGTAAATTCCCTATTGGCAAGATAACTTTTAATCCATTCAATAGCAGATTTTTCAAAACCATAACAAATTAACTTTTCCAACAAATTTTCATGATCAAGTACATCAAAAGCAGCACTCAGATCTAACAATACTGTTCCAACAATCTTTTTATTTTCAATATCTTTTATCCAGTCCTCAGTTATCTGAGCCAAAGCTGTTGTTGTAGAATGTTCCTTCCTATATGCATGCTGATAAACAGAATTTAAATAATTTATACTAAAATACATACTGATTTGATCAAAAACAATTCTTTCCGTAATCTTACTCAGAATAGATAAAATACTAATAGGTCTACTATTTTTTCCCGACAGTGGTTCTTTATTATTCTTTATAAGTGGCATAATTTTAGCTACTTTCCAACTAGTAGGACAAATACCTTTCTCTAAACTTAGATTTATTATATAACGTATAGGCCTAGCAATTACATCAGCTACAAATTTCAATAATTTTGCATCAAGGTTATCAGCACCTGATGGTTTCTCTTTAATTACTTTTAATAAATTCTCAACAGTAGTAGTACTTACTCTTTCAAAGTCAAATTTGCATGTTTTATTTCCCATTATTTTATTACATATTGTTCTATTATTTAAATAACTTTTTTGTTTCAGATTCATACCTTGTCTTAAAGTTGAAACTTTATTCTTGAAATAAGAACTTAAATGATTTGCAATATCACTGGGTTTAGTCAAAAAGGATCCGGCAACTTCAATAAAAGATGGCAATATTTTAGTTCCCTTTACAAAAGGCTTCACTACGATGTTGCACTGCTAAGCGCTACTGGGAACAGCTTTCGCTGTGAGCCGAGCTGAATAATGTGTGGAACACGTCAATGAACATTGACCGGAATTTATAGCCTCGGCTGATGTAATCATTAGATGCACCTGAGGCCAGGCTATAAATGGATACGTCACCAGGTGTCGTCAGAAACTATTTTTTCAGAGCGATTCTGTTTCTGTTTCACACACCCTGTCAAAACTTTCTTTCCTCTGTTAGGAGTTAGAATCAGTTAGACAAAGTGCAGTGAACTTTGTTCTTTGTTCTCTTTTCTCTTCTGTTTAGAAAATATTATATATATATATATATATATTTCTAAAAAAAGAGAATGACTGAAAGCCGCAAACGGTGCGTGTTCCCCTCTTCTCGCTCTATAGCTGAAGACGACACACATCAGTTTTTGCTGTTTGTTTGTCCCAGAAGCAAGCGAGGCGAGCACAACGCACTCTGCCTGTTAAAGCAAATCGCAGTGCTCGCGTTGCAGCAGGGTGGGTGCGAGCACTGCGATTTGCCTTAACAGGCAGTGTGCGTCGTACTCGCCTCGCTTGCTTCCGGGAGTCAGCACTCTCGAAAAGAAGATCGTTCGTGGGGCTCTTGCATGGTTTTGGCTGAGGAGCAAGAGACGGGTTGATCCCTTTCTCTCACTCTCTCCCCAAACCCAGCTGTTTCTTCACATGATCTCGACGCTTCTCGGATCATGAGATGGATCGCTATTCTCTTCCCGCCTCCGAGCTTTCCGTCCGCGATAAAAAATCTACGGAGGAATTGCTCGATGTTGTTACTCGTCGCGGTTGCCAGATTGGTCTGGCCACGCAAAAAGAGACACCCAAACGCTCCAAATTAGGGGATAGATTTTTTCTTCCAGTCTAAGAAAGGGAACGCCTCATGGGTTCCTTCCCTTCTTTGATAAACCTCCATTAAGAGCTTTTTCGCTCATGGAGAACCCCAAAATAAATATATATATATATATATATATATATATATATATATAATATATATATATTTTTTCTTCCGTGTTCACATACCCTCGGCGTCATTATATTCGACTGTCGTGGGTGCTGAGGCACGGCGGTATTCAGTGATGCCGCCGGTCGAAGAGACGCTTGCGGGCTATCTCTCGCCGGGCTCGGCATCGTCACTTAAAGCCCTCTCTCCCCTCAAAGCCTTGTAGGACAACCTCCACTTTAGTGGGAAGGGCTTATCAAGCAGCAGGTCAGGCTGGTGCTGCTCTGCACACTATGCTGCTCTGCACACTATGCTGTTCCTCCCAGTTGGGTGTTTTTGCTGTTCCTGCATTTTATTCAGGACTCGAAACACTCGACAACCCCTCAACAGGAAGTGTTAAAATATAATACCCATCTCAGAGATCCTGGCAGCGTGGGAACTTCTGCCGGATATATTATTTTCTGTGGGTCTTATAAGGGCGTCAGGATTTAATTCACTCGCCGCTTTTCCGTGTTTCAACGGCATGTTCTCACTACCGTGAACCGGATTTCTTTTTATGTAAAAAAAAATATATAACTCAATCTCCTGGTTAAAGGGGCCATGGTATGTGTTCCCCTTCCAGAGAGAGAGTTAGGTTATTACACTAAATACTTCCCGTTTCCCATGGAGGGTGAGGGGTGGTGTCTGGCTTAGATCTTAAAGCTTGAACTACCCGTGGGTGTTCAAGTCCAAGATGATGCCTGTCAAGGCGGTCGTGTCTCAAGCCCTACAACTCGTTTGGCTGGTCACCATCGATCTTATGACGCACTTCTATACTTCATTTAGAAGTTCTGCCACAACATGGAAAGTTCCTGAGGTTCACTTCGAGGGCGAAGTCTTCCAGGGTCAGGTTCTTTCACTCAGCCTAGCCCTTTTTACCCACACATTCACAATGCATGATGTAGCGCTGGCTCCTTGCGACTCTGGGGCATCTGCATTCTGAATTATGTAGACGACTGGCTGATCCTAGCGCAGTTCCAGGAACTGGCAGTTCAGCACAGGGACATCGTCTTAGCTCATCTGTTTCTCTGGGGTTGAGGCTCAATGCCAAGAAAAGCGTCCTCTCTCCCACTCAGAACACTGTCTATCGGGCATCGTATGGAGTTCAATCTCAATGCGGGCACAACTGTCTCCGCTAGGATTGAGTCCATTTAGATCACCCTGAGCAAAGTCAGGCTAGGTCAAGGTTGCACTGTTATCAGTATCAATGATTTCCAGGTCTCAGGGCGAATGCATCCACAGTGATCCCTCTGGACCTTCTGCTCATGAGACCGTTTTTGTTGTGGCCAAAAGCCAGGGGATTTCTTCCAAGGGCCAAAAACCCTAGGCTAAATAGGGTTACGCGCCTCAGGCTTCGTTCCCTTTCTATGTGGTTCAGACCCCGGTTTTCTGCCTTGGGTCCCACTGTAGGTGCGTCTTGTTGTCGCAGGCTGCTAACGACAGACGCCTCCCTGATGGGCGGGGTAGCGGCCTTAAGTGGTCATCCAGCTTAAGGGGATAGGAGGGTCGTCAGCTCGGTTGTCACAGTCTCTGTCTCGGGTTGATGGCTGTATTTCTGGCCCTGAAATACCTCCTCCTGAGGCTGCCATGTCTTGGTGCTGGGTGGACAATGCAGCGGTAGCCTCTTACATAAATCATCAAGGAGACCCACGTTCTTGTCAGCTGTATTTCTGACACGTTGGGTTCTCCTTAGGGCCCAGGGCAAGCTCCTGTCACTCAGGTCAGTTATATCCCTGGATGCCCGTATATGGGAGCAGATTTACGGTCCATACCAACGGGGAGTTAAGAACTCCACCCTAAGGTAGTAGTTGCCCAGAGTTTGCCAGCAAGGGTTTTTGCCTCTTACTGATAGCACCGCGCTGGCCGAACAGGGCTTGGTTCTCGGAGCTAATCTCTTCCCTCGACGGCTCGCCTTTGGCGATGCCGAACAGGAAGGATCTTCTGTCTCAGGCACAGGGCAATATTTCATCCCTGCCCCAAATTGTGGAATCTTTCATGTTTGGCCCCTAAGGGTACCAACTGAGGGACACAGGGCTCTCTCCTGAGGTTATCGAGACCTTTTAAGTGCCGGGCTTTTTCCACTTGGAACACGTTTGGGTGAGATCTTAGGGCAGAAGAGGACCTCTTCGCCTCTATGAATAGCGCAATGTCTCCTCTACTTCTCCCTGAAATCACCCAGCCCCCTTGGGTCTGGACGTTAAAACACATACATGACCCAGAATGCGTCTGTATGCGTTTCTTTCCCGGTTTCTCTGCTCCGGGAGTCTTGGCAATGTTCACCTGCAAGGGTCTTGCCTCCTATTAATGGCGCTGCGCTGGCTAAACAGGATATGGTTCTCGGAGTTAATATCTCTCCTCGACGGCTCACCTTGGGCGATTCCGAACAGGTAGGACCTTCTTTCTCAGGCTCAGGGGCATATTCATCCCGGCCCGAATTGTGAAACCTTTCATGCTTGGCCCCTGTAGGGTACCAACTGAGGTTCACAGGGCTTTCTCCTGAAGTTATCGAGACCATTGCAAGTGCTAGGGCTCCCTCCCTTGGAACTGATCTGGGTAGGTTTTACAGGGCAGAAGAGGACCTCTTCGCCTCTGTTGATAGCGCAATGTCTCCCCGAGTCACCCAGTCCCCCCCCCTCCGGGGTGCTGATCGTGGTGGCGCATACATGGCACAAATGCGCCTGCATGCGTTTCCTTCTAATAAGTTCAAATTACAGAACCAGCTAACTGCCAGTTTGCTTCAGTTCTGGATTTTCTGTGGAAAGAACTGTCAGCGGGCACTTGCCTCGCCACTGCCAGGTTCTATGTGGCTTCCACTTCGGTTTGCCACGCCTTGGTGGGCGGGGTGCCCTCTAAGGGCATCCTTGCTAGGACCTCTTCATAGGGTAAGACCCCCTTTTTAAAACCTCTAGAGTCAGCGTTTGGTAGACTTCTGACTCTCAAGATGGTTTTTCATATGGCAATTACGTCTCTAAGGAGACTTGGGTACCTACAGGCTCTGTCTCTTTTGCCGGCCTGTTTTGAGTTGCCCCAGGTAGGACCAAGAGCATTCTTTGCACCCTCACCCTGACTACCTACCCAAGGTGCCTTTCTCGACCCTTGGCCAGTCATTCTCTAAGCCTTCTGCTCCCTGCCGTTTGTAATGCGGAGCAGCTAAAGACTACTCAGACTTTGTCCAGTCTGTGCCCTTCAGAATTATGTCCACCGCATTTGCTAGTGGCGTAAAGTCAGGGCAGCAGTTCTTCACTTTGAAGCTGTGACCGGGTTGTCACTTTGGGTGAGGGACCTTACTGCCCGGGCCTCACGGTAGCGTTCAAGCTTCGCCAGTAGGTTTTAGGGCGCACTCTTCCAGAGGGCTCTCCTCCTCTAAAGCCTTGGCTAGAGGTCTCCCTCTGCAGCAAGTTTGTGGTGCGGCAGGTTGGTCCTCTCCACGCACATTCATTAAACTTTTATAGTTTGGATGTTCTTGCCACTCTTGGCTCTTACGCCCTTGAGTTGACACCGAACAAGTTTGTGGTGCGGCAGGTTGGCACTCTCCGCACACACTAATCACATTTTATGGTTTAGATGCTTTGCTACTCCGGACTCTTATGTCCTTGAGTCGACATCTCAGCCCATGCCTAAACAAGTTTGTGATGCGGCAGGCTGGTCCTCTCCGCTCACATTCATCAGTTTTTATGACAAGTTTGTGTTGCGATAGGGTTCTCTTCACACACATTCATCAAACTTTATGGGTTAGATGCTTTGCTACTCTGGGCTCTTATGCCCTTGAGTCGACATCTCGGCTCATGCCTGAACAAGTTTGTGATGCGGCAGGCTGGTCCTCTCCGCTCACATTCATCAGTTTTTATGACAAGTTTGTGTTGCGATAGGGTTCTCTTCGCACACATTCATTGAACTTTATGGGTTAGATGCTTTGCTACTCTGGGCTCTTATGCCCTTGAGTCGACATCTCAGCTCATGCCTGAACAAGTTTGTGATGTGGCAGGCTGGTCCTCTCCGCTCACATTCATCAGTTTTTATGACAAGTTTGTGTTGCGATAGGGTTCTCTTCGCACACATTCATCGAACTTTATGGGTTAGATGCTTTGCTACTCTGGACTCTTATGCCCTTGAGTCGACATCTCAGCTCACGCCTGAACAAGTTTGTGATGCGGCAGGCTGGTCCTCTCCACTCACATTCATCAGTTTTTATGACAAGTTTGTGTTGCGATAGGGTTCTCTTTGCACACATTCATCGAACTTTGTGGGTTAGATGCTTTGCTACTCTGGGCTCTTATGCCCTTGAGTCGACATCTCAAGCTCATGTCTGAGACCTCTCGCGTTTTTGTGAGTACACTGCACAACCGTAGGGGTCCGGACAGCCCCAAGTGCGGCGGCGTGGGTATTGCGTTCCCCGTAGCGCTTAGCAGCGCAACATCGTAGTGAAGCCTTTTGTAAAGGAACGTCTCGGGTTACATGTGTAACCCTTGTTCCCTGAAAAAGGCGGAACGAGATGTTGCGCTGCTTTGCCGCACTGGGACGTCCCAGGACTGCTCTTCAAAAAGAAGTATCTGACGACACCTGGTGACGTATCCATTTATAGCCTGGCCTCAGGTGCATCTAATGATTACATCAGCCGAGGCTATAAATTCCGGTCAATGTTCATTGACGTGTTCCACACATTATTCAGCTCGGCTCACAGCGAAAGCTGTTCCCCGTAGCGCTTAGCAGCGCAACATCTCGTTCCGCCTTTTCAGGGAACAAGGGTTACACATGTAACCCGAGACGTTTTTCTTCCCATTATTGTATTAAGCATACTCCAAATTGTATTACTATCAGATGTTGCCTCTTTGATCTTATTTTCATAATAATTTCTTTTTTTTGTTCTGTTTAATTTAGTAACAAAATTTCTTAATTTCCTATACTTATTCCACAGGATACTGTTTCCTGATTCGATAGCTTCAGTCTTTAATTCATTTCTCAGCTTAATGTGATCCTTAAGTTCTAAATCTACCCAAGGAGCAGCAATAGTTCTCACAGTAATTCGTGTCAATGGCGCATATTTATCCATGATTGGCATTATTGAACTAGTAAAAGCCTCTAAGGCACTATTAGGATCATCCTCAACTAATATCTTTAACCAATCAACATTTCTAACCTCTTCACAATATTAATTTTCATTAAAATGTTTAAATATCCTTTTAACAATAATTTTCTGCCCTGATTTGGGAACCTTAGTTTTCCTATTAATTGAAACTAAATTATGATCACTAAAGCCTACCGGCCTAGAAATTGCTTTTGAACATAAGTCTGCGGCATTTGTAAAAATTAGATCAATACATGTAGCTATTTTTGTGCCATCAGATCTATAAGAAACTCTAGTTGATTTTTTAACAACTTGTGATAAATTACAGATCTCTGCTAATGAAAGCAACTTATTTTGTAACGAACAGTTTTTCAAATGCCAATCAATATTCAGATCTCCTAAAAAATATATTTCATATTTTGTATCACAAACTTTGTCTAACATAGTACAAATCTTATCTAAATAAACTATGGGTACATTAGGTGGTCGATAACAAACACCGATTAGAACAGGCCGAAGATGTGGTAACTGTACTTGTAACCACAAAGCTTCTACACCCACACAACTAAAATCATTTCTAATTTTTGCAGGTATTTGATTTTGAACGTAAATTGCAACCCCACCACCATATGCATTTCTATCATATCTATACAGATTGTACCTATTTATATGCAATAATGAATTGTCTATATTTGTATCTAAATGAGTTTCTGATATTGCCAGAATATGCAGATTATTATTTATTAGTGTTTCCGAAATATCCTGAATCTTATTTCTCAGACTACAGACATTTAAATGTGCTATGCGTAACCCTTTAATATTTAATCCATCTTTTACCATAACCGTTGTATCTGATTGAACATCTGTCAATAGTAGAGCTGTACAACAACAAAAAATAACATCTAACATAAAAACATACAAACAAAACCACATAGAAACATACAACCAACCAAAACAACATACAAACATACACACCCACACTTATACATACCCCACTTGTCAACATTTATGAGCAAAAGCAATTGGCAGCCACGCCATCTCCTGACATAAACATAAATTATTTTCACATTACTCTGCTGTAAAGAACACATAAACAAACTTATAATCATTTAGTTATTATGAAACATTCCGTTCTACAGTCTCACAAAATTCTTCCTGCTACCTCTTATCGAGCCTCTTCCTTGTCTTGTTTTTCCAACTCAGGCTCTATGACCGTCTTTAAATATGTCTCTGCAGCTAGATTGTTGGGAAACTTTTTCGTATCTCCTTTGAAAGTCAGAATCAAGGTGGCAGGGTGAATTATGCCATGCTTAACTTCCGCACTCCATAGTTTCTTCCTCACGTCCCGAAAACTCGAGATATCTGGAAATAAGCGAAGTTTCATTCCGCGAACCTCTAGTACCCTTTCTTCTTTCGCAATCCGCACAATCTCATCTCTCACCACCAGCCTCTGCAGTCTTACTATCATTACCCATTGCCCAGATTTACTCTTAGATCCAACACGATGCGCCACCTCCACCCCTGGCTCAAGCTGGAGCTTGTCACTGAACAACTCTTTTAGCAGTTGAGACATATAACTTGTAGGATTTCCCTTCTCGACATCAGAGGTCAGGCCCATAACACGGACATTATATTTACGATTGTAACTCTCCAAGCGCTCAGTTTTCTCCTTAAGTTCATCATTATCTTTACGTAAACTTTCATTTACGCCCTCCAGTTTAGTTATACGAAGCTACACAATGAAGCCTCTATTTCACCAATTTTTGTAGCACAAACAAGCACCTGCTCCTTAACAGCATTAAGCTGCGGTTGAAGTCTATTAATCGCCTCTTCAAGTTCCTCTTTAATTATCCTGTGAATCAGAGAGGTTAATTCTTCCATGTTAGCCTCTTTAGCTGCCATGTCTGTAGCGATCACCTGCTGAGCAAGGTCCACTTCTCCGTGCTTTGTTTGTGCTTTTCTCTTCTTTGGGGGCATAGCATATGACGAACCTCAGGTTTTAAACAAATTTCATGCTAGATCAGAAAATCATATGTCATTACCACAGTTTTCGTCAAATTTGTCGGAGACTGGCGTTATCCGGCATGCCTAGTCTTCGTGCATGCTCACGTCACCAACTTTTCCTTTAAAAAAGTATTACTGCCCCATTTTGTCAGTTTCAGACTCTACCGACAGCCTTGTCTTCATAGTTGATAATGATCAGTGTGACCCCAGGGTGGCACAGGTGATTCTGGGCTGCTTATTAGACGTTCAAATAGAGAGAATTAAGCAGCCTGATATCAGTATGTGTATTTGCGTGAAATGTCTGAAGACCGGCAGAGTATATTTTCTGAAAGAACATGTGAAATGATAAAAATTGTATGTCCTTTATGTAGACTTAGAGTTTATATATGTGAATTACACTAATGCCATTTTCCCCCATTTTTATTAATGCATAACAAATAACATTGTTTGCTTAATAATTTCTAAACAATTCTTTTTAACTTTTATAAGTAAAACAAAATACTAATTTCACCGTACGTGTCATACTTGTTATTTTTTACTTTTAAACTTAAATTAAATTATTACATTTTTTTTGTGTGTGTGTGTGTGTGTGTTAGGGTACTCGACTACAAAATTACTCGATAGTGTCCATCCAAACGCAATTGCTGAAGCAACCATGTTATTGTATGCTACTTTTATGACACCTTCAGCTCATGTGTCATCTCACATGCTCTTCAGGACTCGTAACCCAGTTCTTTGCATCGCAAGTTCTTTACAATGTAACACTATTTCAGATGAGCTAATGTCCAATTTAATTACAACTAAACAAGCTTGAAAATATAATTAATAATGTAATGCAGAAGTTAAAATGTATCAACTTGCAAGTGAACTGTAATAATTTGTTTTACAAGGTGCTCTATTATTTCATGCACTCATCATTATTTAGTTACCTCTCCAACTCTGGTAGTTGCAGTGTTTCCTACAAATCTACAGTCTCTAATTGTGTGCCTGTTCAAGTCCCTCTTTCTACCCCTGTGTTTTTTCCTGCCTTTGTTTCCTAAACACCCACTGCAGTTTTGTCAAGCTGGCTGTCCCACTTCCCTTATGTCTTTTCTTGGAATGCCTTTGTCCACTTTAGTTCTTCCATGTTAGTTTGCTCCTGATCCTAAAGGGTTTGTCACTGGCCCTATTGGTCAAGAGCCTGCTCCTCAGCCTGCACATGGCTTTAAGTCTTGGCATCCAGACCTGAGCTTCAGTGTAAACATAGACCATGGGCTCACTTGGGTCCCTAAGATCTCAATGCCTAAGCCATATGTTACACAAGTGCACATGCCCCTGCATTATACATAGTAGTTTATAGATCCTCACAAAGGGGAGCAATGCTCAGATGCTGACTACTGGTACAAAGCCCATTTAGATGTGTATTTTCACAAAAGTGGAATATTTTGGAAGTAAGTCACGAGGGCTCAAATGTCACATAAGTGTTTTTTCTGTTTTAACAGTGGGTGGGGAACCGAGAAGTGGTTCCATTTAAAAAAAATACCAAAACCCAATTTATTTTCTACGACTGTTAGTTTCATTAACAGTTATCAAATGTGCATTTTACCAGAGATGTGGACACTGTACTAAATTACTCGGACACTTCCTGCACTACTATACAATGGTGCTGCTATTGAATCTATAGTGTGAAACATAATGTGTGACCAGTGTAGTCTGATTGTCAATAAGTCATTATCTCCGTCATGTTAACTCAATGTGTACTCAAAATACTACTGCAAAACTGAAAAAAAAATGCACAGGGGAACCCATCGCCCTACATCTACTCTAATACAATGGTCTCTTGTGTGTTTGTGTGTGTGTGCGCGCAAGTCTTTAGAGTGCGGGATTTTGGAAAGAGGGATTGTGGCTAATGCAATGGTTAAAATCGCTTACAGCACTTAAAGGTTAATTGTGAAACTTAGTCTGTTTACTGACTGGTTATCCATATGACAATGTGTAGTTAAAAATAAAAAAATAACAAATAAATAGTTTTGATGGGATAAGTGGTATTTTATAAAAAGAATGAATGAATGCAAATAAGTTATCCTCAGCATTTCTTAAAGAATTATTATAAAGAATTGTTAAGGGGAATTGGAATTGTAATCATTAAATTCCTTAAGATTCCCATCCCTTTAGGTGCATGTGGTTTTCTGTTATACATTTGGCAAAGTAGAACCAGGTGGACTCAGGCCAAAAAAGACTCGGTGAGAAAGAGTCAGTGAGACAGAAAAGAAGAATTAAAATTGAAAAAGGAATAGAGGTAGAAAGTGCTGTGTGAGGGTAGTGGGTTAAGGGCCAAATGATTGGACTTGGCAAGCTCAATGTAGGACATCTGTTCTTGTGTGCACAGTGCAGCTGAAATAGCTCACCTCTGGTTGTCCAGTCTGGCTCAGACCCCAACCATGCAGATCAGATTCAGTCCTCTGCAACCCAGCACGACAGCACAGATGGCCTAGAGTGTATTTGCTTGTGTATGCATGTATGCATGTCTACCTGTGCTGAGCAAAGAACTCCTTGTCAGTATATCATCCAGCCTTTCAATTTCTGACAGCATCACAGGAAAGCCAGGCTTGACAATGCTATCTCCATTCTGTTCAGCCAGGAACATGTGTCTTGTTCGAGCTTATCCTTATCAAACACATCACCAGTGTAACTGTAACAGCAGTAACAAGCTACAATTACAAGAAGCGCTGTAGCGTCACAAAATGCAACATGTGACGCATTGTATTGCATATGCAGCAATGGAGCCGAGGGAGTAATCAAACACACTCACATAAACCACCCTCTCTCTCTCTCATATAGTGTTGGGTAAACCAAATCATTTAAGTGAATGGGTTCTTATGGACAGATCATGTAAATGAACCGGTTAAAATGAATTATTCCCTTATACTTAGCATTTAGAAAAATCCAAATCCTTTTAGTTAGTCGCTTGTTTTGGATGGTTCATATTAATGAAGTAGTTCACATAATAAATCACATACCGATTCACTTGAGCCCCATGCAGCCTTAAAGGGACATTTTTATTGTATTGCTGCTGTATATCACTGTATCACTGTATTTCTGTTCAGTTATATAAAATATGTTGTTTTTTATTTTAGTGTATATTAAGTATACATATATGCTGAATATAATGTCACCCTATTTAACCCTAAACATTGTTGTCCTATTAATATCTTAGTAACCATGGCTGTAATATTTTATATATATATATATATATATATATATATATATATATATATATATTTTGCAGAAGCCATGGTTTTGCTACAGTATTACTGGAATATCCATCAGGTGACATTATTGAATTATGAAAACATCAGGAAATATTATGAAGTGGGTAATGTTGTTGAATGCATGGGTACATGTGAGCTCCAGTTTCTGGGTGAAATGCCCACAGAGAGGTGCCAAAAGCGAGTGAGTTGTTTTTAGCTGTAAATTAAGTAATACAGTGAAGAGGAATAAATAAGTAATCTTAGAGGGAAAATGTAACCTCCGAATCACACTTGTCAATGTTTATGCGATCATGATCCTGACATTTGCTGGTTTTAATGCGGGAACATAATCTGGGCCTCACATGCTGATGACAGAGACAAAACGTCATGTGACAGGAGAAGGTTAAAACACTTGAACCGGTGACATGGGGCCCATAAAATGCTAGTTATGTCACTGTGTATACTACAATTATAAAATTTAATTTTAATGTTTAATTTAAAATATAGAAAATGTAATAAAAAAGACTACAAAGGGACCCCTCATTAGAAGTTTAAAATAGACTTGGGTACTTTAGTAAAGTTAATAATGACAAATACTTTTTAATTTATACCGTTAGGATACAGTACATTTTGTGAATTATTTACAATAATCAGAACTCTCCAGTGCAAGTGATTTAATCACATTTGAGAGTGAAAATTACTGCTTGTGAATGTAAAAATTATTTGGGCACATGTTGCGAGTAACAGCTGATCTAATACCCAAAGTTATGAATTTATTATTGCAGCCTATAATCAGAATTAAAACAACCTAGTGTATCTTCTCTCATATACCAAATACTTTTAAAAGAGGCACATTCGTTATTTTTGCAGTAAAAGTGCCTTTTTTTACTCTCACATGTCACTCCCTCCTCTTTCTTTCATGTGCAGGCAGAGACCGAGGGAGAGATATACCATGTGAAGATGGTTTAAGCAGAATTTCTTGCTTGTTTTTTGTGTAAAAATTACAGACGGTGTTTTGAATAATGACGGATTCTGAGAAAAATAGCAAGTCAAATTACATTTACATTTATGCATTCTGCAAAGCGACTTACAGAGCCCTTATTACAGGGACAACCCCCTCAAGGACACAATGGTGGTGACAGTGGGGATTGATTACCAGATTACCAGTTATGTGCTTTAGACCACTACACCATCACCGCACAAATTAAAATGTGCGAATCCATAATATGTGTGATACAGTAAACAGTATGTCAGATGGCTGTCTGTAACGTATTCAATGGAAAGGAGGAGGCGAGAACCGGCTTGGCAATATAAATAATATTTTTAATGATAAACTTAAAAAGACAAAACACACACGACGGACATGCCCGTAAACAATCTCTCTCTCGTCGCACAACCGTCTGCCATCGGCCTTTATCCCTCTCGGAGGCTTAATAAGCCTGATAAGGGGCCGGGTGTGTATAATCACGACCCCGCCCCGCCCTACGCCCTGCCACATTTCTCCCTCGTTCTCTCAGGGAGCCCCCGGCCTGACGTACACCCCCCCCCCCTTTCCCTGGGGGAGGGCGTGCTTTAAGCCTGGTCTGCCGGCAGGTCATCCCCATCTACCTGGACGAGTGAGGGGACAAGGGGAGGGAAACAGAAATAATTAAAATGGGGGGGTACTTCCTGTAACAGTGTAGTACCCCCCCAAAAAACACTGTACAATTTAAACGAGAGGGAAAAGGCCAACGCAGAGCAGCAGTGAGAGAGAGAGAGAGAGGAGAGAGAGATAAAAAAAAACTACTCGCCGGTTCTCTGATACACCGTCGTAGTCCTTGATCACTTCTCCACCCTCTCAGGCGGACGACAGCCGCTTCTCCCCAGGTGGACCGGTGTCAGACTCACGACCCCCAGCGGAAAGAACGCCCCTCCGTGTTCTTGGCGACTCGTGGGGACACTCCTCCAGGCGGTCGGGGAGACACTTCCCTCCTCCCCTCGCGGACGGCGGTCTTCCATCGACCCCTCCACGTTTCTGGGGGATGGCAGGGCTCTCCTCCGCCCCTGGCAGCGGCTCCATCGCTCCAGGTGGTCGGGGAGTCCAGTCCCCACTCGCCTCGCAGACGGCGGCCGTTCACCGCGTCCGGCGGTCGGACTGCTCCCTCCCCCGGTGGATGGCAGAGGCGCTCCCCTGGGTGGAGGGCAGTGTCGAGTACTCTGCTATGGGCATCCCTCCTGCTTCCCGGGCTTCGGCACCAGTGTAACGTATTCAATGGAAAGGAGGAGGCTAGAACTGGCTTGGCAATATAAATAATTAATGATAAACTTAAAAAGACAAAACAGACACATGATGGCATGTCCGTTAACAATCTCTCTCTCTCGTCGCATCACCGTCTGCCATCTGCCTTTATCCCTCTCGGAGGCTTAATTAGCCCGATAAGGGTCCGGGTGTGTATAATCACAACCCCGCCCCGCCCTCCGCCCTGCCACACTGTCATTTGGACAAGTGCTCGTGGATTTATTTTTCTTGTATCATCGATGGTCATGAAAATTCTATAACATCATAACCACACATTGCAAGACTGTAAAAACCTCTTAAATGGCATACCATTGTTGATGCTTTATAACGAGACATCAAGCAACTGCATGGCTCTGCATCAATAGCTATGTTTACATGCAACCAACTAATTCATTTATAGCTCAATCAGGAAAATTATCTGATTGAGCTGGACGCGAATTCCCATTTGATTGATGATTAACAGAGAAGACGTCCTTTGTCATGTATGAATAATCTTTTGTTGTTGAATTCTGTAGTTATATTTTTAATGCATGCATGCTCTGTTGTGATACATTACTAGTTGTATCAACCTGAACACTGACTGTGCCCCTAAATACTGCTAAGCACATCACCCCCCAATCAAAATCATAAATGGATAAAAATGTTATCTACTATTCACAAGCAATATGCAAATATAATGCAGTTTACATATGTGATTATGCTAATGACGAGCAGTGAATTTTTGCAGCACTTGAAGTGGCTGATAAAAACAGGATGTGACTAAAGTTGCTTTGAAAACTGTGGTTCGAAAGGTAAAACGTTTGCGAATGTTTGCATTTTTTGGGGAAGTTTGCACATTCGCTATATGTAAATAGACACTCATCTGTGAAGGGCAATATGTAGTAAGGCTGTCAACAAGGCTGAGATACTAAATGATAATCTTTTACTTAAATATTGCCAAAATTCAAGTTATATTATTTTTAGATTTTATTTTAAAGACATTATTTCAGCTTGGGGAAAATGGTTACAAGACATCAGAGTTCACCCAATTTTTTATTTGTGTAATGCTGAGTTACCACAACATGGCACCATTGGCTTCATTTTGGTAGCTGCTTTAAATGCAATGAGGCAGTGATGTGGGATTTCTTGTGCCCTCACTATGGCGGCTAATTGAGTGTTGATTAATAATGTTTTTGCCTTAATAACACCCAAGCCTGTGCAAAGACGAACATGTCATTTTGTATGTGTGCCCCAAGTCATTTGGCCATAGGGGGTGGGGTGAAACTTGAGTTGACAGTTCTCAACACTCGTTCATGGAGAGAGACTGGGAAACACGTTCATTTCCATGCGTTCAAAGCTTGGCGAACACCCAACTTGACTCGATGAAGTCCCAAAGGGAGACAAGGGAGCGACAGGAGTGTTTGAACGGCCCAATTCCGTTCGCTGAATGGTGGCTCACCATCGACTTCAAAATGAACATGTCAGGTGGGCTGCGGCTGGCCAGAAGACTGTAGTCCTCTGAATGGCACAGATCTAATCTCCAAGCACTTGCATGTGTCGTGAACATGCAAGGGGAAAATAGTTTGTAAACCTCAATTCGAAGATGGAGGAAACAGGGCCTTTGCCCATCACCCTCACCAGCAAGCATTGCTGTGACTTACTTGGGGGAGACCGAGGAGAAGTCTAAACTGAGCCAGCATACATCAAACAAGCACTCTTTAATAAGATCCACTTGGTAGGACTGCAAAACCCATTGTGTGCAGAACCAACACATTCTGAAAAGAGTGACAAGCATGTCATCCAGGCCGCAAATGAAAAACGGGTAGATATATCAGTCAGCATCTCTTCTCCAGCAAGAACTCCCATGCAATCCATGAAGTGGGCAAAAACGAGTTCCAATGCTGAGCTATCTCCTGATAAAGCCCGAGAGAATAGCGCCAGAATCCACCAGAAGACAGTGCTCCGAACAGGAGCCAAGCCTCCAAATTGCCTCATCCATGTGTGACCTCTTAGATTGACACAAAAAGAGACAAAATGAGAAAAAGGGTTCATCCTCTCTACCTTCCAGCAAAGCTTTTATCCAGCTTTTCCTAATGTGGTTTACACATACAGATTCGTCAAAAAATGTCTGGTGAGCTGGGCTGAACGACAAAGCCAAAGTCCCCAATGGTTTCAAGATCACGGAAGCTAGATCGATGGGTGATAGTGTCATGTGGCGAGAAAATATAGTGGGCCAAATATATTAAATGTTGTCCACATAACAATGGAAGGACATACTGTGTTTCTTAAAAATATAAATTAAGTGAATAATTTACAAGGACAACAAAATAGGAGCAAGAATGAAGCCTTGAGGAGCCCACTATGAAAATTCACCAATACTGGCTGAAAAACTTCTATTCTTCAGATAATAATTGAGCCAGCTGAGGGCAATTCTTTGGATACCCACACATTGCTACAAAACTAGAACATCATGGTCAACTGTATCAAACACAGCACTCAGATCTAAAAGCACAAGGATTACAGAGTCCCCCCGAATCTTCAGTTAATATTATATCTTTAAAGACTTTTAAAAGTGCAGATTAAAATATCTTATTTACATAAAAAAAATTAATTAAATAAAAATTAGTTGATGAAGAATACTTTATAATTTTAGAAATTAGGGATGCACGATATATCAGTAGCCAATATATTATTGGCTGGTAACTGACAATTTTTTTATGATATTATTGCGCCAATAATGGAATAACCACCAATGTTTTTGCTGATAATTTATTACATTTGCTTGCAGCTGAGAATCATCTCTGATAGCCTACTCTTTCTTCCCTTCAGGCAGGGATTTGGACAGTCTCAAGCGGCAGTGTGCGTGCACACACACAATTGTGAGTCCTCGTTTCCTTTCCTTGCATCTTTTACTCATTACCTTACTCCACCCTATTAGTCATGTCAAGTCAAATTTATTTGTATAGCGCTTTTCACAACAGACTTCGTTTCAAAGCAGGAAATTAAGCTATAACAGAAAATGAATGAATATAATGCCAATTTTAGTTATTTACGTTTAGAACTATTAGTGGTTTGAATTACTAAAATAAGTAAGTGCTGTGGGTCAATGGTTAAACAAAATGATTTTGTATGTTAAAGTCCTTGAAGTCATCCTGAATTAACTGTGGAAATACATTTCTATCAGGAAGACTTGCAGGCTTGAGTGAAATTGAAGATGCCATTTATTTGATGAATATAAAACAGAAAGTAATGTCTCTCATTGGCGTAGGCCCCGTCTGGCGGTCCGAATTTGTAGTACTCAGAACCGTCATATCCTGCCGGAGATAGGAGGCAGGAGCGAGGAGCCTACCCCCGTGCAGGATGGGACTCAACTGGTGGTGGTGGGGTGGTGGAGGTTGCCGCGTTAGCACACTGAAACAGCAATGTGACAGATTGTGAGCAGACTTATAAAGCAATGGCTTACATGTGACTGGCTGGGAATTACCCAACTAATGGTGTGATGATGTACAGCTGCTAGTCTTCCCGCTAGAACTATGCTGCGCTTACATGTAGATGCATTTTCCTTTTATTTTGGCCAATGAAAGCTTTTGTTGGTGGCTCATTCATTTTCTATGTAGTTCATTTTTAAGACAGTATATTCCCTCCTTTGACCAAGATGATACAGGTATCATTCAGTGAGGAACATCGCAGTCCAGCTGGAAGCTTGTGGCAGGTAACTTCAGTGAACTCCATCCTGAGCTCATGCTTCAGACAGTGGCTCATAAAGAATCCCATGTCTTTGAGTTTGCATCAATTCATCCTCTGTGAAGTTTGTCTTAGTAGATTGATGTAAACTCTGGCTAGAACAGGCTGAAGTTGGTCATCATCATTCAGCGACACTTAGCAGTAGGAGTCAGATATCAGGTAGTACAGGATGGATCTGGCAGGCTCTGGATATTTATCCCGAGGTTTAGACAGGGAAATAAATAAAATAAAACTAGCGTAGATGCCATTCACTTTAAAGCAGGGTTAAAGAATTTTATAGTGTTTTAAAGTGTTTCTGGTTCCAGCAGACCTAACTAATCCTTGTGCTGCTTTGACATTTTTTTTACCTAATTTAGTGTTCTCTGTCAAAAATGACCAGCCTATTAAAAACTTGGTTATTCTGTATTATTTCCAAATATTGGATTAGATCTGTTTTTCAGCTTGTTTTCTTTTAATTAACACATGTTTTGTATTTATTTTTGGAACTTATTGTCTTGAGACTATGCTCCTCATTTTTTTTTTTTTTTTTTTGTTGTGAAAAACGCATTATTTGTGGATAATTTTGCCAATATTAAATAAAATATAAAAATATTCTGTACTATTTATCACACTAGTGTGCTAGTAGGAAAATGATCTCCCTCCGTTTGAGGATTTTGATATTATCTGTATCATTAACAGGCCAGAGTTTTGTGATCACAGTGAGCATGCTGGATTATAGTGTGATAGAAGGTAATTTAAGTACTTTGGATCTAAACCATTCAAAGCTTTGTAAATAATTAACAGAATTTTAAAATGTATACAAAAATCAACAGGTAGCCAATGTAACAGATAAAATGGGGCTGATATGATCATATTTCTTTGTTCTAGTTAGCACTGCTGAAATTGGAACCATATGAAGTTTATGTATTAAACCTGCAGGACATCTACCTAGTAATGTATTACATTAATCTAGTCACGAATGCTTGAATTCTTTTTTCGGCCTCAGAAACAGATAGCATGTGTCGTAACTTGGCAATATTTCTGAGGTAGAAGTATGCAGTTATACAAATATTGGAAATTTGTTTTTCAAAGGTTTGATCGCTAGCAAATATAACACCTAATTTTTTTGCTGTAGAAGTTGACATTGCAGTACATCCATCAAGAGTCAGATTATATTTTAGCGGTTTATTTTTTGAGGTTTTTGTTCCAACAATTAGTACCTCTGTTTTATCGGAATTGAGTAGAAGGACATTTCTAGCCATCCAATCTTTGATATCATTGATACATTCTGTTGATTTTAAATTTTTTTACATTTCATCAGGTTTCGAAGAAATATAAAGTTGGGTATCATTGGCATAACAGTGGACAATTATTCCATGATTCCTGATAATATCTCCCATGGGAAGTATATATAAGGAGTAAAGCAGAGACCCTAAAACTGAGAAGTGAGAAAATAATTCAAAATAAATGTCTTTTATACCAATGAGCTAGCATTAATCAGAGCCATCCTGATCCACAGTGAGTCATCAGTCTTTACTGTATATATACAGTATATATGGTAACTGTGATATAAGTGGAATAATTGACTCCGGCCCATTGAATCTTTTTGAAAAAGAATATACATCTGAGGTTTTTGGTATTTCTGCCCAATTCCAGCCTTGCTGATGCACCCCCAGATCATCACCGGTCCTCCACTTGGTCATCTAATGGTTAGACGGAGACCTGGAGAGGCATGCAAGCCACAGTGTCTCACACCTACTGTGAAATTTGGTGGAAATTAGTGATGATCTGTGGATGTAGATTAGTTTTTGTGAAGGACGCATAAATCAAGCCACGTACAAGTTATCCTGGAAGAAAACTTGCTTCCTTCTGCTCTGACAATGTTCCCCAACTCTGAGGACTAGTTCTTCCAGTAGGACAATGTTCCATGCCACACAGCCAGGATGGAGGCGCACCAGATCAAGACCGTGTGAAGACCCAATCTCCAGACCTGAACCCCACTGAGATCCTCTGGAATGTGATCAAGAGGAAGATGGATGTCACAAGCCATCAAACAAAGCCGAGCTGCTTGAATAAAGTGGAATAAAGTCACCCAACATATAATATACCCAATATATATATATACTTATGAAAACTGTGAGTTTTTTTTTTTACTTATTTGAAGAATGAAAAATTGGATTACAATCCAGGAGTTTTCTGACAATTTGTAAATGTGACTCATAAAGAACAATGCCCCATATTAGAGAAAAAATTAATCCACTGAATTTCAGCTCAATGAAAAATCATAACAAAAAAATACAGGATAATGAAATACGGTAGAGGCTAATGTCAAAAGAAAATACAAACAGGGCACTAGCCTGCCTTCTGTATATGCTTCCACCTAGATCCCCTTAATACATGCTTATATCATTCACAGCATTTTATAAATTTAGCACATGCACTCATAGCACACTCACAGTATTCCATGGATACAAAACATGCCCAAATCACTGAAAGCATTCTAAACACTTCCAACCAGGCCCCAAAGACATACTTTATACAACAGTTCCAACAACATTCTCATTACACTTGCTCACCCAAATGGAAAACACCCTGGGCCATAAACCACCAAACAAGACATGATACCAAACTTACATACCCAGTTCCTGCATATATGCACCAAACATGGCCAAACTCCACACACGCAATCCACATGCATCCCTCAAAAATTATCCACAGCAAACACCCAACCCCAACACACGACTTCTCTGAACACACGTCCTTTGCAATTCACAAGCATCCTGTGCAAAACCTGATATTCACCCAAAGACTTATCAACCGATGAACCAAACCGTGAGCTCTCCCACACAATGCATGCTCCCACGCAACAACCATCACATGTGTGTGCAAGACAGTGGGCGTTGCAAAACTCCCAAAGGGGCCACGTCCAACCCATGACCAGAGTAAAACCACATAAATCTCCTCCACTTGCCTACACATGATCTTTCTTAACTAAGATGCTGTTATGATATTTCAGTGGTTGACTTGATTTACAATTGACTTTTTGATGACTATTTGATGCAACATGAAGCAACGTTGAAGTAAACTATGACACATAAAGAGTAAATGATTTGGCTATTGTACTTTGGGTGTACGACTGAAATGATGTATGTTGTGTATATAATTACACATCTAAAGTGCCTGAGAAGATACAGTACAAATGTGTAGCTTATGTGTTATGTATAGCTCAATATGTGTTTTACAGCCAGTTGTGTCGAAATTTCAGTGCACAGTTCAAAGCAGCTGTACAGGAAATCATGCATTAAAACAAATTAAAAAAAAATGTGAATACAAATTTTTAAGTAATGAATCCTCTTCTACATTTGTTGCATCATCTCTTTGATATATGAAAAACAAAAATACAAACATATAACTTAATATTTTCTATTGTAGTATTTCTAATTATCTTGAATACATCCATTTGTGAAAGATTCGTGTATATGTGCCAGGTCGCTAAGGACCTAAATATGTAATAATGTTCGGTGAAACACCCGTGCATTTAAGAGTTAAATGATGGAGGGCAGCTGTATAACTGGTCAATCAGTATATTTATATGTGTCATGCAGTCATGCACATTTTTGGCATTTTCAAGAGCAGATTTAATTTTTTAGCCTGGATCGCAGTGGTGGAGTGAATGCTATCATGTTAGATCACTGCAGTACCTTCCACAACTTAGCACTCATAACCGGCCTCCAAACTGGGAAGTTGTACCATGTAAACTGGATTCAGCACAAAACATTTAGTCGTGTTTGCACTATAATTAGCACAATTCCTTTAGTGAATCAGGTGTTAAAACAATGTAGACTGAATGTTGAATAATCAATACTAAGATGAGATTGCTGCATCATGCATAAAAAAAAATAAAAAATAATAATCTGAATTCAAATCATCCAAGCAAAGAGCAAAAACATTGCACATATAGGCAATCAAATTAAGTTTATAATGCACACTGTAGTTTTGCACTGCATGTCTCATTTCCACAACACTAACTAAAAAAATAAACATAATCAGTTATGCAAGTCTTTTGTTTAGTCTATACATAAAGATGAAGTTGTGCATGATGACACTGCTAACATAGTGCATGATATTGTATTAAAGTGCCACTTGACAACAAGAACTGTGATCATCTGGCATTCTACGGGTCAGGGTTTGACACAATGTATCATGTCTGTGCTCAACAAGAGAGCATGTAGATCCGCACACTTGAAATCTCACTGTTATGGACATGTACTTACATTATATGTTATTATTTCATTTAAAGGTTTCAAATCATTTCTGATGCGATTTATACACCAATGCCACTTATTTGTTGTTCAGAAACTTGGCCTGCCCGGTTGTGGTGAGGTAATATGGATGAAGAAGGATACAGTTCCTAAACACCAGAATATCTAATAAGAATAAAAAGTGGAAACATTTCATGAAACCTTGTGCTTTTTATGACTGTGTGTAGCACCTACTGATTTTTCTGAAAGATCCAAATGATAGAAACGACCGGCTGAAGTTTATTTTTAACAAGATCATTTCTCTCTGATTTAACACTGGTTGCAGTGCATTTCGATGCAGATTATTTCGCGAATTGGTCCCAATGTGAAAGGGTGTTTACACAGACGACTTAAAGGCACAGCAGTAAAACATTAGCCATTTAATAGTAAGGGTCAAAAAGAGGGAGGATTATGTAAATGTAAGGTCATTTAAAACTGCATTATGCCCAATCTTTCATGATTAAAGAAAGGAATAATGAAAAATGTACATTATCTGTCCAAAATATTTTGTGTTTTATATTTTTCATTAAACTGTATGATAAATGATAAAACTGTATGGTAACACTGAACATAAGTACATTAAAAATAATTAATATTCTTAAAAAAATAAATGTCTAATTGCTGCTACGTATAGAGCAATGGGAGATATTGTCATATCTGGCAAAAAAATAGTTGTTCCTATAGCAACAACAAGACTGCTTGGTCTCTTTAATGATGCATTTGTGCACCATTGTGTAAGTGTGTATGTGCACATTTATTCTGAAATATTGTTTAATGCAGTCACATTCATTGACAAGAAAAACATGTAATTATGCTTCAGACAGCTTTCAATTCTTGAACCTAACCTGTTTTACTTTGCTGCTGTGCATATCCTGTGCTTTAAACAGACTGCTGTCAAATCCCACTCTGTTGTCAAGTCCCTGGTTACCAGTCTTTGCTTCCTCTCTTTTTAGTTTTATTCTAAAACCTATGAAATCTCTATTCCTCCCATTTGTTCTGATAAAAATCAGTGCCTTGGGGATAAATTGGACTAAACGTATCAACATCAAATGGTACTGTATGAAGCCATTTAGAAAGGAATTATGTTTTTATACACTCATTTATTTATTTATTTAATGGGCTTTAATCCATTAATGATATAATATTGAATACCATCTTACTACAAACTGTATTAAAAAGCCTCTATTTAAAAAAAAAAAGTAAACATTTTTGTCACATGACCTCATCAATTTGGCTGTAAGTGGCATCCAGTTGTCATCTAAATTCAGTTTTGAATAATACTGTGTTCATTTTTGATCTGATCTAATAATGATAAAAGAACAAAAATGGATACAGAATTATACTGCACATTTTAGCATGTTATACACAGAATACATATAGAAATATTATGGTTTGTATGTTAGAATGCAATTCCAGTAGTCTTTGAGAGAGGAAGGAAGCCATTGGAGATAGTTGGGGAATTGGATCAGGATATAGCCATTAGCTTTGTATGTGTCATGAGCACATGCACCATTAACCAATTTAAGATATCATTAGTTCTTTAAGAAATCTATGTTTTTTTTTTCTTGACACTGTCTGTAATCTCTTTCTATTGGCAAAAACACTCAATTTATGTAAAGAATCAATATTTACAGTGTTGACCCTTGTTCTTCATAACCTCTGCAATTCGCTCTGGCATGCTGGATATTAGCTTCTGGGCCAAATCCTGACTGATGGCGATCCACTCTTGCCTTATTAGTGCTCGGATTTGATCACAATTTGTGGGCTTCTGTTTATCCACTCTCCTTGTCCACAAGTTCCCTATGGGATTAAGATCCGGGGAGTTGTCTGGCCATGGATCCAAAATATCAATGTAATGATCACTGAGCCACTTCATTATCACTCTTGCCTTGTGACATGTTGCTCCATGAAGCTGGAAAATGCACGGATCATACCCAAATTGCTCCTGGATTGTTGGGAGATTTTGCCCTTGCAGGATGTTTTGATAGCATTCTTTATTCATGGCAGTGTTTTATGAGAGCACCCACTCCTTTGGATGAAAAGGAACCCCACATATGGATGGCCTCAGGATGCTTCATTGTTGGCATGACACAGGACTCATGGTAGCATTCACCTTTTCTTCTCCAGACTATCGATTTTCCAGATGTCCCAAACAGTCGGAAGGGGGCTTCATCAGAGAAAATATCTTTGCACCAGTCTTCTGCTGTCCAGAATTTCAGTCTGTCCTTGGTGTTTTTCTTGGAGATAGGTGGCTTCTTTGCTGCCCTTGAGGGGACAAATGGACGCGAAGACTTTTGGACAATGGCGAAAACAGGGACATGCCGAAGGGGACGAACTTGTACTGATACGCCTGGCCGTCGAACGTAAACCATAGGAACGGTCGATGTCGAGGCAATATTGAGACGTGGAAGTACGCATCCTTCAGGTTTACCACTGCGAACCATCTATATATGCCGGACGCAAGTTAAAATGTGTTTTTGCGTGAGCATTTTGAACGGGAGTTTGTGCAAGGTCCGGTTGAAAACTCGTAAGTCCAAGATCGGTTGTAAGCTGCCGCCTTTCTTGGGTACGATGAAGTAAGGGCTGTAGAAACCCTTCTTCATCTCTGTTGGAGGGACAGGCTCTATCGCGTCTTTGAGTAAGAGAGTCGCGAATTCCGCTTGCAGGGGGATTTTTGGCAAATTGAATTGCATAACCGAGTCGAATGATCCTGGCCAGCCAGCGTGATGGTTTGGGAAGTGAGAGCCACGCATCCAAACTCCAAGCTAGGGGCACTAAGGGGACAATTATTTTTGACGTACCCTGCGTGAGCAGCGGGTGGAGCGGGTAATGTGGTGTCGGGAGGCAAGAGTGCGTCCCGAGGTGCTGAGAGAGCTGACTCGAAGCACTTACCTTGCTCCGCACACCCGGCAGGGGGCGGTTAGGGACTGAGGAGGAGGTCCAGTGGAGGCGTCCTCTAGACTTGTCAGAACCGCCCGGCCAGGGAACAGTCGTGGGGCTGAAGGTGAGAGGTCTGCATCCAGCGTGCCAGGACTGTTGAGGTGTGGCGGCAGAGTGCCGTGAGAACAGCATTTGCAGGCAGGTGACCCAGAGACAAAGGAAATAGCTTTGGGAGCACTTGGGAGCCTTCCAGGTCTTCGAAGGGGTTCACGAGACGGGGGCATGCTCTTCCTGTGGGACGCTCGACGCAGGGGCTGAGAGCTGGGCCCGGGTTGAGGCGTTGCTGGACATTTCTTAGCCGCAGGAGGACGCCTTCGGCGAGCAGACGGAGCGTGGCCCGTGTCGGCAGGTTTGCGGCAGGTCAGGATGTGTGATATGGCCTCCGTCTGCTACTTCACCGTGGAGAACTGCTGGGAGAATTCCTCGACGGTGTCGCCGAAGAGACCGAACTGGGAGACAGGCGCGTTGAGGAAGCGTGTCTTGTCCACTTCACGCATCTCGACCAAGTTCAGCCACAGATGACGTTCCTGAACCACGTGAGTGTCCATCACCTGCCCGAGAGACTGCGCTGTGACCTTTGTTGCCCTGAGGACGAGGTCGGTTGCTGAGCACAGTTTCTGCAGCACGTCAGGATCTGGACTACCCAAGTGCAGATCTTTAAGTGCCTTGGCCTGGTGGAATTGCAGGAGGGCCATGGCATGCTGGGCAGAAGCGGCCTGTCCGGTGGCGCTGTAGGCTTTGGAGGTCAGTGAAGACGTCATCCTACAGGCCTTGGAGGGGAGCACAGGGCAACCCTGCCAGGTGGCGGCGTTCTCGGAGCACAGGTGGACCTCCGCGTACCCATGGGCCAGTCCGCTATCGAGGGTAGTGACAGTGGATGAGAGATAGGCCTTGTGACCGGTGGAGAAGGGTGTCCTCCACTAACTCGTCAGCTCATCATGCACTTCCGGGAAAAAAGGGGCGTGGCTGTGAGCGGCGCGCAGACCCAAGGAACCAATCATCCAGCCGCGAAGGCTGTGTGGTGGACGGAGGGTTCCAGTCCAGCCCCACGCTGACAGCGGCCCAAGCAAGCCTGTCGGACATCTGGGCATCAGCCTCAGACTGGGCGTGCTGGCCCGAAGACAGCAGCCCAGTTGAGTCATCCGTGTCAGCCGCTGGACCGCTCTCCGATGCAGCAGCGAGCTCATCCGGCTCGGGGGGCTCAAGAGGATAGGCAGGCTGGCTGTGAGGCGAGCCACTGTTGCCTCAAGCCCGGACGGAAATCAACGAGCGTGCCGGGGGGCGGGTAGTTTGTGGGGACGTACCCGGCAAAACCAAGCCAGCTGGCATCCCCAAATCGCCTCCATCGCCAGCCGAGTCATCCTCAATCCCGTGGGAAGAAGGAGTGGTGCGGGGGGCGGCTGAAATGGCGTTCCTTCTGAGGAAGGAAAGCTGCGACAGCAACGTTGCCATGGTCATGTTCTCGCAGTGAGAACATGAGCCATCCACAAACGCTGCCTCGGTGTGATCGCTGCCCAGATACACGAGACAGCGCCTGTGGACGTCAGGAGCGGAGAGCACTCTACCGCATCCAGGAACTACACAGGGGCGGAAGGGCATCTTTATAAAAACGCGTCCTGAAAAGGACGTTCAACGGCAGCTGTGTATTTGCTCTTTTAGGGAAAATAACTCTTTTAGAGAAATAAACTCTTTTAACTGTGCTGTCGAAGCGCCCAGGGGCAAAGCTGCACTGCCATGCAGAGAAGGGAGAAAGCCACTGATATGCGCAGTAGATCCAACAGCAATCGCACTCAGAGATGGGAGGAACAGTGCGTGACTCGCAGCTCACTGCATACACAACCAGTCGGCTCAGAAGAAAATTTCTGAATGAAACAGACACATTTCCCTCCCTTTATACCTGTATGTCAGGGGGCGGGACATGCAAATTCTGTCTGCCAATTTCTCATTGGCCTTTTCTCATAGATCAGAGATGCAAAAGTCACTCAAGAGAGACCCCTAGAGTCGCTTCTTTGACACAACATCGAAGTGAGCGACAGACGGGGAACTGAATACACCTTTTGCATTCATGGTTCAGATTTGACCTGGGAGTTTTAAGCTTATAAAACATTAATAATCCAATTGTTTTCATCAAAAACCATATTGTAGCTCATTGATACCTTCTTAGCTGTTCATACATGTAAAAAGATCTATATTTTTGCCATGTTATATAAATCTTTTTATTTATGATGTAATATTTTTTTTTTTAGGAATTATTTAACATTTCAAAATATACATTAACAACATTTCACTGTGATACATGTGAAGATATTATTTATATTAAATTTAATTTCAATATAATATTGCATTAAATATATATATATAAATGTGTAAAGTGAAAATTTCTAGTAATTGCCCTATTAATTTCCATATTAATGAATTACTCATTACTGCTGACAAACAACTAAGCAGTCAAATCTATGCAACCAAATATTGATTTCACAACCAAACAACTACAACACAACTACACAACATATGTACTTTTATGCAATGTTTTTAAACAGAATTTATCCTATTTATTGCATGAACTAGTGAACATGAATTAATGAAGCTGGTTCATTATCAGATCAGTCTGCAGAGGGAGGCAGTGTAAAATGTGGACTTTTCGTCCTTCAATGCTAATTCAGATTATGTACAATTTGCTCTTGCCGCACCTCCCAGTCGGCAGTTTTTCCTTTGATATAGTTTATTTGTTATGTTTATTACATCTGTTTTGTCAGTTCTCTCTATTTCTGTGTGTGTGTGTGTGTGTGTGTGTGTGTGTGTGTGTGTGTGGTTGTGTGTACATGTTTATACTACATTGTGTGGACCAGATTTCCTCACAAGGATAGTAAAACATGAGATCACCTACCTTGTGGGGCCCAGCCAGCAGTCCACATGAGGGAAATGTGTTATTAAACATACTAAACGATGTTTTGTTTTTTTATGTAAAAATACAAAAAGGTTTCTGTGAGGGTTAGGTATAGGGGTAGGGTTAGGGTTAGGGGATAGAAATGATCATTAGATCTGTATAAATCCATATAATAAAATGCATGGAAGTCTATGGAGAGTCCCCACAATGATAGAAAAACAAGTTTGTGTGCGTGCATGCGCGCTTGTTTGTAAACAAGATGCAGTCCCATTTTGAGACAAAAAAGTGTTTGTTTGAGTATGGGAAAGAGGCTAAATGTAGGTAAAGTACTTAAAAAAATATCTGCATAATATCATGTGTAAAGCCCCAATTTTATAAAGATGGTTATATCTCTTAAATAATTTCTTCTAAAAATCTGACAAAAATGTATAATGTTCATTATGGAAGTCTTGACAAAGTCACAAAGATTTTGTCAAAAAGTGGTTCCTGTACGAAAAACGATGTTATTTACAAATTATGATTTACCTCTACCGGGTCACAAATGACCCAAACAAAATAGGAGGGTTAATGTCATTAAATCAGATTTATTTTCAATAACTGTTCAATAACTGGAAGTAATAGGATAGTATTTGGGTAAAAAGCCCTCTTGTTGCAGGAGCTAAAGGCCTCTATTAAACACATAGTTTTCTATTAAACTGGCTGGAATAGATTTGTTCTAAAAAATGTCCAAAGTGGGCTCACAGTGACTCATCCAATCATAACAGAGATTAGTTTGTTTATAGAATACTTGAGATGAAAAAAATGCCAAATGTGTTTGAAACAGGAAATGTTTGACTTTTTTCTGAAGTAGTTATTCTGAGTAAGCGTAATCTTAATTTGTTACTCAAAAATTGCTGTCTCAAAATAATTTGCATTAGTTGACAAATTGTGCCCAGTAACTATTGCCACGGTATCTACACAATATCACTTTTAACCCCCTAGAGGCATTTTACCCCAAGTGTAGGGTAGAAATGCTCCCTCAACACTTTTTTTACTTAATTATAATCGAAACAACTTTCCGTTATTATTTTATTTCACACAAATGATGTTGCTCCAATATTCAATAAAAATAAATGTTTTTGGAATTTTTATTGAATATTGTGACCAGAAAAAAGCTACATTTCCATAACGGGTGCCTTTAGCCCCGTTGTACCCAGGGGTGTTACTGGAGCACTTCTCTCAACCGAGTATTCAATCCAATCATAGATTTCAAACCACCTGTGTTGAATGGCCCTTTTTTGCAATCCAAAATGTTCAAGGGTATATTGAGGTAGCTTTACTTGTTTAGGGCCTATGTCCAGGTCTCCTAAATCAGTAATGGTCTGAACAGTTGCCCCTGCCTGCTGCTACTCTAGGTGTTTAATTGGCCTGCTGTTCTCATCTGCCCTCACTCTTGTCTCATCTGCCCTCACTCTTGTCTCATCTGCCATCAATCTTGTCTCATCTGCCCTCACTCTTGTCTCATCTGCCCTCACTCTTGTCTCATCTGCCCTCAATCTTGTCTCATCTGCCCTCACGCTCGTCTCATCTGCCCTCACGCTCTTCTCATCTACCCTCACTCTCGTCTCATCTGCCCTCACTCTCGTCTCATCTGCCCTCACTCTTGTCTTATCTACCCTCACTCTTGTCTCATCTACCCTCACTCTAGTCTCATCTACCCTCACTCTTGTCTCATCTACCCTCAATTTTGTCTCATCTGCCCTCACTCTTGTCTCATCTGCCCTCACTCTTGTCTCATCTGCCCTCACTCTTGTCTCATCTACCCTCACTCTAGTCTCATCTACCCTCACTCTTGTCTCATCTACCCTCAATTTTGTCTCATCTGCCCTCACTCTTGTCTCATCTGCCCTCACTCTTGTCTCATCTACCCTCACTCCAGTCTCATCTGCCCTCAATCTTGTCTCATCTGCCCTCACTCTTGTCTCATCTGCCCTCACGCTCGTCTCATCTGCCCTCACGATCTTCTCATTTACCCTCACTCTCGTCTCATCTGCCCTCACACTCGTCTCATCTGCCCTCACTCTTGTCTCATCTACCCTCACTCTTGTCTCATCTACCCTCACTCTAGTCTCATCTACCCTCACTCTTGTCTCATCTACCCTCAATTTTGTCTCATCTGCCCTCACTCTTGTCTCATCTGCCCTCACTCTTGTCTCATCTACCCTCACTCTAGTCTCATCTACCCTCACTCTTGTCTCATCTACCCTCAATTTTGTCTCATCTGCCCTCACTCTTGTCTCATCTGCCCTCACTCTTGTCTCATCTACCCTCACTCCAGTCTCATCTACCCTCAATATTGTCTCATCTGCCCTCAATCTTGTCTCATCTGCCCTCACTCTTGTCTCATCTACCCTCACTCTAGTCTCATCTACCCTCACTCCAGTCTCATCTACCCTCAATATTGTCTCATCTGCCCTCAATCTTGTCTCATCTCCCCTCACTCTTGTCTCATCTGCCCTCACTCTTGTCTCATTTACCCTCACTCTTGTCTCATCTGCCCTCACTCTTGTCTCATCTGCCCTAACTCTTGTCTCATCTGCCCTAACTCTTGTCTCATCTGCCCTAACTCTTGTCTCATCTGCCCTCAAACTTGTCTCATCTGCCCTCACTCATGTCTCATCTGCCCTCACTCTTGTCTCATCTGCCCTCACTCTTGTCTCATCTGCCCTCACTCTTGTCTCATCTGCCATCAATCTTGTCTCATCTGCCCTCACTCTTGTCTCATCTGCAAAGTAAAGATGCAACATGTCAGTACTACACTGTATATTGATAGAATCATTTATTCTGCTGCTTCTTCTTTAAATTAAAGTTAAATGCAGAGCCCAGGGAACAAAGTAAAATGTTTATGCTTTTGCATATTATGAAAATATGAAATTAATAATAACTTTGTCGAATAAATAAATAAATACAATCCTGCTGGTACCTGACTTTTCCTAAAAGTGTCTGTATTTTAATTTCTAATGTTTTTTTATATAAATTACACAAAAGACAAAGAAAATATTGATCAATTATACCTATAACTACCAGGCACGGTCATATGGACGCATGGAACTTCTAATGTTAATCTTTCCCATGGTTGATGGTTGCTTAGCAACAGTAATTGTCTCTCAAAGAAACCTTTAGCGGTCTCGAGTGCTATCGCTAATTTGCTCACAAATACAAATTGCTAGATTAAATTGGCTGATAAGTACAATGGTTGAATAGAATAGAAGTGTCTGAACTGAATGAAATTGGGTATTTTTTTTTCAATTGAGACTGAGATTATAGAGTTTGAATCTAGAGGTCAAAATGAGTGCTATGGCCATCCTAGTTGATGCAGAGTTCCGGTAGTTCTATTGTTAATGATAACAAAACAAAGAATACTCTGAATTAAAAAATAATATACATATGTTTATAAGAACACATTTTGTCACTAAAGGAAACTGTTTTAGATTTAAACAAAACTTTCTTGTCGTGTGTGTACATACACTAACCAGCAATGATATAATGTTCTGGTTAAGTGTTAGTAGATTAATTTGGTTGTTTCGTGTTCTCCCAAAGAAATGCTTACTTAACCATTGTTATGCTGAGCCCTAAGGTTAGCTAGCAAACACAAACCCTGCACAAACCTGTAGCCACTAACTCTGTCTCTGCTGCTACACTTTGAGTTTCTGGCATCCTCTCAAACTCCTCCACTACTCCACCATTTTTCCCGCTTCGTCTTATGCTGCTAATCTTGACAGACATTATGCTGAGCAATAACGGGGAATTCACAACTTTATCTGGACTGGCAGGTGCTTTGGCTCTGTCTGTGTGTGTGTGTGTGTGTGTGTGTGTGTGTGTGTGTGTGTGTGTGTGTGTGTGTGTGTGTGTGTGTGTGTGGGGGGGGTTCATTCGAAGTAAGCGGTGCATGAGCCCAAGCCTAACGACGCCGCTGATTGTACCCCACATACAGTATAATTGCTACAGCGCTTGTTATTGTTGAATGGCTGATACCGTTAATGCAGGAGAGATTTTGACTCTCTGGGCTTTATTTGATTCTCTTTGCATCACTGTATTCACTAATACTAATATTGTTTTTGGCTGTTTTATTATCATCTCAATTATTTGTTGATGTAGTTCGCTGTTGTCTGTAACATAGCAAGTGGAAACTGCCTTGCCAGTATCATGCAAACTGAGCAACAAATCACGAGGTTTTAAAAGCACTCAGAACATTATTCGAATGTAAATAGATAGTGTAACTAACAGCTTTACCTTCATCTCACCTGGGAGAATAATCAAACCTTACATGAGCCTCTTTATAAGGGAACCTCCGCCCCCAGATTTGGTGTCTCATTTACAAGATTGGATTATTTCCATTGACAGAAAGGACTTCCTTAGAGTGCATGAGCCATTGGATACGATACATTTGACCCCTGTAGACTCAGGTTTAAGCTCATTTACATTTGTGCAGAATTCTGTGGATGCAGAGGATCTTTTTGTATACAGTGCAAAAACGACTTTCTTGAAACAAGCGAATCAAACATAAATACAGGAAAATAATGTACCAGTGGGGTAAACAAAAATGACCTGGTAAGAATGATTGAAACCAGCATAAATGACTAGTTACTTAAAAGTATGGTAGCACTTTACATTAATGTTCCCTTTGTTAAGGGTTTATAAAGGGGTTAATCACTGACTAAGAATTCATTTAAAAATGCATTATAAATAATCAATATGCAATTATAACATGACTAAAATTCTTTCACGTAATTCTTGCTATAGTGAGCATTATTAACCTACATGTTATGCTTAATTATGTTATGCATAAATGCTTAATAAATACACTTATTCAACATTAGTAACATCTGAAAATGTAACTTTAAGGGGTCATGTCATGCATTTTTCCCCTTCTTGAGGTTCACTTAATGTAAGTAGACTCATGTTTTTTTTGTTTTTTGTCATAATGTAGTATCGCATGACCTTTTTCCACCCTGCTTCTGGCCCTCTGTCTGAAATGCTCTGTCTCTCTGTACTATTGCTTTAAGACATGCCCACTGTTATGATTGGCTAACATCATTGCAGAGCAACACCCCCTTTAAACATCACTGTGAGGATGATTTCAAAACGAGTCTTTTTTTCCAAAGTGGAAACAATAATTGCTATTTCTGGACTGGTGAGGAAGCTTTGAATTCAAAACGTATGACACGGTTTTATAACACAATGACCTCTTTTTTTCCTCGTGACATGACCCCTTTAGTGTAAAGTGAACACATAGTATACAGCAGGGGTGCTCACACTTTTTTGTGTGATGATCTACTTTTAAATCACCAACTCAATAAGATCTACCAACTAAAAAAAACACAGTTTCATTTAAAAAAAGAAAATGCTTGTTGGGACTACTGCATGTATCCCTACATGGAATTCATCTTCTATTTAATAAAAAAATACATAATAATGTTCAATGTTGATATCATTCAGTTTTAAAACTAAACCCAAAACACCTACAGCAAAATAGATTACAATAGCCAGGGCATTTACCTTATTCTGATGACGAGTAAATATTGACCAGGCGAGGTTTTGTTTATTCAGTTGCCATGACAACTAGGTTTGCGCATACGCGCCTTCCAAGGACTTCTGAGAACAGAATCCGGGCAGTAGTATCGCAATTTCACGCTCTGTTCTCAGAAGTCCTTGGAAGGCGCGTATGCGCAAACCTAGTTGTCATGGCAACTGAATAAACAAAACCTCGTCTGGTCAATATTTACTTGTCAAGTGCAATTCAGACAGAAACTAAAAGATGGAAAGACATTATATTTATTTTTATAAAAATTTAACGAAAGTACATTTATATTTTGTGAGATCTACCAGCATTGCCTTTGCGATCGACAGGTCGACGTATTGGGCACCACTGGTATACAGCATTTATTTAGGAGTTGCTACCATTATAAAGCTATATACATAAAGTTCAGTATGGTCAGGGGGCTTTATTATATGATATATGCTGGGAATGAGCATGAACAGCTGAAAAGTGTTTTTGCAGAGGACTTTAGGTAACTAGGACTTGGTAAGTTGGGACAGCACCATTCTTTTGACATCAATATGACAAGAAAAGTGACAACACAAGTGAGACAAGACAAACTTAGCAAGTCTAATTTTGCTGCATAGCACACAAATCAGGGTATTTTATGTTTTTTTATTAATAACATTTGAACAAGTGTGTTTATTAAGCATTTATAACATGTAAGCTCACTATTTGGCAAGTATTGCACAAAAGTCTGCTTTTTATTCATGTTGTTACAACTGCATATCAATGGTTTATAATGCATTTGTGAATAAAATATTACTCATTTGTTAATCCATTTATAAACCTTTAACAAACATGTCAAATATTACCGAAAAAATGTATAAATAAATAAGATAAATCACATGCCTAATTTTTTATTTATTTTTCCTAGTTCTGTGTCATTTTTATTCCATTATAATGCCTTGATATTTTATTAGATCAATGTTTAATTTTGAGACCTTAGTCAGGAATTTAGTGTGGGACATTTTCTACAGTATTTTTGCCTGCCATTGCGTCCAAGGTGTGTGAAGGGACTTTATTTGTTAGCCCCCAGAGAAACATATTTTAGTTTGTTTCAAAAATCCTGTATCATGGATAAGAAATTATATTTTGCGTAAAGAAAATAAAGCCTACATTTAATATAATTAAGGTAATTGTAACTCGTGGCAGCGGGAGTGTGGTCGAGCGTCCATCCGGAGAGAGAGAAAGCAGTAAGGCCACTTACACCTGAGCTAGACTATGTCTAACACCTGTCTCTAATTCCAGTGAGTATGGGGAGAGCAGCATATAAGCGGCCACTCCACTAGAAGAGAGAGAGAGAGAGAGAGAGAGAATCTGGTACGAGTGTCTCACGGTGAAGCTACTGAGTTCGTGAAACACTAAAGAGTTGTGATAAAGACTTTGTGATGGTTAAGAGGCTGTGACACTAAAGAGTTTGTGAAGCTGAAGAAGTTACTGTGCCAGTTGTGACTGCGTTACCCCAAAGTTTGTGATTAAAAGCTCACTTGAGACCTGAAACATCCTGTCCCAGTGTCCTCCTTCCTTACTGTGTGACTCCTTTACATAACTATATTCAGCTAAATTAAGCACCGTTCATTCACAAATGCATCCTTATATTTTACTTTTACTATTCTCATTATTTTTTAATGATTATCATTACTGTAATAAGTATTTGTTTATGAAAACCAATAATGAGAATGATAAAGTAATGATTGCATAAAATAAACCCAATTAAAGGCTGGACAACAAACACTACCATGCTATTTAAATACATAAATATTCAATTCATGGACATGTTAATGGAATAATAATGGTAATGTTAAATGTTATGTCTCATTTTAAGGAACTATAAAAATGAATAAGCCTGGGGAGAGATCACTTTATCTCACTTTCCTCTCTCTTTCCCTTTATCATAAGCTTGAGTCTCCACCACCTGCTCCCATAGCTTCTGCTTCATACACATATAATAGCTGCACCTCCTTGAGCTGTTGTCATGGCAACTACACAAGACATCCTGTAAGGCAAGCAGAGAGATAATCCGATCATTATCATTTTATGTATGTACAGAATACACTATGCATGCCTGTGTACATTACTGGCACACGTCATTATGAATAAGGAATGTGTTTGCAGCCATCTTAACCCAGCGATGTTGTGAAAGGGAGATTTCGGGGGTTTAAGCCCCTTATGATTTGTCTCAAATATGTTTTGCTTCACTATAAAATATATTATGACTTTGTTCACCCAGTAGTCTGTCTGGGTGACACTAGATATGGTACATTACCACTTGCACGTTTATTCAGTTCAATGCAGAAACAGTGGTCAGCTGGGTTGCAAACATAGCCAGCTGTTAAACACTACCTGTTCCGGCCAGTAGGTGGGACTGTTGTCTCTTGGCAGGTTTTTACAAACCATCATTAACTACGTACGTTTCCATCCAAGGGTTTTTTTGCAACAAAAGTTGTAGCGCATCAAAACGAGTATTGATATAGCTGATGGAAACGCAAATCGTCACTAAACTTTCACAAGTGTCGACATAATATTTTCCTGTTTAACTCTAACTCTATGTCGATACTTCAAATTTGTAACTTTTTGTCAGGAAAACTGGCATTAACGGAAAATATAGTGTCACGTGACAGAATTTACCCCAATCGTTAGTCTGTGTAAATCATGACAACAAGGTATAAATCGTAGAAAGTCAATTCATTGTACGTGAAGCATTACTCTTGTGTTATGACTGATCTTATCTGCATACCTGCACAGATCCGATGCTGCAAACACATCTACACAGATATCTCGTATCATGCACCTGTCATCGACAAGTACACGGAGAACAACTGAATGGCCACTCTTTGTGAATAATTGAATCGCAGTATCCATCCGTTTAGGCCTATTTATTAAAGTTTCTTTTCCACACCGTTCAAAATAATAGACGGCTGTCATGGAATTAGTCCACAATCAGGGCTGGACTGGGAAGAGAAATTGGCCCAGGATTTTACATAGCAACTGGCCTAAATTTTTGCTTATCGCAGCCCATTTGGTCCGCTCGGTTTTCACAATGGCCAGTCTGCCCCTGATCGGCCCCAAAGTGCATCGGACCACTGGGAAAATGCCTGGTATGCCAGATTACCAGTCCAGCCCTATCCACAATACAAAAAACATAATTTCTGTGCATAAAGGTGTTTTAAAAATAAATACACAATACTAAGAAAATTCCCTGTATTAAACCATTTTTTTTTATAAAAAAAATAAAAAACATTTACCAAACGAAAACAAATAATATTGTTAGGCCTATATGCCTTTTCTTTTCTGAAACTTAGCTTTACCCTGTTGTGTAGGTGAAAAACATCAGCTGAATGACATTCTCAGAATGTTCTGCACTTTTTTCAAGACTATAAACTATCAGAACTATTTGTCCAATGAGTTCACTTTCAGAAAATTTACGTTAACGTTAAAATATTTTAGATCTAACCCTGTTTAGCTCGGATCACATTTGCTGAACTTATCAATTGCATTATGACAATAAATACATTTTAGATGATAATCAAGTTCAGTTGGTCGTTAAAAGTTGCTGGAGAAATATGCGGGACCTAACGCAGTTTTGATGCTTTAGATTAGATGATTGTTCAAAATATTGAATATCAGTAATGTGTCATATGTAAACCCTGATATTACACTACATCAATTTTTCTTTAATAACTGTGAACACAGCATAAACACATTGAAAGTCAGAAAGTTTCCGCCACTACTTGGTGCAGGTTGCCAGCTTGAACAGGGTCATGACGATCCGCTTTCGGGTCGGAACCAGTGCCAACCTGCGATATGTGCAACATCAGGACCAATATTACAGTCCTATCAGAAGTGATTGCAATTCCTCATCTTCTGATTGCGTTTATTTGTGAAATTGAAATGACAGTAAGCTGCTAATTTAATGAATTATCTCAATTAATTTTACAAAGAATTCAGGGAGGAAATAAATAAGTACAAAATATCTGGGAGGCAAAAGGTACACAATTAATGATATACACACATTTCTGTGTGGAAACGGCTTAAGGGCAGATTTATTTAGCTATAAATCAAAACTTATATGAAAAAGTGTTTTTTTAGGCATGACGTCATCACACACACAATTTTTAGTCCATTTGAATGGAAACAGGCAGAAGACGGCAAATTTCAAACAATTATTTTTTCACTTTGTCAATAACAAACCAGCGCGAAAAGTGGATGGAAACAAGGTTATTGTTTTAAAAAATGGATGAGGCATTGCATTCTTAACCAGGTAGGTTAAAACTTGGCTAAAGGCACACCATAAGAACAATTCAATTTTCTTTTTCTGGTCACAAACTGTATCAAGATTTCTCTTTTATTGCGACATAAATTAGCAACATTTTAAAATGATTACACATTAGAACATATTACCTCAAATTCAAACTTTGCACATTGCATGCAATGATCTCATGGATCCGGAATATTTTGCAGTGTATAGTGACAAACAGGTGTTTAGGAATGTGCTGTGGAAGTTTTTGCAATAAAGAAAAATACCATTTGTGCCGGCCATATATTTTGTGATTTAAATTATTGGCTGCCAAGAGCTTGAAACTATCAACATTTTAAGGCAGATGCCATTTTCACCCTGATGCAAATAATGGTAGAAACGAATTGCACGCATATTTAAATACTAACATACAGTATGGGCATCACTGCAGTGTGTTTATTGTGTTTATTTAAAGTCCCACAGACACACAACATCAAACTCTACCCCTAAACCTAATCCTAACCATACCTTATAAAACTAACCTTGGATTTACAACAGTAAATGTGATCAAAACCACACAATTAACCATGGCTACTATATTATCATCATATAACACCATGGTTAATTGCATTAAATCTATGGTTTCTGCCAAAGAACATGCTTACTACAATATTAGTAATACAGTGATGCAATCTACACACAAGTGATGCCGAGCCGCAGGAACGAGTGCAATCGACAGACCCCACCTCTGGATGAAACCATTCTCTGCACTCTTCGACATTCACCGTGACCAAATCACTATGATGAAATCAGCATTTATATTCATGTTTATCTATTATTTTAAGTAGTATTTAAGGGAATATTAAAAGTAGCAACAGGAAATCAGATGGGAGAAAGAGTGGGACAAAACATGGATTCAAACCGTGGTCACTAGGACAACACTACACTTTCAAACTGTCTTTACACCCCACATCACTGCAGTGACACTTACTGTTTAGTTTGTCGTATATTTCTGTGGTTCAAGCAGACTATTGGGGTGCAAATAGCTGCACTGTGTGGCAGATGCTATTTACACTAATAGGTGCAAATAGACACTCGAAATATGGAATAGTTATTGGGCCACAGTAGGTTTTTGTTACTTCATTTTTGATGATGAAACCCATCCTAAACTATTAAAAGGCTCTCTACTTCTGCAGTTTGGCCATGTGTCCTGCATGATCTCATCATTCCTGCAGGATACATCCAAACATCCTGCAGATAAAATGAATATCCTGCAGGATTCATGTAGGTTTTTTGGAAGGGTTGACTAAGTCAGTCTGGAACAGCAGCAATTAATTAATACCCTTTAAGATTTTGAATCATAACTTTGACATTTTGTTTGGTGAAATGAGAAACATGTCCACATAACACTGGCATTTAAAAGTATGCAAAGTTTAATACTAACTATTGTCTTTGAATCGATTCAGCACTAAAGAAATAGCAATCCCTGCATTTAGCATAACAGTTTTGAACAGTACTTTGTTATTATACATTTCCATTCTTGTTTCTGACAGAAAGCAAATCAACTGAAACATTGAAAACATCCTTAAGCATCCACTTAAAACATAAAAATGACAATGCAACATTTGGCTTATACAATATAAGTAGTCATCTTGTTTTCTTTCTTTTTTATGCTTTATCAAACATCTACAGCAGTGGTTCTCAACTGATGGGTTGAAACCCATAAGCGGTTGCAGGTCTATTCTGACCTGAACATGGTGCTCAATGCAACATTTCAAATTACAAGCAAATAAATTAGCTCATCAACTTTAAAATGGAAGAAAATAAATACCAAGCTTGGTATTGCAAACTAAACTATCACTTTTTTATATGTCAAAAACGAATACAATATTTAGCCCATTATGTGGTCCATGTATTACTGGTAAATCTCACTTCTGCTGTTGTACAGTATATGCATTTACAAAATGTTCCTGTTCAGTCTATATAATGCGAATACATACATTATAATAGTTCACCCCAAAATGAAAATGCTCTCATCATTTACTTACCCTCATGCCATCCCAGATGTTTATGACATTCTTTCATCTGTAGAACACAAACACATTTCAGCTCTGTAGGTCCTCACAATGCAAGTGAATGGTGGTCACAACTTTGAAGCTTCAAAATGCACATAAGCACAGCAAAAAAGTAATAATAACCGTAAGATTCCAGTGGTTAAATGCATATCTTCTGAAGCGATATGATAGGTGTGGGTGAGAAACAGTTCAGTATGTAAGTTCTTTTATTTTTGGTGATTCACATTCTTCATGCATATTGCACTACACTGGGCAGGGAGAACTTATGGAAAAATGGACTTAAATATTGATCTGTTTCTCACCCACACCTATAATATCACTTCAGAAGACATGGATTTAACCACTGGAGTCTGATTGATTACTTTAATGCTGATTTTATGTTCATTCATTTTGGCACCCATTCACTTGCATTGTATGGACCAACAGAGCTGAATTATTCTTCTAAAAATCTTTGTACTGCTGAAGAAATAATGTCATACTCATCTGGGATGGCATAATGGTGAGTTAATGCTGAGAAAATTTTTGGGTGAACTATCCCTTTAATAACTTTAAATGT
Organism: Xyrauchen texanus; assembly: GCF_025860055.1. Classification (NCBI taxonomy): domain Eukaryota; kingdom Metazoa; phylum Chordata; class Actinopteri; order Cypriniformes; family Catostomidae; genus Xyrauchen; species Xyrauchen texanus. The sequence continues at coordinate 6,587,459 of NC_068317.1, forward strand.
CTGATCTTAAAGGAATATTCTGGGTTCGATAAAGGTTTAGATCAATCAGCAGCATGTGTGGTTTGAGAATGTTGATTACCAAAACAATTATTTCAACTTGTCCCTTAATTTCTTAAAAAATAATACATTTTGAAAATAATCTGGGTTCCAGTGAGGCACTTACAATGTAAGGGAATGGGGCCAATCTGTAAATGTTAAAATAACTCACTGTTTCAAAAGTATAACCAAATTTCGCAAACAATATGGATGTTAACATGATTTTTAGTGTGATAAAGTCACTTGAAAAGTTAGATCCAATTTTAAAACTTAGTTGCTATGACAACACAATGCCGCAATCCCTAAAACAACTGTAAAAAGGACAATTTAAACAAATTTATAGCTCAGATAATACATTTTTTAACAGAAAAAATATTGTTATTGCTTTAATAAAATTATAAGCTTCACATTTCTTCCTTTAAACCCTCCCATTCACTTCCATTGTAAATGCCTCACTTGAACCCAGATCTTTGAAAAGAAAAGCCAAAATAATTTTTTGTGATAATCAACATTTTGACATAACTGCTGTCTATTGAGCTTAACTTGTATTGAATATTACTTTAAGGACACTTATGTTTACGTGTGTACAACAGACAATTTTGCTCCTGCTGGTTTAAAAAGAAGGAGGTCCAACACTCACTCAATAAGCAAAATTTGAGCTTCAAATTCATTTTATAAAATGTACATGATGTTTTGGCCATCCTCACACCCTTTTTCAGGTGAAGGTGGATTGTGAAGCAAACAAGTTGAGAACCACTGTTTCACAGGTCTATTAAAAAAGTAATGGCACTATCAAATGACCTCAAGATGGTCTAAAAATACCATGACATTCCAGAAAGAGATTTTGAAATCCTTTAATAACACTTTATTGGAACTAAAGCAAATCCACAGTTGTGGACAAGTAGATATCCTGTCTTAGATTTGTGTTAGAGTTTGGAGGCAGTCAATAAAGATTTACTCAGGTCTTTTGCCTCAACAGCTGTTCGTACACGTTGATAACCCAGAATGGCCATTGCATGATGGCAGTACTCCTCTACTTGCTTGATCTGTTGAATACTCAGAACTGTTCTCCATGCACTGGCTGCCTGTGTTGCATTCCTGGCCGACACAATAAATGGCTTTGAGGAAGAGCTTGTGCCATTGGTCATGTTAAGAGCAAAAGATTCAATGTAAAGGTTGGCACTGATATTAGCAAATCGATAAACATTCTGGAGTATCTTGATCGGGTTCTCAACCATATCCTCATAGCGCACTGCCAGGTATTTCCCTTTCAGCCAGTTTGGTGGATTTAAGGCAGTGCTCAGGCTCCTGTATGTCCGATCGCAAATTACTTCCATAGCACCAACCGAGTGGTAATCTGCTCCGTCTTTTTTGCTCATTTTGTGCCCTGGATCTACAAAGGGTATCCGACGGAGTTTCGGGTCCCTGCTTCGCACAACCTGTAAGTTCTCGCGAATCAGTCCATGTCTAGATTTGATCCTGGAGTTGGCCACGGCTCTCGGATCTCTCACAAGATGAATCACTTTTAGATCCAAAGACGGATCCTCCATGAGGGGGCCCAAAACATTGACGTCCAGAACACGTACCCCTTTAATGACAATCGTGTTGTACTTAAGGCATTCTTCCTCTAAGAGCCTGAGACTTTGTGGAGGACACTTTTTGCACACTTTGTCATCTACCATCCCTACCACCTCCTTCTTGTAAGCGGAGCAAAGAGGATACGAGCAGATTACTTTATTAAGGGTGGCACCAAAAAGTCCAAGCGAGGTGAAATTTTTGCCCCCGGGGCTGTTGTACAGCTGAAAAACAGAAAGATCACAGCGGTACAGCGAGCTCAGCATGTCCCTTGCAGCTCCTTGTAAGGACACAGCGTCACCCGGGTAAAGCTTTTGCCAGATGTGCCACATTGGTTCATACAGGAAGAAGACCTCTGGGTGTTGATTAAACAGCTCTCCGAAAAAGGATGAGCCTGACCTCCATGTGGTCAAAACGTAGACAAGCTGTCTCTTCTTGGCAAGAGATGGTCTGTAAAGAAAGCGGATGTCTGATCTGCCCTGATAGGGAGTGCTTCTCATTTGGAGATTGCACTGTTGGGGCTCTTTGGTCCATCTGTAGTTGGCCAAGTTCAGCATAGAAAGAACTACCAGCAGAAAATATGCTATAAACAGGACAATTCTTTTTCTCCGCAACATTTTAATTACGATTAGAGGCTGGGTGATTATTTTTGTAGTATGATTGCGATATGTTTTGAGTTTTCTGTCATAAACATGAACATTATTTTACCCTAGTGCAGGCAGGTGAAGCTGTGGGAACTGCTTGCCTCTCATCTGCTGGAGAATAGAGTGCCTTTGAACCACTCAATCACGTTGAGTGAGCAACAGAATAAACTGCAACACAAATGCTGTTGTTAATGGAAACCGAAAGGCGATCTCCTCCTTTACAGACAGATATTCAATATACAGCACATCCACAGTCCAAAACAGTGCGTTGCTGCAGTGCGCAAGTCTCCCTCAGTGTGCAGAATAACTTTGCGTAAAAACATCGGCGACGTCGTCATTCATTTTGACAGCAAAATAATCTTCTTACCCATCTTCCTGCCTATATGTTGCCCCTGCTTTTACAGACCATCACCACAACAACAGCCAAACGGACCTCTACAATGCATTATAAACGCCAGCGGTGCGCTCCTCACGTTATGAATGCAGTCGTAATAAATTCACGATTCTGCTAACATTAACCGGCGTCTTATTCTCCAGTCTCATGGTGAGATGCGTGTCTCTCTGCAGCTCTCTACTGTACTGATTAAGTGTCTCGGTACAGTTAGTTTTAAGTTCGCCATTCGTTGGATATTCGGTTTCTCTTACCCAAGCTTTCTTCAGTCGACAATCCTACAAAGATGTCATTAGCACGCTTGGTTTAAAGGGAGCATAACTATACTATATTGGTATAAAAATAGGAGTCAGAACAGTGAACGCTTGGTGTGGCTGCAAAATTATGCCTGAAATGCTCTGATGCACTTTGACTGCCTAGTAGATGTAAGGGACCGTCTAAAAACTCCACCCACTACGCTAAAACATAGGAGATGTCCACACATACATTCAATTGCAATGCAAGTTATACACGAAAAACAAACAAATAATAAAAGAAAAAAAATAAAAACAGTCAAATTAATTTTCACATTGAGAATGTTGTAGTAACTTCCCAGAGGATAGACAGACTTAGGTGATATTATTACAGTGGATGTATTCCCTCCTCTAGCCAGTGATGCCATTCTTCTAGAGCAGCCTTTATGGACAGTAGATCCTTGTTCCACACATCATAGTTCCTCTCTGCTGAAGTACACTTCCTGGAAAAGAAACTTGCTGGCAGGCCCGGATTACCCAATGGGCATTATGGGCACGGGCCCAGGGGCCCATGCGCACTTGGGGCCCAAGCGAGGGGAAGATTTTTTAATTTTTTGTAATTTTTTTTTTTCATTTCCAAAAACGGAGTGTATATTTGCACTACGTGCCGGCCCAGTGCCTGTCTTTTTAGCAAAAAGATGCTCGACACAAAATAACTACTGTAGCATTAAGGCGTGAGGTGCATGATGGTAGCTTTTGACGCGTTCGGTCAGAGTTCGAATCCGCCTTTTGCCGAACTCGCTCTTCTCCCTTTTCCCAACACATGCAGGTACTTACTGCTGGTGGTGACACGTACGCGTGCATTTGAGCAACACTGGCAACAAAACTAGCACTAGTGTAATTGCTAAATAAGTTAATTGCCATTATGCAACGTTTTAGAAAAGTATGAATTAGCAGAATATCCAGTGTTATGAAAACAGTAGGTCAACATAACTACAATGCATTCTTTAATTCCCTGTCTTATTCTGCCCTCTGGCATATCGAAATTAATACAAACCTTAACATAAAGAGACGGACAGTGTTATTAACAGACAGTAAAAATCATACTAATAATACTATGTAAAAAAATCTGATGAGCCCAGAATATAAACTCAACGTGTTTAATTACACGTTATAAGCATTGCCGAATACACTCAAATGAGATCGACTCAGAAAAGACGTCAATAAATGCACGCGTCACCTGCTACATCCTCTTTGTTGCATGCGCAAATTATGATCACTAATACAAAATACAACATTTTATTCACAAAAATGTCTCTATTTGTAGAAATTGCTGCACATTCGTGCACTGTCACTGATGGCCATTGAATCTCAGCTGGTCATGGACTTGGATTTTGATGACAATGTAACTGAGTTTGCTAACAGGAAAGCCAGGAAGAAGTCTTTTTAAGGGCAGCCGGAGAGAGGAGAGGAGGAGAGACAGACAGACAGACAAAAAAGTGAGGAGAGGAGGAGAAAGACAGACAGACAGACAAAAAAGTGAGGAGAGGAGGAGAAAGAAAGACAGACAGACAGACAGACCCTGAGGAGAGGAGGAGAAAGACAGACAGACAGACAGACAGACAGACCCTGAGGAGAGGAGAGGATGAGACAGACAGCCCCTGAGGAGAGGAGGAGAAAGACAGACAGACAGACAGACAGACAGACAGACAGCCCCTGAGGAGAGGAGGAGGTATTGTGTGTGTGTGTGTGTGTGTGTGTGTGTGTGTGTGAGAGAGAGAGAGAGAGAGAGAGAGAGAGAGAGAGAGAGAGAGAGAGAACAACTTACATGAAATATAGTATTATCAAAAAAAACAAAAACAAGCTGCTTTATTTTACATTTGATTTACATTTACATTTAGGGCATTTGGCAGATGCTTTTATCCAAAGCGACTTACATGTAGTACATTTGTCAATAGTTGGACAGGTCATACATCAGCAATTGTAATTTGTATTGTAAGCAACCAATATTATACCATAATACTTACAGCATCTTGTAATGTGTCTACTACCATTTCACTATCATTCAATCATCAAACAAAGTGCCATTAGGGGCCATGAATAATAAAGTGCTAAATACATAAGTGCAGAATTTTTTTAGTATAAAGAAGAGAGAGTATAAAGAAGAGTAAAAAAGTTGAGTTAAGATGATCTATACTGTTTGCATCCTTTTCATCACAGGAAGAGGAGAGGGGGAGAGAGACAAAGAGCGGCAGCCCCTGTAGAGCCGAGGAGTAGAGGACAGGAGAGGAAGAGAGAGACAGACAGGAAAGCTACATTAATGGGTGTGTGTACGTGTTTGTGTGTTAATTATGGAAGAATTTGATTCATATAACTGGATTGGTAAAGGTGAGGCACTATGTGCTTGCATATGCCAGCTAGTTGCTCGCTATAGGTGTTGCCAGCAAATAGTATCCAAAAATTCAAAAGCTTGATTGTGTGGGTGGGGTGGGGTGGGGGGCCCTACAAGACATTGTGCCCAGGGGCCTCTGAATTCTTAATCCGGGCCTGCTTGCTGGGGATGCATAAAACCGCTGTAATGCCACGTTCTGATGCATCAACTTCCACCACGAATGGGAGGTTAGGGTTTGGGTGTTTGAGAATGGGGCGGTTGAAAAGTTGGTTTTTAGAGAGATGAAAGGCTCAAGCTGCTTCACAACATGGCAATTTTGTGGGTTTACCCTTGAGTAGTGAAGTGAGAGGGGCTGCGATGTGACTGTAGTTTCTTATGAATCTACAGTAAAAGTTGGCGAAACCCAAAAAATCGTTGGAGCTCTTTGACTATGTTGGGTTTTGGCCATTACGTAACTGCCTGGATCTTGGAAGTGTCTATTTCTAAGCCACGCTGGCTAATGTTATAGCCCAGGAACGTGGTGTGGACTCACATTTCTCAGCTTTGACATAAAGTTGGTGCTGCTGAAGGCTTGATGTGTTGGACGTGTTGTGCCTTATTCTGTGAATAGATGAGGATAACGTCAGTATGTGCAATGACATACTGATTGAGAAGATCACAGAAGATTTAATTGATGAAAGATTTAAATACAGCTGGTTAGTTAGCAGGCCCACAGGGCTTGATCTGGTATTCATAGTGCCCTCTAGTAGTGATGAATGCCGTTTTCCACTCATCCCTTTCTCTAATTCAGATGAGATTTTAGACGATCAAGCTTGGTAATTATGTGGGCTTGACGAAGCAGTTCAAGGGCTTAAATACTTCAGTGAACTCAGCATATTCATCAGGAATTTTGGTTTCTGTTTGTACATCAGGGCTTTCAATGCTGGTGGTTAGACATGGCATGGAAACAGTGACATGAAGACAGTTCAAACAGCAGTAATGTGACCATTGTGTGAGCTCACCCTTATTCCAGGAGATGGAGGGATCATGAATAGCCTGCCTGGGGTGACCCAGGATGATGGTGTGTTTGGGGGAGTTAATCACGAAGAGAGAGAGAATTTCTGTTTGAAATAGTCCAATTTGCATTGTAATTGGATTGGTTGGTGAGTTATTCAGTGCAGATGGGTTCACTGTCAACAGCAGTGATGTGAATGACAGGGTTAGCTGGAAATACTTTGCAATAAGCAATGGAAATGAATACAGGTGTTAAACAGGAAATGAGCAGTGAACAATTGGTGATGATCAGTTTTCGGGAGAGGGCTCCCTCTGGTGGTTGGAAAATTATATTTTCTCATTCTAAAGGTTGTAGCAACTTCCCAGAGGATAGACAGACTTACTACAGGTGAGAGTATTACAGTATGATCAATTATATGAGTACAGAAATACATTATTTTAGAAACAATTCTATACATTTCTGTTAATACTGTATCTCCTTCCGGTAATATTGGCTTAACAGGAGAGATGACATAATAAAGTCTGATCGCTGACAGCAAGAGAGATCTCCACAATCACTTCCTAGAGCATGGTGCTCATAAAATTGCTGTTGTGGAGAGGATGCTTTAACATCTGACTTTAGTAAATGTACATCAAGTCTAGTATAGCTGTCCTTTCTGATCATTTACATATTTTTAGTCATCTGCTCTGATGTACTGTTGCGTCCTGTGCCTCAATGATAGTGAGACTCAGGTGTTCCTTCAAAGTCCACCACCAGCTTTTTTATGTTTGTGATATTCTGCTGCAGCTGTTTTCTAAAATACAAGACAAAGTCATCCACCAGCTTTTTGTAATCGAAGTTCTTCTCCATTTTCAATGCAACATCCAGTTTAAATTTTGACTGCAAACTTAATGCAAGGAAACCGTGTTTGCATGAGCATTCCTCCAACTGGATGTTTTATCAGATATTTCATTTTATACGAAGCGAGATAAGACCTGATATTAAAGAAACATTACTGTGATAATTCCTAGAAACAAAAAAGTAAGACATTTGTGGTATTTATTGTTTCAAAAATGTCTCTTTTATAGTGATCCCCAAGTTGTTATGCTAATGCTGTCATACATTGTTTTATAAACTTTGGTATATTCACTATATTTCCATTAACTAAATTCATAACACATTTTCCACCCAAAATTATTCTATTTTTTATTCCTCCTGTAAGACTATTTTGAATTAATGGTTAGTGACAGGAAAATTAATTTGCAGTGTTTTTCATTTTATTTGAGTAACTAACTGAATAACCTGTTTCTAATTAATTGGCTTTGAGTGACATTGGAGATTTTAAGGGATACAATGGTTTTAATCGATGGTTGTTTCAGTCAGGACCATTTGGATCAAGTGTATCAATGATCAAGTAATCATTTAGTTTTATGTTTCTTTTTTGGGCTCTCACTGCCCAGCCATGCATGGGTAGAGCAGTGAGAACAGAACTGAATTTATAGTGAATGTACAATCAGAGGGCAAATTCCTTAAATCAGGGTAAGAAAAACATAAAGTAGCATTGGTCAAAGCAGGCAGGGAGGCAGAAAACCAGATGAAAAAAGCCTTAATTCAGAGACACACAAGGAACATACAAACCTCCCCGAACAAGTAACAGGAACAGACAGAAAGCAGATGATCTAACACATGATGAACTAGCAAAAAGCTAAATAACAGGTAGAGTATCAATTCGTAGGGGAAAAGAAGACACTAGCACAATAATTAAGTGGGTGGATGTGGAAAAGAACAACCATTCATTGTATCTAATATAACTGATTATTGTACTCATAATGTTACAAATACTGGAATTATCTCACCTGTAGTAAGTCCGTCTATACTCTGGGAACTTTTTAACTTTTAATTTTAATGAATTATATTCTAAAATAATTGATTACTGTACTCATATAATTGAACATACTGTAATAATCTCACCTTTAGTAAGTCATTCTATCCTCTGAGTAGTTACTACAGCATTAGAATGTGAAAATATCATTTTGGTGAATTTCTTGTGATTTTTTTTCCACAAAAATAATTGATTACTCTACTCATATAATTGATCAAACTGTAATAATCTCTTGTGTAGTAATTCTGTCTATCCTCTGGGAAGTTACTACAACCTTTAGAAAGTGAAATCATTATTTTGGAGATTTTTCGTGTGTGGACTTTTCAGACGGTCCCTAACTCTTTGTAGGCGAATATCCAATAGCCAATGAATATTGAACTTTAACCCACTCTCTTGGTCTGGGGTAATTAAGACTCTCCCCTTCTCCACAGCCACTGGCACTCCCCTCATGCATTAAGTGTCTTATGAGGTTAAGTCACTCACTTGAAAAATGCCAGTTCAAATGCACAGAAACATCACTTAAAAACTAAAGGAAAAATATATATAAAAGGGAAGAAAGACACAAAAACAAGTTCAAATCCAAGCAATAGGCCTATAGTGACTCAATTCTATTCCATACAGAAGTCTGAAATATGGCAATATGTGTATATATATATTACGATTATTAGGAACACCTGTTCAATTTCTCATTAATGCAATTATCTAATCAACCAATCACATGGCAGTTGCTTCAATGCATTTAGGGGTGTGGTCCTGGTCAAGACAATCTCCTGAACTCCAAACTGAATGTCAGAATGGGAAAGAAAGGTGATTTAAGCAATTTTGAGCGTGGCATGGTTGTTGGTGCCAGACGGGCCGGTCTGAGTATTTCACAATCTGCTCAGTTACTGGGATTTTCACGCACAACCATTTCTAGGGTTTACAAAGAATGGTGTGAAAAGGAAAAACATCCAGTATGCGGCAGTCCTGTGGGCTGAAAATGCCTTGTTGATGCTAGAGGTCAGAGGAGAATGGGCCGACTGATTCAAGCTGATAGAAGAGCAACTTTGGCTGAAATAACCACTCGTTACAACCGAGGTATGCAGCAAAGCATTTGTGAAGCCACGACACGCACAACCTTGAGGCGGATGGGCTACAACAGCAGAAGACCCCACCGGGTACCACTCATCTCCACTACAAATAGGAAAAAGAGGCTACAATTTGCAAGAGCTCACCAAAATTGGACAGTTGAAGACTGGAAAAATGTTGCCTGGTCTGATGAGTCTCGATTTCTGTTGAGACATTCAGATGGTAGAGTCAGAATTTGGCGTAAACAGAATGAGAACATGGATCCATCATGCCTTACCACTGTGCAGGCTGGTGGTGGTGGTGTAATGGTGTGGGGGATGTTTTCTTGGCACACTTTAGGCCCCTTAGTGCCAATTGGGCATCGTTTAAATGCCACGGCCTACCTGAGCATTGTTTCTGACCATGTCCATCCCTTTATGGCCACCCTGTACCCATCCTCTGATGGCTACTTCCAGCAGGATAATGCACCATGTCACAAAGCTCGAATCATTTCAAATTGGTTTCTTGAACATGACAATGAGTTCACTGTACTAAAATGGCCCCCACAGTCACCAGATCTCAACCCAATAGAGCATATTTGGGATGTGGTGGAACGGGAGCTTCGTGCCCTGGATGTGCATCCCACAAATCTCCATCAACTGCAAGATGCTATCCTATCAATATGGGCCAACATTTCTAAAGAATGCTTTCAGCACCTTGCTGAATCAATGCCACGTAGAATTAAGGCAGTTCTGAAGGCTGAAAGGGGTCAAACACAGTATTAGTATGGTGTTCCTAATAATCCTTTAGGTCAGTGTATATATATATATATATATATATATATATATATATATATATATATATATATATATATAGATATAGCTGTCAGTAGGTGGCTAGCACAGACCCAACAGTATTTATACATTAAAGTATATATTAATATGCAAGTATTATATAAGTATGATATAATACTTGTAGTATTTGTAGTATTTTAAAGATTCAAGGATACCACTTTATAACATGGTATAAAGTATTTATAAAGCATTAGTTTGTAGTCAATTTATCATTTATAAATTATTGTTCCAACATTATTAATACATTAACAAGCTATATATAATTAGTATGTTACTTGTTTCTATTCACTTTAGCAAATTTTGTATTATTGTGTAATAAGTTCATATATAGGCAATTTGATCATGTTTTTTTTTTTATCCTTAGTAAACAACTTGTTAATCACACCTAACTGATGTATTTTAGTTGATGCAAACCAGTATTAAAGAAGAGTTTATGAGAACATTAAGAAAGCATGAATTCATAGTTAATAAAAATATTAAATATGTTATGTATTGGATACATATTTCTGCTTAATTAATGTGTATATATTATTAGGAACACTTACAATTAATTTAATTAATGCTTAATAAAGGTCATAATAATGCACTTGCTAATGGCCAGATAAGCAGTTTGCATGACCTAATCTAAAGTGAGAAATATATATGCTTAATTAAACATATATTAACATGATTCAACAGTAAGTGTGACCAGCTGGCCTGAGGTCAGTTTGAGAGTTACTCTACTGTGGTGTAAGTGACTCGAGTCATTTCTATATTTTATACCTTTGCTTATTGATATTATACAAGCATATCCATGTATTCACGTTTATGTATTCAACAGTAGTCAGTACCCATTCCTGTACTCAGCTATAAGACATTATCACTGCATATGTTATTCCTGTATCATTTTGTTTATGTATGTATGATCATGGGGGAGGCCTCACATGTTCAAGGTATACGCTAGAGAATTTCTACTCTATCCTTAGAAGGGAAAACTGGAACCTGTGTGCAGCAATATATACTTTGTGACTTTTAGAATATGGATAGGTTCCCCTTTTGACCCGATGGGAGCTCAGAGGTGGTGGCAGAGAGAGCTAAATGTATCTTTTCTATCTGCTCAAGTCAGGCCACATATACAGGATGTCACTGAACATTTGTGTATGTGTGCTTTGCTGAGCGGGCTATTTATGAGCGGTTTTGCTCAGAATGCGTGCATGAATCTTGCACGCTCAAACTGCAGCTTTCGCACTTCAATAGGTCATAGCCGTCTGACCTGACACTCTAAATTACGACCTCAACTTGTACAGTACTCGTTGTGCATAAGAAAGGAGTAGTCTGGTATATTGTGTACTGGTTGGGTATAAAAACCCTTAATTGATCTTTGATTGTCAGACTAACAACTCAACTCTCTCGCACATCTGATCTCCAACTTTGAGGCCTCATCCTAAACTTTATTTTCTTTTACATAGTTAGTTCATTAGATAGAGACAACGCATTGTATTATTATTAGGTTAATTCCAGGACTTAGTCCTTAGGTATATCCTTATGATATATCTTTTAACATTTCTTTTATCATCAATAATACATTTTTCTGCATTATTATTTTTTATTCTCATTGTATTATACTTTTATTCTCTTTATATATATATATATATATATATATATATATATATATATATATATATACAGTATATACTGTATATATATAACTCTTTATGAATTAATTTGATTAGTCATATTTTTGACTATATCTATTTAAACATGGAATTCAGAAAAAATTGAATGGAAAACTGAATTTGGGAAAATAAAGCAGAATTAGGTAAAAAAAAAAAAATGTTTATACCTTGTAAACTTAAATATTTGCCTTTTATTTGAAGTAGTAAAAGTGGTTGATGTATTTAATATCTAATTTTGCTCATTGAATCTTGCCATTAAAGTGGTGATTTAGCTAAAAAAAAATCATAATAATTATTTGAGAGACAAATGTGTCTTCCTGAAGGGGTCGTCTCCCGACCTGAATCCTGAAAGCTGAATTCTTCTTGAGCAGCATTCCAATCTGGGAGCCGACCAAGATGGCGGTGTGAACGGACAGAACTTTCGAGTTCTCAGCACCAAATTTAATTAAGTAGAATAGACAAGAATTTGGAAAGATCTTTCAAGTTGAGCAAAATTGTAAAGCATTTCTGCATTTTTATTTTTGCATTATAACGTCGATGTAAAATCAAGTCCAATGAAAGGTATCACTATTGTTGATAGATATACAAATAACCCAATTAGCCGATGATACTACACTCTTCATTCAAAATGAAAACCAGATTTCTGTGGCTACTGAATTAATCTGCAAATTTTCAAATCTGGTGTTTACTTAAATTTGGCTAAATGTGAGCTCATGGCATCAAGGAATGTTCTGAAGCATCTTATTATGGTGTTCCTTTAAAAAATGAGGTTCAGTATTTGGGAATAGTCATAACTAAAGATCAGCACAGGTGTTTACTAAATTTCAATCGTTGAGAAAACTAAAAGGAAATGCAGTATAATGGCTTATGAGGGATCTTTCTTTAAGTTGCTTGCTTTAAGAGTTTTCATTACAAAGGCTGAGGGTATTTCTAGACTGACTTATGCAGCAATGGCCTTTCAACTTAATAAAAAATTATGTAAAGAGATTGATAAAATACTGTTTGACTTTATATGGAATAACAAAGTACATTAAATAAAGAAAAGAATTATAATGAATTCATATGAAAATGATGGCCTAAATGTTTTGGATTTTGAAACGTTAAACAATACATTAAAAGTTAATTGGTTTAGTCGGATTGTTAGAAATCCTTATTCCATTGGGAACTTTTTCCCATCCCATATACTTTCTAATCTTGGTAATACAATTTTTTTTTCTTATTTGTAATTATAATATTGATAAAATACCAGTAAAACTATCTGAATTTCATCACCAGGCCTTTTTATCATGGACTTTGATTTTCAAGCATAACTTTTCACCACATAAGTTTTATATATGGAACAATAAGGATATAGTATATAAATGCAAGTCGTTGTTTCTGAAACATTGGTTTGATAATGGCATCATATTGGTGGATCAGTTATTTAATTTAAATGGTTTTCTGAGTTTTGAGTTTTTGGCACAGTATAAAATTCCAGTAACACCAGGGGACTGTGAAAGTAAGTTCTCATGTAGGAAATATTTGTTTTTCCCTTAACTCACAAGAGCATTATTTCAAAGCAACAATGTGTCTTTGCCTTATATTTACTCATATTGGAATCATTTGATAAACAATATTGTGTGGAAAAGATATGGCTCATACCTAATCAATATTTAATTACGAAGTTAAGGAGGTAATTCATATTCAAATTTATATATAGAATGTACCCAGTGAAACATTACTTAAATAATTAAACTCAAATTTAAAGGTGAGATTGATTTTAATTGCACTTTTTGTTACAGTTGCACTGAAACCGTGGTTCATGTATTCTGGCACTGGCCATTTGTAAGACCGCTTTGGCAAAATCTTTGTGATTTTATCACAAAAAACATTTATTATTTGGTCTTCTGGAGAATTGTAGAGACAAGCACAGTCAGATTTATATAATAAATTGTATTCTTTTAATGGCAAAATTCCATGTTCACAAATGTAAGTTTTCCTATAAAAAAAAAACCTGTTTATGTTGTTAATAATACAAATAAATAAATAAATAAATACAAAAAAAGCATTCAAATCTAAGGGCAGTAACCACAAACTACTATTATTGTTCCATCCGTTCCAGCGCTGAGAAAAGTAACACGTGTGTCGTGACAACTTGGCTTGTACACTTCAGCAGCACAGTAAGGAAACTTTCACTAATGAAGTTTAATATGCATTGCATTGGCAAAATGTCTTTTAAAATCAATAATAAAACTTTACATGCACATCCTATTTCTTTCTCTCTCTCTTTTTTTTGCACTGTTGTGTGACCATGGTGACTTACTGGCTTTTCCAGAGTGCGTGCACAGATTGTAGTGGGATTTTTGGACTTTCCTTGTTGAATCGGATTACATTTAATGAAATATTTATAGTAGTTCCACTGGTGAAACTGAATTAAACAGTAATGTTAATGGACAATAATGAGAACAAGTCTGCTTAGCTTAATAGAATGGAAAATCCTAAAGTGGTGTTCGAGAAATTCGAGGATCTCTTTTAATAAACTATGTATTTTTCTCTCTCACTGTTATTCCTGTTCTTTTGTGTTGTATCTGTTTTTTTAAGCTTTAGTGTCAGTTTTGAGCCTTTGTGATTGAGCTGCTGTGGAGATGGTCATTTCAGGGCCAAGTTTTCAGAGTAATGGATCATTAATAAATGTTTAATTAGGCATATACAGTTTTCACTTTAGATTAGGTCACGCAAAATACAGAGTATTTAGTCAATGCTTTATTATGACCTATATATTAAGTTATAAAAGCTTTAATAGTAAGTGTTACTGAAACAGTAACTACATTAAATATAGCCACAAGAGGGAATCATTGGGGTCCAACTAGGGGTGACTACAGAGTCAAAATTTATAATCACGCCGCTGCAGCCTCTCTGTTTCGGAGCAGCGCTCCACAAACACACACACACACACACACACACACTAGGGGTGACCAGATCCTAACAAAGAGTAGCTATGTAAATGTGGGACACGTTAACAATGCTGAGAAGTCTCATTTTTTATATATGACGTCTATCTAAATTAAAAAATAAACATCGCAATTTTCAAAAATTATTTTATTGACATTTTAGATTTGTTTCCAGTGAGATATTGAGTTTATATAGTGACTTAGCTATTGTAAACATTACAGTTGCTACTCTAGAAACAACACTCTTTTAAAAAATTTGATATTTTGTTCAATTATTTAATAATTGATAAAAAACTAACAGATAAGGAGTATCAATCAGAGTAATAGTATTGATAAAATCATAACGATACCCATCCCTACCTATAAGGCAATTATATTGCAACCTGCTGGAATTACTAAAGCTTGCAATTAGCTCATTTTTAGGCCTGAAGTCAGCAAGAAAATAATCAGACACTTCCTATGATATCACCCTCTATCAGAAACTGAGGGAGAGACTAGCATCCCCACCACGCAGAGCAGGTCCACTGAGGGAGAGACTAGCATCCCTAAACAGTGAGTGAGTGAGTGAGTAACACAAGGATGGGTGGTGGTGGACAGTGTGGGAGTATTCGAAATGGTTGCTAGGGCGTGGCTAATAGTTTTTTAAGTGTATATTTGAAAATGGATTGCTCACACAATTGAAACAAGCCAACTGTCATGACTGTAGTACATTCTGATCCAAAGACATTTGTCCCTCTCAGACATTTTTAAAGGAAGTAAATAGGGCTGGTTGGTAGGGTACTCAATGGTTGCTAGGGCGTGGCTAGCCAGTGACCAGAGAGATTCTAATTGGCTGATTACTAACCTTACTCAAAAGATCCAATCCCCAAGTGTTTACGACATTCTGTTCTGAAGATATCCTTCTGTTGCCATTTTGAATGGAACTTTATGGGGACGATTGCAAGGGTGCCGTAAATGGTTGTTAGGGTGTGGCTGCGCCATTTCCAAGATGATACTTAAAGACTGATTGGTAGCCCAAGTAAAATGAGCTTGCCCCTATGTCTCTACGATATTCTGATTGGAGATTTGTTCCCACAAATTCATTATCTTGTCATAGTAGGAAAAAAAATATTGTTTTCATGGGCGAGACCCTTGGCATAGTATGTCTATGGGGCATTTTTGGGCCAGTTTTACCCATCTTACCCCCCAGGCATACATCTTACCCCCCAGGCATACATCTTACCCCCAATCTCATGTAATGCTCCAAAACTGCATGCCAGTGCTTACATTTTTCTATGAAACTCTGATAAGGAGATATGATCCCTCAAAATGTGTCTCAATGCAAAATCTATGGGATTTTTTTTGGCCCCCAGGTGTTCACCATACCTCATATCCCTTAGAAAAGTCATAGCACAGGTGTCGTAAATAGTCCGGTCAATTTGACACCTAATTCGTGGGTCTATTCCAAACTGTTCGGGATGAGTCAAGCCAACCTAATTAAAACAACTAAAACATTGTTAAAGTGCCTTCATTTTGAGAAACATCAGGTAAGGTATCACACATATTCTGTATTTTCTACATTCCTGACTGTTATAGCGCCACCAAGAGGCAAAGGTATGCAAAAAAATTTCAAATGTCCTCCGAATGACCACATACATAAGTGTTGCAATTTTTTTTTAAATATCTCAGTCAATTCAAGGGTTATAACTTTTTAAGTAAAAGTGGCAATGCACACAGCTTATGTTTTGGTGTAGCTTTGCGTCATTGAATTGAAGGTTAAAACTTTTATGATAATTATTAATAATGGGACTCCAGAGAATCTTTCAATCAATCAGGTGAACAGACTAGGACTAGATATAATAGCTGCTAAAGTATGATGTTGTTGATGGTGGCCATGTTTTTCTCAGCATGCGACTGTCCTAATATACCTTGATGGCACCTTAAACACTGCATGCTAAATTTCAAGTCAATTGGCCCAGCCATTCCATAGTTAGATCCATTTTAAAGCTTTTTACTTTTATAGCACCACAAAGAGGTGGAGATGCATAATTGTTTTGTGCAGGCCCGGATTAAGAATTCAGAGGCCCCTGGGCACAATGTCTTGTAGGGCCCCCCACCCCACCCCACCCACACAATCAAGCTTTTGAATTTTTGGATACTATTTGCTGGCAACACCTATAGCGAGCAACTAGCTGGCATATGCAAGCACATAGTGCCTCACCTTTACCAATCCAGTTATATGAATCAAATTCTTCCATAATTAACACACAAACACGTACACACACCCATTAATGTAGCTTTCCTGTCTGTCTCTCTCTTCCTCTCCTGTCCTCTACTCCTCGGCTCTACAGGGGCTGCCGCTCTTTGTCTCTCTCCCCTCTCCTCTTCCTGTGATGAAAAGGATGCAAACAGTATAGATCATCTTAACTCAACTTTTTTACTCTTCTTTATACTCTCTTCTTTATACTAAAAAATTCTGCACTTATGTATTTAGCACTTTATTATTCATGGCCCCTAATGGCACTTTGTTTGATGATTGAATGATAGTGAAATTGTAGTAGACACATTACAAGATGCTGTAAGTATTATGGTATAATATTGGTTGCTTACAATACAAATTACAATTGCTGGTGTATGACCTGTCCAACTATTGACAAATGTACTACATGTAAGTCAGCTTTGGATAAAAGCATCTGCCAAATGCCCTAAATGTAAATGTAAATCAAATGTAAAATAAAGCAGCTTGTTTTTGTTTTTTTGATAATACTATATTTCATGTAAGTTGTTCTCTCTCTCTCTCTCTCTCTCTCTCTCACACACACACACACACACACACACACACACACACACACACACACACACACACACACACACACACACACACACACAATACCTCCTCCTCTCCTCAGGGTCTGTCTGTCTGTCTCATGCTCTCCTCCTCTCCTCAGGGGCTGTCTGTCTGTCTGTCTCATCCTCTCCTCCTCTCCTCAGGGTCTGTCTGTCTGTCTGTCTTTCTTTCTCCTCCTCTCCTCACTTTTTTGTCTGTCTGTCTGTCTTTCTCCTCCTCTCCTCACTTTTTTGTCTGTCTGTCTGTCTCTCCTCCTCTCCTCTCTCCGGCTGCCCTTAAAAAGACTTCTTCCTGGCTTTCCTGTTAGCAAACTCAGTTACATTGTCATCAAAATCCAAGTCCATGACCAGCTGAGATTCAATGGCCATCAGTGACAGTGCACGAATGTGCAGCAATTTCTACAAATAGAGACATTTTTGTGAATAAAATGTTGTATTTTGTATTAGTGATCATAATTTGCGCATGCAACAAAGAGGATGTAGCAGGTGACGCGTGCATTTATTGACGTCTTTTCTGAGTCGATCTCATTTGAGTGTATTCGGCAATGCTTATAACGTGTAATTAAACACGTTGAGTTTATATTCTGGGCTCATCAGATTTTTTTTACATAGTATTATTAGTATGATTTTTACTGTCTGTTAATAACACTGTCCGTCTCTTTATGTTAAGGTTTGTATTAATTTCGATATGCCAGAGGGCAGAATAAAACAGGGAATTAAAGAATGCATTGTAGTTATGTTGACCTACTGTTTTCATAACACTGGATATTCTGCTAATTCATACTTTTCTAAAACGTTGCATAATGGCAATTAACTTATTTAGCAATTACACTAGTGCTAGTTTTGTTGCCAGTGTTGCTCAAATGCACGCGTACGTGTCACCACCAGCAGTAAGTACCTGCATGTGTTGGGAAAAGGGAGAAGAGCGAGTTCAGCAAAAGGCGGATTCGAACTCTGACCGAACGCGTCAAAAGCTACCATCATGCACCTCACGCCTTAACGCTACAGTAGTTATTTTGTGTCGAGCGTCTTTTTGCTAAAAAGACAGGCACCGGGCCGGCACGTAGTGCAAATATACGCTCCGTTTTCGGAAATGAAAAAAAAAATTACAAAAATTAAAAAATCTTCCCCTCGCTTGGGCCCCAAGTGCGCATGGGCCCCTGGGCCCGTGCCCATAATGCCCATTGGGTAATCCGGGCCTGGTTTTGTGTGTCCTTAGAGTTACTCCATACATATGTGTACCAAATTTGGTGACATATATATCTGATTCTGTTCAAGAGTTCAAAAGTGGCGGCTGTGGCTCAGTTGGTAGAGTGGGTCGGCCACTAGTCGCAGGGTTGGTGGTTTGAATCCCTGCCCACACGACCCCACATGCAAAAGTGTCCTTTGGCAAGACACTGAACCCCAAGTTGCCAGCATCTGTTGTGTGAATGGGTGAATGAGTCACAGTGTAAAGCGATTTGAATACCAGTTAATGTTTACCATTTCAAACAATCCAAAATAGTGGGAAAATGAAGGAGCAGAGTAGAACTCTGACTGGGACAAAACTCTTCAGCATGACACAAGACATCAGAGGGGAAAAAACTTTTGTTTCTAGCACTTACGGCCAGAGAGTTATGGCCTAAAATGTGATTTTTGTTTGTTTTGATCATCGGGATGTGTATCTGTAGTGTATGAGTAGTGGGGGGATTTGGAACCATCCTGTCAAGTTTGGAATCTCTACGACTTATGGTCTCTGACGTCCAGACACCTTTAGGGCAGAATAATAATAATAATAATAAAATTTATCACAGCAATTATCAGGGTTCAAGCACAGTAGGGCCTTTAAGCCCATGTTCTGGACTATATTAGGCATTTCTCAAACATTATGCAATAAAGACAAATACACAAATTGCAACTCAATCAGACAAGCGGTAACGTTGTTACATACACTTTAAATTTTGTCATTGTTATAGTTCCACCAAGTGGTCGAGAATTTCTTTGTAGGCTTGTCCTCAGAATGAGGCCTTACATAAGTTAGCCAACTTTCATAACTATCTCATTCCGTTTAAGAGTTATAGCTATTTAAGTCAACGACTTATATTTTGCAAGTCGTCGACATGTAAAATCGAAAGTTACATTATCTTTTTATAATTATTCATAAATAGACTCCAGAGAATCTTGTGGCACTTGTTTCATTTTGATTGAGGAAAAAACCTAGGACTAGTTTGCAAAAGTAGGTTTTAAACGTAATATCAAATATTTAAAGAACGGTTTGACGGACACCATTGGTGCTTGAGATTTTTTTTGTGTACTCAGATAGAGGCCATAGATAAGTATGTCATGTTTAGTGAAGGTATCTAATTTTGTTCAAGAGTTATAGCCATTTACGTGCACTTGGTGCTTGAACTACTAATAATTAAAATAAATCTGAGTAAAAACAATAGGGTTTCTAACACTTCTTGATTGCCGTAAACCAGAGAAGTGTTCAAAGTTTCCTACCTGAGTTTGAAGAATCCAGCTCCCTGTGTCCTTCTTTGTTACACTGGTGCCAAACCTGGTATCTGATTTGAAGACTGCACGACCTATGGAGTCCATCCTGCTGTCCGACATCATCAAGTCCCTTGCCGACCTACCTCACTCCCGCCAACAGGCTCTGCTTGAGCACTGTCAGGACCAGGATTCGGCGCTTCTATGAGATCCCATGAAAATCCGCAGCCAAAGCCGGCTCCTCACTTGTGCCGGTTGATCCCTTTCCTGGCGACTTCAGGGTCTACTCACTATCCCTGTCAGGCGAATGTACCCACCCCCACAAGTGTGAGTGTAGTGCCTGGCCACCCGGCTGGCATTGGACACAGGTTGTAACCAGACCACTATCCACCAATGCTTGGTTCAACACGAGGCTTTGGGCACA
The DNA here is from genome assembly GCF_025860055.1 of Xyrauchen texanus. Classification (NCBI taxonomy): domain Eukaryota; kingdom Metazoa; phylum Chordata; class Actinopteri; order Cypriniformes; family Catostomidae; genus Xyrauchen; species Xyrauchen texanus. The sequence continues at coordinate 6,607,790 of NC_068317.1, forward strand.
ACTAAAATGGTGATGGTGAAATGTGTACATGGGGATATTAACAACTACTCTATGGTGACCCTTGTTATTAAATTTAGGGTAACAAAGCATAGAGTGGAGGCCATGGTTAGTTAATACTGTGGAGCCATCAGGAAATGGTGTTCCAGACAGCTCATTATAATCCGATGGCGGGTCACTTAGGGGAAAGAAAAATTCTGATCCGACTAATAGCCCATTTTTTATTGGCCAGGCATTGGCGGCAATGTTCACAGGTGGTGTGCAGCATGCCGTGAATGTCAGCTGGTAAATCTACCCCAAAAGTGCCATTGTGCCCTCTTTCGCTGATCGAGGTCCGCTTTGAGAGATTGGCATAGATCTTGTATGCCATTAGAGCAGTCAGCATGCGGACATAGCTTTGAATTAGTCCTGGTAGACTATGCAGTGCGATATCCAGAAGCAGTGCTTCTACGCAGCATCTCAGCATGTAGTGTTGCAGAGGCACTTTTCAAAATAATCTCCAGGATGAGGATTCTGAATGAAATCCTCACTGATCAGGACACAAGCTGTCACGAACAAAACACAAGCTTTACAAATTATTGGGCATTAAATCGATCTGCACCAGCGTTTACCATCCACAAACAGATGGCCTGGTGGAACAATTTAATAAATTCCTTAAAATCATGATTCATTCGTTGAGGATGAGGATGCTGGAAATTGGGACAAATGGCTCGATCCCCTGTTATTTGCAATACGAGAGGTCCTGCAAGCCTCTATGGGATTTTCCCCATTCGAGCTGCTGTATGGGTGGTGCCCGTGTGGCGTGATTGATGTCATACGCAAAGCTTGGGAGGAGGGACCTTCAACCAGTAAGAATGAAATTCAGTATGTTCTTGATCTTAGAGCAAAACTCCACACCTTGGGGCAACTAACACAGGAGAATTTGCTCCAAGCTCAAGAACGACAGAGCCGACTGTACAACAGGGGAACTCGGCTAAGGGAATTTGCACCAGAAGATAAGGTACTCATATTACACCCCGCATCGAACTCCAAATTACTCACCAAATGGTCACACGACGAGTGGGAGATCTTGATTATGAGGTGAAGCGAACCGATAGAGGGGACACACGTCAAATTGATCACTTCATCCACCTAAAAGTTGTGGAGGGAGGCAACCCCAGTGATGTTGGCTATGGTAGTTCCAGAAAGGGCGGAGCTTGGGCTGGAGGTAAACACAAAACACAATCTTGTCACCCCGGTCACTTGTGGAAACCACCTCTCACCATACCAACTCGCAGAGGTTGCCAAATTACAACAAGAATTCGCGGATGTATTTTCCCCTTTACCGGGTCGCACAAACCTCATCCAACACCACATCAAGACTGAGCCTGGGGTGGTGGTAAGTACCCATCCCTATCGATTGCCCGAACATATAAAAACAATTGTTCAGGTAGAATTGGATGCACTGCTCGATATGGGAGAAATAAAGGAATCCCACAGTGATGCCTACCCAATGCCTCGTATTGAGGAGTTGCTGGATCGGTTGGGCACTGCTCGTTTTTACTTGACACTGGATTTGACAAAGGGTTATTGGCAGATCCCCTTGGCACCAAATCCCCATGAAAAAATGGCTTTCTCCACACTGTTAGGATTACACCAATTTGTGACACGTCCGGTTTGTTTAGGACTCCGGCAATGCCAGAAATGGGGGGTTGGGGGAGGTGTAGGCAGTCCGAATGTCTCCCCGGCCTGAATTGGCCGGTGGGGATATGTGGCAGTAGGGGCATGGTCGAGCATCTGTCGGGAGAGAGAGAGCAGTAAGGGTGCAAACACCTGAGCCACATTATGACTAACATCTGTCTCTAATTGTAGTGAGAGCCTTACTGTGAAGCTGATGTATTATTGTGAAGCTGATGAGCTGATGAAACTGCCATAAAAATGTTGTATATTAATATTATTTTCCACTTTCACTGACTTTTTTACCAACATCAGTCTTGATCATAATTACAAAAAATACATATATTTTCAGGATTTTTAACCCTTTAAATGTGTGTGTAAAAAAACAACAGTGACATTATGACACTGTTGTTTTACACACACACACACACACACACACACACACACACACACACACACACACACACACACACACACACACAAATCAAATTTCTCAATACAAAACACACTCTGACATTCATACCAACATGCCCACACAATTTTAGCTGCACCATTTATTCAATTGGCCTGCAGTGCTCAATAACACAGTAAACAGGAAAAAAAAAAAAAAAAAAACATTTGTTTGCGCCATAGGCTAACATGAGAAAAATGGCACCATCTAGTGGAAAATATAAACAAAATTTAATTTTGAAGTCAGGGCTCTGGAATTAAAGAATAATATCATAACATTCATGATTTTATGCTTTAATGGCACTGAGATAAACTATTGCAGTTTTAATGGGTTTCATTGGGGACATTTTTGTATTATAGATGTATTATAGGAACTGAGGTTGAAATATCAAAATTCCCCTCACCATTATGTTGTTCCCAAAAATAAATCATCATTTACTCACCATCATGTTGTGCCAAACGCATATGATTTGTTTGTTTCTGCTGTGGAACACAAAAGTAGATGCAAGGTACAATGTCTAAGAGCTTCACTCACCATTCACTTTCATTGTATGGAAAAAAGATGCACAGAAAGTGAATGGTGACTGAGGCTAACGTTCTGCATACAGTATCATCTCATTTTGTGTTTCACAGAAAAAAAAAGAAAGTCATAAGGGGTTTGGAATAACATGAGGTTAAGTTAGCGTTGACAGAATTTTCATTTTTGGGTGAAATATCCCTTTAATGCACTTTAGTATTCCGAAAGGAGTACTGAGGTCCAACTAAGGATGTGTTAAGTATACTTGGTTGTGCTAAAATGGTATACTTTAGTACACTAAATATATCACCCTTGTATTTAATTTTGCAATATTCAGTATTAAATCCATGTAAATGTATAATGTATTTAGGTGACAATTACAATTGTAACTCAATTACTCTGTAAAAGTGCTGGACATACGTGTTATACTGATATTATTCTGAGGTCATTTACAATCCTTTTACTAATTACAACACATTAAAACACATTTTTAGCTTAATAAAATGCCATTCTAAAATCTCTTGGATTAGTGCTGTGCTAGGTATACTGTATAGGAACAGTGAGGTGAAGACATACTCCAAATTACTTGCAATGACATAAGAATTATCCTGAACTCAGGCTTCTAATTTATTTTATGTATCATTGAAATTAATGTTTTGTATATTGTATTGGCATACCAGTTACACTTGAAGTGTGCTAATTTCATAATAATAATAATAATAATATATAATTTAATATCAATAATAATATAATATCATAATTTAAAACTTAATCCATTTAATATATTGAGACAGTTGAAGGCCACACCACTTAATAAGGCCCCAGGTCCGGATGGGATATGTGGTAGAACACTGAATCACTGTGCTGATCAGCTTAGTGGAGTTCTCCATTTACTTTGTCAGTCTTCCTTAGATCTAGGGTTGGTAGACCTGATCTGTGGAAAAGCTCAATTATTGTTCCAATACCTAAAATAGCCAAGCCAGATTCTTTTAATGACTATCGTCCAATTGCCTTGACCTCTTTGGTCATGAATGCTTTTGAAAAAGAGATCAAAAAGTATATAATGACAGTTACTAGTTCGGCTTTAGATCCGCTGCAGTTTGCATATCGCGCTAGAAGAGGCGTAGATGACGTAAAACTGTTTCTGTTAAATACTCTTTATCAACATCTGGAAAAAGTAAAGCATTTGCGCAGCTTTTGTTTGAGGACTTCTCGTCAGCATTTAACACTCTGCAACCTGTCATTTCAGAGAAATAATGGACTTTTTAACAGATAGGCAACAAAGGGTTAGGGTTAATGGGGTTTTATCAGACATGTTAAACACTTCCATAGGTTCACCACAAGGTTGCGTACTCTCTCCAATCTTTTTTATATTATACACAAATGATTGTCTGAGTATACAAGGTAACAGTTACCTAGTAAAATATGCGGATGATACTGTTCTTCTTTCCTTGCTTTCACATTCAGACCAGGATTATGGTCCGGCTCTACACAAATGTATCTCTTGGTGTAAAAGTATGAAGTTAGACTTGAATGTCTCAAAGACTAAAGAGTTGGTTATCAAGGCAGGAGCCACTTGTGCTTTTAGGGGGTACACTTTTAACATGAAATAATCCTGAAAGTAGGTTAAAATGCAAGTCATTTTGTTACTGCAATCTCTAGAAGTATAATAAAACAATTTAAAATCAAATTAATGTTTCATGTTCATTTATTTCACAAGTAATTTTGTATTGTGATATCACATTTTTTGCATCTAAGCACATCTAGCCACTTTTCAGCATCTGAAAAATATATATGACAAATCTAACACATATAGACACTTATATGACACAAACGTATATAACAAACCAAACATATCCACAAATCAAATTAGGCAGTCATCTGGAAATGTGTTTGATAATCTTGGCTTTTAGCTTTTATTTATAAAAGCTGTATTCTGCAATTTCTGTGGTTCCTTGCAAACACATCAACAAATTCTTCAAGATTCAATTTATTTGCACGCTTGGATTCAATACTCAAAACATCCAAGTTGCTAACTCTCTCATCTGCCATAGTAGATCTCAGATGTGTCTTGACCAGTTTTAGAGTAGAGAAGCTCCTATTATTTGTGTTCTAACCATGTCTGCCAAACAACTCAAAACCTCATTCTGAATTGCTTTGCTGGTGTATTTGGCATTATGGATAGAATGAAACCTTTTTTCAGAGTTTTGTCATGTTTGGCAATTGTTTCCAAGATTACTATGAAGTTACCGCTGTTGTCTGAGCCTGCCGACTCATTGTGTCCTCTTTGAGCAATGTTCTGTGTGGCAGTTAGTAGAAGTACTTCAGCTATTGTTTTGAAATACTCCAGATTTTCTTTAATCTGCTTGTCATGTTCTTTGTTTAAGGCATTTAGCAAAGATCTGTTGTTTTTCACTGCTGTCTCATAGTATTTAAATGCAACTATGGCTTGCTTGTGGTGCTCTGATCTTGCATGAATTTTGCCCACTGCTCAATGACATAGGCAGAATCTTGGATAAGCTTTTTGTGGGCAAGTTCTTGCAGGATTTCCTCTACATTGTTCTCAGTTGGTGTTTTCCGACAGATATGGATGTCCAAAACCTCAAGTTATTCCTCTTTTTCAGCAGTTTTGAAGTTGGTTTGCCATGATTCAAATACTGCTTGTTCTTATTCAGCAATGTATTTCAGGAAATTCTCAATTAGATTGCTTTTCACACATCCAAAAGCAGCCTATTCCAGGATTACTGGAGCAATTTTCACAGGAAGATACTTTTTCTTTTGCCATCCAAAGGCAATGATTCAGCCTATGCTTTCCCAGTGCATTTGTCCAAAATCATGGCGAAGGAAAGGCACCTTGAAAGAGCTACCCATAGTGCACTGTTCATAAAATGAATTCCAAAACTCAGAAAGACAATGTCTTACAACTCCTTCTTCATCGTGACCCTCTCAAATTTTCCATCTGGTCCAATAAATTTAATTTGTACTTCACTTCCTGATACACTTTCATCCAAAAAATTACCAATGAGTTCTGGGAGTACATGGCCACGGTGGACAACTAAGGTCCTCTTAATTTTCTCACTATGTGCAGTGCTTACAGGCGAGAGTGGCAATGTATCATCCAAACTTTGTTCATCCATATTTAAAATGTAATTTAAAAGATTGGAGGAATTTAGCTCTTCAGAAAAAATGAAAGACACCTCTGGTTCTACATTGGTCCCAATGTATATCACATCTGTGTTACCTGTATTTTCAGATATTTCAACTCTCAGTGTTGTTGGAGAACTGTTGAGTTCTTGTGTAGTCAAAGTAACTTCTGTTTCTTCTTGCATATGTGAGCCAAAACACTGTTTCTTTGATGTGAGGGAACCTTAAAAGTGGCAACTTGGTTTCTGCATACAGTCTTCCAACTGTGTTGTCTTCATTTCTTGGTAATCCTTTAAGTCAATCTCAAACTCAGTGATGTCTCCATGAGTGTTTTTGCCATCTCCAAAAAACAGCCTATCTCCTTGCTGAATCAAATCAGATTTTTTGGATTCTTTTGATACATCAACATTTCGAGTGCAACCACCCCTTCTTGTTCTCACTTGTTTAAAGATTTCATTTTCGGTATCATAATTCATCCATCCTAAATCTACCTGTCTCATACTCTTCTGAGCATTTTTTGCATCTTGTTGACCTGTGGCAGAATCATCACACTTCCTTTTTTTTTTATATTTTGGACTTCAATCATTCAAAAAGTTTAGATTTTCTGTAACTGGGTTCATTTGCTTTCAGTCTGCAAAATCCCAAAATGACCACTCGATCACCATATGATGGAAAGTATGTCTTCATCTGTTCATCTGTCATTAGTTCGACAACACTGACATCAAACTAAAAAAGAGAGAAAGAAATGTAGGTTAAATATTTCACATTTTGAGTTATAAAGTTTGCTTATCATTATACGACCAATGCTTAGGTGAAGAAGAAAGAATAATTTAATCTAAAATAAAATTCTAAAAGACAGATGTATGCAGAGAATGTATGTATGCATGTTTCAGAAATCTACTGCATGAATGATTACAAAAGTACATGAAATTTGTAGGCCTGCTTAAAATTATGTTTTTATATTAAATTATAAATACCATGTCAAACTGCCCATAGTAACATAATCCTCGATTTAAACAGATGTTTTAGGCGTACAGCAATACGTTGCCATTGTATGATGTAAAATTTTCTATAACTTTACACAGAAAAGGTTAGCAAGCAATCTGTCCCCTTACAATGGCTATAGCATCTACCCAGAACATCCTAGCAATCAGCTACAACAGCCTAACAACTCAAAACAAAAGCTATAACAGATTAGAATAACCTAGCAACCAGCAGGAAGTAAAACACCATACCAACGATTGGCAGCAGTTCAGAAATATCCTAGCAACCAGCCAAAACACCAAAGTGCAAACTATAAACTAGTCAAAGGACAACCAGCCAGCCAAAGTGTTTAAGAGGGGTGGGGGATAAGAAAATAATTCTACAGCACAGTATGAGTCATTTTATATCACTGTAACGGTATCTAAAAAATTAAAAAAACATTCCCCATGGATAATCAACAATAAAGGGTTTATTTATTAATTAATAATGTGATATTAATATAAGCAACACAATTTTATAGAAATGTTATTGGAAATTTTGGGCAATAATGACATATATTATGATATAGGCTACCTTTGATGGAAAGTGATTGAAAAAAGTCTGAAAAAAATAAGAATTACATTTAAAATTATTCTAAAAGTAGCCTAATGGCATGAAGTTTCATGTCCATTGCAATGAAAAACTTTATAAATTGTTATTAAAAAATTATATTTGATCAGTTAGGGGATCAGTTTTATGTACTCCGCATCATTTTTCTATTTGAATATAAGCGTTTGCTTCCATTCTGAAGCAAACCCCTACATCACAGATTTTTCTTTTTATTTAGCCCTCCATTGGATACATGAGAACTTTTTAGCAAATACTTGTCTACTTGATAAAAATGCACTGTTGACAGCAGTGTATTTTATTTATTGCTGAAGTATATGCTATCATTTCTCTCTATGTTTGCAGGGCATAGGAAAACTTGACGTCAGCAACAGCTAACGGCAGCAGAGTGTCAATTTCACAATGCGTCAGTTTATTTTGGAGTGTAAAGTGATTAGAACCTTAGGTGGCACCTTCATGTTCTTATGACTCTCTTCCTTTGTTTGGTGGAGCACAAAAGGTGATGTTGGGCAGACTTTTAGCCTCAGTCACATATACTCTTTGTATTGAAAAAATATTCAATGAAACTTAAATGAAACTGAGGCTATTATTTTGCCTCCCATATACTTTTGTGTTCCACAAAAGAAAGTCATACAGATTTGGAACAACATGATGTTGAATGAATGATGAAAGAATGTTCAACTCTTTAAACTTCCCTGTAAATGTCCTAAATTATGTTTGTGCACACATGAATCACTTGCACTTCAGTACTATTTCATATACAGCTCTGGGCACAATTAAGAGACCAATGCAAAATTATCAGTTTCTCTGTATTTACTATTTATATGTATGCGTTTTAGTACAATTTAAATTTTAGTTTTAACTTTGGAAGAGTTCAGAAATCAAGATTTGATGGAATAATCCTGTTTTTCATTCACAGTTGAGAGCATGTGGTGGCATGCTCTCAACCAGTCTTTCACATTGTTGTTGTTGGGTGACATTATGCCACTCCTTGTGCAAAAATACAAGCATCTCGGCTGTCACCACTGGTTTAATAATTGACTAAGGTACACACGCAGGTCTGAACACTTTCTTTCCAGCGCTGATACGCACGCACACACACGTTACTCCAATAAACCTCCGTCAGTAGGTCTAAAGTGATGCTTTCGAATCCATAACAGAGACTTTGTATGTATTGAAGCAAGACCCTGGGTGAAGACCGCACAATGAGGTTCACCCCTGAATCCCTGGCATACGAATGTAGTTACTCACAAGAGCCTTTTAGGAATTAAAACCTGTAAATGTCTTGAGGTGTAACAACTGTGGTATAAACGAGATTATTGACTCTGGCCAATTGATTTTTTTGTAAATAATGCACACCTCACTTGTGCAGCGCGTCAGCTCTGCGTGGTTGAAGCCGATTCGCGAGTCAACACACTTGCCCAGCACTTACATCACGCTAAACGGTTTGACGTTTAATCTTTCTCATACGCCACAGAAAAAGACAGCACATAATCGGAGAGTTAATCAACTTTGCTATTTTTAACAAAAATAATGCGACCATTACATCACAGTTTGGTACTCTGTTAACTTTCAAGCATCTGGCATCTTTAAGATGAAGTAAATGTTTGCTGAAAAACTTCATGTGCTGTGGTTTAACATACAATTGTTGATATTTGCAAACGTCTTCTGCGGTTGCTATAAAACTATACTTTCAAAACAGTTGTGCTGTTGTCATTTGTGTGATCCGTCTCAATCTGCAACGAGTTCGGCTGACTGATCACATTGCGCATGCGCACAGTATTATTATGAGATATTAAGTCATTATGTGAAATTTTCTCATTATTATGAGATATTAAGTCATTATTATTAGATATTAAGTCATTATTATGAGATATTAAGTCATTATTATGTGAAATTTTCTCATTATTATGAGATATTAAGTCATTATTATGAGAAACTAAGTCATTATTATGTGAAATTTTCTCATTATTATGAGATATTAAATCATTATTATGAGATACTAAGTCATTATTATTAGATATTAAGTCATTATTATGAGAAACTAAGTCATTATTATGTGAAATATTCTCATTATTATGAGATATTAAGTCATTATTATGAGAAACTAAGTCAATATTATGTGAAATTTTCTCATTATTATGAGATATTAAGTCATTATTATGAGAAATTAAGTCATTATTATTAGATATTAAGTCATTATTATGAGAAACTAAGTCATTATTATGTGAAATTTTCTCATTATTATGAGATATTAAGTCATTATTATGTGAAATTTTCTCATTATTATGAGATATTAAATCATTATTATGAGAAACTAAGTCATTATTATGAGATATTAAATCATTATTATGAGAAACTAAGTCATTATTATGAGATATAAAGTCATTATTATGAGAAACTAAGTCATTATTATGTTAAATTTTCTCATTATTATGAGATATTAAGTCATTATTATGAGAAACAAAGTCATTATTATGAGATACTAAGTCATTATTATTAGATATTAAGTCATTATTATGAGAAACTAAGTCATTATTAGGTGAAATTTTCTCATTATTATGAGATATTAAGTCATTATTACGAGATACTAAGTCATTATTATGTGAAATTTTCTCATTATTATGAGATATTAAGTCATTATTATGAGAAACTATGTCATTATTATGTGACATTTTCTCATTATTATGAGATATTAAGTCATTATTACGAGATACTAAGTCATTATTATGAGAAACTAAGTCATTATTATTAGATATTAAGTCATTATTATGAGAAACTATGTCATTATTATGTGAAATTTTCTCATTATTATGAGATATTAAGTCATTATTATGAGAAACTAAGTCATTATTATGTTAAATTTTCTCATTATTATGAGATATTAAGTCATTATTATGAGAAACAAAGTCATTATTATGAGATACTAAGTCATTATTATTAGATATTAAGTCATTATTATGAGAAACTAAGTCATTATTAGGTGAAATTTTCTCATTATTATGAGATATTAAGTCATTATTATGAGAAATTAAGTCATTATTATGTGAAATTTTCTCATTATTATGAGATATTAAGTCATTATTATGAGAAACTATGTCATTATTATGTGACATTTTCTCATTATTATGAGATATTAAGTCATTATTATGAGATACTAAGTCATTATTATGAGATATTAAGTCATTATTATGAGAAACTGTCATTATTATGTGAAATTTTGTCATTATTATGAGATATTAAGTCATTATTATGAGAAACTAAGTCATTATTATGTGAAATTTTCTCATTATTATGAGATATTAAGTCATTATTATGAGATACTAAGTCATTATTATGAGAAATTATGTCATTATTATGAGATATTAAGTCATTATTATGAGAAACTAAGTCATTATTATGTGACATTTTCTCATTATTATGAGATATTAAGTCATTATTACGAGATACTAAGTCATTATTATGACAAACTAAGTCATTATTATTAGATATTAAGTCATTATTATGAGAAACTGTCATTATTATGTGAAATTTTGTCATTATTATGAGATATTAAGTCATTATTATGAGAAACTAAGTCATTATTATGTGACATTTTCTCATTATTATGAGATACTAAGTCATTATTATGTGAAATTTTCTCATTATTATGAGATATTAAGTCATTATTATGAGAAACTAAGTCAATATTATGTGAAATTTTCTCATTATTATGAGATATTAAGTCATTATTATGAGAAACTAAGTCATTATTATGTGACATTTTCTCATTATTATGAGATACTAAGTCATTATTATGTGAAATTTTCTCATTATTATGAGATATTAAATCATTATTATGAGAAACTAAGTCATTATTATGAGATATTAAGTCATTATTACGAGATACTAAGTCATTATTATGAGAAACTAAGTCATTATTACGTGAAATTTTCTCATTATTATGAGATATTAAATCATTATTATGAGATACTAAGTCATTATTATTAGATATTAAGTCATTATTATGAGATACTAAGTCATTATTATGTGAAATTTTCTCATTATTATGAGATATTAAGTCATTATTATGAGAAACTAAGTCATTATTATGTGAAATTTTCTCATTATTATGAGATATTAAATCATTATTATGAGATACTAAGTCATTATTATGAGATATTAAGTCATTATTATGAGAAACTAAGTCATTATTATGTGAAATATTCTCATTATTATGAGATATTAAGTCATTATTATGAGAAACTAAGTCATTATTATGTGAAATTTTCTCATTATTATGAGATATTAAGTCATTATTATGAGAAATTAAGTCATTATTATGTGAAATTTTCTCATTATTATGAGATATTAAGTCATTATTATGAGAAACTAAGTCATTATTATGTGAAATTTTCTCATTATTATGAGATATTAAGTCATTATTATGAGATACTAAGTCATTATTATGAGAAACTAAGTCATTATTATTAGATATTAAGTCATTATTATGAGAAACTAAGTCATTATTATGTGAAATTTTCTCATTATTATGAGATATTAAGTCATTATTATGAGAAACTAAGTCATTATTATGTGAAATTTTCTCATTATTATGAGATATTAAGTCATTATTATGAGAAACTAAGTCATTATTATGAGATACTAAGTCATTATTATGAGATATTAAGTCATTATTATGAGAAACTAAGTCATTATTATGAGATATTAAGTCATTATTATGAGATACTAAGTCATTATTATGTGAAATTTTCTCATTATTATGAGATATTAAGTCATTATTATGAGATACTAAGTCATTATTATGTGAAATTTTCTCATTATTATGAGATATTAAGTCATTATTATGAGAAACTAAGTCATTATTATGTGACATTTTCTCATTATTATGAGATATTAAGTCATTATTATGAGATACTAAGTCATTATTATGAGAAACTAAGTCATTATTATTAGATATTAAGTCATTATTATGAGAAACTAAGTCATTATTATGTGAAATTTTCTCATTATTATGAGATATTAAGTCATTATTATGAGAAACTAAGTCATTATTATGTGAAATTTTCTCATTATTATGAGATATTAAGTCATTATTATGAGAAACTAAGTCATTATTATGAGATACTAAGTCATTATTATTAGATATTAAGTCATTATTATGAGAAACTAAGTCATTATTATGTGAAATTTTCTCATTATTATGAGATATTAAGTCATTATTATGAGAAACTAAGTCATTATTATGTGAAATTTTCTCATTATTATGAGATATTAAGTCATTATTATGAGAAACTAAGTCATTATTATGTGACATTTTCTCATTATTATGAGATATTAAGTCATTATTATGAGATACTAAGTCATTATTATGAGAAACTAAGTCATTATTATGAGATATTAAGTCATTATTATGAGAAACTAAGTCATTATTATGTGAAATTTTGTCATTATTATGAGATATTAAGTCATTATTATGAGAAACTAAGTCAATATTATGTGAAATTTTCTCATTATTATGAGATATTAAGTCATTATTATGAGATATTAAGTCATTATTATGTGAAATTTTCTCATTATTATGAGATATTAAGTCATTATTATGAGAAACTAAGTCATTATTATGTGACATTTTCTCATTATTATGAGATATTAAGTCATTATTACGAGATACTAAGTCATTATTATGAGAAACTAAGTCATTATTATTAGATATTAAGTCATTATTATGAGAAACTGTCATTATTATGTGAAATTTTGTCATTATTATGAGATATTAAGTCATTATTATGAGAAACTAAGTCATTATTATGTGACATTTTCTCATTATTATGAGATACTAAGTCATTATTATGAGAAATTTTCTCATTATTATGAGATATTAAGTCATTATTATGAGAAACTAAGTCATTATTATGTGAAATTTTCTCATTATTATGAGATATTAAGTCATTATTATGAGAAACTAAGTCATTATTATGTGAAATTTTCTCATTATTATGAGATATTAAGTCATTATTATGAGATATTAAGTCATTATTATGAGAAACTAAGTCATTATTATGAGAAACTAAGTCATTATTATGAGATATTAAGTCATTGTGAAATTTTCTCATTATTATGAGATATTAAGTCATTATTATGAGAAACTAAGTCATTATTATGTGAAATTTTCTCATTATTATGAGATACTAAGTCATTATTATGTGAAATTATCTCATTATTATGAGATATTAAGTCATTATTATGAGAAACTAAGTCATTATTATGTGAAATTTTCTCATTATTATGAGATATTAAGTCATTATTATGAGAAACTAAGTCATTATTATGTGAAATTTTCTCATTATTATGAGATATTAAGTCATTATTATGTGAAATTTTCTCATTATTATGAGATATTAAGTCATTATTATGAGAAACTAAGTCATTATTATGTGAAATTTTCTCATTATTATGAGATATTAAGTCATTATTATGAGAAACTAAGTCATTATTATGTGAAATTTTCTCATTATTATGAGAAACTAAGTCATTATTATGTGAAATTTTCTCATTATTATGAGATATTAAGTCATTATTATGAGAAACTAAGTCATTATTATGAGATATTAAGTCATTATTATGAGATATTAAGTCATTATTATGAGAAACTAAGTCATTATTATGTGAAATTTTCTCATTATTATGAGATATTAAGTCATTATTATGAGATATTAAGTCATTATTATGTGAAATTTTCTCATTATTATGAGATATTAAGTCATTATTATGAGAAACTAAGTCATTATTATGTGAAATTTTCTCATTATTATGAGATATTAAGTCATTATTATGAGATACTAAGTCATTATTATGAGAAACTAAGTCATTATTATGAGATATTAAGTCATTATTATGAGAAACTAAGTCATTATTATGTGAAATTTTCTCATTATTATGAGATACTAAGTCATTATTATGAGATACTAAGTCATTATTATGTGAAATTCTCATTATTATGAGATATTAAGTCATTATTACGAGATACTAAGTCATTATTATGTGAAATTTTCTCATTATTATGAGATATTAAGTCATTATTATGAGAAACTAAGTCATTATTATGTAAAATTTTCTCATTATTATGTGATACTAAGTCATTATTATGAGATATTAAGTCATTATTATGAGAAACTAAGTCATTATTATGTGAAATTTTCTCATTATTATGAGATATTAAGTCATTATTATGAGAAACTAAATCATTATTATGTGAAATTTTCTCATTATTATGAGATATTAAGTCATTATTATGAGAAACTAAATCATTATTATGTGAAATTTTCTCATTATTATGAGATATTAAGTCATTATTATGTGAAATTCTCATTATTATGAGATATTAAGTCATTATTATGAGAAACTAAGTCATTATTATGAGATATTAAGTCATTATTATGAGAAACTAAATCATTATTATGTGAAATTTTCTCATTATTATGAGATATTATGTCATTATTATGAGATATTAAGTCATTATTATGTGAAATTTTCTCATTATTATGAGATACTAAGTCATTATTATGAGAAACTAAGTCATTATTATGAGATACTTGTTACGAATGGGGGCAGACGAGGAGAGCGGATCTAAATGCAAACTTACTTTTATTAACTGAGACAATCAAGAAACACAAAAGGAAAACCCTCAATGGGGAAATGAACATAACACTGAACACACGATGAAAACAAAACTAAGAAACCGGGCAGGGAACACATACCAGGCTAGCAACATTCAACGATAGACAAGGACTGAACCAAAAACCAGGGTATATATATACATGAACATAGAACTAAGGGGCCAATGAACAAACAGAACACCAAACAAGATAAGGAGGGAAGAAACAGCGGCAAGTGGCAAGTTAACGAGGGACAGGTGAAAGCAATGACGGAAAACACGAACGCTAACAAAGAGACTATGGAGTTACATACGGGACAAAAGTGAAAACTATGGAACGCAAAAAGTGACAAAAATGGCAAACAAGAGGGAACAGTGAAACAAGACGAGGTATGCCTAACAGAGCCCCCCCACAAGGATCGGATTCCAGACGATCCGAAATAAATAAAAAACAAATAATAAAAAAAAAACACCAGGGGCAGACAGACAGACCAGGGGGGCACGAGAGCAGGCAGGAAGTCCAAGGGGGCACAGAGGGCAGGCAGGAAGTTCAGGGGGGCACAGAGGGCAGGCAGGAGGTCCAAGGGGGCACAGAGGGCAGGCAGGAAGTCCAAGGGGGCACAGAGGGCAGGCAGGAAGTCCAAGGGGGCACAGAGGGCAGGCAGGAAGTCCAAGGGGGCACAGAGGGCAGGGACAGGTTCAGGTGGTCTGGGAGCTGGCCATAGGGCAAGGGTAGGTTCGGGAGGTCTGGGAGCTGGCCACAGGGCAAGGATAGGTTCAGGAGGCCTGGGAGCTGGCCACAGGGCAAGGACTGGTTTGGGGAACCTGGGAGCTGGCCACAGGGCAAGGACCGGTTTAGGGGCCCTGGGAAGAGGCCACAGGACAGGGACCGGGTCAGGAGGCCTGGGAGGAGGCCACAGGACTGGAACAGGGTCAGGAGGCCTGGGGAGGAGGCCACAGGACTGGAACAGGGTCAGGGGGCCTGAGAGGAGGCCATAGGATAGGGGCCGGGTCAGGAGGCCTGGGAGGAGGCCATAGGACAGGGGCCGGGTCAGGAGGCCTGGGAGGAGGCCACAGGTCAGGAACAGGGTCAGGGGCCCTGGGAGGAGGCCACAGGACAGGGGCCGGGTCAGGAGGCCTGGGCGGAGGCCACAGATCAGGAACAGAGTCAGGGGCCCTGGGAGAAGGCCCTAGAGGCGGAGACCTGGAAGGCTCTGCTGGCGGGGCCGATGGAGGTGGCGCCATAGGAGGCTCAGGAAGCAGAGCCCAGGAAGGCTCGAGAGACTTGAGGAGCAGAATCCTAGAGAGCCCGGGAGGCGGAGCCGTAGGACACTCGAGAGGTGGAGCCCTAGAAAGCTCTGGAGTCTCTGGGAGCAGAGCCGTAGGAGGCTCGGGAGGCGGAGCCGTAGGAGGCTCAGGAGGTGGAGCCCTAGAAAGCTCAGGAGGCGGAGCCCTAGAAAGCTCAGAAGTCTCTGGGAGCAGAGCTGTAGGAGGCTCCAGAGGTGGAGCCGTAGGAGGCTCGGGAGGCGGAGCCGTAGGAGGCTCGGGGAGAAGGGCCGTAGAAGGCTCGAGAGGCGGAGCCCTGGAAAGCTCAGAAGTCTCTGCGAGCAGAGCCGTAGGAGGCTCGGGAGGTGGAGCCGTAGGAGGCTCTGGAGGCGGAGCCACAGGAGGCTCGGGGAGAAGGGCCGTAGAAGGCTCGAGAGGCTGGAGGGGCGGAGCCCTGGAAGGCTCGAGAGGCTTGAGAGGTGGAGCTCTGGGTAGCTCGGAGGGCGGAGCTCTGGAAAGCCCGGCGGGCGGAGCTCTGGAAAGCCCGGAGGGCGGAGCTCTGGGAAGCTCAGGAAGCTCGGAAGACAGGGTTCTAGGAAGCTCGGGGGGCGGAGCTCTGGAAAGCCCAGAAGGCGGAGCTCTGGAAAGCTCAGAAGGCTGAGCTCTGGAAAGCTCGGAAGACGGAGCTCTGGAAAGCTCGGGGGGTACTGGCTCTTGGACGGTCATGGCTACTGGCACTGGGGCTTGGACGGTCATGGCTACTGGCGCTGGCTCAGGGAAGGTCGAGGCTGCAGGCGCTGGCTCAGGGACGGTCGAGGCTGCAGGCGCTGGCTCAGGGACGGTCGAGGCTGCAGGCGCTGGCTCAGGGACGGTCGAGGCTGCAGGCGCTGGCTCGCTGACCGTGGCAGGCATGGGCTCGCTGACCGTGGCAGGCGTGGGCGCTGGCTCGCTGACCGTGGCAGGCGTGGGCGCTGGCTCGCTGACCGTGGCAGGCGTGGAAAGCCCAGAGGCGGAAACCGGGATCGAGAGAGGTGGCTCCCCGGTAGCGAGCTCCCTCAAGACCAGACTCACATACTCCATCCACGTGAGGTACGCGAGCAGAAGCCTTTCTTCTTTTCCTCCTCCTCCGGGCGGATGAAGCTGGCAGCGCTGGCTCGTTGGCCGTGGCCGGCACGGAAACCCCAGAGGCGGAAACCGGGATCGAGAGAGGTGGCTCCCCGGTAGCGAGCTCCCTCAAGACCAGACTCACATACTCCATCCACGTGAGGTCTCCGGGGTCCGGCAATTCCCTCTGCCAGTGTCTTGGTAGCCCGAGCCGGTAGATGGTCTTCAGGGATGTGTCGTCAAAGCCGGTGTGGATGGCAACAGTGGAAAAAAAGTGGGAGTACTCGCGGTAGGTCAGATCCGCCTGGGCCAGTTCCATAAAGAAAGCTGCTAGATCCATATTTGGCGGTCTATCGTTCTGTTACGAATGGAGGCAGACGAGGAGAGCGGATCTAAATGCAAACTTACTTTTATTAACTGAGACAATCAAGAAACACAAAGGAAAACCCTCAATGGGGAAATGAACATAACACTGAACACACGATGAAAACAAAACTGAGAAAACGGGCAGGGAACACATACCAGGCTAGCAACATTCAACGATAGACAAGGACTGAACCAAAAACCAGGGTATATATACATGAACATAGAACTAAGAGGCCAATGAACAAACAGAACACCAAACAAGATAAAGAGGGAAGAAACAGAGGCAAGTGGCAAGTTAACGAGGGACAGGTGAAAGCAATGACGGAAAACACGAACGCTAACAAAGAGACTATGGAGTTACATACGGGACAAAAGTGAAAACTATGGAACGCAAAAAGTGACAGAAATGGCAAACAAGAGGGAACAGTGAAACAAGACGAGGTATGCCTAACAATACTAAGTCATTATTATGAGATATTAAGTCATTATTATGAGATACTAAGTCATTATTATGTGAAATTTTCTCATTATTATGAGATATTAAGTCATTATTTTGAGATACTAAGTCATTATTATGAGATATTAAGTCATTATTATGAGATACTAAGTCATTATTATGTGAAATTTTCTCATTATTATGAGATATTAAGTCATTATTATGAGATACTAAGTCATTATTATGTGAAATTTTCTCATTATTATGAGATATTACGTCATTATTATGAGATATTAAGTCATTATTATGAGAAACTAAGTCATTATTATGTGAAATTCTCTCATTATTGTGAGATATTAAGTCATTATTATGTGAAATTTTCTCATTATTATGAGATATTAAGTCATTATTATGAGAAACTAAGTCATTATTATGTGAAATTTTCTCATTATTATGAGATATTAAGTCATTATTATGAGAAACTAAGTCATTATTATGAGATATTAAGTCATTATTATGAGAAACTAAGTCATTATTTTGTTACATTTTCTCATTATTATGAGATATTAAGTCATTATTATGAGATACTAAGTCATTATTATGTGAAATTTTCTCATTATTATGAGATATTACGTCATTATTATGAGATATTAAGTCATTATTATGAGAAACTAAGTCATTATTATGTGAAATTCTCTCATTATTATGAGATATTAAGTCATTATTATGTGAAATTTTCTCATTATTATGAGATACTAAGTCATTATTATGTGAAATTTTCTCATTATTATGAGATATTAAGTCATTATTATGAGAAACTAAGTCATTATTATGAGATATTAAGTCATTATTATGAGATACTAAGTCATTATTATGAGATATTAAGTCATTATTATGAGATACTAAGTCATTATTATGTGAAATTCTCTCATTATTATGAGATATTAAGTCATTATTATGTGAAATTTTCTCATTATTATGAGATACTAAGTCATTATTATGTGAAATTTTCTCATTATTATGAGATATTAAGTCATTATTATGAGATATTATGTCATTATTATGAGATATTAAGTCATTATTATGTGAAATTTTCTCATTATTATGAGATATTAAGTCATTATTATGAGAAACTAAGTCATTATTATGAGATATTAAGTCATTATTATGAGATACTAAGTCATTATTATGTGAAATTTTCTCATTATTATGAGATATTAAGTCATTATTATGAGATACTAAGTCATTATTATGTGAAATTTTCTCATTATTATGAGATACTAAGTCATTATTATGAGATACTAAGTCATTATTATGAGAAATGTTCTCATTATTATGAGATATTAAGTCATTATTATGAGATATTAAGTCATTATTATGAGATATTAAGTCATTATTATGAGATACTAAGTCATTATTATGAGATACTAAGTCATTATTATGTGAAATTTTCTCATTATTATGAGATATTAAGTCATTATTATGTGAAATTTTCTCATTATTATGAGATATTAAGTCATTATTAT
Source organism: Xyrauchen texanus (assembly GCF_025860055.1). NCBI lineage: Eukaryota > Metazoa > Chordata > Actinopteri > Cypriniformes > Catostomidae > Xyrauchen > Xyrauchen texanus. The sequence continues at coordinate 6,627,499 of NC_068317.1, forward strand.
GAGATACTAAGTCATTATTATGTGAAATTTTCTCATTATTATGAGATATTAAGTCATTATTATGAGAAATTATCTCATTATTATGAGATATTAAGTCATTATTATGAGATACTAAGTCATTATTATGTGAAATTTTCTCATTATTATGAGATACTAAGTCATTATTATGAGATACTAAGTCATTATTATGTGAAATTTTCTCATTATTATGAGATACTAAGTCATTATTATGAGATACTAAGTCATTATTATGAGATATTAAGTCATTATTATGAGAAACTAAGTCATTATTATGTGAAAGTTTCTCATTATTATGAGATATTAAGTCATTATTATGAGAAACTAAGTCATTATTATGAGATATTAAGTCATTATTATGAGAAACTAAGTCATTATTATGTGAAATTTTCTCATTATTATGAGATATTAAGTCATTATTATGAGAAATTTTCTCATTATTATGAGATATTAAGTCATTATTATGAGAAACTAAGTCATTATTATGTGAAATTTTCTCATTATTATGAGATATTAAGTCATTATTATGAGAAACTAAGTCATTATTATGTGAAATTTTCTCATTATTATGAGATATTAAGTCATTATTATGAGAAACTAAGTCATTATTATGAGATATTAAGTCATTATTATGAGAAACTAAGTCATTATTATGTGAAAGTTTCTCATTATTATGAGATATTAAGTCATTATTATGAGAAACTAAGTCATTATTATGAGATATTAAGTCATTATTATGAGAAACTAAGTCATTATTATGTGAAATTTTCTCATTATTATGAGATATTAAGTCATTATTATGAGAAACTAAGTCATTATTATGTGAAATTATCTCATTATTATGAGATATTAAGTCATTATTATGAGAAACTAAGTCATTATTATGAGAAACTAAGTCATTATTATGTGAAATGTTCTCATTATTATGAGATATTAAGTCATTATTATGAGATATTAAGTCATTATTAAGATAAGTTTATCTTAATTTGAGATACTATCTCATAATAATGGCTTAATATCTCATTATTGTTATGAAGGTAAGTGAGGACCCAAAAGCGATGTATAAAAACAGAGTCTTTAATGAAGCTCAGAAAATAACGTCAACACAAAGTCTTCTCCTTGAGAGGAATACAAACAAAAGCAGCCCGCAGAGAGGGCGATAACAAAATGGCAAAACAAATGCTTCCTTCGAGCTGTAGTTAGTCCACGGGTAGCTGAAGAGTACCACTCTCTCATGGCGTCAGGTAACTGGGCACAGAGATAGGGGATGGCCCTTACCGGTGAACAGTTTAGTGATGGCGGATGCCAACAGGACAGGACTCTGGACAGAGACACACAGGGCTGTAGTTGCTTCTAGAGATAGTAACACAGAGTGAGAATCCGACAGAGAATGTAGTGAGAGCGAGGAAAGATATAGAGAGCTAATCAGAGGAAAGAGGGAACAGGTGGATTAATGAGGAACTCAGGGAAGATGAGAAACAGCTGGGAGCGGAGGAAAGGAGAGGGAAAGTAACATAGAACGACCAACAGAGGGAGACAGAGTAGAGGGAAAGAACAGAAGTGAGACATAACATGACAATTATATTGACTTACAAAATCAATTTTTTTTATTTAACTGTGGCGGAAACTGGCTTCCATATATTTGGATGACTAATGGGAAATAAAAAATTGTGAACTTTGTATCCATACAAAAGGTCTGGCCATTTGTAAACGCCCCATTCACATAGCAGCACGGCTTTCAGTACTTTGAATTTGAAGTTAGTGACAGTGATGAATTAGGAAAGGAACAGACACAACCATGTTCATTGCACCATCAAATGATTCTTCAGGTAACTAGTATAAAATAAATTATGAACATATTTCAATTATAGGTTTAAATAGTTTGCAGAAGTGCACGTTTGAATGTTTTAAGCTAATACAAGTACAAAACTTTTTTTTAATTTATTATTAAAATTTGTTTTTCAATGTGCCTCATGTGGAAACATCTAAATGAACTGGTCAAATATATATATATATATATATATATATATATATATATATTAATATGACTGTATATTATAATAATATATATGACTAAATTAGGTTACTAAAAAAGTTTATGGGTTAAATCCAGTAAAAATAACTCCTCACAGTAAAAAATGCATGCAACCACTTTTACAGTTTTGGTATAAGTTTGTGTTTTGTTTCAGTTCACAGGTCAAGGCAACGTCACATTTGTGTATTAATACTATGTCTATGGGCTTTAACCTGTATGGTAAGTTCATAAGAAATAAATATTAAAGTATTAATTATTTGCATTATATAACATTAGTTTGGCAGTAACAGTTTACACTAAGATTATGTTTGTTAAACTCATTTAATGCTTTAGGTACTATAGACTAACAATAGTTACTAATTTCAATTCATTTAATGCTTGGTTGATTATTAATCTTGGTTAACGTTAATTTAACAACTTAACAACTAATTTACTGCTCATAGTTTGTTCTTGTTAGTTCACATTGCATATACTAATGTTACTGTATACAATTTTAAATATATAAATAAAGTGTATATGTATTAGTATATAAGTCTACCAAGATTAAGAAATGCTGTAGTATTGCAAGTATGAAGAAATGCAAGTATTGTTCATTGTTAGTTCATGTTAACTTCAGTATGGTGTTAACTAATGTTGATTAATACAACATTCTATTTGGAAACATTAGATTCTTGAACCTTGAGATATCATGAACTAACAATGAACAATAATTATTTAAAGCATTTATTAAGCTTGGTTAACTTTTATTAAGACAAATTAAATGATGTATTGTTTGTTTGTTCATGTTAGTTTATACTGCATTAACAAATGTTTATGTGAACAACTTTTTGTATTTTTAGAATATAAACTTATTGTGAAGTGTTTTCAGTTAATTACAGTATATGCTAATATGTAATACATGTTTCGTTAGGTAACCTAAAAACATGCATTGTGCAATATCAAATGGCTTGTGGCACAAAGTAATCATAATACGTGGCCAAAAGTTCTTCCTCACCTGACTCGAGGAATGTTTTTATGAACCTCTATTGAAAAAGAAAAGATAGGCTGACTGAAAATGTTTGTCAAAGGAAATTGCGTGGTTATATTCTTCATTTTGTACAATGTTTTTTTTTTACATTTCCTGAATTACTGCATTTAAAAAAATAAAATACTGTATGGGGGTTTAGGGGAATAACCTGAGAGGAAATCTGAATGGATCATTTTTATGTCTGAATGCCTATTATGCCTATTGAGTCTAAATAGATTCACAACTTATATTACATCAGTACACCCAACTGACAAAAGTCATATCATACTGTTCATGTACAATAGTCATATCATACTGTTCAAAGTACTGCTATACTGAAGAGTACAAGTAGAAGTACTGAGAAAAAATATGACTCAAGAAAGAGTAAATAAGTAGTCTGATGAAAAACTGCTCAAGTAATTACAAGTTACTTTATGTAAATTATATTATATATAGAATATATGTTAAATTTTTTGAACACAAAGACATTTTTGTTCTTGTGTTAAAATGTTTTTATTTGGTATTTCAGCAGAAGATCATTTGTAACTACACCTTTTATATACAAACAAATAAAAATTACATCCTAACAAATATGCATGAAAAAAAAAAAAAACATCCAACCCCACCCAAAAACTCAAACCAAAGGTGCTATCCAGTGATAAAAGCATGTCATGAAGGCATAGTATACATTAATCACTAGCTTGCAGAAAAGAAATTAAAGGTGACCACATTTTTTCAAATAACAAAATCTTGTTTTTTAGAGCACACCTAATTCTTTCTAAAGTGTACCAGTCAACTCTGTCAGCCATAGTTTAATCATTGGAACTTCCTTTTTCTTCCAAAACAAAAGAATACGTTTTTTTAGCAGAAATTAAACCATATGAAACAAAATGTTGTTGTACCAGTGTAAGTATCAAAAACTCTTCAGAGACTCCAAATATAATTAATATTGGATCTGGTTCAAATCGTATGTCCAATATATCTGAAAAAAACTGGAAAATCTTATTCAAGAAACTTTGTAATTTTGGACACATTACATAGCAATGAGACAGGCTGGCATCTAAAATTTGACATTTGTCACATAATGGAGACACTTCTGGGAATATTTTGTTCAGTTTACACTTGGAATAATGAAGCCTATGAAGCACTTTAAACTGAATTAGACAATGTCTTGCATTAATGGAACTTCTGTGGACAAGTTCAAGACTGCGTTCCCACATTTCACCAGGAATTTCTACTGCAAGTTCCTCTTCCCAGGCAGATTTAATTTTCTCCATCGAAGGGCTTTTCACCTGTTCTAAAGCCTTGTACAGAAAGGAGACGGTATTACCATCTCTATGACGTCTTTCCAAGAATGCATCCAGATACATAGGTGTGGCAGTGACATAGTTAGGGATGTAAGACTTCACAAAGTCTCTAATTTGAAGATACCTAAAGAAATTCTTTGAGGGAATATTATATTTCTTACACAGCTGTTGAAAGGAAGCAAATTTTCCATTCATATATAAATCCCCTATATTTCATAACCCTAAATTTCCCCAAATCTCAAATGCACTGTCTAACATCGAAGGGCAAAAGGAAGGGTTAGCTGAGATAGAGAGCAAAAACGACATCTGGATGAATTTAAAATGCGTCTTTAACTGTTTCCAAATACGAATAGAATTACGAATAACAGGGTTGTGATTATAAAGTGAACTAGCTATACCTGTGGGTGATAGAAGTATTTTGTTAATGGAATAAGGGAGGCATTCCTCCTGTTCCAGCATTAGCCAGCTGTCCTCTATCATAGTAGAATATATCAATGAGGTCAGAACCCTCAGATTTGCCACCCAGTAGTAATAAAGAAAATTAGGTAGGGCGAGCCCACCCTGTATTTTGGGTTTACATAGGTGCTGCTTAGAAATCGCTAGGGGGTCAGAACCTCCCCCATCTGAGAGTTGTCCCCCCCTAAAATATCATTAAAATATGTGTACTGTAAATAATATAATGATATATTCTTAAAATAATTGTTTAAGAAATAAAATAATACAAATGCAAACGGGCAACAACAAAAAAACCTTGGTGTCCCCTTCAAAAATTGCTCTTGAGAATTGTTATGTTTATTGTCCCCCCTAGTCCCAGACAAAAGGAACCAGAATAGAGTCCAATTTTTTGAAAAAAGATTTGGGCAGAAATACGGGAATGTTCTGCACCATGTACAAAAATTGTGGTAGAAATATAATCTTAATTGCATTTACCCTGCCCAGAAGAGAAATAAGAAGCGTTCTCCAGAACTTGATCATGGATTTAAGTTTAAACAACAGGGGTTGAACATTAGCCTTAACTAAATTGGAAAACTTTTGTGTCACTTCTATTCCTAGATATGTGAATTGTTCTGAAGCAACCTTAAAGGGCAAATGATAAAGCCAAGATGAATCCCTGATAGTGACTGGCATCAACACACTTTTGTCCCAATTAATTTTATATCCTGCAAATGTACCATATATATTAATCAAATTAAGGATATTTGGAATGCTACTATTGGGCTCAGATATAAATAAAATGATATCATCTGCATATAACGCTAATTTATTATCAGCATTTCTGGTTTTATAGCCTTTAATACTAGAATGGACTCTAATGGCCTCAGCTAAAGGCTCAATCGCTAATGCAAACAAAAGTGGCGACAGTGAGCAACCCTGTCTTGTACCTCTATGTAAATTAAACCGAGAGGATATTGTTTGATTTGTGAGAATTCTTGCACATGGACTAGAATACAACAATTTAATCCTTGAAATGAATTTTTCTCCCAGATTAAACTTCTTCAATACCACAAATAGGTAAGGCCATTCAATTTGATCAAATGCCTTCTCTGCATCCAATGATAGAATGGTTAAATCTTGCGCCCGGCCTCGGGAAGAGTACATTATGTTGAAGAGACGCCTAAGATTAGAAGAAGACTTACGTTTTGGTATGAAACCAGTTTGATCTGGGTGCACCAAGTTTCTAATTACTGTGTTTAATCTATGTGCCAAAGTTTTTGCCAGAATGTTTTGATCTGTATTTAGTAGTGAGATCGGCCTATAAGAACCCAGCTCTTCTGGGTTCCTTCCTTCTTTTGGGACAACAATAATAATTGCCTCATCTAGAGAGGGCGGCAGGGACTGATCTATACATGCCTGTTTGTAAACCCTATATAAATAAGGTGAAATTAATTTGTTATAGGCTTTACAGAATTCATTACAAAATCCATCTGGACCAGGATTTCGTTTTAGAGATGTTATAGTATCTGATATTTCTTTAATAGTAATTTCTGCACATAACTCGTCAACTTGTTCTTGATTTAATGAGGGAAGATTCTGTTGGTCTAGAAACTGAGCCATAACTGTTGGATCTATACTTCCTTTAGATGAGTATAGTGCCTCATAAAATGTCTGGAACCTACTATTTATATCACTAGAGGAAGTGAGAATTTCTCCTGTGTCTGACCTAATTTTGTATATGGTACGTTCAGATATTATTTTACGTAGTTGTCGAGCTAAAAGTTTCTGAGGTTTATCACCGAATTCAAAGTATTTTTGTTTTACATACAGAAAGGATTTTGAAATTTTAGAAGAGAGAATTTGATTCAATTTGTATTTAAGTGCACAAATTTCTTTATATTTTTCAATACATGGATGTTTAACATTTTCAATATCTAATTCTCAAATTTTAATTTCCAATCCCTCTAATTCAGCTCTACTTCTTTTTCTTTGAGATGCTTGATAGGAGATAATACAACCCTTAATGTATGCTTTAAATGTGTCCCATATCACCCCTATAGGCATGTCAGGCTTGTCATTGAACTCGAAAAAGGAGTTTATCTCCTGTTTTAAGTAATTGATAAAGACTTTATTTGTAAGTAAATGAGAATTAAGCCTCCAATTTCTTTGTGGTTTCTCCATATTATCTATTTTAATAGAAAAAGTCACTGGACTATGATCGGAGATAACAATATTATGATATTTAGCCATACAGACCTGGGGCAAAAGTTTACCATCCACAATAAAATAATCTATTCGGGTGTAGACATTATGGACTTGAGAATGAAAAGAGTATTCCCTGTCCGTCGGAAAGAGAATTCTACACACATCAAACATATTAGAATTGCTTATATATGCATTCAATAATTTACTGTAATTGGAACTAAGTATTTTTGTGGAGGAGGATTTGTCCAAATACGGGTCTAGGACACAATTAAAATCAACCCCAATTATGAGATTTGTATCTGAAATATCAGGAATTAGGTCAAACAGTTTTTTTTTTTAAACTCAGGTTTGTCACAATTTGGTCTGTAAACATTGACTAATGTCAATGGCACAGAAAATACTTCAACAACTATCACATATCTCCCTTCTTTATCTGAAATAGTCTGATTATTTTTAAATGGAACTCCTTTACGGATAAGGATGGCTGTGCCTCTAGATTTGGCCGAGAAATTTTTATGATATATTTGTCCAATCCACTTGCACCTCAGTCTAACGTGGGCAGTGCGTTTCAAATCAATCTCTTGCAGGAACATAATATCCGAAGACAGTGATTTTAAATGAGATAGTATTTTCCCCCTCTTAACTGGTTCATTCAGCCCTTTAACATTCCAAGTTGAAAAATTTAGTGAAGCCCCTTTTGCATCTAGATTATTAGACATAGACAGTGATTATAACAGACATCTTAATCTGCTCCGACCAACTGCCTACACACTGGAAGTTGTTATCATGGAAACCTCTAGCACCGACCCACCCTCCCAACAAAACATTAAATAACAGAATATGTTTAGCTGTTACAGGAACAAATGTACAGCACAACTTTCTGCGAAGTTGAAGGCAAGAAAAGCATAAACTAAAAAATAAAATATTGAAAAGAAATTTTCCTCTCCAGCGTCGCAATCTCTCCTTTCAAGCTCTCTGTAATATCAGTTTTAACCTTGCCCAAATCCACTCGGAGAGATTCAATTGCAAGTAGCACTGGGTCGTTACTCGCGGTTGAACAGGCCTCTTCCAGCGAGCCCGCGGTCTCGGCCAAACTTTCACCCTCAGCAACTTCTTTCTACCCTTGCTTCTTCGACGGCATTTTAGAAAAGGAAGTTTCAAATTATACTGAGCGTATGTAACACTATAAAGGCTTCGAGATCACTAGCGAACTTTATGTTGTCTTGTTTTAATTAAATTTGAGTGAAAGTCAGCAGAGCTAAACAGTCTTACTCCATCCTTAACCCGGAAGTCCTTCCGACATTTTTGTTCTTGAAAGAATTTGATGCTTCCTTTCACCAAGGATGCATTAAAATTATAAAAAATACTGGCAAAATCATTATCTGTTAATTATTATTACAGTTTGAAATAATTGTTTTAAGTGATTTTTTCTTAACCTGTGATGTCGGCAAACATCTACTGTGTCACCTGTCTGCCACTCACTCGACATTGTGTCAATGTAGTGACACTAGAGGTTACTATAGGAAACGCTGCAGGCGCTGAACTGTGTCACAAGGTACGAAAAAGTGGACACAGGCAAGTTGCTGCGTGCCTCACAGCAAGCGCTCATCCATGTCGGGACTTTCCAATGAGTTTGGTAAGGCGTGTCCCTAGTCCCGTTAAGGGGGGAGGAAGCACTTATTGAAGGAGGCTACCAGCGGAGCCTTTCCTGATTTGCTGTTAAGCAATTTCCCGATGAGCATTTACTAGAATAGCGCTGGGAAGTGATCTTCCCTCTCCAGGAGGGAGGGCACTATGGAGACCACATCCTGCCAAAGTGAGGTTAACATGTGGAGAATAACTCACATGGACTTACCAATGGGGAAGTTCACATATGGAATGATACCCCAGGAGGACCATATCCACAGAGAGGGTACGCAGCCACAGTGGCCGAGGCAGAGAAAACTCTGGCAAGGGGAAACCGAACAGTGGAAACTCATCATACAGGATTCCCAGGGGGGGAATCACCATGCATGGAGCACTGAGCCAGATGGGCTCACCTGAAAAGGGGCATAACACGAGTGCTGGGCTGGTGCCGTTACTTCTTCGCTGAGTATGTCACCGAACAATGGTTAAGAATCAGAGTGGACAAAAAGGTGCACATTATCACCTTTGAAAAAGGGGAAGGATGCAATACAAGCGGTATACCCAACCGGCCGCCCGGTCTACCTGCTGTTACCTTGTAATACTCAGGTTGAAACTGTAGTAGTTTCTGCCAGTTTTGTGAAAAATCACTCAACATCTTTGGGATTTTGATTTCAGAAGAATAGACTTTATTATCATACCATAAGGCTGAGTTGCCTGCAGTACAATCACAACAACAACTCACGCATCTCTGGGTTTGGTTCATTATATACAGTCCTCTAACAAGGTGGGGCTATTCCTGTGCTTTAGCCCTGGTCAGCTTATTTTGAGAAGTAAAAAGCCTCACCATATATTTTCTCAGCAGTCATGAGAGCACACATGTAAAGCTATTACTGTTTCTGCACACACCTTCAAATAGTCACACATATGTTGAGCACACATTCCATCACGTCCACAGGCCTTTACACACACACAGTAAACTGCATGTTTGCCCATCAGACATAACTGTGGTACAAATCAACAATGTTTACATTGATTACACCTGATTAATGTATACTTAACTTGATAAAAATATACTACAGTCTATGCGTAGGTTATAAAATCTTGCAAAGGTATTGGGTGTAGCCCAACCCGCAGCTCTACATATGTCTGCTAGAGAGGCCCCCTTGCCAATGCCCAGTAGAATGCAACACCTCTAGTGAAGTGTGCCTGGACTCCAAAGGCACACAGCAAGTCCTGAGATTGGTATGAAAGAGAAATGGAATCCACAATCTAATGGACTAGCCTCTGCTTGGAGACAGCTTTCCCCTTTTGCTGTCCTCCAGACAAAGAGCTGCTGCGAGCATCTAAAGCTCTGCGTGTGGTCCAGAAAGATTTGCAGGGCATGGACTAGACACAGCAATGACAATGACGGGTCTTCCTCCTCTGAAGGGAGCGCTTGCAGGCTCACCATCTGGTCCCGAAAAGGAGTGGTGGGAACTTAGGTCACGTAACCAGGCCGGGGTCTCAAGATCAAGTGAGAGTGTGCCAGCCCGAACTCCAGGCACTCGCTGATAACAGAACCGTCTGCAGGTCCCCCACCCACTTTATGGAAGTGAGCGCCATCAGGAGGGCCGTCTTCAGAGAGAAAGTGCTGAGCTCGACCTGCTCCAGGGGCTCAAAGGGGCTTTTCTGAAGGGCAGGTAGGACCACAGAAAGATCCCAAGAGGGAATAGGGCACGGTCAAGGATGATTCAACCTCCTTGCGCCATTGAGGAACCTGTTGATCAGTGTCTCGTGGTAAGCTGCTATAGCAGCCACATACACTTTTAGGGTAGAGGGAGACAGCCGTCTCTCCAGCCCTTCCTGAAGGATAGACAGCACAGACCCGACTGCACATATGTGTGGGTCTATCCCCATTGAAAGAACACCATTTCATGAAGAGATGCCACTTCAAGTCATACAGCCGCCTCGTAGAGGTGGCTCTGGCCTGAGTGATCATGTTTACCACTGCTGACAGAATACCCGCTAGGTCTTCCGCATCCCGTCCAGGAGCCAGAGGCGGAGATTCCAGAGGTCCGGCCGCAGGTGCTGGAGTCTGCTCTGCCCCTGAGTGAGAATGTCGTGCCTCTGGGGAATGTGCCAGGGAGTTTCTACTGCCAGGAGCATCAGATCCAAGAACCAAGACCGGTTGGGCCATTATGGCACAACAATAGGACTTTTGCTCGTCCTCCCTGACTTTGCACAGAGGCTGTGCAAAGAGGCTCACAGTAACGCATACTTTTGTAGCCCCTGAGGCCAGCTGTGCGCCAAGGCATCCATGCCGAGGGGAGCCTCATAGAGGGAGTACCAAAGAGGGCAGTAAGAGGACTCTTGGGAGGTGAATAGGTCTACGTGCGCTTCCCTGAATCTCTCCCAAATCAGCTGAAATGTTCCTCGCGGAGCCATTAGAGCGCGTCCGCTCATTGAGGATGCATGGTTGAGGATGCCTGGGAGGTGAGTGGTTCGCAGAGATTTCAACATCTGTTGACTCCCAAGGAGGAGGCGGCGGGCGAGTTGCGATATGCATCATGAGTGTATGCCACCTTGGCGGTTTATGTATGCTGCGGTCGCTGTGTTGTCGGTCCGGACCAACACATGTTTGCCCTGAATCAACAGTCGAAGCCTCCTCAGGGCCAGCAATACCGCCAGCAACTCTAATCAGTTGATGTGCCATTGGAGTTGGGGCCCCGTCCAGAGCCCCGACATTGCTTGCCTGTTGCACACGGCACTCCAGCTAGAGTTTGAGGCATCTGTCATGACCACAACGTGCCCTGAGACCTGCTCTAGAGGACACCTGCCCATAGAAACGGCTAATCCTCCATTTTGAATTTAGTTTCCATTTTGAATTCAGTTCGCCATTTTGAACCTAGTTCTCAATGTTGAAACCGATCCTCCATTTTGAAACTAGTTCCCCATGTGGAGTTTAATCTGCCATTAAGTTTTCTTTGTTACCAAATCTAGACACACATCCATACACTAGCATATAGTTCCACTATTTAGTTAGGATTTATATGTTGTGTTTTTGTGTTATATTCGTATAGTATTGGCGGTGTTCATTGCGGTTTGATTATAATAAATCTTGTTATATTATAATAAGTACTCCTAGTTGTTTGTTTGAATATTGTGTTGAAGCCAGCCTCTGCCACGTCAAGAACTTCCCTATTACTTCAGTGTATTTTTATTTTGTTGTTGTTAGAAGCCAACTGTAACCAGATTACTGTTGGATTCATACGGCAATAATTTTACTAGTTTCTTCCCTTTTTGATTATTTTGATTATTAATCAAAATACTCAACCTTCAGGGTAGATTTTATGAGACTCGATCAGTCACTTACTATCATTTTTCTCTTGTCAAAGACTGGTGCCCCGAGGATAGAATTTGATTAATTAAATTATATTATTTAATTTAACTGGTAATTGATAATTATTGATTATTAATCATTTCTGATAGGAAAATGTATCTAAAAAACCAGTAGCACCCTATACTGTAAAGTTGTGTAAACACACATGCTGCACATGTACACACACAAACAGACATACTGTGTGTAACAGGTTTGAGGAATGAGGAAGCAGGCGATGGAAGATAAAAAATATATATATATATTATACTTCACATTAACACATGTTCGCTTGTCTGCGTAAAGGTAAAGCTTCATACAACAATACTCAAATACTATATATAGTGGGACTGGCAGTGACCAAAACAATGCAGCTTCAGCTAGGCTCACATCCCCTCACTCTGAGGTCTGGCCCCTTTTATCCCCCCCCCCAATTACCAGCAATTACTCTCAGGTGAAAACCCTTAACTCTTCCTCTCTCCCCATAAGAACTCGTGACCACGCCCTTGCCTCCACACTGTATATGCACACATACACATGCACGATGCAACACACAAGCAAACCTGTATATTCCCACCGAATTTAAACAACAAGCATTCAAATACACAATGGTTTTTCTGTCAAAGCTGTTTGCAAATATGTTTTCAGAAATATTTTCAGTTCATTAGTATTCTTTAACTAGTCTTTAACACCAACACAAACAGGTTAATCAACACATACATGCCACGCAGAGCTAAGAAGGTTGTAGATAGTGGACACACACACACACACACACACACACACACACACACACACACACACACACACACACACACACACACACACACACACACCTAAAGACACTGTTGTGGCAAAAAATTATGAACCAACCATTATCACTGCGTAAGAGATACTCTGAATCTAAACAGTCTTTTAAAATAATTTATTCTTGCAAGAAGGATTCTTGCGTCGTCCACGGATCAGATAATGTGTACCCTGCACAATGCTTTGGTAAAACCCCAGGCAAAATGTCAACGTTACTTTTTTCCCTTCCCACCCCAGGTGCCTTGTTTGGCAAATACACAGATGTACCCACATTCATCAAAGCTGGATAACAACACCCTGACCATTTTTTTGGCATCCGATGAAATGCCCTGTTGCCACAGGTGGTGGTTGAGATACTATAGGTGTTTTTATCCCTCTTGCCACGTTATGTGTGTTACAAATGACACATCTTTTGCAAAAATTTCAGCAAATCTCGTGAAACCCTTTGTAAACCACAATTCTTTTGGTCTAACCCATGTATTAACTTTCCATAATAAGGAAAGAAGTGTTTGGGTAAACAAGGCATGCCATCACAGCTCATCCACACATTCTCCTTAAAACTACAGCCAGCCACCTTCCACTTGTTTTTCTCCTCGCCTGTGGAAAAAGTTTGCATGCTCTGGAAACAAGAAGAAATGTCGAGGTTATTGTCAGATATCAAAGCACACGTAGTATATTTTGTCTCCATCGCTGCCGCGGCCTTTGCTGCCACGTCTGCTTGTGCGTTTCCTGTTGAGACTGAACTGTTATCGTTAGTGTGCGCTGCGCATTTGCAAATCGCGACCTTGTCTGGTAAAAGAATGGCCTCCAAAAGCTCAGACACAAGAGATGCGTTTAATATTGTACGACCATCTGACTTCAGAAATTTTCTGTGCTTCCATAAAGCACCAAAATTGTGTGTTACCCCAAAGGCATAACGCAAATCTGTGTAAATTGTCACACATTTGTCTGCCATAAGTTTACATGCTTCTGTTAAAGCAACCAGTTCAGCTGCCTGAGCTGAATAATTTGATGGCAGTTTGCCAGATGTCACGACCTCAAATTCAGTGGTTATCGCGTAACCAACATTATTCTTTCCTGTTTGTGGATCTTTGCAAGCCGACCCATCCACAAAGAGGATATTGTCACAATTGTCTAATGGCGTGTCTAATAGATCTGGACACCTGTTCAAGCGCTGACAGACAACAGCGATGTTCCTCGCCATCCTGCTCTGTGGGGAGGAGGGTGGCAGGATTCAAAGTTGTGCATCTTTTAACAGTTATGTTTGGCATGTCCAATAAAATTGTGTTGTACCTCAGCCATTGGGCTGTAGATAAATTTGATGTTCTCTGTTCTTACAAAATCATGGAGACTGCGTGTGGAAAAATCTAAGTTAAATCAGAATACCCCACAAATTCCCTGGATGCCAGTACTGCCAGTTCAGCAGCTGCCGCAGACCTCAAACAGTGTGGTAGACCTGCTGCTACTGCATCAAGTTTGGTTGAAAAAAATTCCACAGGTCGCAGTCTGTCTCCATGAGTCTGCAAAAGAACAGAAGTCATAAACCCATTTTTCTCATCAACCATCTGAACAAACGGTTTGTTTACATCTGGCAGACCCAAAGTGGGAGCCAGAGCCATTTGTACTTTCATGTTAGCAAATGCCTCCTCGGCGTCGCTTGTCCAAACAAGCTTGTCACATGACCTCAGCCCTTTCCCTGTCATCAGGGCTTGTAAAGGCTGTTCAAGAATGGCATAATTAGGAATAAATTTACGACAATAAGCACACATTCCTAAAAATGACAATAATGTTTTTTTCGTAATTGGTTTTGGCACATCTTTTATGGCCTGTACAGGTTTGTCACAGATGGATTTACTGTTTGGTCTGATAACATGTCCCAAAAACCTTTTTTCCTGTTTCACAAACTGCAATTTTGAAAGACTGACTTTGTGTCCCTCTCCTTCTAGGTGCTTCAAAAGGGACACAGAGTCAGCCACACACGTAGCTTCATCACACGCACAGATCAACAAATCATCCACGTACTGTAACAAAGCCATTCCAGCTGTCAGTGTTAAGGGTTCAAGGCTTATTCGAAGTGCTTCGTTATAGATTGTCGGGGATTCAGCATACCCCTGGCACAATCGTGTGAACGTATACCCCTTATTGTCAAAATCAAACGCAAACCAAAACTGACTTTTCTGGTCCACTGGGACGCTAAAGAAAGCATTAGCCAAATCCACCACAGTAAAATACATTGCATGTTGTGGAATTTGTGACAAAATTGTGTAAGGGTTTGGTACACATTGTAGGGCTCACAATTTTTGGAGCGGGTGTGTTTATTAGCAATAATTAAGAATGATCATAGACAACCATCAATTATTAATTAATAGAACATTGATTAAATCAAATAATAGAATTTAAATTAAATTAAATAATAGAATTTAGTTTGTTAAATTCTATTCTCGGGGCACCACTCTTTGACAAGAGAAAAATGATAGTAAGTGACTGATCAAGTTGAGAATCAAAATAATCAAAAGGATTTTTGAGAATCAAAATAATCAAAAAGGGAAGAGTTAGTCAAATTATTGCCATACGAATCCAACAGTAATCTGGTTACAGTTGGCTTCTAACAACAACAATTTAAAATACTGAAGTAATGTAGGAGTTCTTGACGTGGCAGAGGCTGGCTTCAACACAATATTCAAACAAACAAACCAGGAATACTTATTAAAATATAACAAGATTTATTATAATCAAACAGTAATGAACAGTGCCAATACTAAATTAATATAACACAAAAACATAAGGTGGAAATCCTAACTAAATGGTGGAGCTATATCAAATCAAATCACTTTATTGTCACACTACCATGTACACAAGTGCAACAGTAGGTGAAATTCTTGTGTGCAGTTCTGAGCAACATAGCGGTCATGACAGTGACGAGACATATACCAATTACAGTAAACAACATACTTACACAAAACAATTTTCAAATCAAATGTACACATACTTACACAACACAATAATTATATACAATGTACAGTAAACAATACACACAATATACAATACAATAAGGAGTATATGAATTATATATATATATATGAAGTAGTATATTGAGGAGAATATGTTGACAGTCCAGTGTGAGATTATAGATGAATAAAGTGCAGTGCAGATTGTTGATCGTGATAGATCAAGTGTTCAACAGCCTGATTGCTTGGGGAAAGAAGCTGTCATGTAGTCGGCTGGTGCGGGTCTTGATGCTGCGATACTGCCTGCCTGATGGTAGCAGTGAGAACAGACCATGACTCGGGTGGCTGGAGTCTCTGATGATCTTCCGAGCTTTTTTCACACACCGCCTAGTGTATATGTCCTGGAGGGAGGGAAGCTCACCTCCGATGATGTTTCTGGCAGTTCGCACCACCCTTTGCAGGGCTTTGCAGTTGTGGGCGGTGCTATTGCCGTACCAGGCAGTGATGCAGCCAGTCAGGATGCTCTCTACAGTGCTGGTGTAGAACCGTGTGAGGATGTGTTGGTTCATTCCAAACTTCCTCAGCTGTCTCAGGAAGAAGAGGTGCTGGTGAGCCTTCTTCACATCGGCCTCAGTGTGGACGGACCATGTGAGTTCTTCAGTGATGTGGACATCACTTGAAACTGCTGACTCTCTCTACTGGTGCTCCATTGATGGTGATGGGGCTGTGTTCTCCGTCTTTCCTCCTGAAATCCACCACAAGCTCCATGGTTTTACTGACGTTGAGGGAGAGGTTGTGCTCCTGACACCAGCGTGTCATAGTGTGCACCTCCTCTCTGTAGGCTCTTTCATCATTGTCAGTGATCAGACCTACCACCGTCGTATCGTCAGCAAACTTAATGATGGCATTGGAGCTATGTGTTGCCACACAGTCATGTGTGTACAGTGAATACAGTAGGGGGCTGAGAACACAGCCCTGCGGGGCTCCAGTGTTGAGGGTCAGTGATGAGGAGATGTTGCTGCCCATTCTAACCACCTGACGTCTGCCTGACAGGAAATCCAGGATCCAGCTGCACAGCGAGCTGTTTAAGCCCAGAGCCCGGAGTTTCATATCAAGCTTGGAGGGCACTATGGTGTTGAATGCTGAGCTGTAGTCAACAAACAGCATTCTCACATGTGTTCCTTTTTTCCAGATGGGAGAGAGCAGTGTGTAGTGTAGATGCAATGGCATCATCAGTGGAGCGGTTGTTGCGGTAGGCAAACTGCAATGGGTCCAAAGAGGGGGGCAGAACAGAGCAGATGTAATCTCTGATTAACCTCTCAAAGCATTTGCTGATGATGGGGGTCAGCGCAACTGGACACCAGTCATTTAAGCAAGTGATTGTGGCTTGCTTCGGTACAGGCACAATGGTTGATGTTTTGAAGCATGTGGGGACTACAGACAGGGAGAGGGACAGATTGAAAATGTCCGTAAAAACACCAGCCAGTTGATTCATGCACACTCTGATGACGTGGCCCGGAATGCCGTCTGGACCCGCAGCTTTACGGATGTTCACCCATCAGAAGGATCGGGTTACATCCACAACAGAGACGGAGAGTGAATCAACCTCTGTAGCGTCAGCCGCGAGTGCTCTCTCCGCGAGGGCGGTGGTGTTGTCCTCGAAACGAGCATAAAATGTATTAAGTTCGTCCGGGAGAGATGCAGCGGTGTTCACAGCGGAGTCTTTATTCTGTTTGCAGTCCGTGATGGTATTAATTCCCTGCCACATACTTCTAGAGTCAGTGGTGTTGAACTGACCTTCAAGTTTGTGCCTGTACTGGCGTTTGGCTTCACTGATAGTGTTACGGAGGGCATAACTGGCTTGTTTATGCTCCTCCGTGTTAGAAGAATTAAAAGCGGAGGACCGTGCATGGAGTACCGCGCGAACCTCGCCGTTAACCCATGGTTTCTGGTTGGGGTATATCCGTATTGTTTTGGTCGGAAACAACATCCTCTACACACTTCCTGATGAAACACGTTACGCTGTCAGCGTAAACCTCGATGTCGTCATCAGAGGCGGACCGGAACATCTCCCAGTCTGCGTGATCAAAACAGTCTTGTAGCGCAGAGTCTGATTGGTCCGACCAGCACTGGATCGTTCTGAGGGTGGGTGCTTCCCGTTTCAGCTTCTGCTTGTAAGCGGGCAAAAGCAGAACGGAAGAGTGGTCCGATTTGCCAAATGGGGGGCGGGGGAGGGATTTGTAGCCATCCCAGAAAGGAGAGTAACAATGATCTAAAACCCTGTCCCCTCGTGTGTTGAACTTTATGTGTTGGTGGTATTTTGGAGAGATTGTTTTGAAGTTGGCTTTGTTAAAGTCCCCGGTAACAATGAACGCAGCCTCAGGGTGCACGGTTTCCTGCTCACTTATACACCCATACAGTTCCCTGAGTGCCCGGTCTGTGTCGGCTTGATTAGTGATGATTGTATGCTGGCAGTGCCGGCACAATCGCCGTTGCATGTGGGGAAACACAAACATATTTTCATTAATCGGTTATGGTGGTGCTGACACACAAACAGACCTTTCACACATTTTATTTTAGTTTTTTCATACACTTTTCAATCCAACATGCTAAATCTTTCTGCATTTGCTTTCATTCTCTTCTATCTGCTTCCTTAAGCCAACAGCCCACTGTCTGTTCACATTTTTTACACACATGTTGAACTCAGCCACAACAACCTTTTTGTGCCTCGCTGCCCTGTTCCACTGATTCTCACACCACATGCTCAGTGTTCACTCTCCTGGGGAAATCATGGTATTTGATCAGTTTCTCTATATTCTGCATACATTTTCTCCTATAGTTTTTTCCTCATTTGACAGAAAACTGGTGTATCAAATTTGGCAAGCTTGCTTTGAGACTTCCCCATACTGGCTGTTTCTGTTTCTCTGTGGATTTACCGTCTAATAATCTGTCAGACTTCTCCAACAGATTTACATTTACATTTATGCATTTGGCAGACGCTTTTATCCAAAGCGACTTACAGTGCACTTATTACAGGGACAATCCCCCCGGAGCAACCTGGAGTTAAGTGCCTAGCTCAAGGGCCCAACAGTGGCATCTTGGTGGTGCTGGGACTTGAACCTCCAACCTTCTGGTCAGTAAACCTGAGCCGCAACCACTGCCCCACAACAGATCTGATTTCTTAACCCAAGATCAGATAAGGGTGCACTCCCTAGTGCTTTGTTAATTACGGTTTACTCAAAATCTTTCTCTGGAGTATGTTCCAGCACTCAGTATTTTAGCTAACCTAATTAAACAATTTTGGCGAGAATTCAGTCTCTGTTTAGAAAACCTCTTGACCTGTTCGTAGGTCTCAGTTTCTGCTTAAGAACCTCTTGTACTCGCACCACAGAAAACAATCTCAGCCACTAAGGTTCACTCACTCTTATACCAAAAGAAAATAATTTAGTCGTCTCTTATCAGAGATATTTGGGTTGCCACGGGTTCGTTTTCATTTGATTCCAGTGGAGTTTCTCCTGACCCTGATGCGGTCGGTCCCTCTCTCTGAAGCTTACGAGGTAGAGCTGGAACTTCTCAGTCCAGGTGGCCAAACACTGTCCGCTCTCAGGTCCAGCAGTTGTGGCAAAATATAATTAACCAACCATTATCACTGCGTAAGAGACACTCTGACTCAAACAGTCTTTTAAAATAATTTATTCTTGCAAGAAGGACCCAGTCATTACACAGGAATTACTCTGTGCCATGAGTGTGTGTGTGTCGTTATCAGGCAGGGCTGCCTTGTCTTTATACCTTTTTCCCCAAGGTCTCTAACAGAAGCAGAGACGTTAAGTGTAGAAATGGTAAGATGGGGAAACCACTGTCATGATGCCTCGCAGTCTGGATGCAACCAGTCTGCGGTCCGCTAATTCCACTAATATTTATGCCCACATCCAGAACTTATCTGCCCATCACAGAAAAATGCAAAACCTTAACTTGGCAATTGATGGAACACCAAAGCCTAATTTATACTATGGAAGAAGCCACACTTTTTTTTATACAGAGTGCTGCATCATTTTAAAATTAATTTGTTGAGAATGACATCAAGGTACTTTTCCAGCCACAGAAGTAATGCCAAAGTATAAAATAAGTGCGTCACAGAATGTTGGTTAGTTGCTGTTGAGTCAAGTCAAGTCAAGTCATTTATATATCAATACTACTTTTAACAATACAAATCGTTTCAAACTAGCTGTACAGAAAATCATGCCTTGTGTAAAGTGGTGTAGTGGAGCCTGGAGAAGTGGGTATACTCCTAATTTATTCCCCCCATTTTTTTTTAAAGTGGCCTAGCAAAGGATGAACGCCCTGTGTTATAAACAGTGGCATGTAAGACTAGTCTTGCATATTTAGTTCACCCCAAAATGGGCCAATAGTATTTGCACACTGTCACTTAACTCCTGCTGCTTGACTTCATGGCGTAAGGATCATTATGAAATTAATATTAGCCACAGAAGAGGTGCAGATTTTGCAATCAATACTGGCCCAAAGACTTTAGGAAGAGACAACTACATAATTATGAATTTTGCGTGAACTATTCCTTATTCCTTAGTCCATCCACACATGAAAATTGGACAACTATTCTCTAACCTTGCAGGTAATCTACGGCAGTCTTTACTGGGTGTTTTCAGGGTATATTTGCATTTATTCACATGCAATTGCAGTTTTTCCCACAGGATTTTGTGAGGCTATGGGGGGTGGACTTCCGACCCTCAAGGGGGGTTCGGGGGCATGATCCCCGTAAGAAAATGTTTTACATTTTAAAGTTAAGAACTTCCATCTGGTGCACTTTGAGAGCAAAATAAAGAGGCTAGTGTTGTGCTCTTGTAAACAGTGTTGTGGTCTTAAAGCAACATCAAAAATACATTGAATTGAGAAACAGCTCACCCAATTCTTCCCCATATACAGGTGCTGATTTATTTCTGTAATTCCATTCAAAAAGTGAAACTTGGATAATGTATACATTCATTCCACACAGACTGATATATTTCAAGTGTTCATTCCTTTTAATTTTGATGATTATAACTGACAACTAATGAAAAACCCCAAAATCAGTATCTCAGAAAATTTGAATATTGTGAAAAGGTTCAATATTGAAGACACCGGGTGCCACACTCTAATCAGCTAATTAACTCAAAACACCTGCAAAGGCCTTTAAATGGTCTCTCAGTCTAGTTATGTAGGCTACACAATCATGGGGAAGACTGCTGACTTGACAGCTGTCCAAAAGACGACCATTGGCACCTTGCACAAGGAGGGCAAGACACAAAAGGTCATTGCTAAAGAGGCTGGCTGTTCACAGAGCTCTGTGTCCAAGCACATTAATAGAGAGGCAAAGGGAAGGAAAAGATGTGGTTGGAAAAAGCGTACAAGCAACAGGGATAACCGCACCATGGAGAGGATTGTGAAACAAAACCCATTAAAAAATGTGGGGGAGATTCACAAAGAGTGGACTGCAGCTGGAGTCAGTGCTTCAAGAACCACCACGCACAGACATATGCAAGACATGGGTTTCAGCTGTCGCATTCAAGCCACTCTTGAACAAGACACAGCATCAGAAGCGTCTCGCCTGGGCTAAAGACAAAAAGGACTGGACTGCTGCGGAGTGGCCCAAAGTTATGTTCTCTGATGAAAGTAAATTTTGCATTTCCTTTAGAAATCAAGGTCCCAGAGTCTGGAGGAAGAGAGGAGAGGCACAGAATCCACGTTGCTTGAAGTCCAGTGTAAAGTTTCCACAGTCAGTGATGGTTTGGGGTGCCATGTCATCTGCTGGTGTTGGTCCACTGTGTTTTCTGAGGTCCAAGGTCAACGCAGCCGTCTACCAGGAAGTTTTAGAGCACTTCATGCTTCCTGCTGCTGACCAAATTTATGGAGATGCAGATTTCATTTTCCAACAGGACTTGGCACCTGCACACAGTGCCAAAGCTACCAGTACCTGGTTTAAGGACCATGGTATCCCTGTTCTTAATTGGCCAGCAAACTCGCCTGACCTTAACCCTATAGAAAATCTATGGGGTATTGTGAAGAGGAAGATGCGATACGCCAGACCCAACAATGCAGAAGAACTGAAGGCCACTATCAGAGCAACCTGGGCTCTCATAACACACGAGCAGTGCCACAGAATGATCGACTCCATGCCACGCCGCATTGCTGCAGTAATTCAGGCAAAAGGAGCCCCAACTAAGTATTGAGTGCTGTACATGCTCATACTTTTCATGTTCATACTTTTCAGTTGGCCAACATTTCTAAAAATCCTTTTTTTGTATTGGTCTTAAGTAATATTCTAATTTTCAGAGATACTGAATTTAGGATTTTCATTAGTTGTCAGATTTTCATTAGTTGTCAGTTTTAGGTTTTAACCATCAACATTTTTATCTGCATTGACCCCGCCCCGTAACCCCAACATTACATTTATGCTTCCGGCTGGCAATAGGTGACTCATGTATTACATATCATGACACTGAATATGAAGGCTAAAAGAAAGAGATTCATCAATTAAAATACCAAGATATCTGTACTTAGAAACACATTCAATTTTCATACCCTGGGAAGTAAGGATTGACGGGAGATTTGATTTAGATTTTGAATTTGAAAAAAGCATGACTTTAGTTTTATCTGCGTTTAAAACAAGTTTTAAATCTTAAAGATTCTGTTGAAGCGTTTTAAAAGCTAGTTGTAACTGGGAGAGGGCCCGGTCTGCGGTGGGTGCAGAGCAATACAATACAGTGTCATCAGCATAAAAATGAAATATTACATCAGACACATTATGATCAATGTTATTTTTTATAAATAATGAATAGTAGTGGCCCCAAGACTGACCCCTGGGGCACGCCTTTTGTTATTTGGAGGTAGCTAGAAGTACAACCCTCTGCCTGCACACACTGAGTTCTGTCTGTAAGGTAATTGACAAACCAGCCAACAGTTTTCTCACAAAGCCCAGTCCTATACAGTCTCTGTTTAAGCACTATGTGGTCCACTGTATCAAACGCCTTTGAAAGGTCAATAAAAATGGCTGCACAATGCTGTTTATTATCCATGGATTCAACAAAGTCATTTAAAACCTTAAGAGCTGCCGATGTTGTACTATGCCCTTTTCTAAAACCAGATTGGAAGTCAGACAACACACTATAACTGTAAAAAAAGTTCTTTAACTGATCACTGACAAGAGATTCTAGAATCTTGACCAGGACAGACAGTTTAGAGATTGGTCTGTAGTTATTTAAGATGGTAGGGTCACCACCTTTTAGCAGGGGAACCACTAAGGCAGATTTCCAAATAAGAGGAATGACATTTGTATTCAAACACAGATTAAAAATAGTAGTTAGGGACACGGCAATAACATTTACTGCTAGCTTTAAAAAGTAGGGATCCAGTTTGTCAGGGCCTCCAGATTTGGTTGTGTCCAAATGCTTGAGGGCTTTATTTACGTCTGAGACTTTGATAGGACTGAAACTAAAAGACAGACTAGAAGGGTCAAGACTAACAGTCTCAACTGTAGAGGAACACTCATGTTGAGGACTGAATGACTCAAATAAAAATCCTGAGGCTATGAAGTGTTCATTGAAACAATCAAGCATTTTGGCCTTGTTGGTAACTTTTAGAGAGTCCATGACAATGCTTGAGGGAAGCTCCTGGCCTTTACTGTTTTCTGATAACGATTTTATAAGGATTGAAGGATTATTTAGATTATTAGTGGTTTGAGAAAGAAAATGATCAGATTTACCTTTTCTAATTTTGAGAGTAAATGTATTGCGCATTTGTCTGAAGACCAGCCAGTCAGAGTCCAGATTAGATTTTCTGGCTTTTGCCCATGCCACATTGCGCTCATGAAGGATATTTGCTAAATCAGGTGAAAACCAAGCGTTGTTTCGGCCTTTGACTCTGTACTTCTTTAGTGGGGCATACTTATTAATTATATTGGTAAACCCTTCATAAAAGAGATTCCAGGCACTTTCAACATCTAGATAAATCATGAAGGAAGTCTTGTTCTGAGAAGTGCTTCATATTTCGCTTAACGATAATGCGTGATTTAGTTTTAGGCATTTTAGTATTTCTAACTGCAAATATGGAAGCAGTTGAATATTTATGAGGAACGTTAGTTAGAATTACATCTATTAGCGATGATTTTTTCGGGTTTTTGTGGTTTGGCCGTGTGGGACTGTCAACAATCTGAAAAAGATATAATAAATCACAGTAAGCACTGAAATCATCAGATACTGGTTGTAACCAGTTCCAATTTAGGTCTCCGAAGACTACTAATTCCTTAGAGTTAAAATCAGAAAGAAGTTTCATTAAGGAGGACAGAGCGCCACTAATAGCCGAGGGTGTCCTATAACAACCAATAACCATTATACTAAGTGATTTAGATACTTCGAGCTCCAAAGCTAAAAAATCAAATTGTTTAACTAATGATTTTAACAGTAGTACATTAACTTGATATTGATTTTTTTATGTAAATTGCTACACCCCCACCTTTATTAAGGCGGTCAGTCCTAAAAACATTGTAGCCACTAATATTGATTTCCCTATCCGAAACAGATTTTCTTAACCAAGTTTCAGATAAGACAAATACATCAGCATCTGTGGAGTACAGCCCATTTTAGGAACAAGACTGCGAACATTCAAATGAAGGAAACCAAGACCAGATCTTTCTTTAAAATCAGCCGGGGTGTTAAAACTTATAGGGGTGTCTGGGCCTGGGTTGGGCTGTACATTCCCTGACATTAACAGCAACAAAACAATTAAATATTTCTGCTTAGTTGATTTTTTATATGGTTCATTGCTTTTGTGTCCAAAATTGGAATCTTGGAGCACACAGGAGAAGGTGGAAAAATTGTCACATAACGTCATGATACTGGACAGGCAGACCAAGTCAACAGTGTCAGAGGGGAAGAAAAGGGGCAGAAGGAATGATGCGACATTAAGTGAACAACCAAATGCACACGTGCCCTTGTATGAATCGCACGGTATTGGGAGCACTGGACCGGAGTAGCCATTCCAGTGGTAGGTGCCCCCAGTAATAAATAAGGACAAAGAAAAATAAAAACATAAAGAGGCAAGGAGCAAACACTTATTTTTCTCCATGCCCTTCGCACCATCCAGACGTGGAAAGACAAAATATAACATGGGGCCCGACAGCCAGGAAACAGGCCCAAGAATATAACAGCGTCCAGGTCAGTGACAGAAAAAATCCAGTAGGGGATTTCCATTTCACCACGACGACCGATGATGTAATGTGTCGTCACTCAAAAAACAGGAAGCCTGGCGAGTATAGCAATGCTGCAGGTAAAAGAGTTAAAATCAAGACCAACCACCTCTAAAACATCAGATTATATCTTAAAATCAGCAGTAAGAACGAGGAAAAAAGCACTTTCCTTCATCATGAAGAGATCAGGCACATCAAAAATCAGCGACACGTCTGCACTCAAACTCCAGCAGGTAAATACACGTAAAATCTCTCTCTCGACTTTCCAAAATACGTGGTGATAATGAAGAATGTGTCAAAGGTTGGTGTACCAAGTGTTCATGTTCGCTCCGACGGAATAAACAGGCACGCTTTCACGTGCTTTCACGGGTGCTCTTGCAGAGGTGTGTGAAGCAGTGACAATCAAATGCTAAAAGCGACTGGCTAACATTTGCTGGATTGACACTACCTGACCAACATTTTTCACACAGAGCTAGAGTCTGTGGAGCTAACTAATTTCTCACAGGGCCTCATTTAAAACGACACCATGTTTATATAGACATTTTTTTGTCAATGAATAAATACTACCTACTGTAGCTTAACAATTTCATGCTCTAACCATTCTGAAAAGCCAGGTAAAATCTAGGGATGTCAGTTTCAGCTTTTTATCTTTTAACGTTACCTGAGACTGCTAACGATAGTCGTAAGCAGTGTAACGTTATGCCAATTAACCTATTTCACATTCTATCAATTTTTATGATGTCATGAAATTACATTTTTACTAATGATACAAGCTGTTGTCACTGTTTGAAATTTCATACATATTATTAACAAAACAATTCATAAGGTGGGAAAGGTCATGAATATGATGACTGATTACCATACAAACTTACTATGACCCAGCCAACCAGTATAGCTATTATATTATATTATATTGTGCAATAGTAAAATATTTCTGCCTTAAATTCTTCACTTTCACACATTATTTTAAGGCTCTCTGATTTACTCACAAGCCCTTATTTCTTATGAAGGAAGACTTTGAGATTGTGCTTCTTGCATTTGATGATCTCCACAGAAATAGAGCAGGACATCTCCTCTGTCTCACTGCTGCACTGCGTGAATAAACCCGATTTGCATTACATGGCCGTTAATTGAAGCGGGAGTCCTTTGCGTTTACAAAATTAATACGTTTATTTTTCACGGGAGTTTGGCGAAAGTCTCAACGCTTGAGAAGTTATTCATCTTCACAACTGAATGACACAAGTGCTTTTTCCCTGCGCTCATCAGTTAGCATGCTGGGAAAGACGAGGCTGAATCCAGCTTCAGCTGTTTGTATTCAGTAAAAGGGACTCGGTGTTCGAAACTACACAACTCTATCACTGGTGAGTGAAATGTAAATTTCATTATTTTATTATGCCTCACTTGTTGCCAGTGGCTAATAACAGAAGTTTTTTGGTCGCACAGTGAGTAATTTACTTACATATGTGAGTGATTTATCGCAATGTAGAGGGCTGAGTTAACGTTACTTACCTGTCGTCGTCCTCAACCAAATAACGGACGGAATACTCCAGTGCATATATCTGCGAGTGTGTGAGTGTGTGAGTTTACAGCAATGGTTAAGGAACTGACTGGCGCGCAAGAGAGATCGCAAATCACAGTCTTTTATTTTATGTTATTGTGAGACTGAGAAGTGCAAAAATATTTTAGATGAGAAGTGTAAAAAAAAATGTGGTTCATTATGAGACCGTGGCGGGGCAAAGTAGACTAGTCAATTAATGGGAAACACTGAGATTAGATTAGCTACTCATGTTTTTGGATAATGCAGGACACTACTGAATGATGCGCATCACAGGGGATTTAGAAGTGGGTATATGCCGTATACCTGCACTACATCCCTGCTTGTGTCTTAAAGTCCCCAGTGAACAACTCTACAAAAAATCATGCCCTAATATTGAAAAACGCTTTCACTAATAAAGTTGACGTGTTGTCTTAAAGGTGAAATTATGGTGATTGTGTTCATAAAAACTTTGTAAATTGCAATTTACCAAACAAGAACCCATATTATAATTGGATGTGATTGACATTTGGTTTTCTTTCAGGCTCTATTGGGACTGATGAAATCTAGAATCCAAGTGAAAAGATTTTATCCCCCCAGCCCTAAACATGCTCTTCAAAATAATAATTCAAGTATAATCTCAAAGCCTGACATGGAAATCAGTCATGAGGATATGGGAATCAGTTATGATGAGTGGGAAGGTCTACAGAAGGCTCTGGACTGGCCAGGTCCAGATCAAGAAATCACTCAGCTGAATCTGAGCACAAGTCCAGTTCACTCAACATTCTCTATTGTGGGACTCAATGAGACTTACAAAGTGGGAGAAAAGATTCATGTTACTATCACAGCCAGAGACCACAACAACAACCTGAAAGCTTATGGAGGAGACTTTTTCCAAGCAAAGCTTTTTAATTTGAAGTTAAAGGTATGTTTAAGCATTTTGGTGAACATACATTTGAAAATTATTGAAAAAGAATGTAGACATGGTATAAAATCTGCTATTTTTATACATTTATAAATGTATAAAACATCTACCTACATCAGCCTCATACCCATGGATCTTTTTTTATTAAATTAATAAATGCAATAATGTGGACTGGACTGGATTAGTAGATCAGTTTTTAAATAACCTGCAGTTGGTTATCATTACTCAGCGAATACGTAGCAGTGGGAGTCAGACATCAGCCATGGCCGGAAATGGATTTGGCAGGCTCTGGTAACTTTGGGATATATATCCGATGTTTAGACAGAGAAATAAAAAAGAATATATCAAATAACTGTTGGTTATCATTACTCAGCGAATACGTAGCAGTGGGAGTCAGACATCAGCCATGGCCGGAAATGGATTTGGCAGGCTCTGGTAACTTTGGGATATATATCCGATGTTTAGACAGAGAAAGAAATAGAATAAAATTAGCGTAGAGGCCATTCAATTTAAAGCAGGGTTAAAGAATAAGAGAAGTTTTTCTGGTTCCGACTAACCTAACTAAAGCAGCATAACTATGAATTGATGGATAAAATAGATGTATGCATGGTTGAAGAGATAAGTCTTTAGTTAGACTTAAACTGAGAGAGTGTGTTTGAGTTCCGAACACTTCTAGGAAGACTATTCCATAGTTTAGGAGCCAAATATGAAAATGATCGCCCTCCTATTTTTGTTCCAATCATTAGTACCTCTGTTTTATTGGAATTTAGTAGAAGGAAATTTCTAGTCATCCACTCTTTGAAATCATTTATACACAAATTTCGTCTGGTTTTGAAGAAATATAAAGTTGGATATTGTTGGCATAATAGTGAAAACTAATTCCATGGCTCTTGATAACGTCTCCCAGGTGAAGCATATATAAGGAGAAAAGCAGATGCCCTAAAACTGATCCCTGTGGCATTCCATACTTAAATTTAATTTGATCTAAGAGTTCCTCATTTTCACAGACAAAGGGTATTAGTCACAGAAATAGGACCTAAACTAAGCTAATGCCTGTCCACAAATGCCAACATATTTCTCAAGCCTATCCAAGAGAATGTCATGATCTATGGTGTTGAAGGATGCACTAAGATCTAAGAGCACTAGAAGAGAAATGCAGCCACTATCAGTTGATCAGAGCAAGTCATTTGTAACTCTGATGAGTGCATTCTCTGTATTCTGACTAAAATTCTTCACATATACAATTTCTCTGTAAAAATGAACATAGTTGGGAGGACTATACCTGTTCAAATATTTTCGACATAAATGGGAGATTTGAAATTGGACTATATTTAGCCAAATTTCCAAGATCAATCTGGGGTTTCTTAATAAAGAGGTTTGATAACGTCTTGTTTACGGATGTAACCTCCATTCCATGATGGAGGGAACGAGATGTTGTGTCGGAGAAGCGACACTAAAGGGGTCGCACACCGCCGCACCGCGCAGCGCCATGTCTTTAAAATTCTAACACATTATTCTCTATGAGTGTACACACACCGGCGGCACCATTCGCCGTCTGTCCGCGGCGCCCAGCTACGGCTCAGGACCTTGTTCAAAACCCTGCCGCACCACAGAGCGCCATTTACATAGTTGTATATTAAATGTACATTTATTCGTCTCAAATCGTCGTTAATATACATACTGACTTCACCCTACATTTAGTTTAACATTCCTAATTTAACAGCTTGAATAAAGTCATATTGGAAAAAATATATAACAAACATAGCCCTTTTAAATCTTTCATTTTCCCCTGTTGTGCCATTTTTCAATACTCTACCATACTAACCATACACTCTTACATAACATATTGTCAGTTACGTATATAATAAAAAGAATATATCAAATAACTTGTTTGGTTAACGTTGTCACTCGGGTTAGCTAAACGCTAGCTAAATAAATACTATTGTATGTAACATAGTTGCCAAGACAACGGATAACGTTACAACAAAATAACAGACTTAACAACGTGATAGACACTTTTACTCGATTAACGATCAAACATCAGCTATTAAATTAACATAAAAAATAAATAATACATCAAGTTAAAACTCACCCATCATGCAGCTCTTCTAGACTTCTACCAGGAGTTCGTTCAAAATTGAGCTCAGCGAATAGAATGTGCGCGTCCGGTGTGCGATACCTGTGAGTTGTTCTAGACGTGGCGCTGCGCTTCGCTCGTGCGACCCTTAGGGTCTCTTGGCCAATATGCCTCTGATCTATGAAAAGGCCAATGAGGTTGGCAGACAGTATTGCTACCCCTCGTATCCGAGCGGTGATCTCAATCAGTAAAAGTGTCTATCACGCTGTTAAGTCTGTTATTTGTTGTACGTATCCTGTCTTGGCATCTATGTTACATACAATAGTGCCAATGTTAGCTAACGTTGGCAACGTAACCAAACAAGTTATTTGATATATTCTTATTATATCGAACTGACATATGTCATGTAGAGTGTATGGTTAGTATGGTGAGTATTGAAAATGGCAACAGGGAAAATGAAAGATTTAAAGGGCTATGTTTGTTATATATTTTCCATATGACTTTATCAGTTAGATTAGTTTTCTGACCCGGTATGCCGAAAATCGTTGTCCTCAGATTTCTGAGGTGCGAATGGTCGGACTTACTACAGTGGCTTGGCTCAGCAATGTGGCCGGGAGGACACAACGTCTTGTTCCCTCCAACTTGTGTGTATTGCTCTTTTAGTGAAAGTATACTTTTTTTAGAGAAAATCACTCTTCGAGTTTGGCTTCTGCACTGTCGAAGTGCCCAGAGGCAAACTCTACTGCCATGCAAGGAAGGAGAAAGCCACTGTAATGCGCCGTCAATCCAACAGCATGCAGAGCATCAGAGGAATACAGGAACGGGTGCGACTCGTAGCAAACAGCATGCACAACCATCGGCTCCGAAGAAAATTTCTGAATGAACTCTATGTATTTCCTCGCCTTTATACCCGTATATCTGGGGGTGGGGTATGCAAATACTGTCTACCAACTTCTCATTGGCCTTTTTTCATAGATCAGAGGCATATTTGGCGCTCAAGAGAGACCCCTAGTGTCGCTTCTCCGACACAACGTCGAGAGAGTGACAGACGGGGAACTGTCAGTTTCTTGGGACATGCCCTAAGGATAATTAGTTACTAATATTAAGAAGAGGTTCTGAGATTACAGCAAACACCTCTTTTAGGAGGTTTGTCGGTATTGGATCTAACATGCATGCTGTTGAATTAGATGTTTTAATCATTTTTATTAGCTCTTCCTGACCTTTAACAGGGTTGCTCATAGGGGATAATTTGAGTCTTCTGAGGTGCTGTGGCAGACGGATGCATAATTCCAATTTTGTTTCTGATGATTTCGATTTAATCAGTAAAGAAATTCAAAAATTCTACTAAGTAAACTACTATGTTGCGATGGAATATCTGGTTTAATTTAAGTTTTATTCCTAACCAAATTAACCACTGTACTGATTAAAACTTTACTTTATAATACTTTAGTGAAGTTAGTTTTATTACATTTCTTTAAAAACTAAATACATGATTGTAAAGCAGTCAATGGAAAGGAGGAGGCGAGAACCGGCTTGACGATATAAATAATATTTTAATGATTAACTTAAACAAAAACACTCACATGACAGACATGTCCGTAAACTCTCTCTCTCTCCCGCACAATCCTCCGCAGTCGGCCTTTATCCCTCTCGGAGGAGATCCTGTAGCGGCGTAGGGACCAGGTGTGTAGAATTATGACCCGGCTCCGCCCTGCCACATTCCTCCCTCGTTCTCTCAGGCAGGGGAGCCCCCTTCATGACGTACACCCCCCCTCTTTCCCTGGGGAAGGGCATGCCCGAAGCCCCGTCTGCCGGCAGGTCATCCCCATGGCGGACGGAACGCCCTGCCACGTTCTCGGAGAATGGAAGGGGTCCCCCCCGCTCCTGGCAGCAGTTCTCCGACTCCAGGCGGTCGGCAGCAAACCCCTCCCTGCTCGTGGTCGTCGGCCGTCCTCCGCTTCCAGGTGGCCGGCTCCTCGTCCCCCGGCAGATGGCCACGGCTGCTCCTTTGGGGTGGATGTTAGTGGTGAGAACTCTACTACGGCGTATCCCTCTGTAACACAGTTAAAGGATGGGCAAGGAGGCGAGAACTGGCTTGTCAACATAAATGATATTTAATGAAAACTTAAACCAAAAGCATACACAAACACACACATGACGGACATGCCCGTAATTCTCTCTCTCTCGAACCATCGTCACCGGCCGCCTTTATCCCTCTCGCGCCTCATCAGGCCAATTGGGGACCGGGCGCGCGATATTCCGACCGGCCCCACCCCCCCTCCGCTCAAAACTCCTCCCGGCGTTATCTCAGGCTGGGGTGCCACCGGCATGACGTACACCCCCCCATCCCGGGGTGTATGTTGCGTCCCGCGTGGTCATCCCCGCCTTCCTCGCCCTGGGAGGAGACAGGAGAGGAAGACAACAACAACAAAATAGGCGAGGGAAAAGGCCAACACAGAAAAGGTGCGACAGAGAGAGAGAGGAGAGAGAGAAAAAGCTCACTCACCGGTTCTCTGATGTACCGTCGCGTGGTCCTCGAACACTCCTCCACACTCAGGTGGACGACAGCCGCTCCAACCCCGGGCGAACCGAAGTGAAACCATCGACCCCAGCGGGCAGAACGCGCCTCCGCTTTTCTGGCAGCAAATGGGGACACTCCTCCGCCCCTGGCAGCGGCTCTACCGCTCCGGGCAGACGGAGAGTTTCTTCCCTCCTCCCCTCACGGACGGCGGTCTCCCTCGACCCCTCCGCATTTCTGGGGACGGCAGGGCACTCCTCCGCCCCCGGCAGCGGCTCCTTCGCTCCAGGCAGTCGGGTTATCCAGTCCCCATTTGCCCCGTGGACGACGGCCGTTCCCCGCATCCGGGCGGTCGGGCTACTCAGTCACCCGGAAGATGGCAACGGCGCTCCCCAGGGTGGACGGCAGTGTCGAGGACTCTGCGATGGGCATCCCTCCTCCCCGGGCTTCGGCACCAATGTAACACAGTTAAAGGATGGGCAAGGAGGAGGCGAGAACCGGCTTGTCAACATAAATGATATTTAATGAGAACTTAAACCAAAAGCATACACAAACACACACATGACGGACATGCCCATAATTCTCTCTCTCTCGAACCACTGTCACCGGCCGCCTTTATCCCTCGCGCGCCTCATCAGGCCGATTGGGGACCGGGCGTGCGATATTCCGACCGGCCCTGCCCCCCTCCGCTCCACACCCTCCTCCTTCCCGGATTTCGGCACCAGTGTAAAGCAGTCAATGGAAACAATATAAATAATATTTTAATGGTTAACTTAAAAAAAAACAAACACACACACATGACGGACATGTCCATAAACGATCTCTCCCGCACAATCCTCCGCAGTTTGCCTTTATCCCTCTCGGAGGCTTGATTAGCCTGATAAGGGACCGGGTGTGTAGAATCACGACCCGGCCCCGCCCTCCGCCCTGCCACAATGATTACTGTATCTAGTGAAATTTAAACGGAATGCTGATTGTTGGCCTGAAATGAAGACTGTAAAGGGGCTGAATAATAACACATTCAGTTTAATGGCACAGACATTTGAGGGTCACTCACATCACCCCCTTGAGTACTTTCTTTTGTTACCGTCACATTAACACAACAAACATGGTCAGCGAGTTAAACACTGCATGTTGACCAAGCACTCTCATATGCATTTGTATGCTTGTTTTCATAGTTCATAACAAACACTTGTTCTTGTTCTTAAAGGCAGGTGTGTTTGGGGAGGTTGTGGATAATCGTAATGGAACTTATTCTGTTGCTTTTCTTCTGCCATGGGAAGGCCAGGCACAAGTGTCTGTACGTTTGATGCACTCCAGTGAGGTTATACAGATACTTAAAAAATACGGTGAGTCATCATTCCCACGAAGCCACTATAAAGGTCACTTTGAGGGGACAGGACCCAATGGAGCATGGATCAGAGAAGTAGTAGAATGTAATCTTAAATGGGGCCCAGATGGAAGTTGGATTAAACGGAACTGCTGCTGTGAGTATAAGGATGTCAAAACAGGGACAGTGTGGCAGTGTGAGAGACCAAAGACACTTTCCTGTGACTACTGGGTGTTTCATGAAGCAGGAATTTTTCAAAGCCCATTAAACCCTTTTGAGAAGAAACTATATGCAAGGTAATTGGAAATAAGAGTCACTCACTTGAAAACAATCATACACGTTCCTAAAAAAAATATATGTATTCATAGCATGATGTATTATACAGGACGGTTACAAACAAACATATTACTGGAGACACACGTGTAATAAATGTCCTCCCCAACAATGCAGACCTAGGTATGTTCATGTCTTATAAAGCTGGTGCCTGAAACTAGTAATAAATAACTAACACACTTTTTCAGTGCATGTACAATACTTTTTTTTTATTTAGGCTCGAAAGACAGATGTAGATCTGGCCTGACAACACCAGTTCCCGCAGGGTTCTATTTTCAAGATATCTGGAAGTCTTTTGTGTGTAAAACTAAACACTTCAATCATACAGAAATGGGAAATTGTCTTAAAAACAAGATTGTCTACATGATGGGAGACTCCACCACAAGGCAGTGGTTTGAGTATTTCCTACGAACTGTGCCAGGCAAGTCATTTAACAGCAAATACAGGTTAACTTTTGGGGTGTTGATGTGTAGTGGTTAGAGATATGGGCTGGTAACCACATGGTTCAAACCAGTACTTATTTGTAAATTATGAGATCCAAGACCAAGAACAGATTTGGCAGTTTCAACATAATCGCATGACACGTGTGTCTGTACTAATTTGCACAAGATGGCAAGATCATATCATATCATATGACTTGGCTCATAAGAAAAGGTACAGCTTTTATTTCCATAGAGACCAAACAATCAACAAATAGAATTTCAAATCGATACAATACAGGGATCATATTTTAGCTAACATAATTTAGGTTTAGCACCTTATTTAAATGTAGGGTTTGGCTAAGGGTTTAGACGTTATGGGTGGGTATAGGTTTGAGGTTTTTGTAAGGGGAATCACTAGACTAGCTGCCGGGTCAAATTCGGATGTGCCAAATCTGGATCCAGCTTGTTCCGGAACAAATTAATCCCTGGTTCAAATCCAAGTAAGAGTGAACTACTTTAATTGTACTGCAAGTTTCTTTGAACAGATTCAAGGGTGCAGCCACCCATTTACAGGGGTGCATACATTTTCAACATAGCCCCCCCACCCCTCTTGAATGATTCACCCTGGCTAAGAGCCCCCCTTTTATGTTGATTTGGCATGCCCCTTTGTGTGGCTCCTTTTTGCATTGCATATGCAGCATGCACCATTATTTCACCACTAGTTTAATCAATAAAATTACAAACAATACAAATAACATAACATTAAATTGTCAAGTTATGCCAGGCTTTATGGCAAGAGTGAAAACACATATTACTATTATACTGTATAATGTGACTGTACCTTACCTTTTTTTTAGGCCTGAAAAGAATGGATCTCCATACAAATCCTAAGAATGGACCCCTGATGGCCGTAGAGTTGAAAAATAATATTATTGTTCACTGGAGGCCACACGGTTATCCTCTGCGATTTCGTAAAATGCCAGCTGCTGATCTGCATTATATCAGCAATGAAATTGACTATATAACAGGTGGCCATCATACAGCTTTTGTCTTCACAATCTTTGCCCACCTGGTTTGTCATCCGATAACATTCTATGTGCATAAAATTGCCAAAATTCGTCAGGCTGTCCTTGCACTACTGAAACGTGCACCAATGTCTACTGTCATCATCAAGTCGGGTAACACTGGCTTCACAAAGGTACACTGCACTTTTAAACAATTGTTGTTCTTATAATTAGAAGTGCCATGGGACCATAAATTCTTAGAATGAGCACATACCTTCTATGTACCCATCCACACTAATACGTCTTTGGTTGAAAACCATTTTCTGTCAACATGATCGAACAGGAATTTGACATCCACACCATTCTACTGAGTTACTGAGAAGCAATATCTCTCATCAGACATATTTGCACCAACTGAAATGTGTTCCCCTTTTCCTGTTGTGCAAATGATAGCATGTTGAGTGAGCTGTTGAGCATGTTGTGCTAGCTGTTGAGCATGCTGTGCAACAGACATGTTGGTTCTGGACCCATGGAAACTAGGAAGTAATTGGGTTCACAATGACTCAATCATAAGCGCAATGAGGGTGTTTCATTTTCCCTCTACTGTAAGATTACATTTGTACTCCACTGATAGTTAGGTTTAGGGCTGGGGTTTGGGTTTGGTGGTAAAGTAAATAAAATGTGCTTTCCTTTTCACTATATGAAATCATTGATAACCAAATACAGCTCACTTTCATTACATCCCTCTTTGGACCTTTCACCCGAAAAATAGAGCTCACTCTAGCCCATGCGTTCAACAAAATTCGAGTGTAAGTCACAGGGGCGTGGTTTAAAGTTTGTAATTAGTGTGGATGTGCCCTATAACTGAGAGGAGTACTTTTTGTATGTTTCTTGACAGTATTGTGTTTTGTTGCAGGATGAATATGGAAATGACTGGTACAGGATGCAGCTGAACACTGTGATGAGGGAAATGTTCAGAGACATTGCAGTGGTCTACTTGGATGTCTGGCAAATGACTTCCTGTCACTACACAGTTGAAGACATTCATCCAGCTGGTGTCATTGTCAGCAATGAGATTGATATGTTACTATCATATATCTGCCCTAACTGACACCATATGTAAATATTTGCATTGTTAGTGCCTTGCTCTTGTTATAAGTAGATCTCCCTATTGAAAAGACTAGCATTCTAGCAGACTAGTTGTTCTGGAGGTCTGGTCACCAGCATAGGCTCTTGTGGCAGCGGGGTCTTGGTCGAGCGTCTGTCTAGAGGAAGAAAGAGCGGTAAGGGCGCTTACACCTGAGTTAAATTATGCCCAACACCTGTTTCTGATTACAGTGAACACGGGGAGAGTGGCATAAGAGAGTGAGAGCAAGCCAGAATGGAGGTGACAAAGCTGACTGAAAAGATTAATTGTGATACTAATTTACTCTGTGGCCATGGAGTCTGT
This sequence comes from Xyrauchen texanus, assembly GCF_025860055.1. Lineage (NCBI taxonomy): Eukaryota > Metazoa > Chordata > Actinopteri > Cypriniformes > Catostomidae > Xyrauchen > Xyrauchen texanus. Next base: position 6,664,069 of record NC_068317.1, read on the forward strand.
GTTTGTGAGAAATTAAAAGACTAAATTTTAACCTTCTCCAATTGTCTCCTGACCCTTCCTTTGCTGGAAAGGAGAGTATTACACTGGTGCCAAAACCCAGGAAAACTATCCAGAGTGATGGAAGGCAGTCGGTACAACAGTCAGCTCCATTCTGGCTTGCTCTCACTCTCTTATGCCACTCTCCCTGTGTTCACTGTAATCAGAAACAGAAATCATAATTTAGCTCAGGTGTAAGCCCCTTACTGCTCTTTCTCCCTCTAGACAGACACTCGACCACGCCCCCGCTGCCACAGCTATTAAACTAGCTTCACCAAAAAGACCTCCTTGGTCAACCAGCTCCACTAGAAAGACAAACCATCACTAACCAGCCTGAACCTTGTTTCCCAAAAGCATTGCAAGCCTAAGTAGAATATAGAATCCAACTTGTGATTCTTCTTAGTTTTGTGGCCATTTCCCTAAAGCATCTTAAATTAAGTAGTTTGAAAGTGTTCTGGAGTAATCGTACACAGCCAAGAGCATTGTGAGGACACAGACTTATGCAGACACCTGCAGGACAAAATTAAACTCTACGATTTAAATACCAATATCTACACTTGTATGCTGAGACTTTAATATCAGGATATATGTGTTTTATTGATTTGTATTATTATTATTATTATTATTAAATACATACAATAGATAGTCTAAATGGATGAATAGATTTACTAGTATGTCAATAAAGTTATTTCTGTGGGACAATTTGTGGAATGATTCATGCAGACAACTGTATAAATTAAAATTAGAAAGAGAAGAAAAAAGTAATTTACTTGCTGCCGTGCATGAAAATCCGTATATATTTTCTCATCATACCTTTTGTTATGTATACCCTGTCTTGTTCCACTGTTGCCCTTTTGTTTACCATTTTTGTCACTTTTGTACTCCTTAGTTTTCACTTTTGTCCCTTTTGTAGCTCCACAGTCTTGTTTTCCCTCGTGTTCACTGTTCATTTTTTTCACCTGCCCTTGTTAATTTGCCTTTGGTTTCTGTTAATCTCCTTGTTATCTTGTTTGAGTCCTGTTTGTTCATTGGCCCCTTTGTCCCACATTTATGTATTTAAACCCTGTCTGGTTGTTCAGTCTCTGTCAGTCGTTGTTTGTTAATGGAGGTATGTTGTTAGCCTGGTATGTGTTCCCTGCCTGAGTTCTCTGTTTGTGTTCATCGTGTTTAGTTTTCAGTTTTATGTTTTATTTCCCCATTGAGGGTTGTTCCTTTGTGTTTACTTGTTTGTTTATTTAATAAATTCTTAACTGCATTTGGATCCGCATCTCCTCGTCTGCCTCTCTGCTCAAGCGTTACAGAACGACTGACCCAACAATGGATCCAGCGGTTCTCCGGGCAAGCTGCCGCCTCCTGGACCTGAAGCAAGGAAGCTGCCCGGTGGAGGATCACATTAGGGACTTCCTGTACCTGGCGGGCGCCACCGACTTTCCTGACTCCTCCCTGGTGGTGTTTTTCCAGGCTAGCCTGACCGGTTCGCTCCAAGAGCGGTTGCCCATGACGACGCGTGGCTGGACGCTCTGCGAGTTCATGGAGGAGACACTTCTGGTATGCGGCTCGCTGCTTACTGTGGGTGTGGTTGAGGATCCTGCCTCTACTCCCACGGCGGTGACCCTCCAGTCGTCCTTGGCTCGTCCTCTTCCACCTGCCCCACCGGTCTGCGAGCCAGAGCCTACGCCTGCCCCGGTCTGCGAGCCAGAGCCTACGCCGGTCACCGTCAGCGAGCCTGAGGCCACGCTGACCAGGAACAGTGTCCCAGCTTCGCCAGTCGCATCAGCCCGGAGGAAGAGGAGAAGGGGAAAGGTCTCTGCTCTCCAGCCTCCGCCTGCCGCAGCCCTGTGCCCTAAACCCCTCTTGGCTCTGCTCTCAGCGCCCAGCGAACCCAAACTGGCGCATACCACGGTAACCCAGCCAGTGCCTGTCGCCTCAGAGGTCAGTGAGCCAGTGCCTGTAGCCTCGACCGTCCCTGAGCCAGCGCCTGTAGCCTCGACCGTCCCTGAGCCAGCGCCTGTAGCCTCGACCGTCCCTGAGCCAGCGCCAGTAGCCTCGACCGTCCCTGAGCCAGCGCCAGTAGCCTCGACCGTCCCTGAGCCAGCGCCAGTAGCCTCGACCGTCCCTGAGCCAGCGCCAGTAGCCTCGACCGTCCCTGAGCCAGCGCCAGTAGCCTCGACCGTCCCTGAGCCAGCGCCAGTAGCCTCGACCGTCCCTGAGCCAGCCAGTAGCCTCGACCGTCCCTGAGCCAGCGCCAGTAGCCTCGACCGTCCCTGAGCCAGCGCCAGTAGCCTCGACCGTCCCTGAGCCAGCGCCAGTAGCCTCGACCGTCCCTGAGCCAGCGCCAGTAGCCTCGACCGTCCCTGAGCCAGCGCCAGTAGCCTCGACCGTCCCAGAGCCAGCGCCAGTGGCCGTGACCGTCCAAGAGCCAGCGCCAGTGGCCGTGACCGTCCAAGAGCCAGCGCCAGTGGCGTGACCGTCAAGAGCCAGCGCCAGTGGCGTGACCGTCCAGAGCCAGCGCCAGTGGCGTGACCGTCAAGAGCCAGCGCCAGTAGCCGGGACTGTCCTAGAGCCAGTGCCTCTCGAGCCTTCCAGGGCTCCTCCTCCCGAGTCTTCCAGAGCTCCGCCTTCCGAGTTACCCGAGCTTTCCAGAGCTCCGCCTTCCGAGCTCCGCCTTCCGAGCTTTCCAGAGCTCCGCCTTCCGAGCTTTCCAGAGCTCCGCCTTCCGAGCTTTCCAGAGCTCCGCCTTCCGAGCTTTCCAGAGCTCCGCCTTCCGAGCTTTCCAGAGCTCCGCCTTCCGAGTTTCCCGAGCTTTCCAGAGCTCCGCCTTCCGAGTTACCCAAGCTTTCCAGAGCTCCGCCTTCCGGGCTTTCCAGAGCCCCACCTTCCGAGCTTCCTGAGCCTTCCAGGGCTCCGCCCCTCAAGCCTTCCAGGGCTCCGCCCCTCAAGCCTCTCGAGCCTTCCAGGGCTCCGCCCCTCAAGCCTCTCGAACCTGCCAGGGCTCCACCTCCCAGGCCTCTCGAGCCACCCAGGGCTCTGCCTCTCGAGCCTTCCAGGGCTTCGCCTCTCGAGCCTTCCAGGGCTCCGCCCCTCAAGCCTCTCGAGCCTTCCAGGGCTCCGCCCCCCGAGCCTCCTATGGCTCTGTTCCCAGAGACCCCAGGGCCTTCTAGGGCTCCGCTTCTGAAACCTCCTCGGCGCCACCCCCTTGGCCCCGCCTCCAGAAACTTCCAGGTCTCCGCCTCTTCAGCCTCTTACGGCGCCACCTTCCTCGGCCCCGCCTCCTGGGCCTCCTGAGCCAACCCCGGCTGCGCCTTCCTCAGCCCGTCTCCTAGCTCTTCCAGGGCTCCGCCTCCAGAAGCTTCCGAGCCTCCCACGGCTCTGCCTCCCGAGCCTCCCATGGCTCTGCCTCCCGAGCCTCCTCACGGCTCTGCCTCCAGAGACTCCAGAGCCTCCTACGGCTCCACCTCCAGAGCCTCTTAGAGCCTCCTACGACTCCACCTCCAGAACCTCCCACAGCTCTGCCTCCTGAGTCTTCTACGGCTCTGCCTCCCGAGCCTCCTATGGCTCTGCCTCTCGAGCCACCCGAGCCTCCGACGGCTCCGCCTCCAGAGCCTCCTGAGCCTCCTACGGCTCCGCCCTCAGAGCCTCCCGAGCCTCCTACGGCTCTGCCTCCCGAGCCTCCTACGGCTCTGCCTCCCGAGCCTCCTACGGCTCTGCCTCCCGAGCCTCCTACGGCTCTGCCTCCCGAGCCTCCTACGGCTCCTCCTCCAGAGACCCCAGAACCTTCCAGGTCTCCGCTCCTAAAGCCTCCTACGGCGCCGCCTACCTCGGATCCACCTTCTGAGCCTCCCTCAGCTCCGCCTTCTGAGCCTTCTAAGCCATCGCCTCCCGAGCCTCCCTCGCCTCCGCCTCAGAGGTCCTCCTTGGCTCCGCCGGCCTCCCCAGTGGCCACTCCTCCTCCCAGGCCCCCTGAACCGGCCCTTGCCCCACGGCCATCTCCTAGGCCACCAAAACCGGCCTCTGTCCTGTGGCCCCCTCCCAGGTCCCCTGAACCGGCCCTTGGCCCACGGCCCCCTCCCAGGCCCCCTGAACCGGCCCTTGCCTTATGGCCAGCCCCCGGGCCATCTAAACCTGTCCCTTTGTGCCCCCGTGGACTGCCTAATTGCCCCTTGTGCCCCCATGGACTGTCTCATCTCCCTTTGTGCCCCCGTGGACTGTCTCATTTTCCCTCGTGGCCCCCCTTGGACTTCCTGCCTGCCCTTTGTGCCCCCTTGGACTTCCTGCCTGCCCTCTGTGCCCCTTGGACTGCCTCCTTGTTCTTGTGCCCCCCCGGTCGGTCTGTCTGTCTGCCCCTGGTGCCATCATTTTGTTCTCTGTGGGTTTTCTGTCTTTTGTCTTGGGTTTTTAGGATCGTCTGGAAGCCGATCCTTTGAGGGGGGGCTCTGTTATGTATACCCTGTCTTGTTCCACTGTTGCCCTTTTGTTTACCATTTTTGTCACTTTTGTACTCCTTAGTTTTCACTTTTGTCCCTTTTGTAGCTCCACAGTCTTGTTTTCCCTCGTGTTCATTGTTTTCACATGCCCTTGTTAATTTGCCTTTGGTTTCTGTTAATCTCCTTGTTATCTTGTTTGAGTCCTGTTTGTTCATTGGCCCCTTTGTCCCACATTTATGTATTTAAACCCTGTCTGGTTGTTCAGTCTCTGTCAGTCGTTGTTTGTTAATGGAGGTATGTTGTTAGCCTGGTATGTGTTCCCTGCCTGAGTTCTCTGTTTGTGTTCATCGTGTTTAGTTTTCAGTTTTATGTTTTATTTCCCCATTGAGGGTTGTTCCTTTGTGTTTACTTGTTTGTTTATTTAATAAATTCTTAACTGCATTTGGATCCGCATCTCCTCGTCTGCCTCTCTGCTCAAGCGTTATACCTTTACATTTATTAATTTGGCAGATGTTTTTATCCTTGTCTCCTCTTCCTCTCTGATACCCAAAGTCTCTCTCACCAGCACTACAAGCTTTGTAGCACTGCACATGCAGCATCACAGTCACCATTATCACTTTTGTGAGTAAAAAGCAGACCTCCGCAGTATTGGTGAATGTCCCTAAATCACGTCTTCCAAGCGTCTCCTTATTTTGCAATCCACGATAATACAGAATAAAATTAAATGAAAGCTTGTAACTAGCAGGACCATACACAGCTTTTATACTGAGAGGAATTTGTGAAAACTAAATATTGTCTGATGAAGGTCCTGAGGATGTCTGAGGAAGGCCCTGAGGATGGCTGAAACATCACTGTTTTTAAACCAATTAAGCTAAGGCCTATTTCTGTAGTGAATGTTGCACCTTCTTTCTAAAAAGCATGAACATTTGAATTTTGGTTACACCTCCTCTTCAGTTGGTTGAGCACCTTTTTCAAATCTTTGTGGACTTTGAAGATTTTGAGGTCTGCTCCCAACAATGGCAACAGGTACAAACAGAGAGGTAGATCCCTCTAAAGAAATTTTAGATGCTGTTTTGAGTGACAATACTTTTGAAAGTGCTGTCCTACAAGAATCTCTTCTTGATGATGGACAAGAGTCACAATCACCTTTGAGTGATGATTGGAAAGATTTTAAGTCACAATTAGACAGGACCCTTCTGCATAGGAAATACCTTAAATGGAAAATGATCCCTAGAGGTTTGCATATCCAAAAGGCACCACTATTTGGGAGAGATAATGATGAGTTCTCAAAGATCTGGGCTGAAATTACTTTTTACAAAATAAAGAAACAATCTGAAAACTGACATTAACAAGATTGAAATGGCACTGACAGATGTAGGGCCTTGCCCCACTAAAAATGGCAGCAGAGACAGCTAACCGAACATGACTCTACCCACCCTAGCAACCGGGCCAATTTGTTGCTTAGGAAGCCTGACTGGAGTCACTCAAATGTTCAATTGCTGAGCTGACTTATGAACTTGCCAGCTTAATCCTGAATCTACTTCTATTCTAAAAATGGTCTGCTTGCTATTATAACTCATATTTCCTACCTGATCAACAGTAGTTCTGCTTCCCTTATCATAGAGTTCTGCATTCCTGCAGGACCCGATTAGATATCTTGTGGTGTGGCATTACATTTCCAAGTTGAATGCAGGAGCAGATGGTACTTCCATGAGATTTGGACAGGAGAGTGCGGCCAGAGAATAGCTTGAAAAATATGTTGTGGGAATATTTATTATTATTATTATTATTATTATTAATGAATGAATGCAAAAAAGACAAAAAAACACCATATAATAAATGTGCTCACTGTAAGTGCATCAAAATTATCCAATATTTAGAGCAGGTAGGTAGTCAACGTGGCTTTAGAAAAACACTTTAGGACACCATGTCTTCAAAAGATGTGTTACTCTGACTAGAAAATGGTTAATTTTGTGTTAAGAAACCAACCTCAAGCAAGCCAGATGGGCATCATGTCATGCATCATCTGATAATAGCAATAACAGAAACATACATTTCTTTTGTGTAGACTTGTTGTCTATTTGTATGGCTTTTGCCATATATGGAAAACAATTGCAGGGTTGCGTGAATAGTCAGGAAGACAATCGCTGCGGGCAGAGCATGGGTGAACATGGATTAAAATTCAGCAGGAGCATTTGAGTGTGGGATAGAAATTTGCGGGAGAGGGCGGGTGCGTAATGGAAAAAACAATCCTGTGCAGACCTTTACCTCAGCACTTAAAATTGCTTAAAACTGATTGTACCATTCTCAAGACACCTTGTTTATTTCCTTCAGTATCACAATTAGTAGGCTAGTAGGGGACGCTAAATTTTATGTGTCTTATACTTTGAAGTCCTGTCCTTGTTTCTTGTTTCCCATGTGTGTCTTGTTAATAAGTCTTGATAACCTTGTAAGTCAGTTTACATATAGCTCTCTTGTTTTATGTGTCTTTGTTAGATTAATGTGGCAGCAAGTCACACATGTGCAAGTTTCAAACAAGTCTCAAGTCAGCAGCGTATACAGTTACAAAAGCCCATTTGTTTTGAGCACCACACCTTAGGTAAGTAAAAATATTTAAATTTTGACAGACGGAACGATAAAGTGGCCGTAGTAGATTGTGGCAAGGCGGAGGGCGGGCGGGTCGCTACACACCTGGCCCCTATTCAGGCTAGTTAGCCCTCGAGAGAGATAAAGCCCGACCGGAGATGGCAGTCGCGACAGAGAGAGAGATTCTACGGGCAGCTGCCCGACACCTGTGTGTGTTTGTCTTTTGGTTCAGTTCCTAATTAAATATTATTTATGTTATCAAGCCAGTTCTCACCTCCTCCTTTCCATTAATGCCTTTACACTGGTGCTGAAACCCGTGAAGGAGGAGGGATTCAGCCGTAGTGGAGTTCTCGCCACTACCATCCACCCAAAGGAGCAGCCGCGGCCTCTGATCTGCCGGGGAGGCGGCTGTCGTCCATTAGAGGGTGGAGGAGGCCAAGGACAAAGCTGCAGCGTGTCGGAGAACCGGCGAGTAAGTGTTTTTTCTCTCTATCTCCTCTCTCTCTCCCACTGCCGCTCGCGTTGGCCTTTTCCTTATCTTTTGAATTTGACTGATTTTTGTGCGGTACTTCACAGTTACAGTGAGTACACGTTATTTTTAATTATTATTATTGTTTGCCTCCCCTGTTCCCTCCCAGATTCGGAAGACGGGGATGACCTGCCGGCAGATGGGGCGGAAGGGCACGCCCCCACCGGGAAAGGGGAGGTGGTGTACATCATGCCAGGGGCTCTCCGACTTGATAGAAAGACGGATGAATGTGGCATGGTGGAGGGCGATCCATTAATCCCTTTACATAGCTCTGCAGTGCATCAGCAATAGAATGGGGCATCTGGTTTATCCGACGCACCACATCAGCTTTATTCATTGTAAATGGATCACGTCCAGTGTAGACAGTGATTATAAACAATCACTGAAATGTTATGTTTTGTTGAAAATATTTTTTACAAACATACGAACCATTTACCATGGTTACTAACCAGTGCTTCTCCCAAAAGGGGAGGGAGGAGGGGGGGTTACAGATTTTCAATTAAAACTGACATTTATCATTTCTGCGGTGTGCTGCGAAAACAAAGCAATACAAAAATAAATAAATAAGTAAAAGTGAGATGCTGGTGCAATGGCCAAACACGTTCATCTAGGGCATCATTACTAGGAAGGCACCGATACCACTTTTTCTCTTCAAAATCCGATACCAGTGTTGTTGTTTTTTTTTTTGCATAATCAGTTTATAATATCTTTACATTATTGTGTGGAACTAATTGGGTGTACTCTTTAATATGTAAAGAAACACAAACCTCTTACTACACATTAGTTCAATATAAATGTATAGCTTATTAAGAAACACTTTAACTAGTATACTGGATAATGTAGCAGCAAAATTAACAGTAATTCCAGTATAAGTCATCAGCAGTTTTATTTTTGCCTTTTTCTTAATTAAATCTTTTTTTTTTTTTCAACTTGCATCTGGATTTCAGATCTCTTTTTTGTTCAATTTAGTTGTAAGACATCAGTCCACTTTTCTTTCACACAGTTATTTTTTGAACCCATTCAGCTTATATATTATTATAATTTGTAAACAAATACTAATGATTACAATAATAATAATAATAATAAATTGGTATTAATCTTATTATTATTGACTTTTAAATGTTAAAAAACAGTAATATATTTCAATTGTGCACTTTTTAAACCCTCACGTTTTTATTTTGACATTCTGAACTCTCCAGGAAGTGCAATTCTAAATGCATTTTATAAGTGAACTGAACTTTTGAGCATCTACATCTGAGATGTTGTTACGTGAGTAGTGCTCAAATATTGCGCACTGCTGTGAAGGCTGAAAATACACACGAGTGTGTGTGTAAACAGAGCAGTTCCATTCACTGATGCTCTGGAGCTGGGCATGCATTTTATATATTTACTTATAAAACACAGCCTTCTGTTATTCACAGAGCTATCACATGTCTTTTAGTGGCTTTGAAAATGCATGAGTCATATGAACCTCTTTAATGGTATTTGAATGGTTCCTTTGTCATTTTTGGAGCTTGACAGTAACGAACATGACTAACACACAGTATCAGTATTAATACACACACACACACACACTCACACACACACATATACACACACACACACACACACACACACACAAATTGCGTCTTTTCCCACCTTTTCTATTCTGTCTACATCTACCAAACTGTGATCCTAAAATGTGTTGCTTTAACAGAATATTTTGGTTTAAAAAATATTTTTTATTCACCAATTTGACGGACTGAGTGACTTATACATTATACGTCAGGGGTGTCAAACTTGGTTCCTGGAGGGCCACAGTCCAGCAGTGTTTAGCTCCAACCCTAATTAAACATCTGAAGCAGCTAATCAAGGTCTTCAGGAGTGCTTGAAGATTTCAAGGAGGCATTTTGGAGTTTGACACCCCTGTTATACAAGATTGTTGCCGACCAGATAAATTGATGACCCAGTAGAAGCCTCAGTCCACCGGTCACTTCGGCAGTGAACTGAAGAAATGTGCATGTGCACGCTATGATCTACCAAAGACAGCGCCAACTGCTTTTCAACAAGGACTAGCCAAAATAATTCCGGTTTACTGTCATTTAAACACAATGAAAAGCAATGAACAAACCGACATGAGATTCCTTTTAGTAAAATGCAGTGCAACATTTAACATACATTCAAAAAGACATATGACACAAGCTGTTCTATATCTGCATGACAGGCAATTGCAAACAATATATTGGACATTTAGTAAGACTGCATTTACATGCCAGTGGCTAAAGCTTTTGTTTTACTCCACTATGGAGTTACAGGCAAGTTTTTACATGCTGTTATTTTTAAGGAAATCCATCCGATGGATTGATTTATCCATCATCCACACTAAAATAACTGAGAATTCTGCTTGAGAGGTTGCCTTTGCTCTTAGATTAAATTCAAATTTGGTAGAACTGGTGTGCCTATTTTTATTTAAACAAAAATGTACTTACCTTTTTGTGCAATATTATTATGCCAGGAGTGAGCAAGAGAAGCAGAAAAACATGATTTTTAAAAAGAAGCACATTTATCTGTCAAAATTTTGGATGGCATTTGATCATAGAGCGCGATACATGGACATGGAGCAATACGTTGTTTTCGAAACAATAAAAGAGTCTCTCTCAGGGAAGAAGACATGACTGTAGAAACTATGTCGCATTTTCCAGGATATTTTTCAGTGACTATTGAGAGGATAACTTCTTAAAATGCTAAATCTCTAAATGATTATAGATAACGTTACATGTAGAGTATTTAACGTCCCTGCTGAAAAATCCAGCTAAAACCAGCCTAAGCTGGTTGGCTGGTCTTAGCTGGTTTAAGCTGGAAGTAGCTGGTTTTAGTTGGTCTCCCAGCCTGCCTTAGCTGGTTTTAGCTGGTCTCCAGCCTGGCTTAGCTGGTCAAGCTGGTCTCCCAGCCTGGACAAGTTGGTGGTCAGCTGGTCTCCCAGCCTGGTTTAGCTGGTTTTAGCTGGTCTCCCAGCCTGGCTTAGCTGGTCAAGCTGGTCTCCCAGCCTGGCTTAGCTGGTTTTAGCTGGTCTCCCAGCCTGGCTTAGCTGGTCAAGCTGGTCTCCCAGCTAAAACCAACACTGACCAGCTAAGACCAGCCTGACCAGCTAAAACCAGCTAAGACCAGCCTGACCAACTAAGACCAGCTAAGACCAGCTAACACAGTACCAGTTACGTAATTTTTCTGTACTTTTTGGTAATTTCATGACTTACTAACTGGTAGCGTAACTACAGCGTCGCAGGCCCGTAATTTCATTACCATTAAATTACCAATTCACAACGTTGTCATTACGGGCTCCTAATGTTGCAAGATAACCAAGAACGTTTCAGTTACGTAATATATTCAGTAATTTTGTGTGCAATTGTATGACTTACTGGCAATGAGACTGCAATGTCCCAGGCCCGTAATTTTACCACCTTTCACGTAATAGCATAAGACAAATTGCATTTGTTTGTTTGTTTTTGTTGCTGTTGCATAACACCAAGTGTTGTACATCTGGAAGACAGTTACATTTTGCAAAAAGGGGTCATATGAAATAAAATGTTAATAGTAATGTATTTCATGCATTCTTTGTTTTGTATCCGTTTGCTTTACAGTCTCAGACGATTAATTATTTGGACATTACATTTTTGAATCCTCTGCAACAGAATACAAACCTCAATTTGGGAGCCTGACATGTCAAATTCCTATGCTTTGTGGAGGTCCTCTGGATAAAGACAACACACACATATATTCAACTTTATGAAGGCACTTTATTTAGACCAGGATACACAATTTCTGTATCAAACAGGCTTCTGTATCAAACAGGCACAAAGTTAATCACACATTAACTTTGTGTGGAGGAACTAATGTTGACTTTGACATTAACTGTCAAAACAAGTGGTTTTTATTGTCGTTTCAACCATATACAGTTAGTGCAGTACACAGCAAAACGAGACAATGTTCCTCCAGGACCATGGTGCTACATAAAAACAACAAAGGACCAACACAGGACCACATGAGACAACACAACGAAATAAAATACCTATATAAACTACCTATATATACCTATATAAAGTGCACGTGCAAACATGTGCAAAGTACGGGACAGTACAACAAATTACTGACAATGAACAGGACAATAGACACAGTGCAGCGCCGATCAGTACTCAGTAGTGCAAAAAGATGACAGTTTCTAAAAATGTAAACATAACATACTATGAGATAATGTTCTATGCACATAGCGGTTATTGAGGTAGCAGACAGTTATAAAGTGACAGTTATTAAAGTGCAACTCAGGACACGTGTGTGTCAAACCAGTCTCTGAGTATTGAGGAGTCTGATGGCTTGGGGAAGAAGCTGTTACACAGTCTGGCCATGAGGGCCCGAATAGCTCGGTACCTCTTGCCAGGCGGCAGGAGGAGTAAAGAGTTTGTGTGAGGGGTGTGTGGGGTCGTCCACAATGCTGGTTGCTTTGCAGATACAGTGTTTTTTGTAAATGTCTTTGATGGAGGAAGAGAGACCCCAATGATCTTCTCAGCTGTCCTCACTATCCTCTGCAGGGCTTTGCAGTCTGAAACGGTGCAAGTCCCAAACCAGGCAGTGATGCAGTTGCTCAGGATGCTCTCAATAGTCCCTCTATAGAATGTAGTGAGGATGGGGGTTGGGAGATGTGCTTTCCTCAGCCTTCGAAGAAAGTAGAGACGCTGCTGGGCTTTCTTGGTGATAGAGCTGGTGTTGAGGGACCAGGTGAGGTTCTCCGCCAGGTGAACACCAAGGAATTTGGTGCTCTTGACGATCTCCACAGAGGAGCCGTCGATGTTCAGCGGAGTGTGTTCACCTTGTGCTCTCCTAAAGTCAACAACCATCTCTTTTGTTTTGTCGACATTCAGGGACAGGTTGTTGGCTCTACACCTGTTCGTCAGCCGCTGCACCTCCTCTCTGTATGCTGACTCATCGTTCTTGCTGATGAGACCCACCACGGTCGAGTCATCTGCGAACTTGACGATGTGGTTCGAGCTGTGCATTGCTGCACAGTCGTGAGTCAGCAGAGTGAACAGCAGTGGACTGAGCACACAGCCCTGGGGGGCCCCAGTGCTCAGTGTGGTGGTGGAGATGCTGTTCCCGATCCGGACTGACTGAGGTCTCCCAGTCAGGAAGTCCAGAATCCAGTTGCAGAGGATCAACTGGATCCTCAGGGATACAGTAGGACATTTAATGATAACAAGGCAGTAAGTATACTGTATGATATGACATTTTGAAAAGGAACCACGATGCACAAAATTGCTATGTACACAAATTTTACTTAAAGGGATACACTTTAATGATTGCAGGATCTGTACCTTAATGCGCCATACGCTAGCACAGTCTGCGCATGCGCACTGTCTTGTGATGTTAGAGACATAATTAGATTTAAAAAATAAAATGCTTATAGAATCCAAAAAATTTTTTTAAAAAATAATGTAATGCAAAGGAAAACAAAATATCAAAATTTCCGTTCATTAAAAAAGCAGCTTCATTACGTCGTTTAACATCTTTTTTTTTTTTTTTTAAATAACCATTGCCTAAGGCGCAAATTCCGACAGTGACCACACGCTGGAAGACACAAGGCGATTATGTTCGCGGTCATTAAATGGTTGGACGATGAAAAATTCCCAATTCTGCCCACTGAACATATTAGAAAATTTTATGAGGATGAATACACAGCGGGAATGGACGAAAATTACGTTTACTTGGTGGAGTTGCGCCAAAGGTCAAAGAGCCGAAAGGGGGTGGGTGGCCGGCCTATGAGGCCTCCATCATCAAGATAGCAGGTGCCTATTTTTATTATGCTATTTCCAATATAATACTCTTATATTATCATCTATTATTCTGTATACCGTTTGTAGATTTATAACAAAGCGTCAGTAAACTATTCATTTTGTTATTTTTTATTTTAGATAACATCAATTAATAGGTAGTAGGCCTATGTAGCGTTATTCTACCTCCTCAGAAAGGGAAAGAACTTTACAAATGAAACTTAAGGAAATTGAAGAACAGCTACCCAAGTCAGACACTGAAGAGAAAGAGTAAACCAATGAATCTCATAGAGGCCGCAGAGATGAGAGCGGAACCAGCAGCTAAGAAAAAGGTTAGTGTTGGTCAGAACGTGTGTGTGTGTGTGTGTGTGTGTGTACATATATATATTTACATAATTATAATTACATATAATTGTACTTGTTTACAGTCAATGATGTATGTTTAAGGTACACCTCACAGACCTACCAAATGATCTAAAGGTATGGAATGAAAGAAAAATTCTACAGCGTGTGATAAATCAGCCGAGAGAAGAGAACACGAATCTAAATAAAGAGAATGAGAGGCTGAAAAATGAAATGCTTGAATATATATATAAAATTGTATTAGTACAGTATATACAGTGTATATGTATATATATATATGTTTGTGTGTGTGTGCGCTTACACTAACCACAGTTTGGTCTTTCAACTGTTTTTTGTTTTGTTTTGTTTGTTTTTAAAAAAAGTTCAAAATATATTCACATTTAATTTTACTTTCACAGAAATCCCAACTCTCCTTCTGGCTACAGACCACTTAGGGAGGTTAGAATTGTTTACATAATATAAAGCACAGACTAATGACAATGTTCCACATTTCCTTGCCTTTTTAAACTTAAGACCTTTAGAGTTTTTTGGTTGCTCAGTAGTAATATTTCTGCCTATTTATTTCAGCCCATGAAATCAAATGCAGATGTCCCTGAAATAAGATTTAAATCTAATTCATTAATTTGTTTGTCGTTGTTGTTGTTGTTGTTGTTGTTGTTGTTGTTGTTGTTGTTGTTGTTGTTGTTGTTGTTGGTGGTGCAGTTTACAATAGCTTGTGGAGTCTGTTGCAGATGTTCATGATGTACATTTGACATGTTGTTCATATCTAATGACATATGATATAGATAAAAAACAAAACAAACTTGTGCATTGTACTCAGGACCACGATCATGAACGGATGGATGGGGCGGGGCCCTTGCACTGGGCCCCGCACCATGCTTGTGACGTCCCTGATTGTTCTTGCATCTGAACAAGGAATAGTCTGCTTTCTAAAGGTTTTTCTGATGTACAGTATTAAGTGACTTGTTTCTAATATATGAATTTCTCTCTTACAGATGTCAAAGATTCCATCTCATGTTCCCATCTCACATGCTCATAAAGTAAGTATTTGCTGCTTTTTATGTAATGTCTGTGCCACATGATATTATGTCACATACGAAGCATAACTATTAAAATAATGACTGTTTTCTTGAGATCATTAGGTAAACTTATATTGTAACAACAATTGTCCAGTACTATTGCTAACATATATCCATTTACTGTATTAATTTTAGCCTTTGGAATCAAATGAAGATTTCCTTGATGTAAGTTATGCATTTTTAACTATTGTTTTTATTATAAATATACTTGTACAAGTTAGGAACATTATTCATAGCATCCTAGTGATTTGAACATGACTGTGGTAGATAAAGATTAGTTCACCTAAAATAGATACTCTCATCATTTACTCACCCTTGTGTTGTTTCAAGTTTGTATGACTTTTTTCTTCAGCATAACAGCAAGATATTTTCTGATGGAGATATGGTGAGTATATGCATATACAGTGCATCTGGAAAGTATTCACAGAGCTTCACTTATTCCACATTTTGTTATGTTACAGCCTTATTCCAAAATTGATTAAATTAATTATTTTCCTCAAAATTCTACAAACAATACCCCATAGTGACAACGTGAAAGAAGTCTGTATGAAATCTTTGCAAATTTACTAAAAATTTAAAATAACAAAATCACATGTACATAAGTATTCACAGCCTTTGTTCAATACTTTGTTGAAGCACCTTTGGCACCAATTACAGCCTCAAGTCTTTTTGAGTATGATACTACAAGATTGGCACACCTATTTTTAGGCAGTTTCTCCCATTCTTCTTTGCAGGACCTCTGAAGCTCCATCAGGTTGGATGGGGAGCGTCGGTGCACAACCATTTTCAGATCTCTTCAGAGATGTTCAATCGGTTTCAAGTCTGGGCTCTGGCTGGGCCACTCAAGGACATTCACAGAGTTGTCCTGTAGCCACTCCTTTGTTATCTTGGCTGTGTGCTTAGCGTTGTTGTCCTGTTGGAAGATGAACCTTAGCCCCAGTCTGAGGTCCAGAGCACTCTGCATCAAGGATGTATCTGTACATTGCGGCATTCATCTTTCCCTTGATCCTGACTAGTCTCCCAGTTCCTGTCGCTGAATAACATCCCCACAGCATGATGCTGCCACCACCATGCTTCACTGTAGGGATGGTATTGGCCAGGTGATGAGCGGTGCCTGGTTTCCTCCAGACATGACCCTTGACATTCAGGCCAAAGTGTTCAATCTTTGTTTCATCAGACCAGAGAATTTTGTTTGTCATGATCTGAGAGTCTTTCAGGTGCCTTTTGGCAAACTCCAGGTGGGTTGTCATGTGCCTTTTTCAGAGGATTGGCTTCTGTCTGGCCACTCTACCATACAGGCTTGATTGGTGGAGTGCTGCAGAGATGGTTGTTCTTCTGGAAGGTTCTCCTCTCTCAACAGAGAAACGCTGGAGCTCTGTCAGAGTGACCATCGGGTACTTGGTCACCTCCTGACTAAGGCCCTTCTCCCTGAACGCTCAGTTTGGCGGGCGGCCATCTCTAGGAAGAGTCCTGGTGGTTCCAAACTTCCATTTACAGATGATGGAGGCCACTGTGCTCATTGGGACCTTCAATGCTGCAGAGATTATCTGTGCCTCGATACAATCCTGTCTCGGATGTCTACAGGCCATTCCTTGGACTTCATGGCTTGGTTTGTGCTCTCACATGCACTGTTAACTGTGGGAACTTATATAGACAGGTGTGTGCCTTTCCAAATCATGTTCAATCAACTGAATTCACCACAGGTGGACTCCAATCAAGTTGTAGAAACATCTCAAGGATGATCAGTGGAAACAGGATGCACCTGAGCTCAATTTTGAGAGTCATGGCAAAGGCTGTGAATACTTATGTACATGTGATTTTTTTGTTTTTCTTCTTTTTTTCTTTTTAGTAAATTTGCAAAGATTTCAAACAACCTTCTTTCATGTTGTCATTATGGGGTATTGTTTGCAGATTTTTAGGAAAATAATGAATTTAATCCATTTTGTAATAAGGTTGTAACATAACATAAAATGTGGAAAAGTGAAGCGCTGTGAATACTTTCCGGATGCACTGTAGACAAACAGTCCTAGTGCTTAACACATGCAGAGAGCACTAGGTAGAACCAGGAAGTTATTTAATTAATCATGATCATGAAGTTGATTGCTGATGTCAAGATTTATAGTAGAGGTATATTTTGGAGGAATGTTTTGGTCTGTTCTCACCCAAAATCATGAAGACATTTATTAAACTACTGGAGTCTTATGGTTACAATTAAGCTTTTTGTCTTTTTCAGAACATGAAACTCCTATTCACTTGCATTTTATGGGTGTATTCACATCATACATCCATCAAAATATAAGTCACATGACTTAAAAGCAGTAATGTTTAGATAGTTGGGCAAAGTTCTGATATTCTGATACTTCTACAAAGATTTTATGATGCTCAGTGTTATGTGTATTGTTTTTAATCTATCAATATTCTGCTTCACAGGTGCCAAAGGCTCCATCCAAGGCTTCTCTGTCTGGTTCTGCCAAAGTAAGTATTTTGTTTTCACCTTGCAAAAATACATTGTGCAGTTACATTAGTGTCATTGCTTTGTTAATTCTTAATAAAGTGTGTAAATGTTTGTAGGTAAGCTCTTCCTGTCTGTAAACTGTCCGTCTGTAATAACATTTAATTTTATTATTTTTTTGTCATTTTTACTTTTATTAGTGTTGCAGTGATGCTAATTATGTAAGTACTTTTTGCTGAGGATTTAGGTCTGTACATACAGATTTGTTATGCATTTCTGTGATGGATGAAATGGCTGAATAAAAACTTAAGTTGAGTTTTAAATAATTTATTTGAAAATAATGTATATTGTAAATCCCTTTTATGTGATCACAACCACAGGTGGAGTTAGCACATGGCACAGGTATAACCATTCTAAAGCATCAATGGACTTCTGCCGTGCAGACACAAACAGCCACTTCAATGGTACATGTTCTTTTAATGGCCTCCTTCCCACTGGAGATTCTGATCCACAGCAATTTGAAAGGTAAACAGTTTCGAAGGCCAGGTCATAGTTTAAAAGTTGCTAAATCTAGCAACAAAATTGTGAAGTTTGCATCAATGCTTAAGCCTGCTCTCACGCAGCTGCTTGTTGCCGAAGGTTCGCACACAAATTATGTCATTGCAGCATTGCTGGGTAAAAACTACAGAGTAGTTTAAAAAAGGCTAATTCTACCTCTCCTTCATTATTTTCTTTACTGTCCAAAACATCCATCAAATCCAGCATACCTATAGTTATTTTTCTTCAGTTCCACTGTTAAGGTGAACAAAAATATTTGGAAATTTAAAACTAGTTTGAAGACAATGGTGCATGCCAGGGTTTCCGTTGTCCGGTAATTACCGGACATTGGCCGGTAAAAAAATTAAATGTCCGACAAAATTAAATCTCTCCGGTCAAATTGTCCGATTAAAATTGCCTAATAATCCCGTCCCCCTAACACAATCTGAATTTGAGAATAAGCCTAAAATGTATAAAGCAAAAATACACGATCTCTTGCTATGTTATAAAGGAACAGGCTCTATCGTTTGAAAGTTATGAAACAACATCGCATCCCAGTCAGCAAACAAATTTGGCCCAGATTTGGCATGTGTCTGGCACAGCTGGCATTCATCCGGCACTGGCATACAGCATGTGGGCCAAACATGGCCCGGGTTTGGCAGAGATGGCACTGGATTTAAGACGGCACCCAAGACATGGGCCAGATGTCAAATGGAGTATTTGGCCCAGATGTCAAATATAGATATGTGGGCCATATATGTATGGCCGATCTTGAGCCACATTTAAAATCCTTTTCAAATATTTTTGAGTAAAATACCAATGTTTTCCCAAACAGAAAGGTAATATATTCACATATATGTGAAACACTGTAAAATATCTTGAAATACATTTTGAAAATGTATTTTTAAAGTGCATAACATAATAAGCTCATTTTGCTTATTTAATTATTGTGTTTATATGTAAAATTATATTCATGCCTCATATGACAGGCGATTGATGTATGATATAGTATATCCTGTTATATATATATATATATAACTGACTTCAAACAATGGTTTGCATTCACTGCTTTCATATTCTCATTCAGTTTAGGGTTTGATGTAGCCCTATCCACTTAAGTGGCCAGTAGCCAGTAGCCTCGACCGTCCCTGAGCCAGCGCCAGTAGCCTCGACCGTCCCTGAGCCAGCGCCAGTAGCCTCGACCGTCCCTGAGCCAGCGCCAGTAGCCTCGACCGTCCCTGAGCCAGCGCCAGTAGCCTCGACCGTCCCAGAGCCAGCGCCTGAAGCCTCGACCGTCCCAGAGCCAGTGCCTGAAGCCTCGACCGTCCCAGAGCCAGCGCCAGTGGCCGTGACCGTCCCAGAGCCAGCGCCAGTGGCCGTGACCGTCCAAGAGCCAGCGCCAGTGGCCGTGACCGTCCAAGAGCCAGCGCCAGTGGCCGTGACCGTCCAAGAGCCAGCGCCAGTAGCCGGGACCGTCCTAGAGCCAGTGCCTCTCGAGCCTTCCAGGGCTCCTCCTCCCGAGTCTTCCAGAGCTCCGCCTTCCGAGTTACCCGAGCTTTCCAGAGCTCCGCCTTCCGAGCTCCGCCTTCCGAGCTTTCCAGAGCTCCGCCTTCCGAGCTTTCCAGAGCTCCGCCTTCCGAGTTTCCCGAGCTTTCCAGAGCTCCGCCTTCCGAGTTACCCAAGCTTTCCAGAGCTCCGCCTTCCGGGCTTTCCAGAGCCCCACCTTCCGAGCTTCCTGAGCTTTCCAGGGCTCCGCCCCTCAAGCCTTCCAGGGCTCCGCCCCTCAAGCCTCTCGAGCCTTCCAGGGCTCCGCCCCTCAAGCCTCTCGAACCTGCCAGGGCTCCTCCTCCCAGGCCTCTCGAGCCACCCAGGGCTCTGCCTCTTGAGCCTTCCAGGGCTTCGCCTCTCGAGCCTTCCAGGGCTCCGCCCCTCAAGCCTCTCGAGCCTTCCAGGGCTCCGCCCCCCGAGCCTCCTATGGCTCTGTTCCCAGAGACCCCAGGGCCTTCTAGGGCTCCGCCTCTGAAACCTCCTACGGCGCCACCCCCTTCGGCCCCGCCTCCAGAAACTTCCAGGTCTCCGCCTCTTCAGCCTCTTACGGCGCCACCTTCCTCGGCCCCGCCTCCTGGGCCTCCTGAGCCAACCCCGGCTGTGCCTTCCTCAGCCCCGTCTCCTAGCTCTTCCAGGGCTCCGCCTCCAGAAGCTTCCGAGCCTCCCACGGCTCTGCCTCCCATGCCTCCCACGGCTCTGCCTCCTGAGCCTCCCACGGCTCTGCCTCCAGAGCCCCCTACGGCTCTGCCCCCAGAGACTCCAGAGCCTCCTACGGCTCCACCTCCAGAGCCTCTTAAGCCTCCTATGGCTCCGCCTCCAGAACCTCCCACGGCTCTGCCTCCTGAGTCTTCTACGGCTCTGCCTCCCGAGCCTCCTATGGCTCTGCCTCTCGAGCCACCCGAGCCTCCGACGGCTCCGCCTCCAGAGCCTCCTGAGCCTCCTACGGCTCCGCCCTCAGAGCCTCCCGAGCCTCCTACGGCTCTGCCTCCCGAGCCTCCTACGGCTCTGCCTCCCGAGCCTCCTACGGCTCTGCCTCCCGAGCCTCCTACGGCTCCTCCTCCAGAGACCCCAGAACCTTCCAGGTCTCCGCTCCTAAAGCCTCCTACGGCGCCGCCTACCTCGGATCCACCTTCTGAGCCTCCCTCAGCTCCGCCTTCTGAGCCTTCTAAGCCATCGCCTCCCGAGCCTCCCTCGCCTCCGCCTCAGAGGTCCTCCTTGGCTCCGCCGGCCTCCCCAGTGGCCACTCCTCCTCCCAGGCCCCCTGAACCGGCCCTTGCCCCACGGCCATCTCCTAGGCCACCAAAACCGGCCTCTGTCCTGTGGCCCCCTCCCAGGTCCCCTGAACCGGCCCTTGGCCCACGGCCCCCTCCCAGGCCCCCTGAACCGGCCCTTGCCTTATGGCCAGCCCCCGGGCCATCTAAACCTGTCCCTGCCCGGTCAATACCACCCCGGCCTCCTAAACCTGTCCCTTTGTGCCCCCGTGGACTGCCTAATTGCCCCTTGTGCCCCCATGGACTGTCTCATCTCCCTTTGTGCCCCCGTGGACTGTCTCATTTTCCCTCGTGGCCCCCTTGGACTTCCTGCCTGCCCTTTGTGCCCCCTTGGACTTCCTGCCTGCCCTCTGTGCCCCTTGGACTGCCTCCTTGTTCTTGTGCCCCCCCGGTCGGTCTGTCTGTCTGCCCCTGGTGCCATCATTTTGTTCTCTGTGGGTTTTCTGTCTTTTGTCTTGGGTTTTTAGGATCGTCTGGAAGCCGATCCTTTGAGGGGGGGCTCTGTTATGTATACCCTGTCTTGTTCCACTGTTGCCCTTTTGTTTACCATTTTTGTCACTTTTGTACTCCTTAGTTTTCACTTTTGTCCCTTTTGTAGCTCCACAGTCTTGTTTTCCCTCGTGTTCATTGTTTTCACATGCCCTTGTTAATTTGCCTTTGGTTTCTGTTAATCTCCTTGTTATCTTGTTTGAGTCCTGTTTGTTCATTGGCCCCTTTGTCCCACATTTATGTATTTAAACCCTGTCTGGTTGTTCAGTCTCTGTCAGTCGTTGTTTGTTAATGGAGGTATGTTGTTAGCCTGGTATGTGTTCCCTGCCTGAGTTCTCTGTTTGTGTTCATCGTGTTTAGTTTTCAGTTTTATGTTTTATTTCCCCATTGAGGGTTGTTCCTTTGTGTTTACTTGTTTGTTTATTTAATAAATTCTTAACTGCATTTGGATCCGCATCTCCTCGTCTGCCTCTCTGCTCAAGCGTTATACCTTTACATTTATTAATTTGGCAGATGTTTTTATCCTTGTCTCCTCTTCCTCTCTGATACCCAAAGTCTCTCTCACCAGCACTACAAGCTTTGTAGCACTGCACATGCAGCATCACAGTCACCATTATCACTTTTGTGAGTAAAAAGCAGACCTCCGCAGTATTGGTGAATGTCCCTAAATCACGTCTTCCAAACGTCTCCTTATTTTGCAATCCACGATAATACAGAATAAAATTAAATGAAAGCTTGTAACTAGCAGGATCATACACAGCTTTTATACTGAGAGGAATTTGTGAAAACTAAATATTGTCTGATGAAGGTCCTGAGGATGTCTGAGGAAGGCCCTGAGGATGGCTGAAACATCACTGTTTTTAAACCAATTAAGCTAAGGCCTATTTCTGTAGTGAATGTTGCACCTTCTTCCTAAAAAGCATGAACATTTGAATTTTGGTTACACCTCCTCTTCAGTTGGTTGAGCACCTTTTTTCAAATCTTTGTGGACTTTGAAGATTTTGAGGTCTGCTCCCAACAATGGCAACAGGTACAAACAGAGAGGTAGATCCCTCTAAATAAATTTTAGATGCTTTTTTGAGTGACAATACTTTTGAAAGTGCTGTCCTACAAGAATCTCTTCTTGATGATGGACAAGAGTCACAATCACCTTTGAGTGATGATTGGAAAGATTTTAAGTCACAATTAGACAGGACCCTTCTGCATAGGAAATACCTTAAATGGAAAATGATCCCTAGAGGTTTGCATATCCAAAAGGCACCACTATTTGGGAGAGATAATGATGAGTTCTCAAAGATCTGGGCTGAAATTACTTTTTACAAAATAAAGAAACAATCTGAAAACTGACATTAACAAGATTGAAATGGCACTGACAGATGTAGGGCCTTGCCCCACTAAAAATGGCAGCAGAGACAGCTAACCGAACATGACTCTACCCACCCTAGCAACCGGGCCAATTTGTTGCTTAGGAAGCCTGACTGGAGTCACTCAAATGTTCAATTGCTGAGCTGACTTATGAACTTGCCAGCTTAATCCTGAATCTACTTCTATTCTAAAAATGGTCTGCTTGCTATTATAACTCATATTTCCTACCTGATCAACAGTAGTTCTGCTTCCCTTATCATAGAGTTCTGCATTCCTGCAGGACCCGATTAGATATCTTGTGGTGTGGCATTACATTTCCAAGTTGAATGCAGGAGCAGATGGTACTTCCATGAGATTTGGACAGGAGAGTGCGGCCAGAGAATAGCTTGAAAAATATGTTGTGGGAATATTTATTATTATTATTATTATTATTATTATTATTAATGAATGAATGCAAAAAAGACAAAAAAACACCATATAATAAATGTGCTCACTGTAAGTGCATCAAAATTATCCAATATTTAGAGCAGGTAGGTAGTCAACGTGGCTTTAGAAAAACACTTTAGGACACCATGTCTTCAAAAGATGTGTTACTCTGACTAGAAAATGGTTAATTTTGTGTTAAGAAACCAACCTCAAGCAAGCCAGATGGGCATCATGTCATGCATCATCTGATAATAGCAATAACAGAAACATACATTTCTTTTGTGTAGACTTGTTGTCTATTTGTATGGCTTTTGCCATATATGGAAAACAATTGCAGGGTTGCGTGAATAGTCAGGAAGACAATCGCTGCGGGCAGAGCATGGGTGAACATGGATTAAAATTCAGCAGGAGCATTTGAGTGTGGGATAGAAATTTGCGGGAGAGGGCGGGTGCGTAATGGAAAAAACAATCCTGTGCAGACCTTTACCTCAGCACTTAAAATTGCTTAAAACTGATTGTACCATTCTCAAGACACCTTGTTTATTTCCTTCAGTATCACAATTAGTAGGCTAGTAGGGGACGCTAAATTTTATGTGTCTTATACTTTGAAGTCCTGTCCTTGTTTCTTGTTTCCCATGTCTTGTTAATAAGTCTTGATAACCTTGTAAGTCAGTTTACATATAGCTCTCTTGTTTTATGTGTCTTTGTTAGATTAATGTGGCAGCAAGTCACACATGTGCAAGTTTCAAACAAGTCTCAAGTCAGCAGCGTATACAGTTACAAAAGCCCATTTGTTTTGAGCACCACACCTTAGGTAAGTAAAAATATTTTAATTTTGACAGACGGAATGATAAAGTGGCCGTAGTAGATTGTGGCAAGGCGGAGGGCGGGCCGGGTCGCTACACACCTGGCCCCTATTCAGGCTAGTTAGCCCTCGAGAGATAAAGCCCGACCGGAGATGGCAGTGCGACAGAGAGAGAGATTTACGGGCAGCTGCCCGACACCTGTGTGTGTTTGTCTTTTGGTTCAGTTCCTAATTAAATATTATTTATGTTATCAAGCCAGTTCTCACCTCCTCCTTTCCATTAATGCCTTTACACTGGTGCTGAAACCCGTGAAGGAGGAGGGATTCGCCGTAGTGGAGTTCTCGCCACTACCATCCACCCCAAAGGAGCAGCCGCGGCCTCTGATCTGCCCGGGGAGGCGCGGCTGTCGTCCATTAGAGGGTGGAGGAGAGGCCAAGGACAAAGCTGCAGCGTATCGGAGAACCGGCGAGTAAGTGTTTTTTTCTCTCTATCTCCTCTCTCTCTCCCACTGCCGCTCCGCGTTGGCCTTTTCCTTATCTTTTGAATTTGACTGATTTTTGTGCGGTACTTCACAGTTACAGTGAGTACACGTTATTTTTAATTATTATTATTGTTTGCCTCCCCCTGTTCCCTCCCAGATTCCGGAAGACGGGGATGACCTGCCGGCAGATGGGGCCGGAAGGGCACGCCCCCCCACCGGGGAAAGGGGGAGGTGGTGTACATCATGCCAGGGGCTCTCCGACTTGATAGAAAGACGGATGAATGTGGCATGGTGGAGGGCGGTCCATTAATCCCTTTACATAGCTCTGCAGTGCATCAGCAATAGAATGGGGCATCTGGTTTATCCGACGCACCACATCAGCTTTATTCATTGTAAATGGATCACGTCCAGTGTAGACAGTGATTATAAACAATCACTGAAATGTTATGTTTTGTTGAAAATATTTTTTACAAACATACTGAACCATTTACCATGGTTACTAACCAGTGCTTCTCCCAAAAGGGGAGGGAGGAGGGGGTTACAGATTTTCAATTAAAACTGACATTTATCATTTCTGCGGTGTGCTGCGAAAACAAAGCAATACAAAAATAAATAAATAAGTAAAAGTGAGATGCGGTGCAATGGCCAAACACGTTCATCTAGGGCATCATTACTAGGAAGGCACCGATACCACTTTTTCTCTTCAAAATCCGATACCAGTGTTGTTGTTTTTTTTTTTGCATAATCAGTTTATAATATCTTTACATTATTGTGTGGAACTAATTGGGTGTACTCTTTAATATGTAAAGAAACACAAACCTCTTACTACACATTAGTTCAATATAAATGTATAGCTTATTAAGAAACACTTTAACTAGTATACTGGATAATGTAGCAGCAAAATTAACAGTAATTCCAGTATAAGTCATCAGCAGTTTTATTTTTGCCTTTTTCTTAATTAAATCTTTTTTTTTTTTTCAACTTGCATCTGGACTTCAGATCTCTTTTTTGTTCAATTTAGTTGTAAGACATCAGTCCACTTTTCTTTCACACAGTTATTTTTTGAACCCATTCAGCTTATATATTATTATAATTTGTAAACAAATACTAATGATTACAATAATAATAATAATAATAAATTGGTATTAATCTTATTATTATTGACTTTTAAATGTTAAAAAAACAGTAATATATTTCAATTGTGCACTTTTTAAACCCTCACGTTTTTATTTTGACATTCTGAACTCTCCAGGAAGTGCAATTCTAAATGCATTTTATAAGTGAACTGAACTTTTGAGCATCTACATCTGAGATGTTGTTCGTGAGTAGTGCTCAAATATTGCGCACTGCTGTGAAGGCTGAAAATACACACGAGTGTGTGTGTAAACAGAGCAGTTCCATTCACTGATGCTCTGGAGCTGGGCATGCATTTTATATATTTACTTATAAAACACAGCCTTCTGTTATTCACAGAGCTATCACATGTCTTTTAGTGGCTTTGAAAATGCATGAGTCATATGAACCTCTTTAATGGTATTTGAATGGTTCCTTTGTCATTTTGGAGCTTGACAGTAACGAACATGACTAACACACAGTATCAGTATTAATACACACACACACACACACACACACACACATATACACACACACACACACACACACACACAAATTGCGTCTTTTCCCACCTTTTCTGTTCTGTCTACATCTACCAAACTGTGATCCTAAAATGTGTTGCTTTAACAGAATATTTTGGTTTAAAAATATTTTTTATTCACCAATTTGACGGACTGAGTGACTTATACATTATACGTCAGGGGTGTCAAACTTGGTTCCTGGAGGGCCACAGTCCAGCAGTGTTTAGCTCCAACCCTAATTAAACATCTGAAGCAGCTAATCAAGGTCTTCAGGAGTGCTTGAAAGATTTCAAGGAGGCATTTTGGAGTTTGACACCCCTGTTATACAAGATTGTTGCCGACCAGATAAATTGATGACCCAGTAGAAGCCTCAGTCCACCGGTCACTTCGACAGTGAACTGAAGAAATGTGCATGTGCAGCTATGATCTACCAAAGACAGCGCAACTGCTTTTCAACAAGGACTAGCCAAAATAATTCCGGTTTACTGTCATTTAAACACAATGAAAAGCAATGAACAAACCGACATGAGATTCCTTTTAGTAAAATGCAGTGCAACATTTAACATACATTCAAAAAGACATATGACACAAGCTGTTCTATATCTGCATGACAGGCAATTGCAAACAATATATTGGACATTTAGTAAGACTGCATTTACATGCCAGTGGCTAAAGCTTTTTTTTTACTCCACTATGGAGTTACAGGCAAGTTTTTACATGCTGTTATTTTTAAGGAAATCCATCCGATGGATTGATTTATCCATCATCCACACTAAAATAACTGAGAATTCTGCTTGAGAGGTTGCCTTTGCTCTTAGATTAAATTCAAATTTGGTAGAACTGGTGTGCCTATTTTTTATTTAAACAAAAATGTACTTACCTTTTTGTGCAATATTATTATGCCAGGAGTGAGCAAGAGAAGCAGAAAAACATGATTTTTAAAAAAGAAGCACATTTATCTGTCAAAATTTTGGATGGCATTTGATCATAGAGCGCGATACATGGACATGGAGCAATACGTTGTTTTCCGAAACAATAAAAGAGTCTCTCTCAGGGAAGAAGACATGACTGTAGAAACTATGTCGCATTTTCCAGGATATTTTTCAGTGACTATTGAGAGGATAACTTCTTAAAATGCTAAATCTCTAAATGATTATAGATAACGTTACATGTAGAGTATTTAACGTCCCTGCTGAAAAATCCAGCTAAAACCAGCCTAAGCTGGTTGGCTGGTCTTAGCTGGTTTAAGCTGGAAGTAGCTGGTTTTAGTTGGTCTCCCAGCCTGCCTTAGCTGGTTTTAGCTGGTCTCCAGCCTGGCTTAGCTGGTCAAGCTGGTCTCCCAGCCTGGACAAGTTGGTGGTCAGCTGGTCTCCCAGCCTGGTTTAGCTGGTTTTAGCTGGTCTCCCAGCCTGGCTTAGCTGGTCAAGCTGGTCTCCCAGCCTGGCTTAGCTGGTTTTAGCTGGTCTCCCAGCCTGGCTTAGCTGGTCAAGCTGGTCTCCCAGCTAAAACCAACACTGACCAGCTAAGACCAGCCTGACCAGCTAAAACCAGCTAAGACCAGCCTGACCAACTAAGACCAGCTAAGACCAGCTAACACAGTACCAGTTACGTAATTTTTCTGTACTTTTTGGTAATTTCATGACTTACTAACTGGTAACGTAACTACAACGTCGCAGGCCCGTAATTTCATTACCATTAAATTACCAATTCACAACGTTGTCATTACGGGCTCCTAATGTTGCAAGATAACCAAGAACGTTTCAGTTACGTAATATATTCGTAATTTTGTGTGCAATTGTATGACTTACTGGCAATGAGACTGCAATGTCCCAGGCCCGTAATTTTACCACCTTTCACGTAATAGCATAAGACAAATTGCATTTGTTTGTTTGTTTTTGTTGCTGTTGCATAACACCAAGTGTTGTACATCTGGAAGACAGTTACATTTTGCAAAAAGGGGTCATATGAAATAAAATGTTAATAGTAATGTATTTCATGCATTCTTTGTTTTGTATCCGTTTGCTTTACAGTCTCAGACGATTAATTATTTGGACATTACATTTTTGAATCCTCTGCAACAGAATACAAACCTCAATTTGGGAGCCTGACATGTCAAATTCCTATGCTTTGTGGAGGTCCTCTGGATAAAGACAACACACACATATATTCAACTTTATGAAGGCACTTTATTTAGACCAGGATACACAATTTCTGTATCAAACAGGCTTCTGTATCAAACAGGCACAAAGTTAATCACACATTAACTTTGTGTGGGAGAACTAATGTTGACTTTGACATTAACTGTCAAAACAAGTGGTTTTTATTGTCGTTTCAACCATATACAGTTAGTGCAGTACACAGCAAAACGAGACAAAGTTCCTCCAGGACCATGGTGCTACATAAAAACAACAAAGGACCAACACAGGACCACATGAGACAACACAACGAAATAAAATACCTATATAAACTACCTATATATACCTATATAAAGTGCACGTGCAAACATGTGCAAAGTACGGGACAGTACATCAAATTACTGACAATGAACAGGACAATAGACACAGTGCAGCGCCGATCAGTACTCAGTAGTGCAAAAAGATGACAGTTTCTAAAAATGTAAACATAACATACTATGAGATAATGTTCTATGCACATAGCAGTTATTGAGGTAGCAGACAGTTATAAAGTGACAGTTATTAAAGTGCAACTCAGGACACGTGTGTGTCAAACCAGTCTCTGAGTATTGAGGAGTCTGATGGCTTGGGGAAGAAGCTGTTACACAGTCTGGCCATGAGGGCCCGAATAGCTGGTACCTCTTGCCAGGCGGCAGGAGGAGTAAAGAGTTTGTGTGAGGGGTGTGTGGGGTCGTCCACAATGCTGGTTGCTTTGCGGATACAGTGTTTTTTGTAAATGTCTTTGATGGAGGGAGAGAGACCCCAATGATCTTCTCAGCTGTCCTCACTATCCTCTGCAGGGCTTTGCAGTCTGAAGCGGTGCAAGTCCCAAACCAGGCAGTGATGCAGTTGCTCAGGATGCTCTCAATAGTCCCTCTATAGAATGTAGTGAGGATGGGGGTTGGGAGATGTGCTTTCCTCAGCCTTCGAAGAAAGTAGAGACGCTGCTGGGCTTTCTTGGTGATAGATCTGGTGTTGAGGGACCAGGTGAGGTTCTCCGCCAAGTGAACACCAAGGAATTTGGTGCTCTTGACGATCTCCACAGAGGAGCCGTCGATGTTCAGTGGAGTGTGTTCACCTTGTGCTCTCCTAAAGTCAACAACCATCTCTTTTGTTTTGTCGACATTCAGGGACAGGTTGTTGGCTCTACACCTGTTCGTCAGCCGCTGCACCTCCTCTCTGTATGCTGACTCATCGTTCTTGCTGATGAGACCCACCACGGTCGAGTCATCTGCGAACTTGACGATGTGGTTCGAGCTGTGCATTGCTGCACAGTCGTGAGTCAGCAGAGTGAACAGCAGTGGACTGAGCACACAGCCCTGGGGGGCCCCAGTGCTCAGTGTGGTGGTGGAGATGCTGTTCCCGATCCGGACTGACTGAGGTCTCCCAGTCAGGAAGTCCAGAATCCAGTTGCAGAGGATCAACTGGATCCTCAGGGATACAGTAGGACATTTAATGATAACAAGGCGGTAAGTATACTGTATGATATGACATTTTGAAAAGGAACCACGATGCACAAAATTGCTATGTACACAAATTTTACTTAAAGGGATACACTTTAATGATTGCAGGATCTGTACCTTAATGCGCGCACGCAGCACAGTCTGCGCATGCGCACTGTCTTGTGATGTTAGAGACATAATTAGATTTAAAAAATAAAATGCTTATAGAATCCAAAAATTTTTTTTAAAAATAATGTAATGCAAAGGAAAACAAAATATCAAAATTTCCGTTCATTAAAAAAGCAGCTTCATTACGTCGTTTAACATCTTTTTTTTTTTTAAATAACCATTGCCTAAAGCGCAATTCCGACAGTGACCACACGCTGGAAGACACAAGGCGATTATGTTCGCGGTCATTAAATGGGTGGACGATGAAAAATTCCCAATTCTGCCCACTGAACATATTAGAAAATTTTATGAGGATGAATACACAGCGGGAATGGACGAAAATTACGTTTACTTGGTGGAGTTAGCCAAAGCGTCAAAGAGCCGAAAGGGGGTGGGTGGCCGGCCTATGAGGCCTCCATCATCAAGATAGCAGGTGCCTATTTTTATTATGCTATTTCCAATATAATACTCTTATATTATCATCTATTATTCTGTATACCGTTTGTAGATTTATAACAAAACGTCAGTAAACTATTCATTTTGTTATTTTTTATTTTAGATAACATCAATTAATAGGTAGTAGGCCTATGTAGCGTTATTCTACCTCCTCAGAAAGGGAAAGAACTTTACAAATGAAACTTAAGGAAATTGAAGAACAGCTACCCAAGTCAGACACTGAAGAGAAAGAGTAAACCAATGAATCTCATAGAGGCCGCAGAGATGAGAGCGGAACCAGCAGCTAAGAAAAAGGTTAGTGTTGGTCAGAACGTGTGTGTGTGTGTGTGTGTGTGTACATATATATATTTACATAATTATAATTACATATAATTGTACTTGTTTACAGTCAATGATGTATGTTTAAGGTACACCTCACAGACCTACCAAATGATCTAAAGGTATGGAATGAAAGAAAAATTCTACAGCGTGTGATAAATCAGCCGAGAGAAGAGAACACGAATCTAAATAAAGAGAATGAGAGGCTGAAAAATGAAATGCTTGAACGTAAGTACTGTACTAATACAATTTTATATATATATAAAATTGTATTAGTACAGTATATACAGTGTATATGTATATATATATATATATATATATGTTTGTGTGTGTGTGCGCTTACACTAACCACAGTTTGGTCTTTCAACTGTTTTTTGTTTTGTTTTGTTTGTTTTTAAAAAAGTTCAAAATATATTCACATTTAATTTTACTTTCACAGAAATCCCAACTCTCCTTCTGGCTACAGACCACTTAGGGAGGTTAGAATTGTTTACATAATATAAAGCACAGACTAATGACAATGTTCCACATTTCCTTGCCTTTTTAAACTTAAGACCTTTAGAGTTTTTTGGTTGCTCAGTAGTAATATTTCTGCCTATTTATTTCAGCCCATGAAATCAAATGCAGATGTCCCTGAAATAAGATTTAAATCTAATTCATTAATTTGTTTGTCGTTGTTGTTGTTGTTGTTGTTGTTGTTGTTGTTGTTGTTGGTGGTGGTGGTGGTGGTGGTGGTGGTGCAGTTTACAATAGCTTGTGGAGTCTGTTGCAGATGTTCATGATGTACATTTGACATGTTGTTCATATCTATGAACATATGATATAGATAAAAAACAAAACAAACTTGTGCATTGTACTCAGGACCACGATCATGAACGGATGGATGGGGCGGGGCCCTTGCACTGGGCCCCGCACCATGCTTGTGACGTCCCTGATTGTTCTTGCATCTGAACAAGGAATAGTCTGCTTTCTAAAGGTTTTTCTGATGTACAGTATTAAGTGACTTGTTTCTAATATATGAATTTCTCTCTTACAGATGTCAAAGATTCCATCTCATGTTCCCATCTCACATGCTCATAAAGTAAGTATTTGCTGCTTTTTATGTAATGTCTGTGCCACATGATATTATGTCACATACTGAAGCATAACTATTAAAATAATGACTGTTTTCTTGAGATCATTAGATAAACTTATATTGTAACAACAATTGTCCAGTACTATTGCTAACATATATCCATTTACTGTATTAATTTTAGCCTTTGGAATCAAATGAAGATTTCCTTGATGTAAGTTATGCATTTTTAACTATTGTTTTTATTATAAATATACTTGTACAAGTTAGGAACATTATTCATAGCATCCTAGTGATTTGAACATGACTGTGGTAGATAAAGATTAGTTCACCTAAAATAGATACTCTCATCATTTACTCACCCTTGTGTTGTTTCAAGTTTGTATGACTTTTTTCTTCAGCATAACAGCAAGATATTTTCTGATGGAGATATGGTGAGTATATGCATATACAGTGCATCTGGAAAGTATTCACAGAGCTTCACTTATTCCACATTTTGTTATGTTACAGCCTTATTCCAAAATTGATTAAATTAATTATTTTCCTCAAAATTCTACAAACAATACCCCATAGTGACAACGTGAAAGAAGTCTGTATGAAATCTTTGCAAATTTACTAAAAATTTAAAATAACAAAATCACATGTACATAAGTATTCACAGCCTTTGTTCAATACTTTGTTGAAGCACCTTTGGCACCAATTACAGCCTCAAGTCTTTTTGAGTATGATACTACAAGCTTGGCACACCTATTTTTAGGCAGTTTCTCCCATTCTTCTTTGCAGGACCTCTGAAGCTCCATCAGGTTGGATGGGGAGCGTCGGTGCACAACCATTTTCAGATCTCTTCAGAGATGTTCAATCGGTTTCAAGTCTGGGCTCTGGCTGGGCCACTCAAGGACATTCACAGAGTTGTCCTGTAGCCACTCCTTTGTTATCTTGGCTGTGTGCTTAGCGTTGTTGTCCTGTTGGAAGATGAACCTTCGCCCCAGTCTGAGGTCCAGAGCACTCTGCATCAAGGATGTATCTGTACATTGCGGCATTCATCTTTCCCTTGATCCTGACTAGTCTCCCAGTTCCTGTCGCTGAATAACATCCCCACAGCATGATGCTGCCACCACCATGCTTCACTGTAGGGATGGTACTGGCCAGGTGATGAGCGGTGCCTGGTTTCCTCCAGACATGACCCTTGACATTCAGGCCAAAGTGTTCAATCTTTGTTTCATCAGACCAGA
Organism: Xyrauchen texanus; assembly: GCF_025860055.1. Lineage (NCBI taxonomy): Eukaryota > Metazoa > Chordata > Actinopteri > Cypriniformes > Catostomidae > Xyrauchen > Xyrauchen texanus. The sequence goes on from NC_068317.1 coordinate 6,696,755, forward strand.
GAATTTTGTTTGTCATGATCTGAGAGTCTTTCAGGTGCCTTTTGGCAAACTCCAGGTGGGCTGTCATGTGCCTTTTTCAGAGGATTGGCTTCTGTCTGGCCACTCTACCATACAGGCTTGATTGGTGGAGTGCTGCAGAGATGGTTGTTCTTCTGGAAGGTTCTCCTCTCTCAACAGAGAAACGCTGGAGCTCTGTCAGAGTGACCATCGGGTACTTGGTCACCTCCCTGACTAAGGCCCTTCTCCCCTGAACGCTCAGTTTGGCGGGGCGGCCATCTCTAGGAAGAGTCCTGGTGGTTCCAAACTTCCATTTACAGATGATGGAGGCCACTGTGCTCATTGGGACCTTCAATGCTGCAGAGATTATCTGTGCCTCGATACAATCCTGTCTCGGATGTCTACAGGCCATTCCTTGGACTTCATGGCTTGGTTTGTGCTCTCACATGCACTGTTAACTGTGGGAACTTATATAGACAGGTGTGTGCCTTTCCAAATCATGTTCAATCAACTGAATTCACCACAGGTGGACTCCAATCAAGTTGTAGAAACATCTCAAGGATGATCAGTGGAAACAGGATGCACCTGAGCTCAATTTTGAGAGTCATGGCAAAGGCTGTGAATACTTGTGTACATGTGATTTTTTTGTTTTTCTTCTTTTTTTCTTTTTAGTAAATTTGCAAAGATTTCAAACAACCTTCTTTCATGTTGTCATTATGGGGTATTGTTTGCAGATTTTTTAGGAAAATAATGAATTTAATCCATTTTGTAATAAGGTTGTAACATAACATAAAATGTGGAAAAGTGAAGCGCTGTGAATACTTTCCGGATGCACTGTAGACAAACAGTCCTAGTGCTTAACACATGCAGAGAGCACTAGGTAGAACCAGGAAGTTATTTAATTAATCATGATCATGAAGTTGATTGCTGATGTCAAGATTTATAGTAGAGGTATATTTTGGAGGAATGTTTTGGTCTGTTCTCACCCAAAATCATGAAGACATTTATTAAACTACTGGAGTCTTATGGTTACAATTAAGCTTTTTGTCTTTTTCAGAACATGAAACTCCTATTCACTTGCATTTTATGGGTGTATTCACATCATACATCCATCAAAATATAAGTCACATGACTTAAAAGCAGTAATGTTTAGATAGTTGGGCAAAGTTCTGATATTCTGATACTTCTACAAAGATTTTATGATGCTCAGTGTTATGTGTATTGTTTTTAATCTATCAATATTCTGCTTCACAGGTGCCAAAGGCTCCATCCAAGGCTTCTCTGTCTGGTTCTGCCAAAGTAAGTATTTTGTTTTCACCTTGCAAAAATACATTGTGCAGTTACATTAGTGTCATTGCTTTGTTAATTCTTAATAAAGTGTGTAAATGTTTGTAGGTAAGCTCTTCCTGTCTGTAAACTGTCCGTCTGTAATAACATTTAATTTTATTATTTTTTTTGTCATTTTTACTTTTATTAGTGTTGCAGTGATGCTAATTATGTAAGTACTTTTTGCTGAGGATTTAGGTCTGTACATACAGATTTGTTATGCATTTCTGTGATGGATGAAATGGCTGAATAAAAACTTAAGTTGAGTTTTAAATAATTTATTTGAAAATAATGTATATTGTAAATCCCTTTTTATGTGATCACAACCACAGGTGGAGTTAGCACATGGCACAGGTATAACCATTCTAAAGCATCAATGGACTTCTGCCGTGCAGACACAAACAGCCACTTCAATGGTACATGTTCTTTTAATGGCCTCCTTCCCACTGGAGATTCTGATCCACAGCAATTTGAAAGGTAAACAGTTTCGAAGGCCAGGTCATAGTTTAAAAGTTGCTAAATCTAGCAACAAAATTGTGAAGTTTGCATCAATGCTTAAGCCTGCTCTCACGCAGCTGCTTGTTGCCGAAGGTTCGCACACAAATTATGTCATTGCAGCATTGCTGGGTAAAAACTACAGAGTAGTTTAAAAAAGGCTAATTCTACCTCTCCTTCATTATTTTCTTTACTGTCCAAAACATCCATCAAATCCAGCATACCTATAGTTATTTTTCTTCAGTTCCACTGTTAAGGTGAACAAAAATATTTGGAAATTTAAAACTAGTTTGAAGACAATGGTGCATGCCAGGGTTTCCGTTGTCCGGTAATTACCGGACATTGGCCGGTAAAAAAATTAAATGTCCGACAAAATTAAATCTCTCCGGTCAAATTGTCCGATTAAAATTGCCTAATAATCCCGTCCCCCTAACACAATCTGAATTTGAGAATAAGCCTAAAATGTATAAAGCAAAAATACACCGATCTCTTGCTATGTTATAAAGGAACAGGCTCTATCGTTTGAAAGTTATGAAACAACATCGCATCCCAGTCAGCAAACAAATTTGGCCCAGATTTGGCATGTGTCTGGCACAGCTGGCATTCATCCGGCACTGGCATACAGCATGTGGGCCAAACATGGCCCGGGTTTGGCAGAGATGGCACTGGATTTAAGACGGCACCCAAGACATGGGCCAGATGTCAAATGGAGTATTTGGCCCAGATGTCAAATATAGATATGTGGGCCATATATGAATGGCCGATCTTGAGCCACATTTAAAATCCTTTTCAAATATTTTTGAGTAAAATACCAATGTTTTCCCATACAGAAAGGTAATATATTCACATGTATGTGAAACACTGTGAAATATATTGAAATACATTTTGAAAATATATTTTTAAAATGCATAACATAAATTTCTGTTGCTTATTTAATTATTGTGTTTACATGTAAAATGATATTCATGCCTAATATATGACAGGCGATGATATATCTTATATTGTAGAATAGTATATCCATACACTGTAGGCTAAGTCCTGTACACCAGGACTTTTCTTATCATAAATTTTCCACTATATATATGATGTAATCCTGCATTCAATATTATACCTAACAGATTAAAATGAAACTAAAACATAATTTAATTTCAACACCACACACAGTCTTATCAGAGTAACTAGGAAATGTGTTGTTACTCTATGATGATTACTCTTTTACCAGTTAGTTAATTAAGATGATCACAAATTGAACATATATGTGATTGAAAGAGATTAAATGTATTTGAGAAATGATAGAAACGTGTTGCCATTTATGACAGATATTTCTAGAAACACATAGCTTCCGTATAATAGACAGTAAAAGAAATGGACACAGCAACCTAATTGCCACGCGCACTGCGCATGCTCAAACTGAGCTTGATGACGTAGTTTTAACGTGAGCAACCTGTCTCACAGTAGTACGTCTTCTAGTAGCTGTGCCAAGAGGAATCTGAATCATTCCCTTCCGAATCTCGCAGAGCCGGAGATCGTGAGCTGTTCATGAGCTCGCAGCAGGAGCAACTTTACAACTCTCTATGGGCTTCTCCTTCGACTTTATGCCTCCACGTCCCCCGATTGTGCGCGAGCTTCTACTTCTGTCTATACGGTAATTTCTCTTGCGTGCAACAGAGAGTCGCGTGTATGACGCAATCGTTAGCCTATTTTTACAAAACCTCTTCTACGGGCCAAAACGTAAGATACAAGGTAATAGAGCCTTTTATACATTGTCGTGTTTCTTTAGAAATAATCAATGGACAAATGGAGTCTTTAAACGCCTCAGATGGCAGTTGAAGGCTTGTTAGCCAATGGCGGCCCCCGGTGTTCCGCAATCCGCATGATCGCGCCGAGTTTTTTTGATGATTTCAAAAACCCGGAAATGCGAAGCTGACCTATCAGAGAAAAATTGACAAAGAGGCGCAATTATCATTTGCAGTGCTTCATGGGATTGTAGTTTTATTTACCCAGTTGGATTTAACACACATAGTCTCGTACTTTTGTATTTTTGACAAATTTTCAAATCTTTTTTATTTCAGATCGAATATTGTACACGTTGTGATTCAAGTTTTAGCTGGTTGTTATAATTCATGGCTTATAACGCTTTAAAGCAGTAATCTACAAAGAGAAAAGGTGAATGAAAATACTCCAGGTGTTGTGCCTAATTCCGACTGCCCGGCTAAAGTCTACCCCCCTCAGCGTGCACGCGCACAGTACCGCTGTGCTTCCACTAGATGGCAGTAAAATGTGAGAATTTCGTCTTCCCCCAAGCCATCCGAAAGATCAGTTTGGATGATAAGTTATACATTTTCCAGTAGATGGCAGCACAGACTCTGAAATTTAATTCAAAGGATTTCAAACGTCATTGCCCTACGTCCTTTTGATCCTTATGGAAATAGTGTTTCTACACAACAAGTCGATTCTAGGTCTCTTTTGTCTGCTATTTGGACGTTAAATCACTAGCCTACTGGTAGAAAGTTCTGTAATTGGCTCTTGGTGGAAATAAATAATATAGACTATTTTTATTTCTACTGCACCTTTCAGATTTTAAGCACATTTTTTTTAACAAATGAATAAGAGAAATCTACATAAATTAATAACATAAACAACATAAACATACAAGAATATCATATATAGATATAGATATACACACTGTGTACTGACACAAGCAACACTGTTTGTCTCATAACATATTCTATTTACTTAAAAGTTTTTCTTCTTGGTTGTTTTTAAAATGTTTTAGCATACAGTAAGTGCACACACAAATCCCATGTCAGCCCAAATAATAATGCAATTTCTTTATATTATTTGAGCAGGCAAGACATAGAAACACAACAAAAGGAAAAAAGAGCATTTAACATGCACAATTAGAAAACAAACATGACAAAAAAATAAATATCTTTTTTAAAAATCATAAAGAAATTAAACCCACCTAGATTCTACCTCCCTCATTATTCTGCATGGATGACCAAATAGTCAAATAGGTACAGTGCATTGACACAAGAGAAACTCTATGTCTCAGAACACTTTTGATTCCATTGACCTAAACACCTATATTATTCAGGGGGTATTATCTAGGCAGCACTATTGTTTACATCTCTGCCTAGATTCTACCTCCCTCATTATTCTGCATGGATGCTCAAAAAGTCATACAAATAGGTACAGTGCATTGACACAAGAGGCACTTTATGTCTCATAACACTTTTGATTCTATTGACTTAAACACCTATATAATTCAGGGGGGTATTATCTAGGCAGCACTATTGTATACACCTCTGCCTAGATTCTACCTCCCTCATTATTCTGCATAGATGCTCAAAAAGTCATACAAATAGGTAAAATGCATTGACACAAGAGGCACTTTTTGTCTCATAACACATTTGATTCTATTGACTTAAAAACCTATATTATTCAGGGGGGTATTATCTAGGCAGCACTATTGTTTACATCTCTGCCTACAGGTGAAACTCGAAAAATTAGAATATCGTGCAAAAGTTCATTAATTTCAGTAATTCAACTTAAAAGGTGAAACTAATATATTATATAGACTCATTACAAGCAAAGTAAGATATTTCAAGCCTTTATTTGATATAATTTTGATGATTATGGCTTACAGCTTATGAAAACCCCAAATTCAGAATCTCAGAAAATTAGAATATTGTGAAAAGGTTCAGTATTGTATGCTCAAAGTGTCACACTCTAATCAGCTAAACACCTGCAAAGGGTTCCTGAGCCTTTAAATGGTCTCTCGGTCTGGTTCAGTTGAATTCACAATCATGGGGAAGACTGCTGACCTGACAGCTGTGCAGAAAACCATCATTGACACCCTCCACAAGGAGGGAAAGCCTCAGAAGGTAATTGCAAAAGAAGTTGGATGTTCTCAAAGTGCTGTATCAAAGCACATTAATAGAAAGTTAAGTGGAAGGGAAAAGTGTGGAAGAAAAAGGTGCACAAGCAGCAGGGATGACCGTAGCCTGGAGAGGATTGTCAGGAAAAGGTCATTCAGATGTGTGGGGGAGCTTCACTATGAGTGGACTGAAGCTGGAGTTACTGCATCAAGAGCCACCACACACAGACGGGTCCTGGACATGGGCTTCAAATGTCAAACGTCTTACCTGGGCTAAAGAAAAAAAGAACTGGTCTGTTGCTCAGTGGTCCAAAGTCCTCTTTTCTGATGAGAGCAAATTTTGCATCTCATTTGGAAACCAAGGTCCCACAGTCTGGAGGAAGAATGGAGAGGCACACAATCCAAGATGCTTGAAGTCCAGTGTGAAGTTTCCACAGTCTGTGTTGGTTTGGGGAGCCATGTCATCGGCTGGTGTTGGTCCACTGTGCTTTATTAAGTCCAGAGTCAACGCAGCCGTCTACCGGGACATTTTAGAGCACTTCAGGCTTCCTTCAGCAGACAAGCTTTATGGAGATGCTGACTTCATTTTCCAGCAGGACTTGGCACCTGCCCACACTGCCAAAAGTACCAAAACCTGGTTCAATGACCGTGGTATTACTGTGCTTGATTGGCCAGCAAACTCGCCTGACCTGAACCCCATAGAGAATCTATGGGGCATTGCCAAGAGAAAGATGAGAGACATGAGACCAAACAATGCAGAAGAGCTGAAGGCCGCTATTGAAGCATCTTGGTCTTCCATAACACCTCAGCAGTGCCACAGGCTGATAGCATCCATGCCACGCGCATTGAGGCAGTAATTAATGCAAAAGGGGCCCAAACCAAGTACTGAGTACATATGCATGATTATACTTTTCAGAGGGCCGACATTTCTGTATTTAAAATCCTTTTTTTGATTGATTTCATGTAATATTCTAATTTTCTGAGATTCTGAATTTGGGGTTTTCATAAGCTGTAAGCCATAATCATCAAAATTATATCAAATAAAGGCTTGAAATATCTTACTTTGCTTGTAATGAGTCTATATAATATATTAGTTTCACCTTTTAAGTTGAATTACTGAAATTAATGAACTTTTGCACGATATTCTAATTTTTCGAGTTTCACCTGTAGATTCTACCTCCCTCATTATTCTGCATGGATGCTCAAAAAGTCATACAAATAGGTAAAATGCATTGACACAAGAGGCACTTTTTGTCTCATAACACTTTTGATTCTATTGACTTAAAAACCTATATTATTCAGGGGGGTATTATCTAGGCAGCACTATTGTTTACATCTCTGCCTAGATTCTACCTCCCTCATTATTCTGCATGGATGCTCAAAAAGTCATACAAATAGGTAAAATGCATTGACACAAGAGGCACTTTATGTCTCATAACACTATTGATTCCATTGACTTAAACACCCATATTATTCAGGGGGGTATTATCTAGGCAGCACTATTGTATACACCTCTGCCTAGATTCTACCTCCCTCATTATTCTGCATGGATGCTCAAAAAGTTATACAAATAGGTAAAATGCATTGACACAAGAGGCACTTTATGTCTCATAACACTTTTGATTCCATTGACTTAAACACCTATATTATTCAGGGGGGTATTATCTAGGCAGCACTATTGTTTACATCTCTGCCTAGATTCTACCTCCCTCATTATTCTGCATGGATGCTCAAAAGTCATACAAATAGGTAAAATGCATTGACACAAGAGGCACTTTTTGTCTCATAACACTTTTGATTCTATTGACTTAAAAACCTATATTATTCAGGGGGTATTATCTAGGCAGCACTATTGTTTACATCTCTGCCTAGATTCTACCTCCCTCATTATTCTGCATGGATGCTCAAAAGTCATACAAATAGGTAAAATGCATTGACACAAGAGGCACTTTATGTCTCATAACACTTTTGATTCTATTGACTTAAACACCTATATAATTCAGGGGGGTATTATCTAGGCAGCACTATTGTATACACCTCTGCCTAGATTCTACCTCCCTCATTATTCTGCATAGATGCTCAAAAAGTCATACAAATTGGTACAGTGCATTGACACAAGAGGCACTTTATGTCTCATAACACTATTGATTCCATTGACTTAAACTCCTATATTATTCAGGGGGTATTATCTAGGCAGCAATACTGTTTACACCTCTGCCTAGATTCTACCTCCCTCATTATTCTGCATAGATGCTCAAAAGTCATACAAATAGGTACAGTGCATTGACACAAGAGGCACTTTATGTCTCATAACACTATTGATTCCATTGACTTAAACTCCTATATTATTCAGGGGGTATTATCTAGGCAGCAATACTGTTTACACCTCTGCCTAGATTCTACCTCCCTCATTATTCTGCATGGATGCTCAAAAAGTCATACAAATAGGTAAAATGCATTGACACAAGAGGCACTTTATGTCTCATAACACTTTTGATTCTATTGACTTAAACACCTATATAATTCAGGGGGTATTATTTAGGCAGGGCAATTTTACACCTCTGCCTAGATTCTACCTCCCTCATTATTCTGCATGGATGCTCAAAAGTCATACAAATAGGTAAATGCATTGACACAAGAGGCACTTTATGTCTCATAACACTTTTGATTCTATTGACTTAAACACCTATATAATACAGGGGTATTATTTAGGCAGGGCAATTTTACACCTCTGCCTAGATTCTACCTCCCTCATGATTCTGCATGGATGCTCAAAAGTCATACAAATAGGTAAAATGCATTGACACAAGAGGCACTTTATGTCTCATAACACTTTTGATTCTATTGACTTAAACACCTATATAATTCAAGGGGGTATTATTTAGGCAGGGCAATTTTTACACCTCTGCCTAGATTCTACCTCCCTCATTATTCTGCATGGATGCTCAAAAAGTCAAACAAATAGGTAAATGCATTGACACAAGAGGCACTTTATGTCTCATAACACTTTTGATTCTATTGACTTAAACACCTATATAATACAGGGGGGTATTATTTAGGCAGGGCAATTTTTACACCTCTGTCTAGATTCTACCTCCCTCATTATTCTGCATGGATGCTCAAAAAGTCAAACAAATAGGTAAAATGCATTGACACAAGAGGCACTTTATGTCTCATAACACTTTTGATTCTATTGACTTAAACACCTATATAATTCAGGGGGGTATTATTTAGGCAGGGCAATTTTTACACCTCTGCCTAGATTCTACCTCCCTCATTATTCTGCATGGATGCTCAAAAAGTCATACAAATAGGTAAAATGCATTGACACAAGAGGCACTCTGTGTCTCATAACACTATTGATTCCATTGACTTAAACACCTATATTATTCAGGGGGGTATTATCTAGGCAGCACTATTGTATACACCTCTGCCTAGATTCTACCTCCCTCATTATTCTGCATGGATGCTCAAAAAGTCATACAAATAAGAGGCACTCTATGTCTCATAACACTATTGATTCCATTGACTTAAACACCTATATTATTCAGGGGGGTATTATCTAGGCAGCACTATTGTATACACCTCTGCCTAGATTCTACCTCCCTCATTATTCTGCATGGATGCTCAAAAAGTCAAACAAATAGGTAAAATGCATTGACACAAGAGGCACTTTATGTCTCATAACACTTTTGATTCTATTGACTTAAACACCTATATAATTCAGGGGGTATTATTTAGGCAGGGCAATTTTTACACCTCTGCCTAGATTCTACCTCCCTCATTATTCTGCATGGATGCTCAAAAAGTCATACAAATAGGTAAAATGCATTGACACAAGAGGCACTTTATGTCTCATAACACTTTTGATTCTATTGACTTAAACACCTATATAATTCAGGGGGTATTATTTAGGCAGGGCAATTTTTACACCTCTGCCTAGATTCTACCTCCCTCATTATTCTGCATGGATGCTCAAAAAGTCATACAAATAGGTTAAATGCATTGACACAAGAGGCACTTTATGTCTCATAACACTTTTGATTCTATTGACTTAAACACCTATATAATACAGGGGTATTATTTAGGCAGGGCAATTTTACACCTCTGCCTAGATTCTACCTCCCTCATTATTCTGCATGGATGCTCAAAAGTCATACAAATAGGTAAAATGCATTGACACAAGAGGCACTTTATGTCTCATAACACTTTTGATTCTATTGACTTAAACACCTATACTATTCAGGGGGGTATTATCTAGGCAGCACTATTGTTTACACCTCTGCCTGGATTCTACCTCCCTCATTATTCTGCATAGATGCTCAAAAAGTCAAACAAATAGGTAAAATGCATTGACACAAGAGGCACTCTATGTCTCATAACACTATTGATTCCATTGACTTAAACACCTATATTATTCAGGGGGGTATTATCTAGGCAGCACTATTGTATACACCTCTGCCTAGATTCTACCTCCCTCATTATTCTGCATGGATGCTCAAAAAGTCATACAAATAGGTAAAATGCATTGACACAAGAGGCACTTTTTGTCTCATAACACTTTTGATTCTATTGACTTAAACACCTATATTATTCAGGGGGTATTATCTAGGCAGCACTATTGTTTACATCTCTGCCTACAGGTGAAACCTCCAAAAATTAGAATATCGTGCAAAAGTTCATTAATTTCAGTAATTCAACTTAAAAGGTGAAACTAATATATTATATAGACTCATTACAAGCAAAGTAAGATATTTCAAGCCTTTATTTGATATAATTTTGATGATTATGGCTTACAGCTTATGAAAACCCCAAATTCAGAATCTCAGAAAATTAGAATATTGTGAAAAGGTTCAGTATTGTATGCTCAAAGTGTCACACTCTAATCAGCTAAACACCTGCAAAGGGTTCCTGAGCCTTTAAATGGTCTCTCGGTCTGGTTCAGTTGAATTCACAATCATGGGGAAGACTGCTGACCTGACAGCTGTGCAGAAAACCATCATTGACACCCTCCACAAGGAGGAAAGCCTCAAAGGTAATTGCAAAAGAAGTTGGATGTTCTCAAAGTGCTGTATCAAAGCACATTAATAGAAAGTTAAGTGGAAGGGAAAAGTGTGGAAGAAAAAGGTGCACAAGCAGCAGGGATGACCGTAGCCTGGAGAGGATTGTCAGGAAAAGGTCATTCAGATGTGTGGGGAGCTTCACTATGAGTGGACTGAAGCTGGAGTTACTGCATCAAGAGCCACCACACACAGGCGGGTCCTGGACATGGGCTTCAAATGTCAAGCGTCTTACCTGGGCTAAAGAAAAAAGAACTGGTCTGTTGCTCAGTGGTCCAAAGTCCTCTTTTCTGATGAGAGCAAATTTTGCATCTCATTTGGAAACCAAGGTCCCACAGTCTGGAGGAAGAATGGAGAGGCACACAATCCAAGATGCTTGAAGTCCAGTGTGAAGTTTCCACAGTCTGTGTTGGTTTGGGGAGCCATGTCATCGGCTGGTGTTGGTCCACTGTGCTTTATTAAGTCCAGAGTCAACGCAGCCGTCTACGGGACATTTTAGAGCACTTCAGGCTTCCTTCAGCAGACAAGCTTTATGGAGATGCTGACTTCATTTTCCAGCAGGACTTGGCACCTGCCCACACTGCCAAAAGTACCAAAACCTGGTTCAATGACCGTGGTATTACTGTGCTTGATTGGCCACAAACTCGCCTGACCTGAACCCCATAGAGAATCTCATGGGGCATTATAGAGCAAGATAGAGACATGAGACCAAACAATGCAGAAGAGCTGAAGGCAGCTATTGAAGCATCTTGGTCTTCCATAACACCTCAGCAGTGCCACAGGCTGATAGCATCCATGCCACGCGCATTGAGGCAGTAATTAATGCAAAGGGCCCAAACCAAGTACTGAGTACATATGCATGATTATACTATTCAGAGGGCGACATTTCTGTATTTAAAATCCTTTTTTGATTGATTTCATGTAATATTCTAATTTTCTGAGATTCTGAATTTGGAGTCTTCATAAGCTGTAAGCCATAATCATCAAAATTATATCAAATAAGAGGCTTGAAATATCTTACTTTGCTTGTAATGAGTCTATATAATATATTAGTTTCACCTTTTAAGTTGAATTACTGAAATTAATGAACTTTTGCGATATTCTAATTTTGAGTTTCACCTGTAGATTCTACCTCCCTCATTATTCTGCATGGATGCTCAAAAGTCATACAAATAGGTAAAATGCATTGACACAAGAGGCACTTTTTGTCTCATAACACTTTTGATTCTATTGACTTAAACACCTATATTATTCAGGGGGTATTATCTAGGCAGCACTATTGTTTACATCTCTGCCTAGATTCTACCTCCCTCATTATTCTGCATGGATGCTCAAAAGTCATACAAATAGGTAAAATGCATTGACACAAGAGGCACTTTATGTCTCATAACACTATTGATTCCATTGACTTAAACACCCATATTATTCAGGGGGGTATTATCTAGGCAGCACTATTGTATACACCTCTGCCTAGATTCTACCTCCCTCATTATTCTGCATGGATGCTCAAAAAGTCATACAAATAGGTAAAATGCATTGACACAAGAGGCACTTTATGTCTCATAACACTTTTGATTCCATTGACTTAAACACCTATATTATTCAGGGGGGTATTATCTAGGCAGCACTATTGTTTACATCTCTGCCTAGATTCTACCTCCCTCATTATTCTGCATGGATGCTCAAAAAGTCATACAAATAGGTAAAATGCATTGACACAAGAGGCACTTTATGTCTCATAACACTATTGATTCCATTGACTTAAACACCTACATTATTCAGGGGGTATTATCTAGGCAGCACTATTGTATACACCTCTGCCTAGATTCTACCTCCCTCATTATTCTGCATAGATGCTCAAAAGTCATACAAATAGGTACAGTGCATTGACACAAGAAGCACTGTATGTCCCATAACAAATGTGATTCTATTGACTTAAACACCTACATTATTCAGGGGGAATTATCTAGGCAGGAACATTTAATAATTAGAAGGGTATTTTGATATAAAGGGATTTATGATGACATTTCTATTGTCCCCATAATTTAAATTGCTTAAACATACTAAATTATGTTTGATTGAAAATGTCAAAAATGCAGAAAGTTTCTTGTGAGGGTTATGGTATAGAATCTAGAGTTTGTACAGTATAAAAATCATTAAGTCAATGGAAATTCCACATAATGATAGGTAGACTAACGTTTGTTTGTTTGTTTGTTTGTTTGTTTGTTTGTGTGTGTGTGTGTGTGTGTGTGTGTGTGTGTGTGTGTGTGTGTGTGTTTATATGCATTTTATGTGCGTACACTGTTCATGAAAACCTACATGTTAATTGAATTTTATAATTTAATCTCTATATTTATTTTTTATCATCCCTCTAATAATTTAAACTCATGTATGAGCTTTTATTATACACCGTTTAGTTACGTTTAAAATTACTAGCCTTTTTAGCTGAGATTTTTAAATTTGATGTTTATTTTGTATTTTAATTAAGATATTAAATTATTACTCTTCATTGTGAAATTATATCACTACATAAATGTATTATGTAGAGATAAACAATAAATAAGAAAATACATTGGTAGTGATATAATATTTGATACTATTAACGTGTGTTCAATCTTTTTATTTTGTCCAATAATAGCAACATTAAAGTAATTCTCATAATTATGTATTGGATGATGATTCTGCATACTACACTTTTATTTCAATAACACTTGAAAGGCAAATTATGTCATTTTATTTTTCAACAACTAGCCTACAGCAAAACAATTGCTTAATCTGCAGAATTGGAAGCCTCATGTTTTGTCCATGTGCCGATGAAGTAGAAAATCGGCCAATCAGGACTCGTTTTAGGGTGCGAATAGCCGTGTGCAGAAGAGGGGTGCTGAGTGGCAAAAAAAAAAAAAAAAAGATAATCTTGTAGCAGAGCACAAGTATTGTCCATGCCCCGATCATGCAGGAGATCGGCCAATCAGTACTCGGCATCAGGTGCGATGACGTGTGCAAAAGAGGAGGTGCTATTCGGTACACTGAAGAATCCCATGAAGGTAATCATACAGTTGAATAATTAGGCTAATATCTTTAAGAATGACAAATTGTGAACGAAATTCCAGAAATGTACTTCAGATGTAACATATTTCGTTTTAGAAACAAGTGTTTTTTCTCTCTCTTTTAATCGCAGGTTAATGTTCATGTGTAGAACGAGAAGAAATCGAATACCCCTCGAAATTGTCACTTTTTGAGGTAAAAAAAGTTTGAGGTAAATATTTTTCAATTGTCACTTATTTATATTCAAATATGTTCCTAATCAAACTGATGAGGGTTTCTTCAAACACATAATTGAATAAAGCTAAAGTTATTTGGTAAAAATACATTTAATGAAACATTTGTGCATGTACAGGTAGGCATTTTGTAAACGGTGTGTTTGAAGGTTATTAAATGTTAAGTAATCTGTCTTATCAAAAACTTTGTCAACCAACCCTAATCATACGTTTTCTGCACATGATATTAGTCCACTATTATTTGTAAATCTTATATCTAAATAATAATTATACCAATAACTTTTAACTAAAATTTAAATTGTTATAATCTTTCTCTGGTTTGTTATATTCACCTTAATAGATTTTAACATTTAAATACCCTGACAGAATCACTGTAGAGCAAGAAACTGAGCATTTATTTAGATGTTACATTTCTGTAAAATTAAATAGAAAATAACAAAGAATTAAATCTGTTCCAACCAACCTCAATCTCTCTTACTCAGTCAATTTTAATTTTTTTGTCTATAGAATATGGATCCCGCATCATACCGTGGTATTGTGACCTACAAAACAGGTGGTGGTTACCCTCAGGGATTGTCCAAGGATCAAAAGTCAAATTTTCGAAAAAAGTTGCTCTTTATGGCATTGAAGGTGAGTAAACTTAATCAAACAACTCTGTTAAAACTGTATTATTATTTTCTAAACTATTTACAGAATAACAATATAGCAACATATTGGGATAACATTTTTATTAAAGGCTACATTAGTCTTTCATGAAGGCCTATTATTTTAATATAATCAATCAATTTACCAGGTTTATTCAAAGGACCTGATGGAGATGTTAAGTTTACCATTGCACTAATGCAAAATTTAGCATGATTATTTATAAAATTGATTGTGGTACTAATTCTACATTGTACAGTACAATCAAACATATTTAACAATTTAGGGAATCTAGTTTCATGACTCTTGGGGGAAAAAAAACATTATTTTTTACTTACAAAAACAGGATAAAAAGAAAAGAGTATTACATAAACTTTTAACATTATATAGCATAAAGTTACACTTTAAGATTATTTTTATTCATAAAAAATTAGTTTATAGGTAAATATTGAATTGCACAGATTCAATATTTTGTCATTAGAAATTAAGTTATAATTGCATTTGGTCATAAAATTAGCCACTTTTTCTTAAACATAGCTAAATATTATATGTAGATGTCTGGAATCAGCACTGCCCTCTCCCACTTTGTTCATAAATATGACCTGCCAAACAGAGTATTCTGAGTAGTGTTGTATTGGAGTAAAGTGGTAACACAGCGAACAGTGCCCAACTCATGCAAGTTTAAACCGTTATTATCAGTTTAATATGTGAAAAAAGAATTTCAAAAACAAAAATGTATGTAAAATAAGTGACCATAATAAAGGCTTCTTCTTCACATACTACTACTAATAATAATATTTAATTTATTACACTTATCTTGCAGATGGAGAGCTCTACTATACTAGATATAAAGGCACTTCACGTAAACTCAAAGTGAAGGTTGTTTGTGGTGCAGAGGATGCAAACAATCTTTTTTGGAGTTCCATGCAAGCAACATTGGTGCACATTGTGGACAGAAAAAACCAAAGATGCCATATCAAAAAGATTTTACTGGCCAGGGATGTCAATAGATCTTGACAAATGGGTAAATACACTATTAATTCGTTTTATAAAAATTAATAACATTTTTATTCTATCTTGTAAATGTAAACTGTTCTCCTTTTTATTCAGGTGGCTGAATGTGTGTCATGTCAGACTGCCAAAGCATCAATTAAAGAAGAAGTACAATTTACACCTATACATGTAAACTGTCTCTCTCTGTTTCTTTCTTTCTGTCTGCACCACCAGCAATTGCCATTCATAATGCTCTAATAAATGATATATACATTTCATATTCCTTTCAAGGTTACACAGCCCTTTGAACTTTTGGGTATGGATCTGATTGGGAAACTCTCACTCACAGACAGTGGCCATCAGTACATATGTGTAATGATTGATTACTTGACCAAATGGCCACAGGCATATCCACTTCAATCTAAGTCGGCAGAGGAGGTCACAAACTGCATTATTAAGTTTTTTATCAGTTTGAGGCACCAAAACGTGTACTCACAGATCAAGGGAGGGAGTTTGTTAATCAGGTAAGTTGAACTTGTACACTGCTCTACAATAACAGCATATAAAAGTGGTAAATGCAACTACAAATTGTTTTTTATTTTTAAATAATTGTACCAGAATTAATCATACTATTTTGTTTGTAATGACAGATCAACAAAAATGTGTCCAGAATTCTCGGAATCAAAAGGAGTTTGTGTTCACCTTATCATCCGCGAGACAAATGGTCTTGTTGAAAGAATGAATGGGACAATACAGAGGTACTGTACTGTAATAATACATCCGATTTTATACATCGGTACTTTGCTGTATTTGTCATTTGAACCAAAATGAAACTAATGTTATATTTACACTATGGATGTAAAATAATTGTAATGTATTAAAAATGTTATAGGGCTCTCTGTAAATTAGTTTCAAAAAACCAAAGCAATGGGATAAACATCTTGATGCTGTAATGTTCGGATTGAGGACCAAAAACAGATGACCACAAAGTTTTCCCCTTTTATATGATGTTTGGTCGTGAGGCACGATACCCATCTGAGGTCCCTGAATATTATAAGGTGGGCATGTGTTGTTTTTTGTTGTTTTGTTTCTTTGTCTTGCATTCAGTGTGAAATTATCTACATGAACTTGAAATGCAGATATTTAAAATTAGAAATCAAGTAAATAAATGTACTATTTTCAGATCGACAACACTGTTGAAGCTGTCATGGGGATTGAAGAAATGACTGAGAGTGTCCTAAAACTTGATGAAGTTATTCAAACTGCCCTGACCCACACTGCTCAGGTCCAGAAACAAATGAACAAAAAAGACAAAAAATCACAAAAAATTAAATTCTCTGTGGGTGACAGGGTGTGGAGGTTGAATGTTCGAAGCCAGCAGAGAAAAGGAGGAAAACTGGATCCAGATTTTCTAGGCCCTTACACCGTTAAAACTATAGAAGGGAAGAGTGCTGATCTGGCAGATGAGAGAGGGGTCATTTTAAAAAAATAAATATTGACCACATGAGGCTGTATATTGAGGAGACTCCACGCATTCCTCACAAGATTGTCTCTGGGATGTCCACAGCAACACCTGCATCACAAAACATCTCTGCTGCATCACCTGCAAATGTGTTATCACCCACCACCTCAGCATCATCAGTGCCATCACCCACCACAGCAGCATTATCAGTGCCATCACCCACCACCACAGCATCATCAGTGCCGTCACCCACCACAGCAGCATCATCAATGCCATCACCCAGCACCACAGCATTATCAGTGCCATCACCCACCACCACAGCATCATCAGTGCCATCACCCACCACCTCAGCATCATCAGTGCCATCACCCACCACCACAGCATTATCAGTGCCATCACCCACCACCACAGCATTATCAGTGCCATCACCCACCATCACAGCATCATCAGTGCCAACACCCACCACCACAGCATTATCAGTGCCATCACCCACCACCACAGCATCATCAGTGCCATCACCCACCACCACAGCATCATCAGTGCCATCACCCACCACCACAGCATTATCAGTGCCATCACCCACCACCACAGCATTATCAGTGCCATCACACACCACCACAGCATCATCAGTGCCATCACCCACCATCACAGCATCATCAGTGCCAACACCCACCACCACAGCATTATCAGTGCCATCACCCACCACCACAGCATCATCAGTGCCATCACCCTCCACCACAGCATTATCAGTGCCATCACCCACCACCTCTGACATGGCTGCAATATCTTTCACCACTGCTGCATCTGTGTCATCCCCTACCAACTCTGTAGCATCTGCAACACCTGTACATTCAGTTGCAACCTTGCCATCACCCACCATCTCTGCCACAGCACAATCACTTATAACCTTAGCAAAATCTGTGCCTTCTCACTTCAGCTTAAAAGCAGTTGTGGTATCAACCACCACCACCACAGCAACAGCAGTACAGGACAACCTCAACAACAGTACCTCAGCAACAGGATTAACAGTTGTTAACCAATGTAAGTTAGAAATCTTATTTGGTCACATATGCTGACTGATAGTGCTTTAAAATGTTTATTTTTGACATCCATCATTACAGGTATCCAAGAGGCTTGGTCAGGAAAAAATGTCTATGTGTTGCTGTCCAGAATTGGACCATACAAAATCTTCTTTGCAGACATTAATAAAACTGCTCCAAATAATGAGCTTGAAAGTGAGGTAAAAGTTTTTTAAATGTCAGTGATTTAAATCATAGACAAGGATCATCATAGTATCAAATGTTGGCTTTAACTGTAAATCTCTCATTGTCTTTCTTAAGGTCATAAATGCATACATGTCTCTTCTTGTAAAGAGATTCAATACACATTCAGAAGTACAAGCATTCCAAATTGACACATTTGAAATGACAAAAATCTGGAATGGAAAAAGATCAAAACTAAAGGTTAGTTTATTCAGGTTAATGTATGTTGCAATTTTGAAATGTAGTACAGAAATGTTATAATACTCTTTCTGAATTTCAGGTTGATCCCACAATGTACAAATATCTCATTGGCATTGTGAATGACCATCACCACTGGACAGTTGTGGTAAAAACAAAACATTTGTCTTTACATGTAAATAAGACACTTGCAAGATTTCATATTATAATACAGATATTGAATTATTAATAAGATTATATAACCTTTTATAGTTTTTCTAAAACCATGTGATGTACATTGAATTTACTTTTAATGAATATAATTTTTTTCTTTAACATAATATAAGTGTAACAAAGTATCCTTATCTCCTACATTTTTTTTCTACATTTAAAAGATTATGCTACCATCCCAAAGGAGGGCTTTGTTCCTTGATCCCATGGGAGAAATTTCTTCCAATCTAAAAGGTGTCAGGATGTAACAAGGTATCAGAAGTTGTTAGACTACAAAATGTGCTTTTAATGTGCTCAATTGATTTAAAATAAATAAATAAGTTGTGTTTCAATGACAGAATAATGATGATTATTATTTGTTAAGGGCTTTTTGCAACACAAAGGATGCCATGTGTCAAGGTGGTCTTGCCGAACGCTGCCTCACCCAAAGCAAAAAGATGGCACATCATGTGGTGTCTTTGCTTTGAAAGTAAGTGATGTAAAATATATTTTTTATGCTATCCTACTAAACTGACAATGTCCTCAAGCATGATCTTGGAAAACACAATGAAGACGATTTATGGAAAATATGGTTGATGTGTAACATATGTTTGATTTCTCTATATTATAAAATATATTTATTGCTTATTTTATTGCTTTGCTCTTTTTCAGTTTGCAGAATGTGTACTCAGAGAGGAGCCAATTGTTTTTCTTAATACAGCAGAGGGAGTGGAAGAATTGAGGAAAGCAATAGCTGTCACTCTTCTACAAAACAGTGGTATGTTTAAAGTAATGCATTTACATAATATTTGTTATAACACTTTGATTTTCAAGTCTGCATAGGATTCTTTAGAAAACATAACTTGCAAATTGTAATTTTAAAAGGATGCAAAATTTAAATTCAACATTTTTTTAGATGACCTGAGCCAGCTGTGCCATGCCTGTGGAGAAGAAAGTGGAGATTATAACTGGGTAAGTAGTTACAAACTCTTCAGTGTTTATCTTTAGGTCTCAATCACTGAAGGTCTGGTGGTCCCTTATTTTTGATGGGATTATATTTTATTATTAACAGTATTATTGTTATTATTAGGGTTTATTAATTAATTTTTATTTTCATAGTTTTGGGTGCTTAGCATGCTTAAAGAATTAAGAAAGTTGGAACACATATCTAGTTAACACATTGGGGGTGGGGGCTTTTCAGTGCCACTTTTTAACTAAAGTAGTGGGGTCAGTTTCACTTACTTTGTACATAGATTGTTCTCATCAAGCTGGACAACATTCAACAGGATTCATGTGACTGGCAACACATTTCGGCAACATTATGCCAATACATTGTAGATGCTAAATTGTGAACAGATATTTGATATATTGAAAAGTGTTACGATGGCAAGGCAAAATACCTTAATAGCTTAGAATATATATATATATATATATATATATATATATATATATATATATATAAGCATCCCAGGGTGATACCACAATAAGTTGTTTGAGAAAATGTCAAGAGTACATTTCTGCAAATTCTAGGCAAAGGGTGGCCACTTTGAAGATGCTAAAATATAACACCACTTTTATTTTGTTTGGATTTTGTTTAGTCACAACATAATTCCCATAGTTCTATTTATGTTATTCCATAGTTTTGATGACTTACTATTATTCTAAAATGTGAAAAATTATAGTAAGTGTTTCAAAACTTAAAAAGAACCCATGGTGCTTGGGACCATCACAGCTGTATTTCAGTATTGTTCACTCATTTCATCTAGAGCAATTTTACCAACTCTGTCCTTTTTATTGCTGAAAGATAATAAGTTCTTGCTTAATTTTAGATTGCCTGTGACTCATGCAACCGTTGGTACCACCAATCATGCGTCGAGGGAAATCAAATGTGAATTTTCTGTGTCCTGCCTGTTAAAATTCTGATGACATGAGGAACACATACAAAGAGGCTTGTGTAAATTACATTAAAAAAATACTTTTTTTTGGTTGTTTCTTGTTAATTTAATTCCCTTGTTTTTTATGTAAAATAAACATATCTATTTATTTAATAAGTTACATTGTACATTGTTCAAACACTGGCTGCTAATTGTAAATTAGGATATTTATACATATTTTGTTTCTTCTGATGTTTATTTAATTGGAATGCTTGGGTAGAAAATACCCTCTACAGGGCCATTGGCTAAATTTGTTTGTTTGTATTTCTCTCTCTCTCTCTGTCACTTTTCCTCTAACTCTCGTGCCATGCTCACTCTACTTCCTTTACAACCCTATTCTCTCTCTCTCTCTCTCTCTCTCTTCAATATATTTATCTGTGAAATTTGCTTATTATTTATTTGTATATTGTTAATATTTATTATGTTATTTCCTTCAAACACTGAATGCTATTGTTAATAAAATAATTCTACGTGTTGATAAGTATTCTGTTTCTCCTGAAAGTGGGATAATGTTAAATATTTGGGCATAAAATAAGTGTTTAAGTTAATAGAATCCAGTGTGTTATGAGACATAAAGTGCTTCTTGTGTCAATGCACTGTACCTATTTGTATGACTTTTGAGCATCCATGCAGAATAATGAGGGAGGTAGAATCTAGGCAGAGGTGTAAACAATAGTGCTGCCTAGATAATACCCCCTGAATAATATAGGTGTTTAAGTCAATAGAATCAATAGTGTTATGAGACATAAAGTGCCTCTTGTGTCAATGCATTTTACCTATTTGTATGACTTTTGAGCATCCATGCAGAATAATGAGGGAGGTAGAATCTAGGCAGAGATGTAAACAATAGTGCTGCCTAGATAATACCCCCTGAATAATATAGGTGTTTAAGTCAATGGAATCAATAGTGTTATGAGACATAGAGTGCCTCTTGTGTCAATGCATTTTACCTATTTGTATGACTTTTTGAGCATCTATGCAGAATAATGAGGGAGGTAGAATCCAGGCAGAGGTGTAAACAATAGTGCTGCCTAGATAATACCCCCTGAATAATATAGGTGTTTAAGTCAATGGAATCAATAGTGTTATGAGACATAAAGTGCCTCTTGTGTCAATGCATTTTACCTATTTGTATGACTTTTTGAGCATCCATGCAGAATAATGAGGGAGGTAGAATCTAGGCAGAGGTGTAAACAATAGTGCTGCCTAGATAATACCCCCTGAATAATATAGGTGTTTAAGTCAATGGAATCAATAGTGTTATGAGACATAAAGTGCCTCTTGTGTCAATGCACTGTACCTATTTGTATGACTTTTGAGCATCCATGCAGAATAATGAGGGAGGTAGAATCTAGGCAGAGGTGTATACAATAGTGCTGCCTAGATAATACCCCTGAATATATAGGTGTTTAAGTCAATAGAATCAAAAGTGTTATGAGACATAAAGTGCCTCTTGTGTCAATGCATTGTACCTATTTGTTTGACTTTTGAGCATCCATGCAGAATAATGAGGAGGTAGAATCTAGGCAGAGGTGTAAACAATAGTGCTGCCTAGATAATACCCCTGAATAATATAGGTGTTTAAGTCAATGGAATCAATAGTGTTATGAGACATAAAGTGCCTCTTGTGTCAATGCATTTTACCTATTTGTATGACTTTTGAGCATCCATGCAGAATAATGAGGGAGGTAGAATCTAGGCAGAGGTGTAAACAATAGTGCTGCCTAGATAATACCCCCTGAATAATATAGGTGTTTAAGTCAATAGAATCAAAAGTGTTATGAGACATAAAGTGCCTCTTGTGTCAATGCATTTTACCTATTTGTATGACTTTTTGAGCATCCATGCAGAATAATGAGGGAGGTAGAATCTAGGCAGAGGTGTATACAATAGTGCTGCCTAGATAATACCCCCTGAATAATATAGGTGTTTAAGTCAATGGAATCAATAGTGTTATGAGACATAGAGTGCCTCTTGTGTCAATGCATTTTACCTATTTGTTTGACTTTTGAGCATCTATGCAGAATAATGAGGAGGTAGAATCCAGGCAGAGGTGTAAACAATAGTCCTGCCTAGATAATACCCCCTGAATTAGTATAGGTGTTTAAGTCAATAGAATCAAAAGTTTTATGGGACATAAAGTGCCTCTTGTGTCAATGCATTTTACCTATTTGTATGACTTTTTGAGCATCCATGCAGAATAATGAGGGAGGTAGAATCTAGGCAGAGGTGTAAAATTGCCCTGCCTAAATAATACCCCCCTGAATTATATAGGTGTTTAAGTCAATAGAATCAAAAGTGTTATGAGACATAAAGTGCCTCTTGTGTCAATGCATTTTACCTATTTGTTTGACTTTTTGAGCATCCATGCAGAATAATGAGGGAGGTAGAATCTAGGCAGAGGTGTATACAATAGTGCTGCCTAGATAATACCCCCCTGAATAATATAGGTGTTTAAGTTAATGGAATCAATAGTGTTATGAGACATAGAGTGCCTCTTATTTGTATGACTTTTTGAGCATCCATGCAGAATAATGAGGGAGGTAGAATCTAGGCAGAGGTGTATACAATAGTGCTGCCTAGATAATACCCCCTGAATAATATAGGTGTTTAAGTCAATGGAATCAATAGTGTTATGAGACATAGAGTGCCTCTTGTGTCAATGCATTTTACCTATTTGTATGACTTTTTGAGCATCCATGCAGAATAATGAGGGAGGTAGAATCTAGGCAGAGGTGTAAAAATTGCCCTGCCTAAATAATACCCCTGAATTATATAGGTGTTTAAGTCAATAGAATCAAAAGTGTTATGAGACATAAAGTGCCTCTTGTGTCAATGCATTTTACCTATTTGTTTGACTTTTTGAGCATCCATGCAGAATAATGAGGGAGTTAGAATCCAGGCAGAGGTGTAAACAATAGTGCTGCCTAGATAATACCCCCTGAATAGTATAGGTGTTTAAGTCAATAGAATCAAAAGTGTTATGAGACATAAAGTGCCTCTTGTGTCAATGCATTTTACCTATTTGTATGACTTTTTGAGCATCCATGCAGAATAATGAGGGAGGTAGAATCTAGGCAGAGGTGTAAAATTGCCCTGCCTAAATAATACCCCCTGTATTATATAGGTGTTTAAGTCAATAGAATCAAAAGTGTTATGAGACATAAAGTGCCTCTTGTGTCAATGCATTTTACCTATTTGTATGACTTTTTGAGCATCCATGCAGAATAATGAGGGAGGTAGAATCTAGGCAGAGGTGTAAAAATTGCCCTGCCTAAATAATACCCCCTGAATTATATAGGTGTTTAAGTCAATAGAATCAAAAGTGTTATGGGACATAAAGTGCCTCTTGTGTCAATGCATTTTACCTATTTGTATGACTTTTTGAGCATCCATGCAGAATAATGAGGGAGGTAGAATCTAGGCAGAGGTGTAAAATTGCCCTGCCTAAATAATACCCCTGAATTATATAGGTGTTTAAGTCAATAGAATCAAAAGTGTTATGAGACATAAAGTGCCTCTTGTGTCAATGCATTTTACCTATTTGTTTGACTTTTTGAGCATCCATGCAGAATAATGAGGGAGGTAGAATCTAGGCAGAGGTGTATACAATAGTGCTGCCTAGATAATACCCCTGAATAATATAGGTGTTTAAGTCAATGGAATCAATAGTGTTATGAGACATAGAGTGCCTCTTATTTGTATGACTTTTTGAGCATCCATGCAGAATAATGAGGGAGGTAGAATCTAGGCAGAGGTGTATACAATAGTGCTGCCTAGATAATACCCCCTGAATAATATAGGTGTTTAAGTCAATGGAATCAATAGTGTTATGAGACATAGAGTGCCTCTTGTGTCAATGCATTTTACCTATTTGTATGACTTTTTGAGCATCCATGCAGAATAATGAGGGAGGTAGAATCTAGGCAGAGGTGTAAAAATTGCCCTGCCTAAATAATACCCCTGAATTATATAGGTGTTTAAGTCAATAGAATCAAAAGTGTTATGAGACATAAAGTGCCTCTTGTGTCAATGCATTTTACCTATTTGTTTGACTTTTTGAGCATCCATGCAGAATAATGAGGGAGTTAGAATCCAGGCAGAGGTGTAAACAATAGTGCTGCCTAGATAATACCCCCTGAATAGTATAGGTGTTTAAGTCAATAGAATCAAAAGTGTTATGAGACATAAAGTGCCTCTTGTGTCAATGCATTTTACCTATTTGTATGACTTTTTGAGCATCCATGCAGAATAATGAGGGAGGTAGAATCTAGGCAGAGGTGTAAAATTGCCCTGCCTAAATAATACCCCTGTATTATATAGGTGTTTAAGTCAATAGAATCAAAAGTGTTATGAGACATAAAGTGCCTCTTGTGTCAATGCATTTAACCTATTTGTATGACTTTTTGAGCATCCATGCAGAATAATGAGGGAGGTAGAATCTAGGCAGAGGTGTAAAATTGCCCTGCCTAAATAATACCCCTGAATTATATAGGTGTTTAAGTCAATAGAATCAAAAGTGTTATGAGACATAAAGTGCCTCTTGTGTCAATGCATTTTACCTATTTGTATGACTTTTGAGCATCCATGCAGAATAATGAGGGAGGTAGAATCTAGGCAGAGGTGTAAAAATTGCCCTGCCTAAATAATACCCCCCTGAATTATATAGGTGTTTAAGTCAATAGAATCAAAGGTGTTATGAGACATAAAGTGCCTCTTGTGTCAATGCATTTTACCTATTTGTTTGACTTTTTGAGCATCCATGCAGAATAATGAGGGAGGTAGAATCTAGGCAGAGGTGTATACAATAGTGCTGCCTAGATAATACCCCCCTGAATAATATAGGTGTTTAAGTCAATGGAATCAATAGTGTTATGAGACATAGAGTGCCTCTTATTTGTATGACTTTTTGAGCATCCATGCAGAATAATGAGGGAGGTAGAATCTAGGCAGAGGTGTATACAATAGTGCTGCCTAGATAATACCCCCTGAATAATATAGGTGTTTAAGTCAATGGAATCAATAGTGTTATGAGACATAGAGTGCCTCTTGTGTCAATGCATTTTACCTATTTGTATGACTTTTGAGCATCCATGCAGAATAATGAGGGAGGTAGAATCTAGGCAGAGGTGTAAAAATTGCCCTGCCTAAATAATACCCCCTGAATTATATAGGTGTTTAAGTCAATAGAATCAAAAGTGTTATGAGACATAAAGTGCCTCTTGTGTCAATGCATTTTACCTATTTGTTTGACTTTTTGAGCATCCATGCAGAATAATGAGGGAGTTAGAATCCAGGCAGAGGTGTAAACAATAGGGCTGCCTAGATAATACCCCCCTGAATAGTATAGGTGTTTAAGTCAATACAATCAAAAGTGTTATGAGACATAAAGTGCCTCTTGTGTCAATGCATTTTACCTATTTGTATGACTTTTTGAGCATCCATGCAGAATAATGAGGGAGGTAGAATCTAGGCAGAGGTGTAAAAATTGCCCTGCCTAAATAATACCCCCCTGTATTATATAGGTGTTTAAGTCAATAGAATCAAAAGTGTTATGAGACATAAAGTGCCTCTTGTGTCAATGCATTTACCTATTTTTTTGACTTTTTGAGCATCCATGCAGAATAATGAGGGAGGTAGAATCTAGGCAGAGGTGTAAAAATTGCCCTGCCTAAATAATACCCCCCTGAATTATATAGGTGTTTAAGTCAATAGAATCAAAAGTGTTATGAGACATAAAGTGCCTCTTGTGTCAATGCATTTTACCTATTTGTATGACTTTTTGAGCATCCATGCAGAATCATGAGGGAGGTAGAATCTAGGCAGAGGTGTAAAAATTGCCCTGCCTAAACAATACCCCCCTGTATTATATAGGTGTTTAAGTCAATAGAATCAAAAGTGTTATGAGACATAAAGTGCCTCTTGTGTCAATGCATTTACCTATTTGTATGACTTTTTGAGCATCCATGCAGAATAATGAGGGAGGTAGAATCTAGGCAGAGGTGTAAAATTGCCCTGCCTAAATAATACCCCTGAATTATATAGGTGTTTAAGTCAATAGAATCAAAAGTGTTATGAGACATAAAGTGCCTCTTGTGTCAATGCATTTTACCTATTTGTATGACTTTTTGAGCATCCATGCAGAATAATGAGGGAGGTAGAATCTAGGCAGAGGTGTAAACAGTATTGCTGCCTAGATAATACCCCCCTGAATAATATAGGAGTTTAAGTCAATGGAATCAATAGTGTTATGAGACATAAAGTGCCTCTTGTGTCAATGCACTGTACCTATTTGTATGACTTTTTGAGCATCTATGTAGAATAATGAGGGAGGTAGAATCTAGGCAGAGATGTAAACAATAGTGCTGCCTAGATAATACCCCCCTGAATAATATAGGTGTTTAGGTCAATGGAATCAAAAGTGTTCTGAGACATAGAGTTTCTCTTGTGTCAATGCACTGTACCTATTTGACTGTTTGGTCATCCATGCAGAATAATGAGGGAGGTAGAATCTAGGTGGGTTTAATTTCTTTATGATTTTTAAAAAGATATTTATTTTTTTGTCATGTTTGTTTTCTAATTGTGCATGTTAAATGCTCTTTTTTCCTTTTGTTGTGTTTCTATGTCTTGCCTGCTCAAATAATATAAAGAAATTGCATTATTATTTGGGCTGACATGGGATTTGTGTGTGCACTTACTGTATGCTAAAACATTTTAAAAACAACCAAGAAGAAAAACATTTTAAGTAAATAGAATATGTTATGAGACAAACAGTGTTGCTTGTGTCAGTACACAGTGTGTATATCTATATCTATATATGATATTCTTGTATGTTTATGTTGTTTATGTTATTAATTTATGTAGATTTCTCTTATTCATTTGTTAAAAAAAATGTGCTTAAAATCTGAAAGGTGCAGTAGAAATAAAAATAGTCTATATTATTTATTTCCACCAAGAGCCAATTACAGAACTTTCTACCAGTAGGCTAGTGATTTAACGTCCAAATAGCAGACAAAAGAGACCTAGAATCGACTTGTTGTGTAGAAACACTATTTCCATAAGGATCAAAAGGACGTAGGGCAATGACGTTTGAAATCCTTTGAATTAAATTTCAGAGTCTGTGCTTCCATCTACTGGAAAATGTATAACTTATCATCCAAACTGATCTTTCGGATGGCTTGGGGGAAGACGAAATTCTCACATTTTACTGCCATCTAGTGGAAGCACAGCGGTACTGAGCGCGTGCACGCTGAGGGGGGTAGACTTTAGCCGAGCAGTCGGAATTAGGCACAACACCGGAACCTGTATGTCGAAAAAGTGGGCGGGCGCTGCAGTCTTTCACAGACTTCAGTAACGGTCAATTTGCACTGAACCGGGAAAAAGACAGCAGAGTTGGTAAGTGAAAACATCATTGAAGTTTACTTAAGTCATTTTACGGACTTAATGATTAATTGATGTGTGAACATGCTATCGAAATTATAGTAAACTGTTCTAATTAAAATTTGCACGCCAATGACTTAGTTTAAACGCAGTTTTAATCTATGTGTTTTAAATACAATAAACTAACATGTCCAAAAAGTCAGTCATTGTCTTATGTCACAAATGTAATCATCTTTGGCAGATGATGCAAGTTAGGGTTGCATGTTTTGGTATTTGTGGTTGGAACAAATTTCTGTAAAACTATAATGGGCATTTCTCAGATCAAGGGCCAAATTGGGTTCCAAAATCCCAAATTTGACTAATTGGTATACATCAAATTATCAGTCCTCAAGTCAGGAACAACGTTATGAGCTTGGTTGAGACCATAAGGGAATTAGTGATTTTTTTTCTCATTTTTTTAACTATGTCAAGTAAATGTGTCATTACCATCACATCATTGAATATATATGTAAAAAATAAAAACTTTAATGATAAATCAGTGCTTTTAAAACATTTTGTGGTTTCACATGGAATCTATTTTATCTTGAACTCAATGGGATTGTTGATTTTTACTTGCAAGATGAATTATAGTCACCTAAGTGTCTACCCTGGCTTGGAATATAAGCTTATTTTAAGTGAATGCCATACATCAAAACTTTTTTAATACAGTGATAATTCAGACTGTCCAACAAATTATAGGATGTTTTTGTAATTTATACATAATTCATTGGCAAAAATATGTATGGCGATGGTGATGACATTGCTGGTAATGACAGTTTGTTGCGGTGATGACAAATCACTGATCATAACCTATTGTAATTTAAGAGCCTAAGTGACTTCAGACCAACAAAAAAAAAAAAACACCAGCTAGTAATCGGTTTAAACATCAACACATAGTTTAACATAAATTCTTTAAAGAACAGTATGTTTAATGTATCTGCCGTCATCACCATCACAACCTGTCATTACCAGCACAAGCTGTAATGTGCTGGTAATGACTGTGCTGTAATGACATTTTTGTCAAAAAACTAGCCTTGCTAGCAAAGATGATGACTAAGCAAGTGTAGCTAGCTTTCTGCATGTACACCATTTTAACTATTAAAGTGATAAAAAATTATCCAAAAATGTTTAAAAATACAGAAATACAACACATGGTATGACGCATAATAAGTGTACATGACCAACACAAAGAATAAAGAGTATATTTAAGTAAGTTTAGAAAAGTAAGTTTTCTGGACATCAAGGCATCAGTCTTGCAGCTTGAAATCCATGTGCTCCGCTATGCTATTAGGTTACCATGGCTACCAAATAAACTTTTGATGATGAAAAAACAGTTAAAAAAAGTGCCTTTATGCAGAGCGTGTTGGTAATGACAGCTAAACCATGGGACAGGTAGAAATTAAGCAAAATAAAGTACAAAATGCATATGCTTAATCTGTGCATGTAGTTTATTAGTTCAGGGAACATTTAATTCATATGTATATTTTTTTTATTAATTTGTGATAAATAATGTTTGAGATATGGCACGACATGTGAAAACTCTGGTGGCGGACAACACCAAAACACCAATAAAATGTGTTAAAATCATTAGTAAGAGCAGCCATAAAAAAAGTCTAGGCTTGTTTTTGTTAATTAGTGGTGCTAAAATGTATTAGATTTAATTAGTTTTTAATAGAATTACGCCCTGTGGACAGAAATAGGCCAGAATTTTAACTTACAATTTAAATAAAATTGTTTGACCAATATTTTGGAATTTGTCATGTTGAAATTGAGTTAATGCTCGAAAAAGGGGTATTCGTTTTTTTATTATGGCCAGCGATTTTCCGCAATCTGTGCTAGAGATGTGCAACAGCGATCGAGTACTCAGCCGTGACAGCAATGATCGATCATGAAAGCGATAATCATGGAAAAAAATCTGATTAGTTACAGCAACTTTGGGCGGCACCATGAGCTCTTATTTTTTAGCTTGCAACAGCATGAGGTTCAAAGTATAGACGTGAGAAGAGAGCAATGCATGGCTTCGAAGTCACATAGTGATGTCTGGGTTGGCTACATCTAAATCTAATATAGGATGCGTTGGGATATTAACATTTATGATGCTGAATGTGCTGCATATTACATGTTTAGTTTCATGCTCAAGTGTAATGCCCGACAATGATTGAGTTATTTGAGACGGTCATATTGCTCTCTTGCATCTCTCACTCTCTCTCGCTAGTGCATAACTTAG
Source organism: Xyrauchen texanus (assembly GCF_025860055.1). Lineage (NCBI taxonomy): Eukaryota > Metazoa > Chordata > Actinopteri > Cypriniformes > Catostomidae > Xyrauchen > Xyrauchen texanus. The sequence continues at coordinate 6,727,117 of NC_068317.1, forward strand.
TTCACTGGCATATGCATCCTTTTGTACAGATAAGTTGTAATGTTAACGTCAGTGCTATGTATCCAAGTTATCTGATTAATATCATAGGAAGTGTCATAGAACGGGTTTCAGTTTATTGGCATAAAGTCAGCTTTACCTCAGGCAGCTATTCTTTTTAGATGCTTCTTTTTTATAACATTGCTACATCATAATCTAACTGTTATAATCATGTGTTCATGTTTGATAGACATGTTTGCATGTCATATTTTTATATTTAACATTCATTGTCATAACAGATTTTTATTATCTCCATTACGGCCTTGCCCCTCCCTGCACAAGCCCCTCGCCATGAGTACTCGATTAATCGATTTTGAAACCTATCGATGATCGAAATTGCCAAAAATCCCCATCCCTAATCTGTGCATGCTCATAGTCATCTGCACAAAACACTTCTATAAAATTGATAGCTATGTAGTGCTCCCTGCTTGCTGTGTCCCATGTGAATGCATGTGTAATGTTGTTTTTATACTTATTAAATAATGTCAACACCAATTGTGTTTTGGTAACAAATTTTGCTTATCGGTTTCTGAAATAAAATTTTGTTTTAATGTAGACATTTTATGTTTTCTATAGGTGTGTGTGTGGCAAGTACAATTTGGACAACAAAAAAACTAATCTGTCTGTCTTTCTCTTTTTTTCCTCTTAGTTCTTCTTCGTAATATATTAACAAAACAGGAGATGCTTATGGACCAAATGCGAATTATCTTTAAGACCCTCCAGTGTATGCAATCAAGTCAGGAGACAGAGATAGGCCTAGATCGAAATTTGTTGCCTCTCAAAGATCTCACTTCTCTACAGAACATGGAGGATAATCTGCGGAGTACTCCTGACCTCCATAAGCAATTGGTATGTGAGCATTTCTTTTTATAACATTAAATCCTTGTTGGTTGGCTTTTATTTTCCAAATAAGTTTATTTTTCTCTCAATAGCTTTAAGGGATAGTTCACCCAAAAATCAAAATTCTTGGTGTATTTTTTTCACCTTTCAGATTAACAGAATTGTACTTCTGATGAAATGAAACACTGACACAGTTTTTCATTTTTAATACTGTAAAACTGCTGGCCTTTAAACTTTCTATTATGTAGGACTATATATATATGCATAAACGCAACATGTTTCAAGGTCCAGCTTGCTGTATAAGGTAAAAATATTTTCTTTCCAAACTAGTGTGTTTGTGATTGATAATGACATCATAATAAGATTATAACAGTTCAAAGTTTTCAGCATAAGATGAAAGTGTTTTAAAGGTGGGGTATGTGATTTTTTTTTTGACCATTTTTTCAAAATAACTTGAAATCCTATTCCTAACCCACTTACAGCCACTGAGTTAGAAGCACTGAAATGAAAATTAAAAAATTTAATCATCTGTGGAACGGGCAGGACTCGAAAAACTCCAGCCAATCATTTTCAAGACCGTCTAGAATCATTGGACAGTCAGAGCATGAATCAAACGGTCGTACCATACCGCCCTCCCCCCTCCCCCTCTTCGAATGGGTGGAGTGGGTGGAGGGTCAGGGAAAGAAGGTAGGACCTTTTGAGTTGTGTATTTTCAAAATCTGCCGGCTGTTTTGCAAATCACATACCCCACCTTTAAGTTAAAAAATAAGGTGGAACAAAAATGTATCCATGAGTACATTGGGGCCTTAATGAAAGCCATCTTCCTTAATTAATTTGCATCTCTGCTCTCCTTTTTCCCACAGTAAAATGGCAACGCACAAAGGAAATAGTTTACAGTAGATTAGCCAGAAATTGTAATGTGTGAGCACCTAAACAGTTTCTCGGGAGCACACAATAAGTTTCTTAAGTGCACACAATATATATATATATATATATATATATATATATATTTATTATTTATTTATTTTTATTATTATTTTTTTTTTAAGAGAGAATTTTTTGACCAATTTCATCTATAATAATTTTTGTATTTAGTGATTGAAGGTCTAAAATATTAAACCACTGCTTCAAACTAATTACATAAATGATTTCAGGAGAAAGATCTGGGAGAAAGACCATTTGCTCATCTGTCCCTTCACCAATCCTTAAAGGAACACTCCTTTTTTTGAAAATAGGCTAATTGTCCAACTTCCAATCCCTAGAGTTAAAAAGTTGAGTTTTACCATTTTCAAATCCATTCAGCCGATCTCCGGGTCTGGTGGTAGCACTTTGTAATAGTTAATTTAAATGGAACCATAATCGAACCGGAAAATTTCTAACAATACTTATGAAGATCCGTGATACTGTAATATATGTTGAATTTTGACATTGAACATCCAACCTTTAAATTAAGTTGACAATAAGTAATAAACAGTATTGAGCATTGAGTAGTTGAGTATTTAAAAAGTATTATAATCACCATGTATTATCTGAGTAAGTTACAGAACTGGCAAATTTGTGTCTGTGCGTTCACTGTTCACAGAGTGAATTTCTGAGCAATGGTAGGTCCTTAATGAACAAATAATGAATATGAATATGAAGGTATTTCGGATTTCCAGAATAATCAAATATCTAAATTAACGTACAATTGATTTTTGTGATCAGTTTTTAATTAGTAATATTGCCTAAATTAAATGATCACTTGAAATTAGAGTCAGATTGAACATGGAGCTAGACTAAAAATGAAATTAAATCCTAAAAAATGTAGAAGTGCAAATATAAATATAAATTGTCATTTATACTTTTAACATAAAAAAGTTATTTTAATAGATTTTCAAGTTTTAAGATGATTAGAAGAAGAGAGCATGGGAGTACAAAAAGAGGAAATGGGAAGAGGAGGGCAGAGGAAAAGGAGCGAGCAGATGAAGTACATAGTGCAACAGTCAGGTTCCGGAAGTAAAAATTCCAGTCTAAAATGGAAATTAAATTTTAACACCATTTTGTAAACCTGCAAAGACAGACTTTATGTGAGCTAGTTTGTTAATTGATTGTAGTCAGTTCTACCTAAGCCATCAGCTTGCTTTTTTTTTTTTTTTAATTATTATTTTTTAAATAATATTTTGAAAGTGGAATTCTTTTTGAAAAACTACACTGTCATGCTGTTTTTAATTTGATTATGTAGTGATACATGGGATTGCAGTTCTTTTTATAAAGCCTTTAATTACACAGTCTTGTACCTTTTGTCTTTTTGTCCAGTTTTCTAAAAAACTCCTTTAAATCAAGTGGAGATTGACCTCACAAAGTTTTTTTTCTGTCTTTCTCTCTTTACTTAAATGCTTAAAGCATGAATGAACAAAACAAATCTGGAACCAGCATGGTTGAGCATGAATGCACTATATTAGAGATTAAGAAAGTGAAGGAGGAAGAGAACATTTTATGTATGCCTCAATACAAGCTCAAGGTTGCATAACATAAACATACACTGAATTAAAAAAGTAAAAATATACATGATCTTAAATGATCTTTCGCCTGTAGTAGACAGTATAAATTTGAATTTGAATCTGGGTTCAGGTTTTGTTGTAATATTGCATTTTATTCAATATCCACATTACCTGATGATGCATAAGTTAATTATACACCATGTGTGCTTGTGTTTTTCAGCGGCTGTGAGACGTAACCGTCTAACATCTGATGCCACAGAGAAAGACATTGATTCCACCATTAAAAAATGGCTGTATCTGGCCCCAGACAGAGATGGTGGACGAAAAGAAAGGATGAAGAACAAATTGCATAAGGACAATATGACTGGTTAACAGGCTTTAGGCATGGATGTTCAGTCCAGAGTTCAACTTGTTCAGTGACAGAATCATGACTGTTTCAGAGTCATTTGAAGAGTGCTACTTGTTCCTAGCCATAAACGTGGACCGGAGTGTTTTGTGAAGTGAAACTTGTTGATGACTAGAAACATGTTCTAGTGTTATATGTTTAGTGAATCTTGTTCGTGACCAGAAACATGGACGTTCAAGCATTAGGCAAAGCAATGAAACTTGATGACCAGAAACATGGATGATCAAGTAACATTTAAAGTGAAACGTCATGAAAAACTTCAAAAAACTGCACTTGTTTTATTTTTGTTTTTATTATTTTTTGCTGAACTGAGAGAGGAGTGCCATTTTAGATAGGAGTTGTTTGTACAACTGAAAAATGTCAGATGCCAATGCTTTGATGTTTAACACAAATAAATATTTGTTCAGAATACTGTCTTGTTGTGACTATTCATCTGGGAGGGGTGTGTAAGTGGCTTGGTTATGGTGGTGTTGAGGCTGACATGGAACTCATCTGGTCCAGACCAGAATAGGGCCAGCTATGGTCATACAGGTGGCTGAGATATGGATCTGTCATGGCCCATCTGTGGCCCATATTGTGGATCTGTCATGGCCCATATTGTGGATCTGTCATGGCCCATCTGTGGCCCATATTGTGGCTGCCAGGTTTTAGTTCACCTGTGTTTCAGTCTCGGGTGTGGCTCAGTTCTGGCCTTTCTGCTTAAATACTGGTGTTGATATGGTTTACTTAAGGTTATGTTTTGGTTCCAATGTTACATTTTGATCTGGCCCAATTCTGGGCCAGTTATGGGTAATTAACTTGGCTGAGACTTGGCCCAGTTATGGCCCATGTGTGGCCCTTGTCTGGAATCCAGACCTGGTCCACACTAGGACCGTCATTCATTGCAGTATGTGGGCCAAGCAAAAGCAGGTTGTGTGGGCCGGAGCTGGGCCAGAGAAAAATTGCTATGTGGGATGCTGCATTTCAAATAAAGCGCACGCCTAAAACGGCTGCAATATAGACCTAAACAACGAACGATTGAGTGAGACGTTTCAAATATGGCCAGGCCCAGGCAGACTAGCTTCAAAAGCTTTTTTCAGAGGCCAGACGATGGTGAATCAGGAACATCTCATTATAGATAGATCAGCGCTTCTAATCCGCGCATTCGTGAGTTTTTTTTCTCTATCATCAAAACTGAATAGCCTATCAGTGCATGGTTACAGTCTATATCAAGCAGGGACACGTTTGTGTGCATTTTATTTTGTGATTTCACGGAATTAATAGAGAGTCTCCACAAGCGATAGATTGAAAGCAGCGTCCTAGTGAAGATTGCGCAACTTCGGCGCGAGCGTCGTCCATGCAACTGATAACAGCGGATACGGCGCTCAGCTTGATTTCAAAAACAACAGATTTTAGCGCTAGATCTCTTATTTAATAACGGACTAAATGAATGATCTGCTAGTTAACTGGAGATGTTTTATTTATTTGTATTAGGTACATCCGTGCCTCAATGTTTCAAAAAGTGAATGTGTGTGAAACCACAGTAAAAAACAATTGGCGTTGATTGGCGCTAATCGGACGTTCATGTTTTTTTTACGTCTATTTGAAAGTTAAGCTAATAATAATATGTTGCATTCTATACGGCCTGATTGTGTCATTTTTTAAGTTACATAGACTTCCTCCAGTTTTCCTCAACTTGACTAATTAAGAGGCGATATATTTGACCGGCATATCATCAAAATGTCCGTAAAACGAAACCTCTGCCGGTCACTTTGACCGGCACCATTTTTTTCTAGCGGAAACTCTGGTGCATGCCCTCTGTACCCTATACAAATGTTCATGTATCGTGTATTGTCTTTTGTAGGAGGAATGAGTAAAACTGAATGAGTATAACTGACTGTGGTGCAGAGAGCAGGAATGCCCTTGACAAGGACACCATGGCAGCAATATGGTAAGTCAATAGTTGCTGTGCGTCATACTGTTTGAGTAGGTACTACATTTGTACTTGAATTTACTTCACAACCATTAAAAATGTATGTTCTATATGAATTAAATTTTGACTTTTTATTTATTTATTTTTTTAAATACTATGAATTCGGACATACTACCATGTTGGCATACTTTTTTCGAATACTGTATAGTAGATAAGTATTTGATTTTGGATACAGAGTTGGTGAAAGGAAAATTTACTAGAAAAATTCAGTTAAAGGATTAATTCAACCAAAAAATTAAAACAATTTCATAATTTACCCTCATGTTGTTCCAAACCTGTAAGACTTTAGTTCATCTTCAAAAACACAAATGAAGATTTTTTTTATTTTTTATGAATTAACTTTCTGAAGCCTTAAATTGGTAGTTAAATTGGCGTGGACTGTCAATGGAGGGACAGAAATCTCTCAAATTTCATTAAAATATCTTAATTTGTGTTTCGAAGATGAACGAAAGTTGGGTTTGGAATAACACGAGGACGAGTAATTAATGACAGAATTTTTGGGTGAACCATCCCTTTAAAATATAGCTGTGATTTTTGTCTCTTACAGTGGCAGTGAAGAAGTTTCCCAATGTGTCCAGAGGAGCTTTGGGGTTTGCAGTGAATTCTGAGATGGGGGAACTGAGATGGCTTGAAAAAAAGTTAATTTTTAGAAATTTTAAGTGTGTTCGTTGCTTGATTTTTATTCAAATGTGTTACATACATGTTCACATTTTAGACATCATATAAAGATTTTCTTCAAATCTTACATGTGTGTATTTTCTTGTTTTGAAATATATGGAGGGCAAAATATATTTTTAAATGCCTTTAAAATATATTTAAAATATATTTTCAAAAATGCCCAAAAAATGTATTTGTAGATGTATTAAGACAAATATTTTAGCAAATATATTTTTTGTATATTTTGAAAAAGACTCATTTGCCCAAAAGATAGTTTTGGGCAAATGAGGACAGAAATTAGATTGGTACTGCAAGTCCTCCCATATAATATTAATTAAGATTAAAATTACCAACTGGTTACCAACACACAACTATTGATTCACGACGTTGCCACAACGTTGCTATGACAAACAGGCATCGTCACAAAGTTACGTTGTGGCGACGAATCCAGGAATTTCACTTTTCCGGTTGTCACGACGTAACCACTTACGTTGCCACGACAAAAGATTCGTAATGTGATTACGTTGCCGTTACGTAATGGTCACGTAATTTGGCTAGCTGGGAAAGCCAACACTGACCAGCTAAAACCAGCCTGACCAGCTAAGACCAGCCTGACCAGCTAAAACCAACACTGACCAGCTAAGACCAGCCTGACCAACTAAGACCAGCTAAAACCAACACTGACCAGCTAAAACCAGCCTGACCAGCTAAGACCAGCCTGACCAACTAAGACCAGCCAAAAAAGTGTTCAAAACCCCTCTAAAACCAGCCTGATAAACCAGCTATGACCAGGCTGGGAGACCAGCCAAAACCAGCCTGACCATCTTAGGCTGGTTTAAGCTGGATTTTTCAGCAAGGTCAAAGTTTTCGACTGTATTACACATGTAATTATCTGAATTCATTTTCTCACTTCGAAGCTTATGAGATGCATTAATATTCATATAACCTAAATAATGATGTCACTTGTTTAACTTCAGAATCAATATTTATATGTGAGGATGGATATTCTTGATAGCACATCAGGAGTGCGGTAAAGTTGTTTTTATATTGGATATTCGTCAGACATTCAGCAGGCAAAGTTAGGGAGTGTCTCTAAAGTGTGAAACAGACTAAGGCCAGTGAAAAACAGATTACTCTGTGGCTATAAAAAACGTGTAGCTTTATCAAGATGTAACTTAATATCGTCAAACAAGTTAAGCAGAAATATATGGTAGACCAAATCTAACATTTAAAGCCATAAATGCCTTATTCCCTAGGCTACGTAATGATGTTATAACAATGTAATGTAGCTGAAATTTCATTTAACTTAAAGCTAACAGAAATAGATGCATGTCAGACCTCCTATAGCACATGTATACATAACACAATTCCACCTAAAGTTTCTTTTTTCTTTAGAATTGTAACTTTATAATTGTTTTTATTTATTTTTTTTTCCAATCCATATAACTTCCTGGTCATGTGACCTGATGATGTCATACAACCTGTTATATATTAACAAACACTTCTAACACATTGTACACCACTTGGATGTTGGGAATATAATTTTGTGCATTTTTTATGATTTTTGGAAATGTTCAAATCCATATAACTTCCTGGTCATGTGACCTGATGATATCGCACCACCTGTTATATATTCACAAACACTTATAACACATTGTACACCTCTTGGATTTTGTGAATATAATTGTGGGAATTTTTTTATGATTTTTGGAAATGTTCAAATCCATATAACTTCCTGGTCATGTGACCTGATGATATCGCACCACCTGTTATATATTCACAAACACTTATAACACATCGTACACCTCTTGGATTTTGGGAATATAATTGTGGGAATTTTTTTATGATTTTTGGAAATGTTCAAATCCATATAACTTCCTGGTCATGTGACCTGATGAAGTCACATTACCTGCTATCTATTCGCAAACACCTAGAACACATCGTACATGACTTGGATTTTGCAGATGTTATTTTGTGTGTTTTTAATGATTTTTGGAAATGTTCAAATCCATATAACTTCCTGGTCATGTGACCTGATGATGTCAAATCACCTGGTATCTATTTGCAAACACTTATAACACATCGTGCACCTCTTGGATTTTGGGAATATAATTTTGGGAATTTTTTTTTTATTTTTGGAAATGTTCAAATCCATATAACTTCCTGGTCATGTGACCTGATGATGTCACATCACCTGGTATCTATTCGCAAACACTTATAACACATTGTACACGAGTTGGATTTTGAAAAGGTAGTTTTGTGCATTTTTATAATTTATTTTAAAAGTTAAATCCATATAACTTCCTGGTCATGTGACCTGATGATATCGCACCACCTGTTATATATTCACAAACACTTATAACACATCGTACACCTCTTGGATTTTGGGAATATAATTTTGGGAAATTGTTTTTGATTTTTGGAAATGTTCAAATCCATATAACTTCCTGGTCATGTGACCTGATGATATCGCACCACCTGTTATATATTCACAAACACTTATAACACATCGTACACCTCTTGGATTTTGGGAATATAATTGTGGGAATTTTTTTATGATTTTTGGAAATGTTCAAATCCATATAACTTCCTGGTCATGTGACCTGATGAAGTCACATTACCTGCTATCTATTCGCAAACACCTAGAACACATCGTACATGACTTGGATTTTGCAGATGTTATTTTGTGTGTTTTTAATGATTTTTGGAAATGTTCAAATCCATATAACTTCCTGGTCATGTGACCTGATGATGTCAAATCACCTGGTATCTATTTGCAAACACTTATAACACATCGTGCACCTCTTGGATTTTGGGAATATAATTTTTGGAATTTTTTTTTTATTTTTGGAAATGTTCAAATCCATATAACTTCCTGGTCATGTGACCTGATGATGTCACATCACCTGGTATCTATTCGCAAACACTTATAACACATTGTACACGAGTTGGATTTTGAAAAGGTAGTTTTGTGCATTTTTTATAATTTATTTTAAAAGTTAAATCCATATAACTTCCTGGTCATGTGACCTGATGATATCGCACCACCTGTTATATATTCACAAACACTTATAACACATCGTACACCTCTTGGATTTTGGGAATATAATTTTGGGAAATTGTTTTTGATTTTTGGAAATGTTCAAATCCATATAACTTCCTGGTCATGTGACCTGATGATGTCACATCACCTGGTATCTATTCGCAAATACTTAGAACACATCGTACACCTCTTGGATTTTGGGAATATAATTTTGGGAAATTTTTTATGATTTTTGGAAATGTCCAAATCCATATAACTTCCTGGTCATGTGACCTGATGATATCGCACCACCTGTTATATATTCACAAACACTTATAACACATCGTACACCTCTTGGATTTTGGGAATATAATTGTGGGAATTATTTTTTTTGATTTTTGGAAATGTTCAAATCCATATAACTTCCTGGTCATGTGACCTGATGATGTCACATCACCTGGTATCTATTCGCAAACACTTATAACACATTGTACATGAGTTGGATTTTGAAAAGGTAGTTTTGTGTTTTTTTATGATTTTTGGAAATGTTCAAATCCATATAACTTACTGTGACCTGATGATATTCCACCCTTAACATTTATTGGTTGCATGCATATGTAAGATGTTGGCAGGTGAATTTATCATTTCTATGCCTGACGAGGAAAGAGGCTACAAGATAGATGAGGTTAAGTTTTTGTTAGCAAAACCTTTTATTTTGCTATGTTGCTGCACTCTAGCTGAAGAAGGGCCCCAGCATTGAGGGACCTTATCTGACCCTTACAGCCCCTCCAGCAGTGCATCCCAGTCCACAAAGGGCCTTTGCATCGGCAGACATTGCCTGTCCCACACGGCTCCGCAGTGACGCAGCCAGCCTGCATAGGACCCTGTGAAGATTCAACTGACCCAGCTACCCGGTCCACTGTTTAAGGACCCTCTTGGCACAACCGAAGTTCAGCATCCTCCAGCCCAGCATGGCAATGACTACGGGATCACAACTCTGCGCCCTTCCGACTGCACACTACCCACATCGCCAGTGGAAGACATCTCTCCTGCCGGAATGATCATCCAAGTGTGTGGAAAGTAACTATAAGCTTACCCAACCTCTTTCTAGAGACCATGGCATATGCATATGTTTTTCTAACTTGCTTACCTAACAGTTACCTGGGGTCAGCTTGTTACAAATAATAAGTATATTATTTGTTTAATGATAAATAAGCATTATTTATCACCATTTTGCCAGAGCCATTAGGTGGATTCCCATAAGGAGCAATCCCATACAATTCTCTCCCATTGCTACATTCAGTTCAACAGCATTGCATTTATCCTTTCTGTATTCATATTGTATTTGTTTTATTGTTTAATTCAGCTCTTATCTTTTGGTTATTAGTTTATCCTTTAGCATTGCATAGCCATTATTAGCATTATTAATCGCTGTGGTAATTACTCTTGCATATCTATTGTTAATATATTTCCTTAATTTTATTACAAATTTGTCTTCATTGTGTTGCTGATCAAAAGACTCTTATTTTCCTTCAGATAAATCAGCTGACTAACACCCTCTAGTTTCCAGTATAGCTCTTTTGAGAGTGTTCTTAAATTGCTAAGAGAGTATTCTTAACTGGTGCCCCATATTGCAAAGGAGGAGGGATCATCTGATACACTCATAACCACACCTTAAGTGACACATGATAAAAAATCTTTACGTCATCAGTGAATTGAGTAGAAACTACAAAAAGCAAGGAGCATCATCAGAGTCTCCAGCCATCCAAAAATTTTCCCTCAGGCTATCAGACTGCTGAACTGCTAACAACTCCATACCCTAGGACCATCATTGGATTCACTGTACTCAATCTCTCTCTCTCTCTCTCTCTCTCTCTCTCTCTCTCTCTCTCTCTCTCTCTCTCTCTCTCTCTATATTTTTACTATATTTTTCTCTCTCTCTATATTTACTGTACATACACTGAGGTTGAAGTCATTAAAATGTATTTTAACCACTCCACAGATTTCATATTAGCAAACTATAGTTTTGGCAAGTCAATACATTTTTATTTGTATAGTGCCTTTCACAACACAGATAATATTTATAATGTTTTAGAGGCATCATTGTGTAGTTATAATTTTGTTTTATTGTGAATTGAGCTTAAAAATAAGTAATTCAATAATAATTGTATTTATAACCCCAGTGAGCAAGCTGAAAGTGACTGTGGCAAGGAACACAAAACTCCATAAGATGTTGATTAACGGAGAAAAATAACATTGGGAGAAACCAGACTCACTGTGGGGGCCAGTTCCCCTCTGACTAACATCATGAATATAATGTAAATATTACTTATGTATAGTGCAAGTCATGCCTTAAAATTATTAAACTAAGTAAGTGTTAAGGGTCAGTGTTTAAACATGTTGTATGAACTGTTATATTAATGACTAATGTCTTTGAAGTCCATCCTGAATTAACTGCAGAAATTCACATAGATGCAATTGTCCTTTGTTAGTTGGCTGATCAAGGCTTTTGTTGGCAATTAATTGATAGTCTATGTATTCCATTATAAGACTGTAGTCCATCATAATACCGAGGTGATGCAGGCAGAGATCAGTGAGGTGCATCACAGTTCAACCTGGCCGGTAATTTCAGTGGGGGCTACCCAAAGTCCAAGATTCAGGCAATTGTATATGAAGTATCCCATGTCTTATGGTTGGAGTTGGCATCAGTTCATCCTCTGAAGTCCATCATAATAGACTGAAGTGATATATGGTCGGCACCGACTGCTATCATCACACAGCGACACGAAGCACATTTTTTATATCAAGTATTCATGTTTTTACTAGTGGAAATGTAATTATTGATATCAACAATTGCCAATTCCACTAGCAAAAATTTTATTATTGATATCAAGAATTAGCATTCTAACTAGTAAAAACTGAATTGTTGGTTTCAACAATTCATATTCAGTGAATGAATAAAAGGTAAAACGGCTTGCCATAAACTATTCCTTAAAGCTTTTACGATCATCTTTACGAACGCTCGTTGTTTTTATGAAGGAGTACCTCCTTTGTACCAAACCAGCACTTATCATTCGTTATAAAGTAGAATTTAACTGGTTCGTTACGAGAGCTGTCCAGTCAAAGGTGCTGAAACTTTGGCCAAAATATCCAGAGGTGCGTTCCAATCGACCGGTAGTGTCATGCGAAGTGGACTTAATACGGTAGTCAGTCATCTTAAGTGTGATTCCAATCTGATGGGAGCGAAAATGTTTAGTTTGAAGGGTATTCTAAACGGCACAGGGGAATAAGGATACCATAACTTCATCATTTCCCTTACCCGCCAGTCATTGCAATCCATCAGAGAACTGACGAGGTTTGCCAAAAATAAACGCTCAAATAAAATTAAGAAAAGGCGTTTCAGACTCTTAAGTTTTAATTAGCTTAATTCACCTCAGGGGTGTTCTTGGTAAGCGGTTGTGCGTGATTGTAAATCGCACAAGATGCGACCGTTAATTACATTGGTCATTACGATTAAGAAGACACATATGTTATAAAGATAACCAACAAATGTTTATATTGAATAGCAACAGCAATTTAAGTCTGGAAAAATAAAGTAATTTGAATGCGTAATATATTTAATAGGAACACGTGTGAATGTATTATATAGACTAAAGTTGTTTATATAGTAAGGCAAAGGCAAGTTATAGTCTGTATAGGCATTTACACGTGTACATTATGTCTTCTTACTTAAACCCATTCATCTGCGCGACAGATGACATTGCAACAGGGTATTCCAAATGAAAGATTTTTGTCAAGTTAAATGGATTTCAACAAATAGCCCGTGTTCAATGAGCAGTGAACAGGGTATGCGACCCTGTGGATCCTAATCAAAAAAGCTTATTAGAATATTGGTTAATCCTGTTGGATCTTAATTGATTTTTAGAATCTTATTGGACATATACTTGTATTGTATTGGAATAATGTCATGCTAATGGACATTTATAAGAAATTGATAAGGGTGCTATGGGAGTTTAAAAATCCTAAAGGATTTTCTTTGAATTCTTATTGTGTGCTATAGCTATTCTTTTCCTGTTTGTAATAATTAAAAAGTCAAATTTTTGTCGCCGGAGATTTCAACCATGCGAATCTCAAGACAGTGCTCCCTAAATTCCATCAGTATGTGGACTTTGCAACGAGAGGGGCGAACGCGCTTGATCTTGTTTACACAAACATCCCAGGCACGTACCGGGCGGAGCCCCGCCCCCATCTCGGCTACTCAGACCACATCTCTGTTATGTTAATTCCAGCATACATACCGCTCGTCAGACGCACAAAACCGCTTCAGAAGCAGGTGAAAACCTGGCCAGCAGGAGCCATCTCTGCTCTTCAGGACTGTTTTGAGTGTACTGACTGGCACACGTTCAGTGTATTAGAATGAGGGCCAGTTGAATATGTTCGTACTACCATCTAGTGGCAAAGTAACTGTATAACATCCTTATTAGGATTTTTGATTATGCAGGCAGTTGCTTAGGACCCATTATATGCTAAGGACCCAGTAGTTATGATGCAATTCTGTTGTACCTCATGTGCCATTGCTTTTGATACTGTGGATATCCCAGTTCATCAAAGATGTTCTTTGCAAATGTTGTTAATTGGTATCATGTGTGCATGCATCAAATAAACCACACACATCTACATACATTGAAACTACTCCACTGAATCTGTACATATAAACATCAATGTGTGAAGAATAAAGAAGGTTCATTTTTCCACAAAGAGTGGTCTGTTAGTGGTGCACTGATATATCTCCTCTTCAATCAGACATAAATAATTTGTTCTAACCGGACATTCTCTGGTGGTTGCAAACTGATAGTAATCAGCACCTAAGTGCCTTTATAGTATAGCTCAAACACTACACTCTTTCATATTCAGGGAGGCTGCAACATATGGCGATTCTACCAACTTGGAGGAATACACAGCATCAGTGTCCAGCTACATCAGCAAGTGCATTGATGATGTCACTTTCTCCAAGACCATCACAACACGCTCCAACCAGAAGCCGTGGATGACTGCGGAGGTGCGCACGCTGCTGAGGACCAGAGACTCCGCCTTCAGAGCAGGCGATAAGGCAGCCCTAAGACCAGCTAGGACCAAACTGTCCCGGGCAATCAGAGAGGCAAAGCGCGCACACGGCCAGAGAATCTACAGTCACTTCCAGGACAGCGGTGACATGCGGCGCATGTGGCCGGGCATCCAGGCCATCACCAATTACAGGACAACATCAGTTGCCTGTGACAAAGATGCCTCCCTTCCAGATGCGCTGAACAATTACTACGCTTGGTTTGAAGTGCAGAACGACGTGGTGGCGTGGAAGACCACCCCTCCTCCCAACGACCAGGTGCTCTGTCTTACCACGGCGGATGTGAGGAAAACTCTACGTAGAGTCAACCCACGGAAGGCTGCTGGACCAGACAATATTCCTGGCAGAGTGCTCAGAGGATGTGCAGACCAGCTGGCAGATGTCCTTACCGACATCTTCAACATCTCTCTGAGCAGCGCCGTCGTTCCAACGTGCTTCAAGGCCACCACCATCATCCCCATGCCAAAGATGTCTTCAGTGTCATGCGTCAACGACTACCATCCCGTCGCACTCACACCAATCATCATGAAGTGCTTCGAGAGGCTCGTCACCTCCCTCTGCAACTGGATCCTGGAATTCCTGACTGGGAGACCTCAGTCAGTCCGGATCGGGAACAGCATCTCCACCACCACACTGAGCACTGGGGCCCCCCAGGGCTGTGTGCTCACTCCACTTCTGTTTACTCTGCTGAATCACGACTGTGCAGCAATGCACAGCTCGAACCACATCGTCAAGTTTGCAGATGACACGACCGTGGTGGGTCTCATCAGCAAGAACGATGAGTCAGCATACAGAGAGGAGGTGCAGCGGCTAACGGACTGGTGTAGAGCCAACAACCTGTCCCTGAATGTCGACAAAACAAAAGAGATGGTTGTTGACTTTAGGAGAGCACAGAGTGCATTGTCGCGCTCTCTGCTGAACATCGACGGCTCCTCTGTGGAGATCGTTAAGAGCACCAACTTCCTTGGTGTTCACCTGGTGGAGAACCTCACCTGGTCCCTCAACACCAGCTCTATTACCAAGAAAGCCCAGCAGCATCTCTACTTTCTTCAAAGGCTGAGGAAAGCACATCTCCCACCCCCCATCCTCACTACATTCTATAGAGGGACTATTGAGAGCATCCTGAGCAGCTGCATCACTGCCTGGTTTGGGACTTGCACCGTTTCAGACTGCAAAGCCCTGCAGAGGATAGTGAGGACAGCTGAGAAGATCATCGGGGTCTCTCTTCCCTCCATCAAAGACATTTACAAAAAACACTGTATCCACAAAGCAACCAGCATTGTGGATGACACCACACACCCCTCACACAATCTCTTTACCCTCCTGCCGTCTGGCAAGAGGTACCGAAGCATTTGGGCCGTCACGGCCAGACTGTGTAACAGCTTCTTCCCCCAAACCATCAGACTCCTCAAGACTGGACTGACACACACACACACACACACACACACACACACACACACACACACACACACACGTGTCCTGAGTTGCACTTTAATTACTGTCACTTTATAACTGTCTTCTACCTCAATAACTGCTATGTGCATAGAACACTATCTCATAGTATGTTATGTTTACGTTTTTAGAAACTGTCATCTTTTTGCACTATTGTGTACTGGTCGGCGCTGCACTGTCACTGTGCCTATTGTCCTGTTCATTGTTAGAAATTTATTTTTCCGTACTTTTTGCACATGTATGCATGTGCACTTTATATAGGTATATATAGGTATTTTATTTAGTTGTGTAGTCTCATGTGGTTCTGTGTTTGTCCTATGTTGTTTTATGTAGCACCATGGTCCTGGAGGAATGTTGTCTTGTTTCGCTGTGTACTGTACTAACTGTATATGGTTGACACGACAATGAAAAAACACTTGACCTGACATGACTTGACCACGCCCATTTGCTAAATGACACTATTATAGCTATCCAAAGGGTAAAGTTATTATTTATAAATTATTAATATTATAAATGATTGACCAAGAGAGTCCGGAGAATTGGACTGCATTGGTTTTATTGAGGTTGAGCACAAAATATTGAGCCTGGAGATCGCTTTTGTCTGGTTTGGGCCAAGGATTCCAATGGAATAGAGCACTCGAGTCTACGACAAACGGTCTAGGAGTTATTTGCAGTTTCATGGTTTGTATCGCTGTAGCGCCCCCTATTGACTAATTTGGCCGGGTTCTGCGTAGCGAGCAATACTACTACCACCTGACCAAGCCTCAAAAGCTCCTCAAAAGCTCTTCAAAGCACATAAATACAACATAAAGGTAATTTGGATGACTCCAGTGTTTTAATCCATGCCTTTTGAAGTGATCCATTCAATTTGGGGTGAGAACAGACATAAAAACCTTTACATCAGCAGTCTCTTTGGCGATCATGATTTCAGGCTCATGATTACATTTACTATAGCGTTATCTAGCGCTCTGTGCATGCGTCAAGCACTAGGAAGTGTAATTAGGGCCCAAGCACAAAGTGCGTAGGACCCTATTGTTTTCGTTAGGATTATTATTAGGGCCCAAGCACAAAGTGCGTAGGACCCTATTGTTTTCGTTAGGATTATTATTATTATTAGGGCCCAAGCACAAAGTGCGTAGGACCCTATTGTTTTCGTTAGGATTATTATTAATATTATTATTATTTTTTTTACAACTATTGGGGCACTTTTGGGGCTCTTAACGTGCTCAAAAACTCTTGAAACTTTGCACACGGGTCAGAACCCGCGGCTGTCAGGGCCGGGCTGAAGCTGGTACCCGGGCGTGGCAGGGGGGCTCGACAGCGCCCCCTGGAACAGGGTCCGATAACTTGGTCTATAACTCAAACACGCTTGCATGTAATAATATGCAACTCGGTGCACTTATAGATCTCATCATTTCATATATCCTTCATACTTTTACTTTTTACCCCAGACCAACAGGAAACCGTCTATTTAGGGTTGTTTGAAAAACGCACGCAATGGAATTTGGAATACTCCTCCCAGAGAATTCCACCAATCGCCACCAAACTCGGTCAGCATGATGTCAACACATTGAGCATGAAAAATTGCCGGCAGATTTTTGATATCTCTAACGGTTTGGCCGTGGCGAGGAAACGAAATGATGGCGCGAAAAGAGAAACAGGAAGTGTGTTATAACTTCTGCATACATTAATTGATCTCCATGAAACCGCAGCAGCGTGATCGCTGGAAGAAGCCGATCGCATGGATGTGACTATTGTCAGTCAAAGTTATAGCGCCACCAACTGGCAGAAGGAAGTGTGTCACTTTCAAAATGCTTTGAAATCACCCACTTATTTTTACCCGATTTACTTAAAACTTTAGGTGTATAATGTAAACACACGGCAGATGTAGACATGTGAAAGGATTATTGATATCTTCGATACTGTCGCCGCGGCAACGCTTCAAACTCGAATATTCTTTTTTGATGCTTTTGAGACTCTTAGCATACTTGAAATTGCATGAAACTCGACAGACACATCACATTTATTAGCCAGTACACATGTGCAAAGTTTCAGAAACGGGCGTGGTGCAGGGGCTCAGTAGCGCCACCTTTTGACAAAAGTGGGGGTTGCTTTACACTTTGACCCACAGTCACAAAACTCAGGAATTATATTGTTCTCATCGAGCCGGACAACTTTCTAATTTACAGTCATTAGCTCAGACCAACAGAAAGTCAGATATTGTGGTTTGAATGTGGATGTTTTGGAGAATTTTCTCCCTCTCTCACTGACCCTACGTCTCTCTGTGTCTGGGGGAGGGTGCTGATTTTGCTGAGGAGTGAAAATGCTTTTATTTTTGTTTTTCAGGGTTTTGGGGCCCTTAACGTGCTCTAAAACTCTTGAAACTTTGCACACGGGTCGGAACCCGCTGCCATCAGGGTCGGACCGAAGATGGTACCGGGCGTGGCAGGGGGCTCGACAGCGCCCCTGGAATGGGATTCGAACACTTGTCCATATATCAAACATGCTTGCATGTAATGATATGAAACTCGGTACACTTGTAGGTCTCGTCGGGCCGAACAACTTTCGTGCTCTAAGTTTTACGCCAGCCCAACAGGAAGTCGGCTATTATGGGTTGTTTGGAAACACGTGCTCTGGAATTATATATTTTCCGCCTAGAGAATGAATCCAATCGCCACCAAACTCGGTCGGCATGAAGTCAAGACATTGAGGATGCTACATTCGGACGGATTTTTGATATCTCGAACGGTTTGGCCGTGGCGAGGAAATTGATTTATGACTAAAAAGGACACATGAAGTGTGTTATAACTTAGTTAGTTCTATCTACAGTTACAAAACTCGGCGTGTATATTGTTCTCGTCGAGCCGAACAACTTTCTAATTTACAGTCATTAGCACCGACCAACAGAAAGTCAGATATTGTGGTTTGAATGTGGATTTCTTAAAATTTTTCTCTTTCTGAGTGACCAATCCTCCTCCCTTTCTGTGTTTTTTCTCTCAGTGTCTCTCTGTCTGACAGACAGAATGGGCCTGCCAAATTTTTTTGTGTGTGTGTGTGTGTGTGTGGGGAGGGGAGGGAGGGGGGTTCTCTGTTGGGTTTAGATTTGCTTTTTGATTGTTTGATTGTTTTTCAAGGTTTCTGGGACTTTTGGGGCCCTTAACATGCTCGAAAACTCTTGAAACTTTGCACACAGGCCAGAACCCGCGGCCATCAGGGCCGGGCTGAATCTGGTACCCGGGCGTGGCAGGGGGCTCGACAGCGACACCTGGAATGGGATTCAAACACTTGTCCATATATCAAACATGCTTGCATGTAATAATATGAAACTCGAACACTTCTAGATCTCGTCGGGCCGAACAACTTTCTAATTTACAGTCATTAGCTCAGACCAACAGAAAGTCAGATATTTTGGTTTGAATGTGGAACACATTTCAAATTAACTTTGAAGCTCCAAAAGCACATCAAAAGTAACATAAAAGAAGGGAGTGTGTTATAACTTCTGCATACATTAACTGATCTCGATGAAACTTCAGCAGTGTGTTTATGGGAAGAGGCCGGTCGCATGGATGTGACTACTGTGAGTCAAAGTTATAGCGCCACCAACTGGCAGAAGGAAGTGTGTCACTTTCAAAATGCTTTGAAATCACCCTCTTATGTCTCAAGTGAACAAACAGACCAACAGAAAATCAGATATTTTGGTTTGAATGTGGAACACATTTCAAATTAACTTTGAAGCTCCAAAAGCACATCAAAAGTAACATAAAAGAAGGGAGTGTGTTATAACTTCTGCATACATTAACTGATCTCGATGAAACTTCAGCAGTGTGTTTGCGTGGAAGAGGCCGGTCGCATGGATGTGACTACTGTGAGTCAAAGTTATAGCGCCACCAACTGGCAGAAGGAAGTGTGTCACTTTCAAAATGCTTTGAAATCACCCTCTTATGTCTCAAGTGAACAAACAGACCAACAGAAAATCAGATATTTTGGTTTGAATGTGGAACACATTGCAAATGAACTTTGAAGCTCCAAAAAGCACATAAAGGCAGCATAAAAGCAAGGAAGTGTGTTATAACTTCTGCATACATTAACTGATCTCGATGAAACTTCAGCAGTGTGTCACATGGATGTGACTATTGTGAGACAAACTTATAGCGCCACCAACTGGCAGAAGGGAGTGTGTCACTTTCAAAATGCTTTTAAATCACCCTCTTATGTCTCAAGTGAACAAACAGACCAACAGAAAGTCAGATATTTTGGTTTGAATGTGGAACACATTGCAAATGAACTTTGAAGCTCCAAAAAGCACATAAAGGCAGCATAAAAGCAAGGAAGTGTGTTATAACTTCTGCATACATTAACTGATCTCGATGAAACTTCAGCAGTGCGTAAATTATAATTACATTAATAAACCTGAACAGAGACCTCCGGATAAATACTGGCCTTCTGGATTAACACGCTTAAGTGCTGCAAAAGATATTGACCTATGACATCAAAAATTATTCTACATTTGAATTACCTCATAGATGTGACTATTGTGGTTCACGGTCCTAGGCACTGTCCCTGTCTCAAATGGCACACTTCATATGAATTTTCAGTCTTGTGTACTTATTTCGTGTGTCCATTAACTCCATGAGACCGTAGGGTGTCTCATTTTTCATTTTAGGTATCGGAAGGGTGCTCACGCATACTTTGTGGTTGATATGTGCCCTCCATGCGAACTTTTGCAGAGCCCACGCTAATCGCGAGCTCTACAGCACACGCCTTCTCGACGGTCAAAGCGAGGTTACGTTATTGCCCATCGTGCACAGCGACCCTAAAGGCACGGGTGGCGGTGCCACCGGCTTGGGCTCGCCATCGCTGCTCGCAGCTATATTTATTATTATTATTATTATTTTACGACTATTGGGGCACTTTTG
This sequence comes from Xyrauchen texanus, assembly GCF_025860055.1. Classification (NCBI taxonomy): domain Eukaryota; kingdom Metazoa; phylum Chordata; class Actinopteri; order Cypriniformes; family Catostomidae; genus Xyrauchen; species Xyrauchen texanus. The sequence goes on from NC_068317.1 coordinate 6,748,020, forward strand.
GGGCTCTTAACGTGCTCAAAAACTCTTGAAACTTTGCACACGGGTCAGAACCCGCGGCCATTAGGGCCGGGCTGAAGCTGGTACCCGGCGTGGCAGGGGCTCGACAGCGCCCCTGGAACAGGGTCCGAAAACTTGGTCTATAACTCAAACACGCTTGCATGTAATAATATGAAACTCGGTACACATATAGATCTCATCGTTTCATATATCTTTCATACTTTTACTTTTTACCCCAGACCAACAGGAAACCGTCTATTTAGGGTTGTTTGAAAAACGCACGCAATGGAATTTGGAATACTCCTCCCAGAGAATTCCACCAATCGCCACCAAACTCAGTCAGCATGATGTCAAGACATTGAGCATGAAAAATTGCCGGCAGATTTTTGATATCTCTAACGGTTTGGCCGTGGCGAGGAAACGAAATGATGGCGAGAAACGAGAAACAGTCAGAGTGTTATAACTTCTGCATACATTAATTGATCTTGATGAAACTTCAGCGGTGTGTTTGCTGTAAGAGGCCGATCGCATGGATGTGACTATTGTGAGTCAAAGTTATAGCGCCACCAACTGGCAGAAGGAAGTGTGTCACTTTCAAAATGCTTTAAAATCACCCACTTATTGTTACACGATTTACTTCAAACTTTACGTGTATAATGTAAACACCTGGCAGATGTAGACATGTGAAAGGATTATTGATATCTTAAATACTGTGGTTGTGGCAGCTCTTCAAACTTGAATTTTCTTTTTTGATGCCTGGTGCAGGGGCTCAGTAGCGCCACCTTCAGACAAAAATGGGGTATTGGTTTCATACTTTGACCTAGAGTCAGATATTTTGGTTTGAATGTGGAACACATTGCAAATGAACTTTGAAGCTCCAAAAAGCACACAAAGGAAGCATAAAAGCAAGGAAGTGTGTTATAACTTTTGCATATATTAACTGATCTCGATGAAACTTCAGCAGTTTCTTCACTGGAAGAGGCCGGTCGCGTGGATGTGACTATTGTGAGTCAAAGTTATAGCGCCACCAACTGGCAGAAGGAAGTGTGTCACTTTCAAAATGCTTTGAAATCACCCCTTATGTCTCAATTGAACAAACAGTTGATAAAGAAATCGGTATCAATATATTGAATTATGAATTATTGCAGTGATCAACTGTGATGTCCGGTTAAGATGAAAATAAACTATTACTCTGTCTAAGCGATTATCTTTCTGAAACACGTAACAAAAACATACAGAAACGGATAACACAAACATGATGTTGGAAATATACACTTATCAGAATAGTTATATTAAACTTGTCTATTTCAGTTAAAGCCATTTCAGTTATAAAGCTGTCTCATATGTAATTTCTCCTTTAATTCTATAATATAACCACTAGGTGGAGGTCTAAGCACATTTTCTGTATTCTCGTTGTTTTAACGTAAGAAGAAGACTTGTACGTGTTGACTGTTGAGAACGGTGTTTGGAGTTTTTAAAAGACGTGGACCAGACGGAAAAACAAGACATACTGCATCATTACGTTCAATATTTTAACGAGGGCCACTCGTGACGCTGTACACGGTGTAAACATCAGCTTGAGGACTCTTAAAAATGTATATAGGTCTCAGTTCTGGATGGAGTTATTTGCAGACCTTAGAGATGCTGGATACTTCAACGGGAGTCGTGAGCGTCATTGCTTTGGTGATACAATAAAAAATACTCTACAAAAAAAAAAAAAAAAACAGTCTACGTCACTTCTGTTGTGATCAGGAGAGCAAACATAACGTGCAGGGTAGTCCGATAGACTTCTATATATCTCTGAACCGGAGCCTGTAGCATTGAAATTTGACGTCTTGGGTAAGCTCACCGCAATGGTCTGCTGCTGAATGGGTCGAGACTGCAATAAATAAAAATAAAAAGGAATAGGCTACAATAAATGATCTATGGCAGGGCTAGTATAATGGTGGCCCCCAGATCATCTTTATCTGGCCCTCCAACAGTTTTTTTATGTTTAAAAACCCTCACAATCTGATATCAAAGTGCCCTCTCAGCAAAGGTTTAGCGCGTTCATAGGCAACCGCGATTCATCGGTGAGTTTAACAACGCTCATTGTGGTGTACAACCCCATTCATCGGTGAGTTTAACAACGCTCAACTGCAGGTAAAGCGGCATTCAGAGGTGAGTTTAACCAAAACAACGCTTAAACTGCATGTGGCTAATGTTTACACTCAGGGTACATTACGGCATGTTTTCCATAACGCTACGACGTTCTCAATATAATTCATAATCCCACGTTTGTAATGAACAACGCGTTATGGTTATTGTGTTATTAAAAACTGTGTACGCAGGTGTTACAGTTAACATGGTAACACTAAGTTACACCTGGTTTACTTGTATGTTACTGATTAAGAAGTAATGTCAAAAAACAGTTATAACTGCATGAAGATGAATGGTAACACAATACTGGCAAAATACTGTTTACATCTTGCAAATGCATATGATTCAAGACTAGAATTCCCCAGAACGGAGGGAGGGGCGGGTGACCAAACCTCATTATCATTTAAAGTCATATGCACTGAAACGGCGTGCTGAAAACGGAGCTGTTTTTGAGCAGTTAAAATTAGTGTTTTCTTAAAATACTAATGAGAATTTTTAATAAAAGTATATTACAAAGTTTTCATTTAGACCCGAAAGATTCATATTAACTTGTACAAAAATGGCATTATATGACCCCTTTAAGGTTACAAATACACACACACACACACTCCATCATTGCAATCTTGACATTGCAGCCTGTTCATTATAGCCGTAATAAAATATAATAATAAAATAGTAAACCTACCATATAAAAATTACTCTGTTGAAATAGTCAGTAGTACAACTCAGTATCATTCACAGTAAGCACCGCCCACTGTGATGTTTCCAAGCATATTTTTGAGCATGTAAAGAGGATGATTTTCTACGTCGGTATTGGAGCGTGAGTAAAGTACAAAGCCTATAATAACTGGCAGAAGGCAGTAAGAGAAACAGGAAGTCTGTTATAACTTCTGCATACATTAATTGATCTCGACTGAAACTTCAGCAGTGTGTTCGCTGTAAGAGGCCGATCGCATGGATGTTGCTATTGTGAGTCAGTTATAGCGGCACCAACTGGCAGAAGGAAGTGTGTCACTTTCAAAATGATTTTAAATCACCCCTTATGTCTCAAGTGAACAAACAGACCAACAGAAAGTCAGATATTTTGGTTTGAATGTGGATTTCTTGGAATTTGCACACATCTTCTCGACGGTCGAAGCGAAGCTTACGTTATTGCCCGTCGTGCGCTGGGCGACTCTAAAGGCCCAGGGTGGCGGTGCCACCGCTTGGGCCCGCCATCGCTGCTCGCAGCTTTAATTATTATTATTATTATTTTTTTTTTTACTATTGGGGCACTTTTGGGGCTCTTAACATGCTCAAAAACTCTTGAAACTTTGCACACTGGTCAGAACCCGCGGCCATTAGGGCCGGGCTGAAGCTGGTACCGGGCGTGGCAGGGGTTTCGACAGCGCCCCTGGAACGGGGTCCAAAACTTGGTCCATAAATCAAACACGCTTGCATGTAATAATATGAAACTTGGTACACATATAGATCTCATCGTTTCATATATCCTTCATAGTTTTACTTTTTACCTCAGCCCAACAGGAAATCGTCTATTTAGGGTTCTTTGGAAAACACATGCAATGGAATGTGAAATACTCCTCCTAGAGAATTCCACCAATCGCCACGAAACTCGGTCAGCATGAAGTCAAGACATTGAGGATGAAATATTGACAGCGGATTTTTGATATGTTGAACGGTTTGGCCGTGGCGAGGAAACGAAACGATGGCGCGAAAAGAGAAACAGGAAGTGTGTTATAACTTCTGCATACATTAATTGATCTCGATGAAACTTCAGCAGTGGGTTCGCTGTAACAGGCCGATTGCATGGATGTGAGTATTGTGAGTCAAATTTATAGCGCCACCAACTGGCAGAAGGAAGTGTGTCACTTTCAAAATGCTTTGAAATCACCCTCTTATTTTTACCCGATTTACTTAAAACTTTAGGTGTATAATGTAAACACACGGCAGATGTAGACATGTGAAAGGATTATTGATATCTTTGATACTGTCGCCGTGGCAACGCTTCAAACTCGAATATTGTTTTTTGATGCTTTTGAGACTCTTAGCATACTTGAAATTGCATGAAACTCAACAGACACATCACATTTATTAGCCAGTAGACATGTGCAAAGTTTCAGAAACGGGCGTGGTGCAGGGGCTCAGTAGCGCCACCTTTTGACAAAAGTGGGGGGGTTGCTTTACACTTTGACCCACAGTCACAAAACTCAAAAATTATATTGTTCTCATCGAGCCGGACAACTTTCTAATTTACAGTCATTAGCTCAGATCAACAGAAAGTCAGATATTTTGGTTTGAATGTGGATGTTTTGGAGAATTTTCTCTGCCTCTCTCACTGACCCTACGTGTCTCTGTGTCTGTGGGGAGGATGCTGATTTTGCTGATGAGTGAAAATGCTTTTATTTTTGTTTTTCAAGGTTTTGGGGCCCTTAACGTGCTCGAAAACTCTTGAAACTTTGCACACGGTCGGAACCCGCGGCCATCAGGGCCGGGCCGAAGATGGTACCCGAGCGTGGCAGGGGGCTCGACAGCGCCCCTGGAATGGGATTCGAACACTTGTCCAGTATATCAAACATGCTTGCATGTAATAATATGAAACTCGGTACACTTGTAGATCTCATCGGGCCGAACAACTTTCGTGCTCTAAGTTTTACGCCAGCCCAACAGGAAGTCGGCTATTATGGGTTGTTTGGAAACACGTGCTCTGGAATTATATATATTCCTCCTAGAGAATGAATCCAATCACCACCAAACTCGGTCGGCATGAAGTCAAGACATTGAGGATGCTACATTCAGGACGGATTTTTGATATCTCGAACGGTTTGGCCGTGGCGTGGAAATTGATTTAGGACTAAAAATGGACACATGAAGTGTGTTATAACTTAGTTAGTTCTATCTACAGTTACAAAATTCGGCGTGTATATTGTTCTCGTCAAGCCGAACAACTTTCTAATTTACAGTCATTAGGTCCGACCAACAGAAAGTCAGATATTGTGGTTTGAATGTGGATTTCTTGGAATTCCTGACAAACAGAGTGACCCCTCCCATTCTGTGTTTTTTCTCTCTGTGTCTCTCTCTCTGACAGACAGAATGGCCTGCCATTTTTTTTGTGTGTGCGTGTGTGTGGGGAGGGGAGGGGGAGGGAATTTCTCTGTTGGAACTTTGAAGCTCCAAAAATCACATAAATGCAACATAACAGTAACCCATAACACTCCAGTGATTTAATCCATACTTTCAGAAGGGATATTATAGGTGTGGGTGTGAAAAAGATAAATAGTATATATTGTATGTAGTATATATAGTATTTTTATATTTTTACTATAAATTGTCCACCCTGCTCAGGAGGGGTGATATGCTTAAGTAAATCACCCAAAAAAAAAAAAACAACTGAAACGGAACTCTTAAGAGAGAAGAGCTTGTGAAAGTGAAAGTAGAGATTTATAGTAAAAAAATGACTTAATTATTGATCTGTTTCACACCACTTCTCATTTACTTACATTGAAAGGACCAACAGAGCTGAGATATTTGTAACCCAGATGATCCAGGCTACCAGTAGAAGAGTTGAGAGATGTGTAAAAGATGGGAAAATTAAGAAAATGCGAATAAGAGAGAACAACGAGTGCTTTAGAAGAGAAAGTGTTTCATCCACTTATGGATCGTGCTGCATTGACTGACACTCCAATGAGCCAATGGTAGCAGCGCACTGAGACTGCGCGGGCCACACTGCTGTTGTCAAAAAACATTGGGAGAGAGCGAGCGAGTCTGATCGAAGCAGATACTCCTCATTAAAAAGTAGATATTGAGGAAAAGAAACTTGAATGCAATTAAAATATTACATTTGAGTGAAAGTGATAACTTTGAAGAGCTGACCTGAAGTCGAGAATAAAAACCGATGTAGATACACGGAGCCAAAAAGCACCGCAAATTATCTTCTTGCAAAATAAGATGTGAAATTCTTGCCTTGGTGAGTTGTTTTTTGGTTTATTGACTTGACATTTTACAAGAAACTGTTGCAGACGCAGCGGCAAATCAGTAGTGTGACATTAGAGTTCATATAGGCCGCTTGTGCATAGTGTGTGAGCTAGTGTTAATTTGCACGTTGGGCTAAAGCTAATCACATGTGAAGATGCAAACGAGTCGATGAAAAGTGACAATGTTGTGTGTAAGTGTCAAGATATTGAGTTAATGCATTGTTTGAAGTGTATACATGATATTTGTTGATGAAAGTGTTTGAATGGAAGATTAATTATTGTTCTGCCTTGTGTTTTTGCAAGGCTGTTTTTTTTTTGTTGTATGTTTGTGTAGAACTCTCTCTCTGCAAGGACAACAGGAAACAGGTCTTCAGGATACGGTAAGCTTTTAATTATCTTCTTTCCACACTATTTTACAGACACTACATATAAATGGCAAAACACTGGGTCTGCTTGTCGGTCACTCTCCCCTCCTCTGTGGCTGCTGGCATTTTAACCGCTCTCCTCACTCTACTGCAATTAGAGACAGGTGTTAGACATAATTTGGCCCAGGTGTGAGCACCCTTACCGCTTCTCTCCCGGACGGGCGCTTGACCACGCCCCGCTGCCACATACCCCCACCGCCCGACTCAGGCCGGGCGCCATCCGCCTGCCTACCACTCCCCCATTTCTGGAGAGGAAGTCGGCGGCAGCCATCTGCACCCCGGTCTGTGGACCACCTTGAACTTAAAAGGCTGGAGAGCCAGATACCAACGGGTGATCCGGGTGTTAGTATCCTTCATGCGGTGGAGCCACTGGAGTGGGGCATGATCCGAACAGAGGGTGAAGGCCCGCCCCAGCAGGTAGTATCGGAGGGTGAGGACCGCCCACTTGATGGCCAGACACTCCTTTTCCACGGTGCTGTACTTAGTCTCCCTTAAGGAGAGCTTCCGGCTAATGTACAGCACCGGGCGTCCTCCCTCCACCAGCTGCGAGAGTACGGCCCCCAGCCCTCTGTCTGAAGCGTCCGTCTGCAATAGAAAAGGGAGAGAAAAGTCAGGTGCATGCAAAAGCGGCCCCCACAAAGTGCAGCTTTAATCTGCGTGAACGCCTGTTGGCACTGCTCCGACCATTGGACCGGATCTGGAGCCCCTTTTTAGTGAGGTCAGTCAGCGGGCTGGTGACGTCCGAATAATTAGGCACAAATCTTCTGTAATAGCCAGCCAGCCCCAGGAACTGCCTCACCCCCTTTTTGGTCTTAGGTCTAGGGCAAGTCGCAATCGCCGCGGTCTTATCAATTTGGGGACGCACCTGGCCATGACCCAAGTGGAACCCCAGATACCGTACCTCCACACGCCCAACCGCAGCACTTCTTAGGGTTTGCTGTGAGCCCGCCCGCCGCAGCGATCTCAGGACGGCCCTCAGATGTTGCATGTGCCGCTGCCAATCATTGCTATAGATGATAATGTCGCCTAAATAGGCAGCGGCGTACGCGGTATCGCGGTCTGAGGATCCGATCCATGAGTCGCTGGAACGTGGCTGGTGCCCCAAACAAACCGAAAGGAAGCGTCACAAATTGGTGTAATCCAAACGGCGTGGTGAAGGCTGTTTTCTCGCGGGACATTGGTGTCAAGGGGATCTGCCAATAGCCCTTTGTTAAATCCAGGGTCGAGTAAAATCGAGCAGTACCTAACCGATCGAGCAGTTCATCAACACGGGGCATTGGGTACGCGTCAAATTTAGACACCGCGTTGACTTTTCTGTAATCCACACAGAACCGAACCGACCCATCACTCTTGGGAACAAGAACAACCGGCTGGACCAATCACTGTGGGATTCCTCTATTACGCCCATATCAAGCATTGCATCTAATTCTTCCCGAACGATTTTCTTTCTATGTTCGGGTAAGCTGATAGGCGGCAACGCACCACCGCGCCCGGCTCGGTCTCGATGTGGTGCTGTATGAGGTTTGTACGGCCCGGAGAGGGAAAACACGTCCGCAAACTCCTTTTGTAACTCAGAAACCTCTGTGAGCTGCCGCGGTGAGAGTTGGTCTCCACAAGTGACCGGAGTGTTGAGATTGTAGTCTTTGTTTATCTCCGGTCCGAGCTCCGCCCTCTCGGAACTACCGTGGCCAACGTCACAGAGGCCGCCTCCTCCCTCCATAATTTCAGGAGGTTGAGGTGATAAATTTGACGCGCCCCTCTATCGGTACGTACAACCTCATAATCGAGATCCCCACTGCGTCGTGTGACCTCAAAGGGTCCTTGCCACTTAGCGAGTAATTTAGAGCTCGATGATGGGAGTAATACGAGTACCTTGTCTCCCGGTGCAAATTCCGTAGCCTAGCACCCCTGTCATACAGCCGGCGTTGGCGTTCTTGAGCTTGGAGCAAATTCTCCTGTGTTAGTCGCCCCAGTGTGTGGAGTTTTGCTCTAAGATCAAGAACGAATTGAATTTCATTTTTACTGTTAGAAGGTCCCTCCTCCCATGCTTCGCGGATGACGTCAAGGACACCGCGGGGCGTCGCCCGTACAGCAGCTCAAACGGGGAGAACCCGGTGGAGGCTTGCGGGACCTCTCGTACCGCAAACAACAGGGGTCTAGCCACTTATCCCAATTTCTAGCGTCATCGTGTATGCAATTTACTGAATCATGTTCTTGAGCGTTTTATTAAACCGTTCCACTAGGCCATCTGTCTGAGGATGGTAAACGCTAGTGCTGAATCGATTTGATGCCCAAGAGCTCGTAAAGATCGCGAAGTGTTACGTGACATAAAAGTTGTGCCTTGATCGGTGAGGATTTCTTCGGAATCCCCACCCGGAGATTATCTTGAAGAGTGCCCCTGCAACACTGCGTCGCGGAGATGTTGCTCAGAGGCACTGCTTCCGGATACCGCGTCGCGTAATCCACTAGGACTAACACGGCGATGTCCGCGTGCTGACCGTTCTAATGGCCCGACGAGGTCCATCCCAATTCTTTCGAAGGGGACCTCGATTAATGGTAGAGGGCGCAATGGCGCTTTTGGGGTGGCCGGTGGGTTTACCAGCTGACATTCACGGCACGCCGCACACCACCTCGCGGACGTCACCGCCAATGCCCGGCCAATAGAAACGGGCTATTAGACGGAGAAGTGTTTTCCGTTCCCCTAGGTGACCGGCCATAGGGTTATAGTGAGCCGCCTGGAAAACCATTTCCAGCGGCTCCGTGGAATCAATAATTGTGTTACTTCCTCTTTTGTTTGGGCGTCCTGCGTCACCCTGTATAGCTGATCATTGATCAGCGAAAAATACGGATATGAGACGGCGACACCGGGCGGAGTTGTTGACCATCGATTACTCTCACTTGGTCAAAGGCGTGCTTAAGGGTATCATCCCGCGACTGCTCCAAGGAAAGTCCCCTCCGGGAATTCCGGAGAGGAGGGCGTCCACCTCGCCCCTTCCCACGTCACTCGGAGCAGCAGAGGACGGCCCTGGCTCCGCCTCCCCGCCAAAGCATCGCACATCACACACCCCTTCACTTTCACGCAGGACCCATCCGCACAAACTCCCTCCAATAACTTTCTAAAATTCGGCCAATCCGTACCCAAAATTAGCGGATGGGTGAGGCGGGACTAACCGCTGCCTCTACACTGTGGTTTTCTCCCTGAATTTGATCGCCAGAGTCACCACGGGATATTTGTGAATATCCCGTGCACACACCTTACCCTCACCAGTTTAGCTGAGCCCAAAGCCCGGGTTGAACCAAGCGTTGGTGGATGGTGGTCTGGTTACAGCCGGTATCCAACAAAGCTTGGTATGTACCCCCTGGATTCTTACCGAATCTGCACGCTCCAGCCCGATCGGGGGCAGTCTGTGGAACATCGGAGACCCGTACCACCGCCCCTATTTCCATCAGCGGACACTGATCCCGGAAGTGGTCCGGGTCTCCGCACCTCCAGCAGACAGTGGGGGGGGTGCCCCCACCTGAGGAGGAGAGCGGCTGAAGGATGGGGAAGGGCTTGGCGGGTGTTCCCAAGGCCGGGGAGCTGGACGCGCAAACGCTCCGCACCTGCGGGGGGCAGGAACGGACCCTGGGGAGAGAGCAGAGCGAGAGGGAAGAGGGGAGGGAAAAAAAACAGGGGAAGACACAGGGGAAGGGGAGACAGACAGAGAGGGCTCATCCGCCCTAGGAATCGCCGCCATGTGGTCCTCCGCGAGTTGGACGGCTTCCTCCAGCGACGCCGGGCGGTGGCACTGGACCAAATCGGCCGTCTTCCGGGGCAGACGTTGAACAAACTGCTCCAGTACCACCTGGTCGATTAGTTCCTCGACGCCGCGGTCCCTCGAGAGCAGCCACCTCCGGCAGGCGTCCACGGAGCCGCTGAGCTTAACGCAAACGGGCGGTCGGACTTTTCGAGCTTCAGGGCCCGGAAGAGCTGGCGACTTTCCTCCGGGCTCCAACCAACCCGTTGCAGGATGGCTTTTCTCAGGTCGTGGTAGGCCAGGAGGCTTATTGCCGGCAGTTGTTGTGCCGCGAGCTGTGCCTCCCCGGACAAGAGAGGGACTAAACGGGCCGCCCACTGGTCTTGGGGCCACCCCCAAATTTCCGCCGTTCTCTCGAAGAGGTCTATGAACGCCTCTGGGTCAGTCCGCCGGCCCCATCTTCTGTAACGCTGGTGGGGGCAATGTGGCGCTGGTGTCCGGGGTCGCGGCTGCGGCTGGAGTGGCCTCCTGGCTGAGGAGGCTCGGATGGCGTGCCGGTCCTCTGCTTGAGCCCGCATGATTTCAAAGAAGCGACGATCCTGGTCTTGCCGGAGCTCAAGCAGGGATTGTTGGTGGCTCTGATGGAGTGTAGCGAGGGACTGGAGGACTTCCGCCAGCTGGGAGGACTCTACGGGGCGATTCTGTTCCATCCTTGGAAGACAGGTGTTCCTAATAATCTTTGTTCCCGGGTTTCGGCACCAGTGTAGAACTCTCTCTCTGCAAGGACAACAGGAAACAGGTCTTCAGGATACGGTAAGCTTTTAATTATCTTCTTTCCACACTATTTTACAGACACTACATATAAATGGCAAAACACTGGGTCTGCTTGTCGGTCACTCTCCCCTCCTCTGTGGCTGCTGGCATTTTAACCGCTCTCCTCACTCTACTGCAATTAGAGACAGGTGTTAGACATAATTTGGCCCAGGTGTGAGCGCCCTTACCGCTTCTCTCTCCCGGACGGGCGCTTGACCACGCCCCCGCTGCCACAGTTTGTTTCTTCCGAGAAATTGTGATCAACATCCTGGATACGTGCAACGCATATGAGCGTATGTAAAAGGCGAGCCACCCACGGAGACCATTTGATTGAACTTTGATCTTGAACTCATCGAAACTGGTATGAGAAACCTTTTTGTTTTCGGACAAATTGGACCGAGACTTTGTTTTTGCATATTTTTCCTCGAGCTTTGAACGGACAGACATCGATTCTGAACTGAACGATTCTAAAGAGTCAAAAACTCTTTTGATCCGAGTCATTTGACTCTGAACTGACACTAACTGAATCAATTCAGTGGATTTTGAACATTTGATTCATTTGGCTGAAAAGACTGTTACATTTTAAATTGAAAGAGTGATTTGAGTTATTAAGTTGCAATATGTTGTTTTAAGAACATTGATTATTGTTTCTAAAAATGTTATTGGGTCATAACCAAACTGAGTCTGAGTTTTCCAAGTTTCATTTTATTATTTCATTTTCATACAAAGTATATGACAACTGTTGTCAATTGAGTTGATTTGTTTGAGTTAATGAGTCCAACTTCCTGGAATTTCAAAAAGAGATTTGATTGTAAGCATTATCATACATTGTATGTTGTCAAATTACAGTATTGAGATTTACATGCTCCAGACAAATTGCAATTAGGAATTTCTTCAACTGAATACAAGATTCCAACCAGTAAAAAAAGCTCTTGGTTTTCACCTACCTGCTGTGTTGTTTCCCTCTCTCCAGTAGCCGCTCCTTATCTTCTGATCAGTTGGCCCATATCGAATTATATTGAACCTTATACAAGTGTGACACACATGACCTGGCACGTGTGCCTCGTTACATATTCTTGCATACTTTGTGGTTGATATGTGCCCTCGATGCGCACTTTTGCAGAGCCCACACTGATGCAAGCTCTACAGCACACATCTTCTCGACAGTCAAAGCGAGGTTATGTTATTGCCCATCGTGCACAGCGACCCTAAAGGCACGGGGGTGGCGGTGCCACCGGCTTGGGCCCGCCATCGCTGCTTGCAGCTATATTTGAGCTTGAAATCATTATCGCTGAGGAGTTTGGCACAGTCACTTGCATTTTTTGGACAAACAGACAGATCTCCTTTAAAATATCTTTGGTTAAGTTCTGTGGAAGAAAGAACATCATACGTGCTTGAGACAGCATTAGGGTGATTAAATGATGTGAGAATGAGAATTTTTATTGAACAATTTCTTTAATAATAACAGGAGGTAGATCTGCAATGCTGAAACAGCTTTATAGTGTAGAGAACAGCCAGTCCAACACAAAAAGGCCAAGAAAGGATTGAGCATTAGGGAGGGGGCAGTGCAAGAAACACCCCAGAACTTTCTTGGGGTCAGAGAGCAGTGAGGAATGTAGGTTAAGGTTGTTGATGTATGTGATAATGGCAATGATAATATGGATTAGATTTGATGTTCTTTCTCTTTTATGCACAGTGTGTCAGTACACCAGTCACTGCAAAGAAAATTAGCAGGATAATAGTCAAATTCATCCAAAAATTCAACTACATAGGAAAGAAAAAGTAAGTTCATACCATGATAACACTGTGCATGAAAGGATGTCATACATACTATCAAATACTATGAAACTCCAACATACTCATTAATGCACAGCTTTTTAACGTACTGTATTTTATTTGAAAAAGGATTACACATTTTCCCTAGCTTATTATGTTTAATATTGTGTAATTAAATTAAAAGAAATACATATAAATTTGATCATGTCATTCCAAATCTTTTACTCCCCCACAGCTTGGAGCCATAATTCACTTTCATTATATGACTGAAAAGCTGTGTGAAGATTTTTCTTACCTGTGCTTTGTGTTACCTGAAAGAAAGTCATACAAGTTTGGAACGAACATCATTAGGGTGAGTAAAAAGGACAGGATCAATATTTTCTGATAGAGTATTTCTTTAAGGAGTTTATAGCTACACTTTGGGGTTAAGTTTGTGACGATTAATTGGCATTTGAGTGTTACAGTGGTTCCTTGTCATGTAGAATGAGATTTCTCAATGATAACGTTTTTAAACATTTTCAATAACTCACTCCCAAGAATTAGTTTCAGAATTTCTGATCATTATTAAAGGAAATACACAATATAGTAACCCAGAAATCACTTTTCTGGGTTTTTCCAGAAAGCAGAAGGTCCTTGTGATTCATACTGAAAGCCTGTTGTTGTTTGCAGAATTCACTTTGTTGTACATTTTATTAGCTAGTATACTGTAAATTACAGTTTGCTGTTTTAAACAAACCTCTAACATCCTGTCTATACTGGATGCTTGCTTCGCATCACAACAAAAACAAATATATTTTATTATAATCAATGATGCTGTTTACACAGAAAGTGTCTGTTGCTGCACATTGCGTCGAGCCAACAGTAAACGAGTGTCCTGCTCCATTTTGCGCTGCATGTGCTGGCGCTACTCATGCCAACAAGACAAATAAACGGTTTGAATGTTCACTTGGACACGTCCATTAAAGACAGTAAGCCATTAAGGTGTGTCGCATCACATCAACCGATGCGCCGGAAGTAGATGGGGTGTAGTGTTAAATACTTAAACACTGCTACAAAACATTTTTTTAACTAAATTAAAGACATAGTTTTTTTCTGTTTTTGTTTTTTAAATAATTTATTAAAATTCATGCATCTTAATAAAGTGACCCTTTACTAATTCATCTGCATGAAACAAGGCATGGCTGGGAACTGTGCACAGACTTTCGTGATATCTAATTTGTGGGTGTTCTATAAAAGTATTACCTTGAGAAATAAAATGTTTGTGCTAATCCAACAACAGCCAATCTTGAATCTGCTCTTATATTTATATATATTTATTATCTTTCATTTGAAATGCCTCTGGGATAAAGGGATAACAGGCAAGTGAAAGCAGGCAGCTGTCATGGCCCTAACCATTGGCTGTTCAAGAAAGTTGACAACAGAGCCACAGAAACACTGTCAGAGTGAAAGCAGAATGCAAGCCTGCAACAGCAGTTACACAGCAATGCCACAAAACACGGTGCTTAAGCAGTTACAAGTTATTTATATCTAGTTTTATAGGCATCACATTGCTATATATCTAGGGCTCTTATGTGAACGTGGGTATGGCCTACCAGTCCCTCATCATTCTTTATGGATTGTTTATGAGTATAAATGTTATTTGCTCTTTATTCTTTTGACAGGCTACATCAAATATAAAGTCAATGTTGAAGTGAGGCTAATCAAGAAAGCCATCTTGCATGTGAATGAATGCAAGCTGTCAAAGTGACAGCATCATTAATGTACATCAGAATTGAGCATTTTAAAATGTGTTCAACATTGTAGCCTATTTTATAATGTTGTGCAATATTGTGCTTTTCTTCTTTATTCATGCTCTTTATATTCCTCTTTTTCTGTAATTAATAAAAGTAGTTAAACTTATAGTAAATTATAATAGTTAAAAAGTAATGAAAATGTAAAGGATAAAGTTATATAAAGAAACTATTAGAAATAAAAAAATATATATTTTTAATTTACATTTTAAGAATTCATTATCAGTCCCTTACTAATCACCTCCATTTTTAAGCTTGTTTTAAGTTTTTGTTCATTGACTTCACTTACTCCAACTGCAAGACATGGCAGGTTTTGTGATCTCAAAATGGCAGCCACCACGAGTGGGTTATCTGCAGTGTACAATAAAACTACCTTTGCTAGAACATTGATAAGACTCGAGTCTCGTGTGTGTGTGTACATCATTTTAAACATATCCGTTTAAGTCTACATTTATTTAGGGACAAATCTATTTCACAGTGGAAAAGGGCACCATCGAGATTCTTAAAAGACTCATTTAATTCACATAAAATTTTCTGTATAAAAATCCAATAAGACTCAGTTCCATTTAGAAAATCCTTTAGAAAAAAAGAAAACTTAAATCCCATAGAACTGGTCCTAAATGATATGAATTCCCATTAGACTCTTATTAGATTGTCATGTGATCCTATAAGAAGATCTTATATGAATGATTCCAAATTATGATAGAAATTCCACTTGGAATCCTGTAAAAATATCTCATTGGGATCCTTTAGGAATTTTCCACAAGCTAGCTCGGGAGTTCTAATTCTGAACATGAACTGTCTCTCAGAGTTTCAGTTGTAGACTTTCGACTTCATATATATTAATTCATGTGGCGCAATAATGAGAAGGCAGCGATGTTCATAAGGGGCTCTCACATAAGTTTGAGAGAGACTGCCAATTGATTTCAATGCATTTATTTACAGATTGTTAATATTCTACAATGAAATTACTGAATGGCCTCTTCAGTTATCAATATTATATTTTTAAAATGTCCCTTTGTCTCTGATAAACTGAAAGATACGAGAATGTGTGTATGTTTAAGAAACAAAGCTATTCTTCATTTACGAAAGTTTTTATGTAATTGGATATCAATGCTTTGGGGAAATGCGCCGTAGAGATTAAGTAGCCTACTACTTAAGCGCTATTAACGTTCTTAGTGCGTCCCACATCTGATTTCACATGTTCGGTTGACACCTGTAGCTACGCTATTGATCACGTCATTGGGTGAAAGTTATCTGATTGGCTACTCCATATTTAAATATCTTGGCCGTTGCTTTTCTTTGTTTTTTTTTTTCATTTAGGTCTATGCCTGAAAGAAGCCAGTCGTAAGAACAAGTCGTACAGTTAATTTCATATAAATGGAAAATAGCCTCATGCGGAGCTTATGTCTTCTTTTAACACAATCGTCTTTAACCTATAGGAGTATACTCCAACTGCCGGTATGCGAGGAAATATTCTTTACGTTAGGCTACTTTGTGTTGATCATGACTGGCTTAACACACTTCAGCAACAATATGGTGAAGTGCTGCTACAACGTTATTATCAGTAAAATTTCGCACTTTAATGGGATAGCCTACATTTACTAATTTACAGTTTGACCAAATACGTCATTTTTTCTGTCCTGTTCTCAAAATTATAAAGAAGTGGAAACAACAGGTCAAAAAGCACACCCTAAGGAAAATTGCTTTTTTTTCTGGTCACAAAATGTATCAAGATTGAAAAAAATAAATAAAATAAAACACATTTCTTTTGATAGAGGAAAATTATTTGTGTAAAAATAAATATTTACAGAAGATCGTTTTCATTTAAAATCATTAAAAAACTTGAGGTACAAGTTGGTGTTTATATTGATACCTTGAAGATATAGGGACAATCATTGTTCCAAATTTATCAAACTAAAAAAATACTTTTGAGACAGCAAGATGCTTTTAAAGTTAAAAATTTAGAAAATGCTCATTCCAAATAACTTACAAAAAAAGAGTGCGCCATTTCCTGTTAATTTTAATCACATTTGACATTTTATAACCTCTCACGAATTGTATGATCAATTTCAACCCTTGTGATTAAGTTAATTTGAGCTCATTTCGAACATTCTTGATGATCACACATCCTCTATCCAAAAGTTGTGTGCTAGTTGTAAAATCATGTAGGCTATTTTTATAACGCATGATTGTATGTCTTTATGGCTCCATAAATGCTAATGCTTATTAACGACTTTAAAGAAAACATGTCTTAATATCTTTAAAACCGAGCCAAAGTCCACTGTGCGGCAAGGAGTAACCCTCCATAAGATATTGAACAGAAAACCATCTCAGGAAACAGACTCAGGCACTCCTCCTTTAGCATTGCAATAAATCAAATGTGCATATTAACTATGTGTGTAATACATAACATATATACACTGAATAAATACAATTATGATTTTCCCCCACAAGCTAAAGCAATGTCAAAAAATCTGAGAATAAAGTTTCAAGGATACTGACCATGTCTTTGATGCCCATCCACACTTGATGTCAGATGTAGACGTCAGTTCGGTGTCTTTTATCTTGCTGCCTAGTATTAACTTTGTTTGGCTTTATGGATTAGTTGTAACGATTCAAAGATATTGTAATGGAATAAGTAGGCCTATGTTTATCAGTGCAGCCTACCCTTTCTAACCGAACGTGAAGGTCGCACCGAGATGCTTCAAATCACTCCAATTATAATAAGTGATACTGAATACGTGTGTCTCATAGCCCCGACGAACTCCCTGTGCTATTGTGTCCAGTCCATCTGAAATAAACGTATCAAATGTATGTGTGAATGTTTTAACCATTAATTGTATTCGTTACATTTTTAAGTTCATTTCTGAGAGTTCAATCCGGCTCGTGATGTTTCTGGTCTAGTAATTCCAAAGATCTCTTTCTTCTAACCATATATACACAGTTTAAACTGACTTATAACTGAATAATGATACTAATTATTACAATTATTATAACAATAACAGTAATAGTGCACAACAATAAGTAATTATGTATGACAGACTGAATTTCGATTGAAAATAAAGGCTATTGAACCTCTGAACATTACTGTGATTGGTGCGTGAAGATATTGAGAATGTTCACATGATGATTGTAATTCACCATGTTTACATTCTTCCGAATTATGTAAATTGCTGACATCACAATAATCATCACCTGTAATCCACAAACACACACACCTGGCGACCTGCTACAAACCTAATAACAAATTAGGCCATGTGATTATAAATATGCCACTGCTAATGTTGAAATAACTCCAGAACTGAGAAAGACTGGTACTAAAACGTGTTAAATTGTTAAAATATATTTCTACAACAATGGTGAAATCAAAAAGAGGAAAAGGAGCACTTAGACAAGACTTGTGGACAGCAGCTGGAGGTAAAGACGTTCTAGTTAAGTTCTTCAATGCAGAAAACCTAGTTCAGCAAGAAACCAAGCAAAATGCACAGATCTGGCACACATTGTCCTCTAAAATATTTGGACTCAACACAACAAAAAATAGACAATGGTTGTATGTGGTGTGGAAATACAACAGGCGGGGTATTAGAACAACAACTGAGGAGCAAGGAAGGAAGGAAGAAATTGAATTTGCTTCTCAAACGACAATGTCTTCCCAGAAGACAAATAACAATAAAGAAACTTTGGAGAATCAGGAGAGGGCTCAGCCAGAGAGTGAACCTGAGGCTTTTGTGAAGACTGGGAGTGAGACTCATGTGCCTCCCGAAGTGTTCTGAGTCTCCAAAGTGTCGAAACAAAAGTTGGACAAGGTCCAAAGAATCCGCTTCGAAAGATGCCACATACCCCCCCAAAATTTTTTAAATTGCTAATAGAACCAAAGATCTGGTCTAAAATAGCCCCTTTGAAATGGGCAAACAAACTGAGGCCGCCATGGACTCACTACCTATACAACAAATTTCGAAAATTAAATCCTTTCTGTACACTCCGGTTCACCTACCAACATGTACGTGCAATGGGGAGCCGAAAATTGCATTGTCCTTATATAACGGTGCGTGCCAAATGCACTTTTCCATCATGCTGTGCAAGCTATTCATTTACGATCAGAAACAAACCATTGCGACAACAGTACATCCCAGTGACTGTGTGCCGTTCTGGAGAAGTAGGCCTATTGCATCGGAAATCGGATCAACGCTTCCGACCTGCTAGCAACATCAGGCGTGGAACAATATCCAAAGCTGTAATTAAAGGTGTCAGCAAGGAATATTATAAGAGGTTGAGAAACACACCAGTGGAGGAACTTCTTGCAGGTAATATAACACACAGCCTCAATAAAAGCGTCCTGAAGGTAATTTCTTATGAAATTAAAAAAAACATGCAGCTACATGAAAACATATTATTGGAGACACAACTGACACAGTCAATCATCAGGGAAACTGACACCGCATTTTACAACACACCGGGGTATGTGCAACATTTTCAAGTGGATCTGTTTGGCGCACACCTCTACACTGAAACAGGAATGAGTATACTGGCACATTGCATAAAACGATCACCTGTCACTTTGTATTTGGACGCAACAGGTAGTGTTATTTCAAAGATTCCAAAACAAAAAAGGAGAATCCTTTATTATGCGATCACCTTACCTGGAAAAGGTAAAGATGCACCCCCATTGCCAGTTAGTGAAATGATTTCGACTGAGCATTCAATCCCGCCAATAACATTCTGGCTTATGCAGTTTTTGCTCAAACTGTCCACATTCTCCACTGTACAAATACACCGTGTAGAGACTGACTACAGTTGGGCAATAATGCAAGCGGTACTACTGTCTTTTAACAAGGAATCAATGCTCGCATACCTTGAACGTGTACATGCGATCTGCCACAAACAAAAAAAGTGGGCAGAAATAAAGTCGAAGACCGTTTTGCATCTGTGTGCTGCGCATGTAATCAAAGCTGTCACTTCAGCATTGCAAAAAAGGACAGCCGATAAAGGCCTGAAACAATTTGCAGCATTCGTCTTTGCCAGGTTGCAAAACACTGTGTCTCTTGACTATGCCCTGCAAATTTTCAGGCCCTTTTGCATTGTGCTGCTTGCTAGGCATGTTACTGAAAATGTGTCAAGCAGTGTAACGTTCTTACAGGAGGTAATCAATGAAGAACCCATTCTTCTTCAAGACACTACAGAAGAGTCCGTAAACTGGGAAACGGATGAAATTACTTCCAGAACAATCATTGGTGGTTCTCCGTAATCCAGACTCTTCCGACATATCTTTGAGGAGGTATTGGCCTCTCTGGAAGAGGAGACACAGGAGGAATGTGATGAAAATCCTTATTACTGCCCGGATATCATCACTTTCCTTTTGGAAAATTACATGGCCATCTTCCCTCTTTGGAGTGGGGTACTCTTGGGAGATCTAAAACGATATGCCGTTGACAATGCAGTGACGCTTCATTCGGTAACAATCGACAGTTGCGCAACAAGAGACACTAACTGTCATGTTGAAAAATGGTTTGGAATTGTTAAAAATTCCATACTGTGCAAAAAGCGCCACCTCAGACCAGCCGAATTCATACGCACCATGTATTTATTCATCACTGAAGGGAAGATACAGGGAATATATCTTGAGGAACAATTTTCCCCAAGATATTCTTCTCCGACCAAAGAAGCCGTCCAGAAATGTGGCATTTGCAGAAGAGAGGTGGGCTAAGAGAGCAGAAAAAAAGAGGCAAAAACAGAAAATCCCACTTTTACAGTGTGCCACATGACATGCCCACACCAAAACCAAAAAGGCAAAGGACTGGTGAACTAAAAGATGAAGATAAACTGGAAGATACTGTTGCTGGAGAGGTAAATGAGAAGTTACAAAGATGTAAAAATTGATAAAATGAGTCTCTATTTTGAGTATGTTTGAGTATCTATTGAGAACAATTTGTTTAGGCCGCAACAGCCCGTCAACATGCAAACATTGACAAACACAAAAATAAACCACAAATGACACCGCAAAGAAAGTGCAGTGACGCAGCCAAAGAAAAGTGCGTGACAGAAACTGTTGCTGAAGAGGTAAGAAGTTTCTGAGTTTAGAAAATGTTTAATATTCTTCTGAGCGTTCAAGTTATTTTCTTTTACAGGTCACAACAATCCGTCATCAAGCAGACATTTCCAAGCTAAAAAATAAACGCAAAAAAACACCACCAACCAAGTTCAGTGACACAGCCAGTGCAAGAAACGCTCGAGAAGGAGGGGTTGCAGAAGAGGTATGTAAGAACTGTGACATTCATCATATTTTTGATTGTTTATATGAATCTTATTTAGCGTAGCATACATATTTTTTCATGGAAATAAAAAGAGGCTGTAAGGGATATAGTCCATTTAAATGGTTGTACTATTGTTAAAATTGGAGTTGATTGTTTATCTGGCGAAATAGAAAAAATACTTTCTAAACAGTGAAAATGAAATACAATCTAATCTTTATAAATGTGTATACAGCCGGTGAAGAGACTGTTATTCTCTACCTCACTGCCTCGTTTTCATTGTGGTCAAAAATCAAATATGGTTCTCCTCTAAATAAGGTCCAACAAATATATTTACAGGTTGCATCACTGTGGCGATGTGAAGAGAATGAGCAGGTTGTGGCACAAATAAAGGCTCAGCCTTACAAGTTCACTATCGTTTTGAGGCATGCAGACTTCCTGACTCTACGACCCCATGAGTTGTTAAATGGTGAAGTAAGTGGAGATTTTGATAATAAACTTGAGCTCACAGACTCCACATGTGCCAGTAGGCCTATACAGAGCCGTGCAAACAATTCCAACCCATGCATTGACTTATCTATTATTATTTTTTTAATTGATTTTAGATGTTTTTTTCCCTTTCAATTATGTACAACAGATGATGTTGGTTGTAATGCATGTAATTACTGTAATGAATGAGACCAAGCATAAATAAAAAGTAGGCCTATACGAGACACGGAATGGTAATATAAAGGAATACTACTACTAATAATAATAATGCAAGGACATTAAGATCAGCCAAGTAGCTTGATTGTGCATCTTCTAATTGTGTTATTCATGTTATTAAGGTTATGGAGAGTTACATTCGTGCTCTCCTAAACAAACACGGACAAGCCTGGGAGACTGTACCAGTTAAATCATTACACCACCGGAGTCATTTTGTATGGACAAAGAGACCAAGTCGCTCGACAAGGATTGAAGGACGTAAGTAGCCTATATGGAGATAGGCATGTGTTACACCTTTAAAACAACAAAGGCAATATATAAAAATGTGTGCAAAAGTGCAATTGTAATACTGAATAACATAATCATGCTTATGACAATGTACAGGTTAATTTTGAAACATTTGATGGAGCCATTTTGTTTGTGAATATAAGAAACAACCACTGGATGTTAGTGGTAAGTGAAGGAATTTCTTCATGTCCTTATCTATGCATAGGCTATAGGCCCTATCTAAATTTTGTAGATCATAAATACTTCAGTGACCGTTCTCGTCGCTATACTTTTAAATCCCACTTCAGTTCCACTCAAACACCTCAACATAAACATTCGGGGGTGGACCAAATTTGGTTTTGATCTAATGACGCCCCAGGGCAGGATTAAGGTCCACCTGGTGCGACGCCATCAGCTCTGCAGTGACTTTTTATTTTTTTTTTTTTTACAATGTTGCGACTGTCTTGGTGGGAGGAATTGTCATCAATGTTAGGCGGTTGAATATCACTATATAGACAACAAAATAAATTGCAGATGTCCATGAAATGAGGATTAGAGAAATTTCAGTCAGACTTTGACCAAAATAAACAGATGTCTTGAATAAAAAATGAAGACACCAGAAGTCCTGGAAGATTTAGTACATTCTTAGTCAGTCACTTGCATGATTTGCAAATCAGTTCACTACACTTGGATTGCCTACAATTAACTCAAATTGTTGTTCAAGTGATGGTTCACCCCAAACTGAAAAATCTCTCATTTACTCACCCTCATGTCAAAGAAAGAAAGAGAAACACCTCTGGGATGGCATGAGGGTGAATAAATTATAAGATCAGTTTCATTTTTGGGTGAAAATTAAAAAAAAAGAAATATATATATATATTTTATTATTCCATAAACTTTTATGGAATAATAAAACAATTATGATAAACAGACATGTACAATTGTAACAATTTGATTTTATATTGTTCCTTGTGTTTTGTTAGTATCTTCATGTTCCTTCCGAACAAATTTTTGTTGTGGATCCTGCAGTTGCTGAATCTGACATGGAGAGCCTCAGAACTGCATCCCAAAAATTTCAGTAAGACCGTCTTAATTAGCTTATATTACATGACACAACCGTACCAATAAATAATTTTAAAAACATGTACACTTGTGAAGTTACATTTTCTTTCGGATATTTTTGAAAACTGTGTAAATTGTTTTCAAACACAGACAATACTTCAGAATGCGCCTGAACCGACTCGGAAAGGAAGAGTGGGTGAACCTTCAGTGGAAGCCTGGTCACATTTCCCACACAGTCCAAGAAGATGCAACGAGTTGTGGAGTGTTTGTCTTACAGGTAATCTTTAATGAAAAGATTAAGCTTTCAAAACTGTGATATAATCTGATAAACTGCATGGTCACTTTAGACATTGTTCTCACTGACAAAAGTGTTATAATTGACATTAATTAACCATATGTATCTTTTATAAGCTCTGTTGCTATAACAAACGTTGTTAAAAATTTTTCCAAGATGGCAAAAGAAACTGTGGAACAGTTTCCTGCGATTCCACGTACATTTAATATCAATCCTTCCAAAGAGCATATAAAAGAACAGAGAAGGGAGATGGCAGAGGAAATTTTCCTTGCATCAGGTTAATTGCTCAAAATCAATGAAACATTTTGTGTCATAGCATTTAAATCTGTTAATGTGAGCGAAACATTTGTTAATTATTCTATAAAAATTTCCATTTTAGAATCAAAAGAAGACTACTGCTCTGTGCTTTGAGAGACCTCCCTAAAGTGACAAGCACAGACATCATTGACTGGGTAATTTTTGCATATGTTGTCTTTAGCATACAGTATTTTTGCCATTTTTGTTGAATTAGAATAGACCATGTCTGATATCTATGAATAGAGTGGCATGTCCTGACATACACAGGGGGAAACGTGCTAAAACAGCACATGGCAACCAGGGCCTTGTTTCCTTATATAAGCCCAAGTAGATAGTAAAATCCTTCTTATGATTCATTTTAGTTTTGTGGCCAGTTTCCCAAAGCAGTCATAACACAAGTAGAATTTAAAATGCTCACAGATTAACAAGAGTAGAGTAGTGTAGCGCTAATCATACAATGCTAAGAGCATCGTAAGTCCATAGGCTTATGATGGCACCTGCTGGACAATAGTGAAAATGCAGTTAATACAGTTAAAGTAATAGACCACGCAAAAATAAGATCTCATTCCAGATGTGTATTACTTTCTGTAATCTGCAGAACACAAATAGTTTTAGAAGAATATTTCAGCTCCGTAGGTCCTCACAATGCAAGTGAATGGTTGCCAAGATTTTGAAGCTCAAAGTACAAAATTGCAGCATAAAAGTAATCTCCTGGTTGCATGGTATGTCTTGATGGGAACAATAGGAGTTGTTCAGCAGAATGACAGTCCCAGTCACCACTGACGGACAACCTTCTGCCTAATCTCCTTTTGTGTTCCACAGAAGAAATTCATTAAGTTTTAAAGTAATGAGAAGGTGACTAAATGATGGCACAATTTCTGTTTTGGGGAACGATCCTCTTAAATGCTATCATGCATTGCATTATTAAACAAGTTAAATATATACTAATGTAATTAATTACCACTGGCTATGTGTTATATCAAAACATTTTATACACATGACATTTAGATTACACTGGCATTATGCTGATATGGCAGACTGCACAAAGTCAGGGCTGCCATTAAATATGATCAGGCCTTCAGCTACCTTATTTTCACCCTCTTTCAACCTCATACAGGTTCAGTGTGAGAAGTGTGATCGGTGGTTCCATAATTCATGTGCACAATTCAATGCTAAAGAGACCTCTGTCAAGGAATTACCATGGTTCTGTTTGTTGTGCACTGAAGCACAACTGATTTTTTTAAAACAAATTAACAGGTAATTAACCAAGTTCATAGAATTTTCATGAAAATATTATGCTATTTCCACAGCATGTACTGTAGAGATACATGTTGCTGCATTTTGAAATTGATTTCAAGTACTTTATTAATGCATAACAATGTCTGATGTCTTGTTTTAACAATCCTTTTCTTCTATTATTTAGAGAAGCTGAAGGATCTAATTTGAGTGTGGGAACAGCTTCAAGAGAGCAAACATACATTTGTGTTGAACATAGTTGTTTATTTTGTTCATTCTTTTCTTTTCATTTATATAGAAATTGTTATATAATGTTTAATTGAAATGTTTTATTTTTAAGTTTAATCTTATGTTGTGTGCTGCTTTATCTTCCAAGTTAGTCACAGGACAATGTAGTTAAGCAGCAATTTTTCATTGTCTTGTGATTGGTATAAATATATTTGTTGAATTTGTGCTAGTCAGACAAAGTCAGCTGGAGCATTGAGAAATAAGCAAATATTCAATAAATTCTGATGATTTTTACCATCACCTTGTCTCTTGCCTTCTGCTATTCCCCTGCTGCCTGCTGAGCTGGTAGAAGAGTTAACATTACAAGACTCTGATATTTCTAATACGTTCTGATGAGGTCTAATGGAAGACTAATTAGACCATTCCTTGCATTGTTGGCTGAATGATCTAACAAAGTGAAAGTCATAGACAACATTTCCAATACAGGCAGAGGGCCACTATTTCCATGGATGCTGTGCACAAAGTTAAAATGCTAAAGAATCGTTTGTTGGCTTTATTATTTTCCATTTAAGTGAATATGCATTATATTGTGAAATCATGTCCAAGTTGTGTACAATGTATAGGAGGTATTTGTGAAGAAATTACTTGGACATAAAAAAACACATTGTAGGAATGCAGCGCCATGATCCACTAGTACACGCACAACATAAAAAAATAATTTGAAGAATTCAAGGGAGACCAGGAAGTTATATAGATGTATTTTATTCATTCAAAGCTTTAAAACAATAATACAAA
Organism: Xyrauchen texanus; assembly: GCF_025860055.1. NCBI lineage: Eukaryota > Metazoa > Chordata > Actinopteri > Cypriniformes > Catostomidae > Xyrauchen > Xyrauchen texanus. Next base: position 6,773,804 of record NC_068317.1, read on the forward strand.
AAAAAAAAAATTTCCAATAAAAACAGGAATTTTATGTATTGGAGGTGCACAAGAACCACAATGAAATATACCTACTTTGCAGATGGGTAGAAGCAGCCCCAGTCCATTAAAAAGGGTTCCAAACTGAAAAAGAAAAGGGAAAAAAAATGCTACAAATTAATTTGAACAGTCTGTGTCCAGAAATTCTATATTTTAAGAACTGAACCAAAAGGAACAACTTTTTTTAAAACAATTAGCATATTAAAAGTGCTTTAAATAGTGACAAAACATAACATTATTTGTTCATATTTCCCAGAATAGCAAAGTCAAAATCAAGCAGTTGACATGAAATATCTAAATTATACTATTAGAGGAAAAGTTTTAGATACCAAAGTATCTTGGTGCACAGCCAAATACTGACTAGGAATTATTGCACTGAACTCAACTCACCCATTCTTGATCATTATTTGGGCATTTATCACTGATTTTAAAAAATGCACATCCATATTTCTGAAAAACTAAATGTAGCCTAAGCAAGTTTAAGAGCATGTGAATAGGTCGCAAGTGATATGACAAACAGGCAAAAATATTAAATCGATGCAATTCCACCACTTTAAATGTACATAATTTCATAATGCTTTTTCCATTTATTTTACAACATTAGGTTCCACCTATAACATTAAAATCCTTTCATTAAATAACGAAATATGAAAGTCAATTTAACGGATGTTTGTCCGTTTTGCATTTTTGCGACACTCCCTTAATTTGTTTCCTGGGTGGAGATCGCTGTTTCAGGTTTCACACATTTGAAATACATTTACCGAGTAATAGCTTTATCCATTGTTACTATAATGGTGTACCATTAGATCTGGACGACACAACGTACAGACCACCACTTTTTAGCGATTACAGCCAAGTAACGGTAAGGAAAGTTCGTAAGTCAAACGAATGTCCAATATAAAAACAACTTTACCGCACTCACATCAGGATCGTAAATATCGATCCGCCCATCCCTAGACTAGTCCCGAACTTAGGAAAAGTTGGTTTTATATTCGCACATTCGCACATTCGCGTTAAAGAACTTTTTCAATTAAATAGTCAATAAAGCTATTTTTTTTTTTTTTTCAGATTCGAAGCAGCTACATGATATTGACAACAAAGGTTGTGAACTACAACATTTTTTGCAATCGATCAAAATGGGCAAGTATATTTTTAAGCATGTACTTTAGAGATGAATATTCAATGTGTGTCGTAACCAAGATAGGGACCGTCTAAAAAGTTAATATTGTTTTTCATCGTGTGCAAACAGACAACTACATTTTAGCCAACTGTAGCCTACTGGCAAATATCTCTCACATTATGTGTTCTGATGCTATAGAATGTCCTTTAGCAACAAAACCTGCATTATAATGATGGTGTTTAGAAATGTGTTTATGAAATAATAATGAATGAATCTGTACATGAACTGTAATTTGGTAACAATCCAGACTGTAGAAAGGAAAATCATGTTTAATCTCCTGAACATAGTTAATTGCTTCATTTTACAACCGTTTATATTTATTTATTTATTTGAGAAAAAAATGAAAAAGAACTGTGTAAGTGTGGTGGTTTTAATAATAACATATGATTTATTTCAAAAGGTTTTGAAAAGCATCGAGGCGACTGCTACAAAGCAAGTTGGATCATCTTGTCTGGACCCTACAGAACATACTACAGCCCATGTCTTGCTGTTTTATTCACCTCTGTTTTTCTGTTTTTATCTGTGATAAAGAGTGTGTAACAGTGTTCTCCAGGTGTTCAATAAAAAGAATGGCTAAACTCTATTTTATGTTTTCTTGTTGTATGACATCTGTGTTTAACATGGAACTTTAACAATAACACAATTCATGTACATTGATTGATGTTTACAGTCCTGCAGAAATATTACTGTCCGTGGTACTGAATGTCATACATTATCCTGTATTCCAGAATCCACTTCTTCAGGACTTCATAACAAAAACTTAACTTGAATCATTACAATAAGGGTGTTGCTTATTTATAACGTTGAAAATATGATTAATCTAAAGTATCTGAATTTCTTTAATCAATGAAAGAAATGTGTTGTACAAGGAACAGCAGTTATAATACATACTTTTACCTAATACATTGATCAAAGTTAATTGAGTAGAGTGATCACTAGGAACATGCTATAACCTCTGGAACATGAAAAAAGGTGAAAATAGAATAATTTCTTCAGAATAATATGATTGTAATATACTTACAGTAAGGTAGGTATTGGCAGTATTCAACATGTAGTAAGTCAGTCTGATCACTAGGAAAGCACTACAGCCATTGGAATATAAATATAAAAAAACACTATAGGGGAATTACAGTTTATTACATAAACATATGTAATAAACACATGTAATAATGTTTATTACATACATATATTTGATAATTGTACAGTAAGGGAGTTAGTGTCAAAACTTCACCTGTAGTAAGTCAGTCTGGTCAATAGGAAAGCACTACAGCCATTGGAACAGGAAAAAATTATTTGATAATTGTACTGTTTGGGGGGGGTACAGTTGTAAGACCCAGGACCAGATAATATGATGAAAGAAGACCAGGAGTCGTGAAATTCAATCAAATAAGTACAATTTTACTGAAGAATAGTTTGCAGTTAAATTGGTAAAGCCAGCGTCAAAGTCACGAGGAGGTCGCAAGCCAACTCTACCTTACAAACAAATCTCACACAATTATACCTTTTCCAAGGACATGCATTACATAATCGTTTACTTCTGATTGGCTAAGACAACATAAAGTCTAAACAATAATACATTTTTGATAGATAAGTGGGTATATCGCCGTTAGTCAGAATATTTGTCGTCCATTTCCGAGATTTAAGTCCGTGGTGACCTTCTTCCAGGGTCCGAGAATGTTTTAGGCTATATCACAAAGTTCAGAACCTGCAAAGAATATCAAACGCACACACACACACACAAACACAGAACACTGACAAACAACAGTTCTCTTCGAGGCTGAAGAAGGCCTGAGCTAATTATCAGAAGATCAGTCCACCTTAACAGGCTGATAAAACATTTCACTCCAGGAAAGCAGGAAAGATAATATGCCCCTTTACTCCACTCCCTAAAGAAATACACATGAGATGTTCACTTAATGAAAATAAGGTGAAATTATGTATAAATTGACCCTCAAACTTATACAAGTCAACTAAGACAGATATATAGATGCAGATATGTGGATATTGTTGTGAAATATGCAATTATTCTATTCTAATCATGGCTTTTGGTATATGACGTATTTATGGGTCATAGTAAACCACAATTGTAACTAATAAAAAGTGGTTTTATAATGAAAGGTACCATAAGTAGTTGTTAAACAATTTATTAAGAATGTGTTTACTGTAAAACACTTGTATTAATAATCATTGTAACCATATATTGAGAAAATAGTTTATTAAGAAAAACACCTCAACTTGTTTTATAAATATTTTTATTATGAAAATGGTTTATAAAGAAAAACATACCACACTGAATGTTGTAAGCATTTATTAAGCAGATGATGTGGCAGAGTAGAGAGGAGTTGAAAATGTATTAGAAAGAGCTTTGCAAAAGAAAGGAGAAAAATGCCATCATTACCGTCTATGTGTTGTGGACGAGATACAGAAGATACAGCGATGATGGAAAGGTCCAGAAAAAGAGGACAAAGAGACAAAGAGTTTTATATGCAAAAGTCCTAAGGGGTCTTCCAGAAATAATGACAGTTCAAGATTTTATGTTTGACCAATTGACTGTAAAAGACTGAATGTATGCAGAGGGAGTTTCCAGGAGGGATTTCTGAACATGTCAAAAAGTTGATGGACTTTAAAAAGGACTGTAAAGGAATGTCCAGCCAGAGGCAGATTCACCAAGGACGTCTCCGGTGTTATGATACCTTGCCATTGCACCTCATGAAGTTAAAAGCTTGTAAATTATTTGGTTTTGATTTACTTACAATGTATATATATAATATATATGCAATACATGAATACAGAGTCTCTCTCGCCGCTCTCTGAATCCCAAGACAATTATCATCAAAAGGCCCCTTGCATGTGAACACAACCCAAGGGCACACACTGGAATGCAACTAAAAGAAAATGAATACAGAAATGATTAGGATATTGATTGTTGAATTTTTAATAAGAATAAAGTAATCATTCAAAAGGATATATATAAAAAGGATATATATATAATTAAATTGAAGAGACAGGGGATTCTGACCCCAACCCTTCAGTACATACAGTAAGGGAGTTATTGTGAAAATTTCACCTGTAGTAAGTCAGTGTGGTCAATAGGAAAGCACTACAGCCTTTGGAACAGGAAAAAATACTTTAGGGGAATTACTGTAATTTTTTTAAATTAATATTTGTATACTGAATGTACAGTAAGGGAGGTACTGTCAAAATTCCACCTGTAGTAAGTCAGTCTGTTCAGTAGGAACATACTACAACCTTTGGAACATGAAAAAATCCCTTTGGTGAATTACTGTAACTTTTACATAAAACATTTTTGCGTACTGTATGTACAATAGCCTACACAAAAGTACACTAAAGCAGTCTAGGTGAATACGCAGCAAATATCAAACCTGAAACTATTTTTACCCTGGTTGGTTTTTTTTTTTAAAACTTGACTATGTTCATGGTGCTGTCCACGTAGGCTATGTGGTCCTGAAGGTCCTACATGATCAAGTCTGCAACTTGGGTAAAGTTGCTTTTTATATTCGCTTCGCATATTTGCGGAGTTCCGCGTTCAATATCTCGTGAGCTGAATATTGTTACTACACAAATAACATTGTTTTAATATTTTAATCGCATCAAAACGAGCTTTCCTTCGGGTTTGCACTTTGCAGATGGTCCCTTCTTAGCAGCCTGCGCATAGAGATCAATGTATTTTGTACAGTGCGAAGGAAAGATCGTTTTGAGGAAATTTATGTTGTAGCTTCTGGTGTTTTATCTGTAGTTATATGTGATAGGTGTTGTGTGTAGCAACAACGTTTAGTTCACGAGTTACTGAACGCGGAAGTCCGCGAATGTGCGAATGTGCAATATAAAACCAACTTTACCTAAGTTAGTCCCGAGGCAAAACGCGGAAGTGACCATCCAGCATAGTGTTCACTGTTCCACATTTCGAAAATCTTAAGGAAATAGTAGACATCCAGGCAGTTTTGTAACTTATTTTTCTACATACTGTTTAGGGTGGATAGGATCAGGATTTGGACGCAGATACTAGACTGGGAAAGCAACAAACTCAACTATGTTAATTTCTCCCACACGTCAGTCTTCAGGTAAATACTGTTATATTTGATTGAAAACTTTTCTTAATATTCATTTAAAACGCTTACAACAGTTAACGGATTAAAAAAATGTAGGGAAACATCTGAAACATTGTCCATGCATTGCGTGTAATTGTCTTGTTTCAATCTAAAATAACTTATTTACTTCAAGTCAAATTATTATTATTATTATTATTTAATGACTGAATCAAATTGACAATTCTTGACTCTTATCAGTTCACAGATTTGAACATAGTCGCATGTGTCTAGTGCTGCTATGTCTTTGGTTGTCAACATTTGTGGTAAGTTTGTTTAAAAAGTAATAAAACTTTTTAACATGTAAGATTAGTTTTAAATATATAATTACCACTGCTACTCTACCTGTCAAAATTTAGTCCCAAAACTTTAATTATGACAATCAGTCTGTATATTCATATCTTAAAAGTAAGCTCAGTTGTGGTATTTGATCAAAACATGCTACAGTTTAAACACAACAAATAATATATATATATATATATATATATATATATATATATATATATATATATATATATATATATATATATATTGTTCATTTTATCTACATAATCTTTTAGGCTATATTGAGATTGCTGAATGGTGGGAGTCAAATGCAAGGATTCCTGCCCCCCCTTCCTAAACCTATAAGACGCATACAAACAAATTCCTCACCAACAATTTCCATATTTGACATGGGAATTAGTCATAAAGACATGGGAATTAGTCTCGATGAGTGGGGAAGTCTACAGAAGGCTCTGGACTGGCCTAGTCCAGATCAAGAAATCACTCAGCTGAATCTGAGCACAAGTCCAGTTCACTCAACATTCTCTATTGTGGGACTCAATGAGACTTACAAAGTGGGAGAAAAGATTCATGTTACTATCACAGCCAGAGACCACAACAACAACCTGAAAGCTTATGGAGGAGACTTTTTCCAAGCAAAGCTTTTCAATTCAAAGTTAAAGGTATGTTGAGTTAATTTGGGGTCATAGAAGAATAATTCAATGAAACAGGTGCTTTATCCTGTTCATTTTTTTTTAAAGCAGTTGTAAGATTTAAACATCAGAAATGTATTGTAAATTAGGATATATGTTCATGTAGATGTTACTGTTGACGTCTGTAATGATTTTCATTAGCAAGCCTAGCAGAATCTCTTTAGGTGTGCTGATTAGCTTAGTTATGCATTGAATAGAAGGCCTTTGGGATTATTAGGAGAAATAGAATTTGATATTAGCCAGCTTATAAATCTTTGTTGCTCTCTTAAAATAATTTTTAAAAAAACAATCCTTTTTTGCAATTGTATTTATTAAGGAAAAAATAAATACTCAATGTGGGACAGGCATCCATGTCCAAAGAAAAAAGGCACATTTTTAACACAGGTTCCCAATCAAAAAATTATGTAATTGTTTTCTTAATTTCCTTGCCAAAAGAATCTCAATCTTTTCATAATGTGCATACTTATTAAAGAACAATATATAGTCTAAATGGCATGCACCAGGTTTATCTCTCTGAATACGTTTTGTCTTCATATTTTTTGTTGTCTTGTCAAGTTGCATTTACATGGACACTTTTTGTTTTAATCGGAATCAAATCATTCCGATTGATGATTCTGAACGTACTCTTTACATGAACACTACATAAAATGACCAGATTGATGTGAGCATGCATCAGATAGGAACTGCTATTGTGACGTGTGCTCACTGCACTATTATATAGCATTCCCTTGCCATTTGAAGGGGTGTTCACACTAGACTTGAGCACTAGAGCACACAATTATTTCAGACTTCTCTACAAATGAGGATATGATGTTATGTGTGACGGCTTGTAGTTTTAATAATCAAATACATCATAGGCTAAATAACAAAAGATATCACATTCAAAATGTTCAAATATACCATCTAATCATTTTCCAGCAACAATATAAACACACAACTTTTGAATTGAGCCAAGAGGTCAGTTCTATTTACCTGTTTCATGTGATATGATTATATGACCTCGCTGCTATATACTGTACAATAAATGATCAAAACTCCACATACCTTCTGTCGGCAAAGCCTTTATTTCTATTTCTAAAGCTTAATAAAGTGATACTGCTCTTTACATACCAGTGCCAAAATCACAGGGGAGAGCAGCGATTAAAAACTTAAATTTATAATACCACGACGTGTATGATGTATAACAATTATAACATATTGTATAAAAAGCACTATAATGTCACTATACAGTATATATTTAATTGTAGGCTATACAGTATACTAATGTTAGTCATTAAACAACACATTTGATTTTGAAGCACAGAATTTATTCACACCACCAGATTACAATGTAAAAATAGTCATATTTATACAGCAAGTTGATATGGAAAATGCTGGATATTTTTTAATAAACTATGTTACAAAAGAGACAATATATTCATGACCGCAGATTTAACACAATAGAAATAATTAATAATTTGCATAGGTTTGTTTGCCTTTGTTGCTTTCTGTGTTCTCTTTATGAGCTAAAAGCAGATATAGGCTTACTTTCATATAAGCGGGATGTTTAGTAATATAGTGACCGAGTAAGACCAGAAAACTACACAAACATTTGTAACTCCTGAATGAGACATGTTTATGGTGATATACCTCTGTGTGTGTGTGTGTGTGTGTGTGTGTGTGTGTGTGCGCTCGCCAATCACTTAACAGAAAGGCCAGCGTACAGATCTGAATCTTGAATAAAATTTATTGAAATGTCTGTGAAAGTCAAATCTGGCAACATTTCTGCAGATTTCAGACCTGAACACATTTCCTTGCACTTAGCATGGATCAAAACCAACTTTTGGATACTTTTATTTACATAATTTCACAGGCGTTTCTCCATTCTGTTGCTTCTTTATGCTGATGGTGTAGTAGTTTCTACCCATTTTGTGAAAAATCACTCAACATCTTTGGAATTTTGATTTCAGAAGAATAGACTTTATTATCATACAATAAAGCTGAGTTGCCTGCAGTACAACCAACCCATCTCTGGGTTTTGGTTCACTTAAATACAGTCCTCTATTCCTATGCTTTAACCCTGGTCAGATTATTTTGAGAAGTGGACAGGAGACACCTGCCTCACCATATATTTTCTCAGAAGTCATGAGAGCACATATATGAGGCTATTCCTGTTCCTGCACATACCTTCAAATAGTCACACATATGTTGAGCACACATTCCATCACGACCACAGGCCTTTACACACACACAGTAAACTTCATGTTTGCCTGTCAGAAATAACTGTGGTACAAATCAACAATGTTTACATTGATTACACCTGATTAATGTATACTTAACTTGATAAAAATACTCTACAATGGCCACTGTGATGAAAGTGTGATGTTGTGCATGAAACGTCATGATGCCATTACTGCGTCAGTACTGAACATGCGCAGATCTTCCCTGTTTCACAAAGCAATCCGAGTGTTTACATGGCAAAAATTCTCTTTTCAAATGGGTTAAAAAAGGTTTACTCCACCCATTACAATCCAAATGAAATTTAAGTTGGATGTGGCCAATTTAATCCATTTGACATGGTTACATGATACTTTTTTTATTCGGATTGAGCTTCTAGTCCAATCACAAATGGATTACCAGGGTCCATGTATTGATAATCATTTACAAGCATCTCAAGATACTTGAGGGACTTGAGAACCACCCTAGTTTGAAGGCTGAACAGGACTGATTTACCAGATTTTTACCAGCATTTAAACTCCCTCTATACTTTCTTTACCTCCGGCTGGTTTTCAAGGCATTTAAAAAAAAAGGTAAAGGTCTCTGTCATACAGGGCTCTTCAACTAGCCTGTTTCCCTTCTTTCACTAACTCGACACAAGGGGTCTCTTCTGAGAAAAACTTGAGAAAAGGCCAATGTCACATTGGCAGACAGAATTTACATGCCCCGCCCCTGGACATACGGGTATAAAGCGGAGCGGGCGAGCGACATTCAGATTTTTTTCTTCAGAGCCGAACGGTTGTATGTCACGACTGCTTCACCCACCTCTGCAAGACAGCTTTCTGTTGGATCTGATGGTGCATTCCAGTGGCTTTCTCCTCTCTGCACACCGTGTTGTTTCATTTAAAATTGAATCATTCAATTTGCTTCGGCGATGTAAAATGGCTACCAAAAATGTTAACTGAAGGAAAAACCCTGACTGTTGAAGTCATAGAAAGCATTTGAATTGTAAGGGGGTCCACCTATTGGTCTAATGGTGGCTTCCAACAGCGTGGATGAAGGTCTCCTGCGTGTTCTGTCTTATCGTGCGCGTTCAGTTTAAGTTATTTAACTCCAATTACATAACTATATTATTCATTTTAAGATCCTCGTTTATTTTATCTGACTCCAATTATAAAAGTTTCTAAGGATCTAGTAATGTTCTAATCTTAGTTATTATTATTAAATTTGATTTTACATTGAATCATCATATTTAACTCTATTTTATATTGTGCTCGTTCATTCGGATTCCTGTCGCTTAGAGAGTCTCGCGCCGGCTGTGAACGCGGATCTCACGGTCACAAATATGCCAGTTTTGGTCATTAAAACAGTAATTGACTAAATACTAATTAGATGGCTGCTCCTGCTTGCCCTTTTATCTACAAGTAATTTGTTTAGTCCCCTTAGATAGTAAACACTTAATTAGAGTAACATTTCTACCCAGATGTCATGACAACTATATTTACAAAGATAGACCAACATACCCAAGTTAAAGTAGTTTTATATGATCATTCCATAGTTTCCTATGTACACTTGGCCAGAAAATATTACAATAACCAGAGGTTTAGACTTCACCCTATTTAGGCTTGGTCGACACTAAACGGAAATTCCCTATCGAGCCTGTACACACTAAGTAAACTAGAAATAATGCCTATTAGTTAGTGGGAGCTCTAAATTCTCAGTCGTTGTGCCCCATGCTCCACTCAAAACCGGCTTTAGTCCGCTGCGAACCTGGTGGAAGATTTGTGGAAACAAGGACTTAACGTAATCTACTAAAGACAATAGTTTCAGAGTAAATCAGAATAAACTCAAATGTAACAATTTATTGACCAGGTAACATAATAAATTAATCAATTCCAATTAGACAGTGATAAGTCAAATTTAGACATTTTATCAAAACCTAAGAAATTCAAATTGCCATTACCTGATATAAACTACACACAGTAAACTGTGTGGGATCGTCTGACTGCAGAGAACCATGAACAATGTGTCGCATCTCCTTAAATACCCAAACCATGAACAAAGGGAATTTTGGGAGTGGTTAGGTTTGGAATTCCTGGGGACATACCTCATTAACATACAGGCAGGGATGGGGACAGATTATACAGCATTTGGCAAAGGCCTTATAACTTTGTTATCAATAGAAAGAGACCATATACCAGTCACACTGAAACATTTTAAATGATATGCCTAGTCACATTATTTGTATACATCAGTCATGATATTTTGATGCATGTGAATTTTATGTGAGTTTGAAGTGATTCTGAGCTGAAGGGGAAGGAGGAGTAGAGGGGGGCAGATGTTTGTGAGATTTAATATAGTCTGCCCAGAAGACCTCCAGTGGTGGTCTTCTGGGCAGACCTCAGTTAGGTGAAGGAGTTCTCACTGGTAATGCATATACACCTGAACAGTTTCTTAAATGACCGTGTAAAGATGAAACTCTTAAGAACTTAATGTTATACTGACATGAGAAAAGGTTGAGTAATACATCAATACATGATGAAAATACAAACAATGAATTAATGTCACAAGTACGAATGGTAATCCAGGTCTCAAGTGTGTCTTTGAAAATGCAAAGGTCTAATTAATCTGATTTTTTTTTTTTTTTTACTACCATTGTGATTTGTGGTAGTGGAATTTAGATATATTAGAACTGAATTAATTAAAGGAAAGGTGGCACAGAGTTCAAGGCAATTAGAAGATATATCATCAATATACATTATTACAGTGGATAATAAATTAAAGGAAACATATTATATAATAATAACAGTGTTAATTCAAAATTATCTAATGTGTGTGATTTGGTGGCTAAGTCACAATCGATGATATATGCTTATTTTCAAAATGTGTTGTGGATCGATAGAAGTGGATCGATAGAACGATGCATTTTATATCGTCAACTTCTTTTATTTTTACATTGTTATTAGCGAAGTGTTGAAAACCAGGGGCCCTCTGGTTTGCAACAATGCCAACAACAATCAATTGGTTTGATTTATATGTAGGTGGAAATGTTGAAATTTGGGTGGCAAGTTTGCTTGCAATTAGTAATTAAATCATCGATGTGTGACTGTAGCCATGCACATGCCCCATGTATATTACAGTATTTAAAGGGAAGTTGTAAATAGTGCCTGTTTTATGGAAACAGGTTTGTAATGTCCTATGTGTGAGAGGCTATGTGTATGTGAGAGGCAGGCCAGATCTTCATTGGATTAGTATCTTCAGAATCTCGGCCATTATTTTGTTCCATGATGTGTAATGATACAAGTTAGGGATGTCCCGATCCGATACCTAGATCGGTATCGGCTTCGATATTGACGTGATATAGGGTAACTTCTGCTGGGGAACTTTCTGAGTTTTGTTGTATTCTTTTTTTTGTTGTTCTCAACTCAGCTCTGTGGTCAAAGTTCACATCTTTGGTGATGTGTTTTCTGCTTAGCATTTTTTAAGGGTGCTATTTAGACGGATCGGGTATCGGTCTGACGAGCCCGACCCAAATCCGATACTCTGTGTTAGTCATGTTCGTTACTGTCAAGCTTAAAAAATGACATAAAAGAACTGTTAAAACACCATTAAAGCGGTTCATATGACTCGTGCATTTTATTCAAAGCCACTTGAATACACGCGATAGCTCTGTGAATTGCAATAGGCTGTGTTTAATAAGTAAACATATAAATGCACGCGCAGCTTCAGCCCGTTAGTGAATGGTGCTTCGGTTTACACACACACGCGTGGCTATTTATAGCCTTCACCCGTGCACAATATTTGAGAGCTACAAACGAACATCTCAGATGTAGATGCTCAGCAGTTCGGTTCACTTATAATATGGACTTAGAAAGGCACTGGAGGTGCATTTAACCAGAATATAAATAAGAAGCGAATTAAACTGTGAATAAAATGGGTGAGGGTTTAAAAGTTAAAGCTGTCATGGAGAGACTCACAGCAGAGATATGAACTCTGCAGGGTTTATTGATAGAGGATTGAAACAGTGATGTAAACATTGTGAGTAAATCCAGTTAAGCAGAGTGGCAAACAGCAGGTAAGTAATATCCAGACAGTGTATAGACACGATGAAAGAGATAACTTACAACAATTTTATGATACTTGCAGGCAATAATGAAGACACGTGTTTGACATAGTATTTCTGAGACTCCAGAACTTTCTACTATCGATGAGAACAGGCACAGAGTGTGAAAGTGAAAGTGAGAGAGAGCGAGAGAGAGTGTGCGCGCGCGCGCGCGGGTGAGAAAGCGGGGTATTTATGCAGTCATTGATTAGCTACTAATGATATGCAGGTGCGTGTAATCAGAACTCAGGGAGTGCCAGTATCCAGTATGCTAGTTAATAATAAAGTGTTTCTTAATAAGCTTTACATTTATATTGAAATAATGTGTAGTTAAAGGTTTGTGTTTCTTTACATATTAAAGAGTACACCAAATTATTTCCACACAATAATGTAAAGATATTATAAACTGATTATGCAATAAAACAACACTGGTATCGGATCAGGATCGGTATCGGCCAATACTGAGATTTCCGTTATCGGAATCGGATCGGAAGTGGAAAAAGTGGTATCGGGACATCCCTAATAAAAGTGTGTGCTATGTATGTTTAGGAGATGGGATGGAACCTGATCTAGAGCAATTGGTGTTGCACAGTTTTGGTTCTGGTGCTAAACCGAGAGGCCATACAGCTATTTTTGTTTTTGTAGCGCTGTTAGGTGTGAATGGCCGTTAGATTTGCTTTCGCACCCATCTCCAGCATGGCCAAATTGTTGTCCTGGCTTGAAGCAGGGGGATCAGAAACATTTTGGCATCTGTCCCTCATGAGATTGCAACCTGAAATGGGAACAACCACAGAGAGAGAAAACAGTTAATGTTGAACCTTTAATTCATTGCATTTAGACATGTGGTATTTTCTTTATTTCTCTCTGATAGTCAAAGCCAAACTGTTACAGACAGCTTTTAGTCTCATACTGTATGGTTTGTGTCATCAGGGGGAATAAGCATTTTGTTTGAAAAACATGTACCATTACAATGTCTAATGCAAATTTGATTTCAGAGATCAAATTAGACTGAGCATCTTTGGTGAGATCTGAATTACTGTTGATATTTTAGAGCAGTTTCACATGTGTAGCACCTTGAGCTGTTTTTTACAGTTGATTCTGTACAGTCTCCTGTTGTGAGAAATATAGGGTAACTTCTGCTGGGGAACTTTCTGAGTTTTGTTGTATTCTTTTTTTTGTTGTTCTCAACTCAGCTCTGTGGTCAAAGTTCACATCTTTGGTGATGTGTTTTCTGCTTAGCATTTTTTAAGGGTGCTATTCACACGTTTTATCATCTATGATCTATGATCTCAGTGGTCTGTTAGGGTTGTGACATTTTTGCCTGATGTTTAGCATTTTTCACAAACATTTTTTCATTGTCTATCCAGTGGAATGGTTCCCCTGATCAGATTTTAAATTCAATTGGTGCTTCTCAGCGAGAGATGATTTGGTTCATTATCATGTGCCACTGTTTTTACAGCATTGATGCACAGCAAACAACTACTGTATACTCCTCCCTCTTGGCACTGATAAGAGAACCAATGAAATGTAATCACAAGAATTTTTCAGGGCCGGTAAGGTTGTTCGGTTGGCATTGTCATTACAAATATACATGTCTAGTATACATCTGCAATGTCATGCATAACCTTTCCCCATCTATGGCCATGCTTGGCCATTATAATATAATGCATATTATAATGTGATTATAATACAACTATATTATATTAAAATAGTATAAATTAAAATAGTTTTATTACTGGTCTCTGGAGGTTTTCTAGAATTAGATATTGGTCATCTCGCTGCTCTTTTCAGAATACATGCCTTTGATTTGGCCCTGTATCAGATGCATGAGCATGTGCATTGTGTGTACAGCAACATGTCAGGCTGAAAGCCTTTGATGGACATGCTGCTGTAAACACCCAATTAATGCAAGTACCTATTCACATGGGTCACATTTATGCTCAAGCTGCAGAGCTTTTGCAATTACAATTTGAAATTGAATGCAATTTTCTAATTTTCTTGAGTTAAGATGCCAATAGGTGTATTCTCATGCGAATCTATTTGAATATGAAAAGGGGGCTGGGCAGAGTCAGAGGTGATGCAAATTGCAAAGAGTGGTCTTTCGTTTTAAAGGCCTAATGAAGTTCTTCAGTCTTCTTAAAGTTACTGATGGTTAATGCTAATTGTTTAAAATTGCTAGTAGTCACATGGATTTTTGTACTCAGTATGGTTTGACTGCAGCTATATGGTAAATAGCACAGTGTGTCATATCAGAGATATCCGACATAGTAACACATTCAGCTTGAGACTGATGAACAATTTCAAGAGAAGCATGATTAAGAGTTATTTCTAATTTATACAAGACAAAAAGTCTGGAATGCCCGAAGCATTTACAACATCTAATCTAAGTGTTTATTGTAACACTTACAGCAGAAACAGTGTTTAGCACAGTTGGAAATTTAAAAATATGTTGTCATAGTACTCTTTACTGATTTATAAACTAGTAACATTTCTGTTGTTACTATGTTTTTTCTTTTTATCACATCACTCTGTTTTGCCCAATCTTGCTTTTCATATGCAAACTCATTGACTTGCAATGTTTATATCTCAATCGCTACTTTTTAGTTGTTTACAGTTGCTACCCGCTCATTCTTTTGAAATGTTGCGAGTTCGTTGCAGAAAAGTAAATAAACAGTAGCGACGGTGTTCATTGATTTTATAATGAAAGTTCCAGTTGTAAACCTCCCTTGAATACCAGAATAAAACTTTGGATGATGTTATCTCCAATTTAAGTCTGATCTCTCCTCGTTTGTGCGAACAAATAGATCATTAATTTGCAGATCAAGAGGTTTCTTTTCTCATATCCTGCTGCTATCATTTCCCTGATGTACATATGGTTTTGTCTAATATCTTTGGCCCCAGATAGAGAAGAAGATCAAACCTCATGTCCTGTGTATAGTTGGAATGGAACTGATTTTCATGCTGATAAGACGTCACTCGCTCATTGGAGATCACCGAGGCAGGTCACCACTTTGTAAGGGGGTCCACCAATTGGTCTAATGGAGGCTTCCAACAGCGTGGATGAAGGTCTCCTGTTTGTTCTGTCTTATCGTGCGCATTCAGTTTAAGTTATTTAATTTACAGAATTATCAATCAGTGTTTTAAAAATTTGCTGAAAGATTTTCAATTACCACAGCCTCTGATATAATATGAAAGTAGTGTTTTCCATTTTACGCAGGTAACTTTGATCAGATCTCTATCCGATCACAATGGAGACACATTTGACTGCAAGGTGTTTTTGCAGTTCAGCTAAGAAATATCCAGATACTATTTGGACATGAAACGCATGTTAATGCAATGAGCAAATGTGGCCAATGTCATCTGTAGGAATCCAAATGGTTTTGGATGAGACCAAAATGAAAATCCTTTTACTATTGACAGCAGTCACCTTGGCGATTGTGATTTAAGGCTACATTATACTTCCTATAGCACCATCAAAAGACATGCGTCAAGCACTAGGAAGTGAAATCGAGCTTGAAATCATGATCACGCCTAGAGACTGCAACGGCAAGTCACAATGGCGTGAAAAATGAGTTATACACTGTGTGCCCAATTATTAGGCAAGTGAGTATTCTGATCTTAGCATTATTTCAATGCACATTTTCCAACTCCAAACCTTATAAACTGGAATACTTATTGGATTCAATCATTTTCAGGTGGTATATATTTGCAGCTTGATTACCTATATTTACAAATATTGTAAAATGCCTTTCAGACGGATGCAACACTCTTGAAATAGCGAAACTATTGAGGCATGACCACCAGACAATCAAATGTTTTGTTGCGAATGGTCAACTGGGGCTCAAAACACGCATGGAGATGAAAGTTCAAATTGTCATTTCCTTAAATACCAAACCATAACAAAGGAAGAATTTTGGGAGTGGTTAGGTTTGGAATTCCTGGGGTCATACCTCATTAATATACAGGCAGGGAGGGGGACATACCTCCATAATTATACAGCATTTGGCAAAGACCTTATAACTTTGTTACCATTAGTTTTATGTATATATATATATATATATATATATATATATATATATATATATATATATACATATATATATATATATATACACACAATCGATATCGATATACAAATATTTGCTGAAAGCCCCTCATATAACAATAATTCAATATATAATGACGAAATAATTATACATAGTCATATTTAAATATATATAAATAACAAATATTCAGATAATTAAAATGCATTACATTCTTGTGGCAGAAGAGTTCATCATTGATAAGACAATACAATCACAACACAATCGATGTTTAAACACTTACTTAGTTTAATCATTTTAAACCATGATTTCAACTATACATAAGTAATATTTACATTACATTCATAATGTTAGCCAGAGGGGAACTGGCTCCCACAGTGAGTCTGGTTTCTCCCAAGGTTATTTTTCTCCATTAATCTACATCTTATGGAGTTTTGTGTTACATTTTACATTTACATTTATGCATTTGGCAGACCTGTCCAGGGTGTCCCCCGCCTTTCGCCCAATGTTAGCTGGGATAGGCTCCAGCCCCCCGCGACCCTGTACACAGGATAAGCGGTTGACGATGGATGGATGGCATTTGGCAGACGCTTTTATCCAAAGAGACTTACAGTTCACTTATTACAGGGACAATCCAGCCGGAGCAACCTGGAGTTAAGTGCCTTGCTCAAGGACACAATGGTGGTGACTGTGGGGATCGAACCAGCAACCTTCTGATTATCAGTTTACCAGTTATGTGGTTTAGACCAGGGGTTCTCAACCTTTTGCAAGCTGGGCCCCCCAAAGCTGGTTCATTGCAGTTGGGGACCCAGTGCCCCCCGCCCCGCCCCATGCTTTATTGTTGTTATTATTATTATTATAATTGGCAGTAGCACCAGACTTCTAATGTGAGCTTGCAGGCATTATTATTATTATTATTATTATTATTATGAGTAGTAGTAGGCCTATCATCATTACTAGGCTATTGCTATATAATTGTATGAGGTTACATGCTTTATTGTTATTATTATTATTATTATCATCATCATCAGTAGGCCTATTATCATTACTAGGCTATTGCTATATAATTATATGAGGTTACATGCTTTATTGTTATTATTATTATTACTATTATCATCATCATCAGTAGGCCTATTATCATTACTAGGCTATTGCTATATAATTATATGAGGTTACATGCTTTATTATTATTATTATTATCATCATCATCAGTAGGCCTATTATCATTACTAGGCTATTGCTATATAATTATATGAGGTTACATGCTTTATTGTTGTTATTATTATTATTATTATCATCATCAGTAGGCCTATTATCATTACTAGGCTATTGCTATAATTGGGAATTGGCACCAGACCTCTGATATTAATTTATGCTTTATTATTGTTATTATTACTAGGCCTAATAGTAGGCATCATCTGCATTTTTTACAGAAGCTTGCTGGTAGGTGATGTTAATGTGAGACCTGAGCCTGCTTTGCCTTGCAAAGATCCTCAATTCTTGGCTCAATATTTGATAAACATAGCCTCAAATCATCCTCGATTTGTGCACGATTCAGGTATTTCGCTTTGAGTGCAGTCATTTTTGAGAATCCTGCCTCACACAAATATGTCGACGAAAGGAAGGAGAATCTTCAAGGCTGACATCACAGAGTTCAGGGTATTCCTGCATCAATGCTGCCCAGAATGACGAAAGAGGGCAGGAGCTAAAGAGTTCCTTCAGTCTACTGTCACTCTTCAGCTCAATAAGCTGTTCCTGCATATCAATTGATAGCTCGTTTGCTGTGCACACAAACGGATCTCGAACCCACGCAAAAGAGCGATAATCCTCTTTAAAGTACTTCGCAAATTGTTTTCTCATTGCTGACAGGTGCTCAGACGCTGATTGAAATAGGGAGGGGAAATAGTGTGACGTGCCTGCATCAGTGATAAAGTCTGCAAGGCTGGAGAACATGTCGCAGTTCCCTCGACTGATGCGGCCATGCCAGAGGTCTGATTTTAGTGTGAAGGCATGCACTTTGTCTGCAATTAGCAAAATATGAGTTTCTTGGCCTTGCAAAGACAGGTTGAAATCAAACAAATGAGCGCCGTTTTCTAAAGTCTATGAGCGCAGCACACACAAATAAACTAAATTGACATACTGCAGTTAAATTTGAAAATGTGGTGTTTTTATATTTATAACATTTGAATACAGTTCAGCAACATACATCACACGACCTGACGACCAAGAGAGATGACAATTGACCATCACTTAATTTACCATCCCCTCACGATTGAAAATGTGACACTGATTTCATATGACAGTTCAACAAACAAGTTAATAATATTAAGTCACTTACATTTTAGACGAAATAATGTTTTGGTCTATTTTAGCACCGAAAATAGATCCGATGAATCCAAACAAAGATCACAGCATAGCCATAGCGCATCTCACAGCAATACTAAATCGTGTTTTGAATGATTCAGTGTTGTGAACGAATCGGTTGAGTCAAAGATTCAACGACCCATTCACAAACATCTGTCTCATTCTTGATGAATCGGCCGTTTGAACGAATCGTTTGAATGAACGACTCAATGACTCGCTTAATGAAACCGCTTATCACCTGCATTTGCGCTCACTATCGACAAACCAATCAAATTTGTTCAAAACTTTTTTTTTAAATCAGTCCAAACACATTTTTATTTTTATTCAGGAGTTATGTATATACAAAACTATAACTTTTTATGACAGTAGTTTAGTGATAAAAAAAATGTGCCCCAAAAATTTTTTTTTCCAGTTTTTTTCCCCTTCCATCGTAGCCTACTCGCGCCCCCCCCCGGGAGAGTGCCCCACCGGTTGAGAACCACTGGTTTAGACCACTACACCACCACCACTCCTGTGTTCCTTGCCACAGTTGCCTACAGCTTGCTCACTGGGGTTATTAATACAATTATTATTTAATTATTTTTAAACACGATTAAGAATCGTATTTTATCTAAATTACACAATGATGATTCATCGACTTTATAGACATTACAGTTTTATCGTCTGTTAATGCTGATATTCTGTAAAGCTGCTTTGAAACGATGTGTGTTGTGAAAGGCACTATACAAATAAAATGTACTTGACTTGACAATACAAAAAGTGGCTTTAGAATACAATGTATTGTTTAATACCATATTATTGATCATAAGTCAATCATTGACACACAGTTCACAGAAATCCATTTCACAAGTGAATCTGTCAATCAGTTTGAGATTTATTATGAGGGCTTGTTTAAGGACCCGTCAATTTACACCTACGTTAGACATGTTTGTGTAGCGTCTCTGATGCGTTGCGTCATAAACATAAAATTTTTAGGTCACTGTGTCAAGTTAAATATAGTTTAATACTTAGAACACATCTTGAGATCCCTTAAACTGTGCGTTGCCACACAGCTGAAATTTCAACTACTGCCTTCTGGAGTAATTAGGTGGTACTACAGGCTTGCATTTCTCAGGAATATTACTTATTACAGTCCGGGGGCATTGCGATTAATTGCATAATTTTTTTTAAAGTAATTTTTTAAAGACTGAAAATACATGAATGGTATTGTATTATTAATTGATTATTAATTACAGTCAAGGAAATTACAGATTACACGCACATGTACGTGTAAACAAATGCACAGAAAAGAAAGCTTTTAGCTCATTTCCATGTAAATACATGTTAAGATGTTGAGAATTCAACGATTTAATTACTAATAACAGCACTAAAATTATTATTATTATTATTTACACTATATACTGTACACTACAATTATTATCGATTATATTACAATCATTTTTATTGCAAGAAAAAAGCATGCCTTTCCTAAAACGAATATAAATGATAACTCATTAATAATTCAAACAGATAACAGATTAAATTCTATTATATAAAACAGATCTAAGTTAACGCAAATGAATGAGCAGAAATCGTGAAAGATTTCTCAGTGCTCAATAAAAAACGTTTCCATGATTAAATTGTAATATTTCCTCAATCATATTTTGGCTTGTATAATGGTGATAAATATTAATATCACCCTCGCGCTCTTCCAGCTACAGGCCTTCGATCACAACGTAATTTATGCCAAATGAGAACGAAATTATACAAACTAAATATAGGAGCATATCCGAAAATAAATATAAGACAAGATTACCAGGACAAATGAATCTGGATCAACCGTAGACAGAATGTTGATAAATTCTGTCTATAAGCACTTATAGGCCAACTGCTGTCTAACTAATTTTTATCCATTTGAACCATTGGCTACGCACAAGAGGAGCCATCTAGCGATCATTATGTTTCAGTAGCAGTGTCCCTGACCCCTTAATAGCGCTAAGAATAGGTTACAGTGGCTCTGTGCTTGTAGTGTTAAAGATCAGTTTAAGATGGCTAGCAAAATAACGGCATGCTCATGATACACAGGGCTTGAAGTCGTACAGCAACAGTGAGCACTTGTAAAATATTAGTTTAAATGGTCTTCTTTGATAAAATCTCATTCTTGATGATCAATGCAAGCTCTAAAATAAATATTTAACATAATATATTTGATAACTTATATCTATGTGTGCTATTGTCGGTCATAAAATATTGTAAGTCAGTGGAGAAGTACATCAATCAGTGCTGGCAAAAGTATTCTGACTGGGTGGTAATGAATTCACTCATTGCATAAGAGGCTAAGGTTTTAATCCATCCATATGAATAAACAAAGATTGCATCCACACCTCAGTGGATGTATATCTTGAGTGGGGACACATTTGTTTGTATTTTTCTATGGGATTTGAGTGGAAAAGAGCACCATCTGCGGAACTCGCAGCAACAAGGATTGCTCGCCGCCCATTCTCAATTCCTCAAGTACATTACTGTGGCAGACATGTTGCTATCTTCTTAATACTGTATAATTAATGCTTATGGGGCATTAATATTGCCCCATAAGCATTACCCCTATTGGGCAGAGTTAATGACTGTAATTTTGAAAGTTGTTCATCTTGTTGAGATCTATATATGCAGCAAGTTTGGTGACCGTAGAAGAAATGGACCCTTCCACTTTTATCAATAGGTGGTGCTACAGAGCTCCCCAGCCATGTCCATGTGTAAACTTTCGCCTGGGCCTAATTTCCAATAACTCTGATGTGTGCAAAATATCATGAATATTCAAGCATGCCAAATACCTCAAAAACATGCGAATGTAGCTAAAAAGGAATAATGACATTTAATGTGTTGCCATGGCAACACTGTTTATGATATCAAGAATCCCTTCAGACATTTAAATCTGCCCTGTCTTGACAATATTAAAAAAATTTTAAGCAATTCAGGCAAAAATAAGAGGGATATTTCAACGTCTGTTAATAGTGCCACACTTCCTTCTGCTAGTTGGTGGTGCTATGACCATGACCCACAATAGCCACATCAATGTAATCAGCCCGCAAGGCCAAACATTTGGCTCAATTTTGATGTAAATAACACAATGGATGCCGAAGATATGAGACACTTTTTTCCCATTTTCTGACATTAATTTATCACGTTGCCATGGCAACACCGTTTGATATATAAAAACTCAGTTTGCAATTTAACATCGTCAATGTCTTGGCATGATGTCGCCTACATTTGGTACCTGTAACATGAAATACCTAGGAGGAATATTTCAAATTCCAGAGCATGCATTTTTCAAACAATCCAAAATGGCCGACTTCCTGTTGGGCAGAGCTTAAAACTGTCAGCGCAAAAGTTGTCCAGCTTTATGAGATCTATATTTGTACAAAGTTTGGTGACAGTAGCTCAGAAGTGATGTGCTACAGAAACCGACCTGCAATAATCCTTAGAAGAACAATAGGGCCTCCATACTTTCAGTGCTTGGGCCCTAATTTTATGAAATGACAATGAATCAATAACTAAAAATGTCACATTGAGTTTAATTGCACCTATGGGTTTCCAATTTGTCTTGAGTTTGACACTAAGCTTAATATTTTATAGGGCAAACTATCTTAAGATAGAGAATATTTTGTTAGCCTATACTTGTTTTAAAGCCTTATTTTACAGCTTTTTTTAATAAGCCTTTTAAACTTTTTAACCTTTTTTTTTTGCCAGCTAAAACTAGCCAAGTTAAGAGGAACATTCAGTTAATAGTGAGAGTGTGTAGAAAGCTTACATATAGCCAGTTATGACAGAAATCCTGATAAAAGATGCAATTATCAGTATCGGCCAATCAGGTGATAAGAAGATCAGTGATCGGTATAAGCTGTAAAATTCCTGATCGGAGCATCCCTATTTTTTTTTATAATGTATTATTTTCTTTGTTGCATTGCTTTGAGAAAATCTTGAGTTCTCTTACGAGAGGTTCTCTCGTATTGCGTAAGCTAGCTTACGCTACGGGAAAGATTCATCTTTTCTGAGATATTGAAGCCAAAAAACTATCCTTAATTTTGTATCCATTGTCAACGCAGTGCGGCAGCTGCAGACCTTGAGCGGGCTAGCTAGCGAGCTCATTGGTTGCTCTGCGGCAACTGCTGCAGCCTATAGACGAGCTTGGCTGAACTCGCATCCAATGAGAGGCGTCCGCGCTCACTGCATCAAAGCCCGCCAAAAGGGCGTGACTAGAGTGCATATAAGCGTAGTTCGTAGGCTGGAACCCTGATTTTCATCTCTTCAGGGAAGCTCTTCGCATCACTGAACCGGAAGCCGCGTCGCCGTTCGAGGGGCATCAAGCAAGCGTGGACAGCGCTCGAAGAAGCCGGCCGTCTTCGCTACCTTCAGCCGTCCTGCGAGCTACGCCATCTGGCGACGTATCCTTTTTAAAAGCAAGCTAGTTCTTAAAGAACTTCACAAAAGAGCGTCTTTTTTAAGATGCCTCGCTCCACTTGCGCCTCATGCCGCGCTCCTCTCAGCACCGGAGACCGCCACATCATCTGCGCTCTCTGCCTGGGACTGGGGCATGCAGAGCTCGCCCTCGCCGAAGATGGATGCGATCTCTTCGAGGAGCTGCCGATGTCGACCCTGCGGGCTCGACTCGAAGCGCTCAGGACCGAAGCCGCCGCGCCGCCTTCCGTTCAGCAGCGCAGAAAAAGCGCCGCTCTCAAAGGCTGCCGGAAACAGTGGTAGAAGCGATTGCCTCGCCGGAGCCCATCCCTCGAGCATCGCCTTCACCCTCCCCGCCCACCGGGGCCAGCGCAGTTGCTGCCGGCGGCTGCTCTGCTGCCATCTCGGACGAAGAAGCGGAGGATAAGGGCTGTTCCATCATGGCTTCGGACAGCGAGGTGTGGTCAGGCTCACACGCCTCCTCCTCGGCCCAGGAATCCAGCAGGACCCGCGCCGGAGTCGAAGGGGAACTAACACGCCTCCTCACACAGGCCGTCGAACGCCTCGGGCTCGAGTGATCACTGCCCCTTGAGCAGGCACCCAACAGACTTGATGGCTGCTTTCTACAGAGCCGCCGCCACGCAGCACCTGCTACCCGGGCCGCTCCCTTCCTGCCGGAACTCCACGCCGAGCTTTCCAAATCATGGAACGTGCCTTTCTCGGCCAGGGTCCGATCCCATCGGTGGACGGCGCCACTGAGAAGGGCTACGCTTCCATCCCTCCGGTTGAGGATGCGGTAGCAGCACACCTTTGCCCGCCCTCCGCGAGATGGCGGTCTAAACCAGTGCTCCCGTCTAAGGCCTGCAGAACAACTTCCGCCTGTGTTGGCCGCGCCTATTCTGCTCTGCACTCTATGGCCGTCCTACAGATCCTCCAAGCGGACCTTCTGAGGAAAGCAGGCATCCAGAGGCGGCTGCAGACATACGGAGTGCTACGGACCTCGCCCTCCACGCTACCAAAGCTGCAGCCCAAGCTATAGGGAAGTGCATGGCCGCGCTGACTGTGACCGAGAGACATCTGTGGCTAACGCTAGCCGACATGGGAGAAGCAGAGCGCTCTACGTTCCTCAACGCACGGCTCTCTCCATCCGGTCTCTTCGGCTCCACGGTGAGTGGTATCATTGACCGGTTTTCAGAGGTCCAAAAAGCCACACAAGCTATGAATCTCTTTCTGCCTCGTCGCGCTAGCTCCTCTGCAGGCCGCCCACGTGAGCCTCCTGCACGAGCCTCTTCACAGCGCCCAGCTCAACAAAGCCAGACTTCTCAGCGTCGACAGGGCGGCCGCCCTCGATCGCGCTCAGACAGCCGCCGCAGACTGCTGCCCCCCCGCGGGCCTCGGACTAGAATTGCGCTGAAACCTGAACAACCAAAGTCCTCCTAGCTTTGTTGACAAAACGACGGAACAGTCCCGCTGCGGCCGGACCACCGTCAAAGCTTCGCCCCCTGTCAGTCCCCTTCCTTCAGGCTACTACAGTGGTAGATTCAGCAGCCAACAAGCCGGTGTTAGCGCCGCTTGCCTGCGCTCAAACGCCGTTTTCACGGCGACCCAAATAAATCTGGTAAAGTGCAAGCATGCCATATGTGTAGAAAATGTGCCCACAACCCAGTGTTCACCTCTACAAACAAGCATTACACATCCCGTGTCCATACCAGAGAGCAAACATGTCTTATGTGTAGAAAATGTGCCCACAATCCAGTGTTCACCCCTACACACAAGCATTACACATCCCGTGGCCCTATCACGGCACACTCACATAAAGCGGTTACTGAACCGCTCAAGTGTTAGGGTTAATAAACGCACCCACGAATCCGTCGCGGCGCCCATTCTCTGGCCGCTCTGTCACACGACCAGCCTTATGTGTAGAAAATGTGCCCACAATCCAGTGTTCACCTCTACACACAAGCATTACACGTTCCGTGTCCCCATCAGAGCACACTCAAAAGCGGTTCACGAACCACTTCGAGTGTTAGAGTCAATAAATGCGCTCACGAATACGTGCGCGCACCCATTCTCTGCCCGCTCTGTCACACGGCCAGCAAACACTTCTCTGTATGTAAGTCCCGTGCCCGTGACTATGCTTGCGTATCACTTAACAGGCGTGACTCTTTCCCCATTCACCTCAATCGGAAGTCACTCACAGAACAGCCTGTTCATGCTGTCTGCGAGCAGTCCAGCATAAGCACAGTAAGCGCTCACACATTCTGTTCAACGGCTGTGTGCGGCAATCAGAGCGATTTGGCCACTCACCCTCTAACATTATGCTTCAAAGCGTGGGAAGATATTCCAGGAATATCTGAATGGGTGTTAAGCACAATAAAACAGGGCTATTTGCTACAGTTCGATCGCCGTCCTCCTCGCTTCAGAGCTGGCTCGAAACTACTGTGAACATGGAAGCAGCGTGCATGCTTCGTTCAGAAATAGCAAACCTTCTGTGCAAAAGGGCCATAGAGAGTGCCGCCTCCCTGAGCGAGTCAGGGTTTTACAGCCGTTATTTTCTTGTCCCCAAGAAAGACGGCGGCCTCAGACCAATATTAGATCTCAGGGTTTTGAACAAAGCGCTTGCAAAAAGACCGTTCAAAATGCTTACAACCAGCAAACTCCTCGCGCATGTGCGCCAGGGGGACTGGTTTATTTCTCTCGATCTGAAAGATGCATACTTTCAGATTCAGATAAATCCCTGAGTTTGTGTTTTCAAAATGGTGCACCGACAGAGACCTGGACCCACGGACATGTGGGGTGTCGCCGCTGCTCGTGTTTTTACAAGAGCTGCTGGATAAGGGCAGATCCCCATCCACGCTCAAAGTGTACGTGGCGGCCGTCGCGGCGTTCGCTGAACCCCTGCACGGCCAGTCACAGGGTAAAAACGAGCTGGTCATCCGCTTCCTCAGGGGAGCTAGAAGGATGAACCCTCCGCGCCCCCATCGGTTCCTATCTGGGACCTTTCTATAGTTCTCGAGCTATGAAAGCCCCCTTTCGAACCGCTTCAATCCGTGGATGTGAAACACCTCTCACTTAAAACCGCTTTTCTAACTGCCCTATCATCAGTTAAGCGGGTGGGAGACCTTCACGCGCTATCTGTCAGCGCTGCGTGTCTTGAGTTTGGACCAAGTGACTCCAAGGTCATTTTAAAGCCTAGACACGGCTACGTCCCCAGGGTGGTCGGTACTCCTTTCAGAGCACAGATCATTTCCTTGTCGGCGCTACCAGCATCTGATAGCGAACGCGACGCCAATCTCCTTTGCCCAGTCAGAGCACTGAGATTGAATACTGCGCGCTCCGCATCTTTCAGAAGCTCCGAGCAGCTTTTCGTTTCGTTCGGAGGGCGCACCAAAGGTCTCGCCGCCTCGAAACAGACACTGTCCAGATGGATAGTCAACACTATTGCTGCCACGTACACGTCAAAAGACCTACCATGCCCGCTAGGCATTAAGGCTCACTCCACTAGAGGCATGGCCTCCTCGTGGGCATGGTCCAGCAGGATTTCCATTCACGACATATGTGTGGCAGCGGGCTGGGCTTCCCCCTCCACCTTTGTCAGATTTTACAATCTGGAAGTACCCGCTCTGCAGGCTAAACTGCTAGCAGTTTAATACGCTACAGCTCCCCTGGTGAGCTGCAGTAACTGGACACAGTCCACACAGACCGGCACCGCTGCTCTGTCTATGTGCTTATGTACTACACACACACTGGCCCGCACTCTTGCCGGCCAAATATTAATTCCCCACTCACAAGGGCTCCCCCGGGTCCCCCTTAATTCCCTGGTGCTCATGCAGTGGATGCTTGGCGCGCACGGCGTTGACAAAGGGTTCCCGTAGCGTAAGCTAGCTTACGCGATACGAGAGAACCTCTCGTAAGAGAACGAAATGGTTACTAACGTAACCTCGGTTCTCTCTAGATGAGGGAACGAGTATTGCGTAACTCGGCCGTGCTTCAGCGCCACGAGCGATTTTTCGCTTCATTCAATGAAAACCAGGGTTCCAGCCTACTGAACTACGCTTATATGCACTCTAGTCACGCCCTTTTTGGCGGGCTTTGATGCAGTGAGCCTGGCGCCTCTCATTGGATCGCGAGTTCAGCCCAAGCTCGTCTATAGGCTGCAGCAGTTGCCACAGAGCAACCAATGAGCTCGCTAGCTAGCCCGCTCAAGGTCTGCAGCTGCCGCACTGCGTTGACAATGGATACAAAATTAAGGATAATTTTTTGGCTTCAATATCTCAGAAAAGATGAATCTTTCCCGTAGCGTAAGCTAGCTTATGCAATACTCGTTCCCTCATCTAGAGAGAACCGAGGTTACGTTAGTAACCGATTAGTTTCTATATGAAAGTTTATAATAATATTTGTCAACAACAAATCAGGCTGAAATGTGGCATCACGTGAAACTGATGGCAGTAACGGTTTGGCACCAATCCATTGAATACTGTTCTCTGTCTTGTCCTGGTCCCTCGCAAGTAATAGATTTTTTTAGGAACATTTTACAGACAATTTTTATATTAGGCTTCATCTACCTAAATTATAGAGTTGTTGATTGATTTACACTATACTGGATGATACTTTTAGGCTAATAAGCTTTAAAATACTTAACCAAATATATGATAATGACAAGCAATTCATCTTTTCTTTTTTGTTCTTGAAGGCGAGTGTGTTTGGAGAGGTTGTTGATCACCGCAATGGGACTTACTCTGTTGATCTTCTTCTGCCATGGGAAGGCCAGGCACGAGTGTCTGTGCGTCTAGTACATTCCAGTGAGGTTGTGTATATTTTAAAAAAGTACCGAGAGTCATCATTTCCACGCAGCCACTACAAAGGCTACTTTGAAGGGCCAGGACCTAAAGGAGTCAGAATCAGTGAAGTAGTAGAATGTAATCTTAAATGGGGCCCAAACGGAAGCTGGATTAAAGGCAACTGCTGCTGTGAATATAAGGATCTAAAAACCGGGACGGTGTGGCAGTGTGAGAGACCAAAGACACTGTCCTGTGACAACTGGGTGTATCACGCAAGTGGACCTATGGAAAACCCACAAAATCCCTTTGAGAATAAACTTTTTGCAAAGTAAATTAATGGGAAAGGGTTAAAAATGTATTCCACAATTGTAGAAAAAGTATGTATTAATTGATTTGATCCATCTGTCTGTGTCTGCCTGCCTGTCTCTCTGTCTGTCTGTCGGTCTATATATCTGTAGGAAATTAACAAATATTGAACTTACTGGAGACATGCAAATCATAAATGTCCTTCCCAACACCACAGACATTGGTATGTTCATGTTCATGAATATAGTAACAAGGGAATGAAGAACTGTAAAATGCTCACCCTTTTTAATTCCTTTCCTTTAGGTTCAAAGGAGAGATGTAGATCTGGCCTCACAACGCCAGTTCCTGCAGGATTCTATTTGCATGATGTCTGGAAGTCTTTTGTGTGTAACACTAAATCCTTCAGCCCTCCAGAAATGGGAAACTGTCTTAAAAGCAAGACTGTTTATTTAATGGGAGACTCCACGGAAAGGCAGTGGTTTGAGTATTTGGAACAAAAGCTGCCAGGCAAGTAATATGGCATAAACTACTTGGTTGGATAAACAACTTTATTTAATACAATTTTCATGTTTTTTTTTATCTTTATTAGAACTAATGAATAAACATACAGTAGCCCCAAAAAGTATTTTAAACTCAGCTGTGGGCCGTGCATTTTAAGTCTAGGCCTTCAGCGCAATTCATGCCATTAAGAAATCATGGTTTCAATCAAGGCATTTGTTAAACCAGCTTTAATATCATGTAATGTGGAAACAAACTCATTCATCGATATTAATTAATAAAGTGAATATTTATCACTTACTTTGTATATCTCACTGAGTGTCCACATGTTTGTGTGACATCATGCCCCTGCATTTTGACGAAATCGGAGTTGATAATTTCTGCACAAGCCTACAAGTTTAATTCTGACTTCAAGATTCATTCCATTGCACTTTTCCTAGTAGAAAGTTGTAAAATCTGACTTTCCGAGTTGAACTGAACGCAGCACAACTTCTCAAAACTTGATCCAACACTGAATGCACCAGCAGACTAATTTACACTTAGAAAACTCCTGATGTTGCTATAACAATGCAAAAAGCACTAACCAATTTACTTGAAGTGAAAATCAGTCCTCCTTTCCTGTTTAATAAATTAATCAATCACATTCATGCATCTCGTGTTTTAAAATCCATAAGGATCTCTTTCTCAATGGTGATAGAGGCAGTGTTGACGATCTTGAATTACATACATCACTTAAAGCGTGATTGCGTCACTCAAGGCGAGCTAGAAGGCCTCGACCGGAACATATCCTAAAGATCACCAAGGAAATTCGTTTTTCTCTATTTGTTTGTAGAATATTTAAGAGTGGAAAGCAATTAAAAATACATACAGCAAAAAGGTGATTGAGAATGAAAGGATGAAAAATATTTATTTATTTAGCAAAGCCTCTGCTTGTAACGTATGACCTTGTCTTGTTTTACAGTTTCCCCTTTTGTTTTCCATTTGTCACTTTTGTTACTCCATAGTCTTCACTTTTGACCCGTCTGTAACTCCACAGTCTTGTTAGCCCTCGTGTTCATTGTTCATTGTTTTCACCTGTCCTCGTTAAGTTTCCCATTGGTTTCTGTTCATCACCTTATCATGTTATTTTGAGTTCTGTTTGTTCATTGGTCCTTTCTTGTATTTATACCCTGCCTGTTTGTTCAGTCACTGTCGATCGTTGTTTGTTATGGAAAGTTTGTTTAAAGCCTGCTCTGTGTTCACTTCCAGAGTTCCTTGTTTATGTTTATTTCCCCATCGTGGGTTTTCCTTTGTGTTTGTTTATTTAATGAAGTTACTGCTTGTGGATCCTCAACCTTTGTCTCCCTCGTTGTCCTACCACTATTCGTGACACTGCTGGCCCTGAGAATTCGCCACTGTTTAAATTTAAGCTGCACTTCTTAATGTGTGTCTTTGCATTAGATAACAAAAAATCAGACCAGTGTTATTTAGAAAGAGCACATTCACACTTTTCAAGCATAACATTTATCAAAAAGCTATATTTTTAAAAATGTTAAAACAATAGTTCAAAATGAAGAAAAAAGTTACTTTTTCAAGCATAGATTCTAATGTTAAGTTTTCTGAACTTATTTAGGTTTAAAGAGACTGGACCTCCACACTTCTCGTATAGGTGGACCCCTGATGGCTGTGGAGTTGCAAAATAATATCATTGTTCACTGGCGGTTCCATGGTGTTCCTTTGAAATTTTCTAAATTGCCAATTGCTGATCTGCATTATATCAGCAATGATATTGATGAAATAGCTGGTGGTCGTCATGCAGTCATTGTCTTCACAATTTTTGCCCACCGTGTTTTGCACCCACTTACATTTTATGTCCATGAAGTGGCCAAAATTCGTCAGTCAGTTGTTGCACTACTGAGCCGTGCACCAGATACTACTGTCATCATCAAGTCTGGCAACACTGCAGGACTAAAGGTACACTTGGTCATAAATGTTTTCTTCCTTGTTTTCATTATAAAAACTTTTTACAATATTTTAATACTGGCCTATATGGATATTTTAATATCCTACTGGCCATATGGTCCAAATGGGTTTGTGACATGAAATACTGTACTTTTGGGAAATTGATATGTGGTTTCAGTATAGTACTATTGCAATTCATTGCTAATTATATTTTTATTGATCATGCATGCAACTTTGATGACCTCATGAATTGAGAGACTAAAAAGATAGTTCACAAAGGATAGTTCACCCAAAAATGTGAATTCTCTTAACATTTACTCACCCTCAAGCCATCCCAGATGTGTATGACTTTCTTTCTTTAGCAGAACACAAATGAAGATTTTTAGAAAAACATATTTCAGCTCTGTAGATCCATAAAATGATCGGAATGATGATCAGATTTTTGTAGCTCCAAAAATCACAAAAAGGAAACAAAAGTAATCCATACGACTCATTGGTGCACATGGGGAGGGAAGGCTAACAATTTGTAACACAAATTGCTGAAAAATGTAATGCTGGCCATGATAGAAAGGTGTCCAAACATACAGTGCATCGCAGCTTGCTGCGTATGGGGCTGTGTAGTCACAGACCGGTCAAAGTAGCCATGCTGACCCCTGTGCACCGCTGAAAGCGCCTACAATGGGCACGTGAGCGTCAGAACTGGACCATGGAGCAATGGAAGAAGGTTGCCTGCTCTGATGAATCACGGTTGCTTTTAGATCCTGTGGTGCGTGTGCTTTGATTACCTGGGGACGAGATGGCAGCAGGTGGTACCATGGGAAGAAGGCGGGCCGGCAGAGGCAGTGTGATGCTCTGGGCAATGTTCTGTTAGGAAAGCTTGAGTCCTGGCATTCATGTGGATGTTACTTTGTACCACTTACCTAAAGATTGTTGCAGACCATGTACATCCCTTCACTGATGTCAGTGGCCTCTTACAGCAGGATAATGCGCCCTACCACACTGCAAAAATGTATCAGGAATGATTTGAGGAACATGACAGAGAGTTAAAAGTGTTGATTTGGCCTCCAAATTCCCCAGATCTCATTCCGACAGAGCGTCTATTGGATGTGCTGGACCAACAAGTCCGATCCATGGAGGCCCCACCCGCAACTTAATGGACTGATCTGCTGCTAATGTCTTGGTGCCAGATACCACAGAACACCTTCAGAGGTCATGTCTCGACGAGTCAGAGCTGTTGGCAGCACAAGGGGGACCTACACAATATTAGGCAGTTGTTGCTGATCGGTGTACAATAGCTGAATAGACTGAAATTTAAGTTGCTTGAAAATCTCATTCGCAATCACGTTTAGATAAAAATATATATATGTAATATATATAATTTTAGGTTCCATGGATAAAAGGAAAAAAAATACAGCATACAGGAGTAAAACAACATGAGGGTCAGTAAATAAAGACATGTCAACCTGGTCTCATAGTGAAAACGTGACACTATATACTGAAACTCTTTGCAAAACTTGTTATATGTGTCTCCAGGTACAATTTACTGCAGTTTCCAGGTGACATAAACACTAGAAAAGTTTGTGTTTTATTCACTTTCACTCAAATCATGACTGCAAAGCAGTTCAATGGAAAGGAGGAGGCAAGAACCAGCTTGACAATATAAATAATAGTTTAATGAAGAAATAAATGAAAAACACTGAAACATAAACACAGAGCAGCTGCCTGTAATTCTCTCTCCCTCTTGAACCGTAGTCACTGGCTGCCTTTATCCCTTGCACTCCCATCAGGCTGATTGGGGACCGGGCGTGCGTTGTTCCAGCCCAGCCCTGCCCTTCTCCCGGCGTTGCCTCAGGCATGACGTACACCCCTCCATCTCCGGTGGGAGGGTCAACCTGGGAGGAGACGGGAGGGGAAAAGACAAAAAAACAAAACAAAATATGTGAGGGAAATGCCCACATACATTTTAATGCTTCTTTGAAGAATCGCCTATATGTATACAGTACCCTTATTCCAGCATGATTAGCTTGTGCAGTAGCTCACTTGATAGGGCATTGGACTTCGAACTGGAGGACTGTGGATCAAGTCTGACCATGATTTCAAGCTGTTGTGTGACATTACGGAGTAATAGAAGTGGCACGAAATGATGTGGTTGCTTCAGAAAATTAGTTTTTTCATTTTGCTTCTGCATTTTAAAACACTAATGGTTAGATTTAGGCAAAAGTTTGAGGTTAGGGAGGTATGTTTTAAAAACATCCATCTAAAATTCACCTTAAAACCTAATTTGAATACGACACCATTTTACTCACTTTTGGAGCCATTTTACTCACTGGAAACCTGCAGCCAAACGTGTTATACAGCACATACATTTTGAAATGCTAAAATGTTATTGATGCTCATTTATGCTCAAACTAAAGTTTGTATTATTAATCTTTGTTATAGAACATTTTTCAAAGTGATTGGTATGCACTGCAGTTGAACACAGTGATGAGGGAGATGTTCAGAAATATTTATGGAGTGGTCTACTTGGATGTCTGGCAGATGACTTCTTGTCACTATCTACCTGAAAACATTCACCCAGGTCATGTTATCATTGCTAATGAGGTTGACATGTTACTCTCATATATCTGCCCAAGCTGACGCATCAGGCACAGTAATTATTACTACTCTGACTACTCTAACTTTATACAGAACATACAGTATGATGCAAATTGAAGGAGACTTGATCTAAGCTAGAGAAGATGTGTAACTTGCTGTATATAATCTTGAATTAAATCTTGGTCACCACATTCTATCATATTTATCTTCATTATTTACAAATATTACTATTGTGAATATGGAAAATTGTAATGTGACTTGAATTTGAGATATTTTTCTCTCCTTGACATCTCTCAAAGCTTGTATTTGAGTTTGTGAATTATAATAATAATAGTTGGTTATTGCTTGTTTGTATTTTATTTTGATTCACATTTTTGTAAACAGGAATGTTTTTAATGCACAGTTTTGGTGATATTTTATATTGTCTTGTAACAAACACCCATAAGAAAAAATAATTTAAAAGTTAAAACAAAACATTAAAACATTAATGCAATTAAAAATCAAATGAATGCTGGTGGTTATCAAGAAACTAAACCATGGTTACGGTTGTAACTCTTTGTTCTCTGTTCTCTGAGGGAGATGAGTGAGACATCTCAATATAGGACATCACTTAGTGGTCATCCATGAAGCCCTATGAAATTATGCCTTGAAGGCTGTTGGTTAGTGCAACAGGGAAGCCTATGATAATTCAAGGTGCACTGTTAAATAATGTGACAAAGTATATTTAAACCACAAAGGTGATAAATTAATTAATATGTTTGTGCCAGATGTCAATGGGGTGGGCAATTAATATTTGCATCCGGTGTTTTCACAAAAATTCCTTTGCATAGGATCCACCGGAGCATCCTTGCTCAAGCACCCTCAGAAAGCTCCCTCTGGTCTCACCTCCTCTCACCAAAATATTTCAGCTCTGTAGGTCCATAAAATTGGGAAAACTGTTGCATGATGGTGCCGGTATGTGGCTGGCTGTCTGCTCTTGGGTATGTCTCTCTTGCTTATTATTCTTTTTTTATTCTAAATGTAAAAGTTTTTATGACCGTCAAATGCTCCTTGCCATTACAAACACCGTCGAGGCACTATCAAACACAAAAGTGAAAGACTCCAAACTTCCACCTCCCCTCCTGACGAGCGTCCTCGCATGTCTGCGCCAGTCGCTGTGGCTCTATCCTGGGAGAAAACACCACAGAAGAAGAGTAAAGTAGAGGCATAGTTGTTAATCTGAAATCCTACCTAGCACATCAATCTGCTCATCGCCCTTGCATTATCCCGAGCGAGGGTTTGGCTGTGGCTGCTTCATCTTAAGGTGATCGCTGGAGTTGTCTCACCATTGGCTTTTTCCTGTGACCCAGGACACCTCTCTCAGGTTTCCCCAGTGTCGGTATCTTCGTCGAGGTGCAGTAAACCATTGCAATCTTCACTCGCTGGGCCGTGCAGCATAGCTGGACGGCGATCTAATACAAATCAGGATGGCTCTGGTAAACGCTTGATCGCTGGTAAACGAGATATTTATTTTGCATGGCTTCTTCACCTGTAATGATTTGGATTTTTTATTTGTGACGGAGACTTGGCTGTGTGCCAGGGATATAAGTGCCTTTTCTGAACTTGTACCCTTACACTGCTCATTTTTAAACTGCCCCAGAACAACTGGTAGGGGTGGAGGGTTGGCATCTTATTTTAGAAGTAGAAGATGTATTGTAGCTTTGAAGTATTATTATTCTATTTGGATAAAGCTCAAGCATTAGCAATTGCGGTGGTATATCGTCCGCCAAAATCAAGTCCAGTCGAAACAAACAAAGGGTTGATATCTGAATTCATCGCTGTGCCCCTGCTGTTTATCCAGCGAGATCAGGTATGTTTGAAAACGTTGTTATTGTCACGCATCCCTCAGCGCTCCACTCCACATCACCTGATTTCCAATTCACCGCACCTGCACTCAATTAACTTGCTCATTAGTGCCTGCATCTGTGTGATATCACCTGTACCATTGGTCTCACTGTGTAAATCCTGTGAATCTTAGTAAATGCTCCTGCACTTGGTTTCAATAACTACAACTTGTGTGGCTTGAATTCCTGACAGTCAAATAGCCTATATATTTCTGCTAAAGAAAGAGCACAAGTAGATAATGCAAAGGCATTGCTCTGAAATAAAGGAAGGTTATTTACTGCAGTAAAGCTTTGTATTATTATTATTATTAGGAAATAATTTGATATTTTAATTTATATTGTTTTGAACATTTTGGTTTGTGAATGGCGCTTGGTCTGTGGTCTGTCCAAGTTTCTTTTTTTATTATTATTATTGCTTAAATCAATATAACATGACAAACCAACTGAAAGCATACGAAATAAACTAAAAGAAAAAAAAAATATTTTCACTTAATTGATGTTCAGCTATTACTACACAAAAGTGTAAAAATATATTATGACTGACTGTCTGGAAGAAAATAATATAATAATAAAGAAGGTCCAAGGTGCCAGCTCAAGAGAACACGAATCACCATAATGGTGACCAGGGTTGGGAGGGTTACTTTTGTAATGTATTCCACTAAAGATTACAGAATACATGCTGTAAAATGTAACTTGTAATGTATTCTTTTAGATTACTCAAGGTCAGTAACGTATTCTAAATACTTTGGATTATTTCTTCAGGACTGGTAGATTTGTTTCTCTTGTTTTGACTATAAAAACTCTGTCAGTACTGCAAGACAAAAAACACATGTTAAAAATACATTCTCTGAAAAACTGAAATATCTTCTGCAGTGTTGTTTCTAAAACGAGATTCATCAAATTGATCTTGTTTTAAGGATTTTTAGATATTTTTACAGGAAAACAATACAAAAATATTCAAAATGTCCAAGATGATATCATGATTTTAAATGTTAAATTTCCCCTAATGTCTTGTATAGAACAATTATTTACCGTAAAACTAGTCACTTCATAGTGAGCCTGCACTTGATCTCCCAGAATGCAACATTTTTTACAGCAAACTACTGCATTTAGGAATCACAGTAGATTGCTGTTGTAATTTGGCCATAAATTTACAGCAATGTTTCACAGTTTGGCCAGGAAATTTGTGACTTACGTTTTTCCAATCAGAAGTCTGTTGTGTTTACCTATTCTGTCTTAGATCGAATCTCACAAAACAAGAAGCCGGCATACTGTTCTCGTATGTTTAAATCTACATCCGGTTATGAGTTTTCTGTTTTATTTAACAGGCTTGTCAATTTTCTACCATCGATTGCCTTTCCAAAACTTAAATACAGGTGATGAGCAGTGCCTGGTGTCCTGCTGACATGACACTTAGAATTGAGGCCAAACAGTTCAATCTAGTTTCATCAGACCAGAGAACCTCATTTCTCACTGTTCTTTAGGTGCTTTTTTGTGTCTTGCATTGAGCAGAGGTTTTCGTCTGGCCACACAGTCATAAAACTCAGATTGGTGGAGTGTTGCAGTGATGGCTGTCTTTCTGCAAATTTCTCCCATTTCCACACGTGATCTCTGGAGCTCAGCCAGAGTTACTATCGGGTTCTTGGTCACCTCTCTGATCAAGGTCCTTCCCCAATTGCTCAGTTTGGCCAAGCGGCCAGCTCTAGGAAGAGTCCTGGTTGTTCCAAATTTCTTCCATTTAAGAATTATGGAAGCCACTTTGCTCTTGGGACCTGTTGCTCTGATATGCATTTTCAGAGGTTAGACTGTAACGATTAGGCTGGCAGTTGCAAGACGAAGACAATGATGATGAAAATGTATAACCCAAGTACAGGTAATTTACAAGCTGGAATTCAAGACGTGACTAAACATAAACTTGACTATCGCATAGATCTCACGGACACAAAATCACCAGTCTGTTCATAGTCAAAGGTTGCAGGGTTTACTAATATCATCTGATTTGGCCGCCTACTGCTTGCTCATAACCAGATGATAGTTTTATTTAGTCACGTTTCATACAACTTGCTAAGACAGTGATAAGCAGTGACTGGTAGTCTTACGTGGTTATCTCCTATTCATGAGCTCCAGTAATGTCATTATCCTGGAGATAAGTTTGCAGTAAAAAAGGCACCCCTCAAATCTACCGGTGATAAAGGATTTTGGAGGAATACAGAAAATGTATTTGCTAGGTAGGATTTAAAACATAAGTTACAAAATCAATCAAAGCCAATTTTACATATAATCAGAATAAACAAACATTCTCCAGATTATGGAGTTTTGTGTTCCTTGCCACAGTCGCTTTTAGCTTGCTCACTGGGGTTATTAATACAATTACTATTTAATTACTTATTTTTAAACACGATAAACAATCGTATTTTACCTAATTACAAAATGATGATTTATCGACATTATAGACATTAGTTTTATCGTCTGTTAATGCCTGATCTTCTGTAAAGCTGCTTTGAAACGATGTGTGTTGTGAAAGGCACTATACAAATAAAATTTGACTTGACATTCCTTAAAATAAAATACAAATCAAAGAAAACATACCTGACAATGGAAAAACTACATGCAAAGCATGGGAGATCTGAATGCAGATTCCTAAAATTACACACATTAAAGTGTGGGATCGTCTGAATAGGGAGAACCCCGATTCCTGTCATCTCTCCTTAAAAACCAAGCAATTCTATTGTTAATTCAGCTGTGTATGTTTGATGTTATTCAGGTTTTGGTTTACAGTTTAGGGGTTTGAAGGTGAGGTCTCTGTGAGAGACCTGAGAGGGGTTTACAGTATTTGACTTTGCCGAAAGGGAATGAGACGGTGTTACCAGTTGCACTGAGACCTCTTGAATGATACCAAACATGGTGCATTTTACATTACAAAACAATGTACATTTTACATTACAAAACAGGATAAGTCATTACTTAGTTTTAGGTGACTCTAGAATGACCTTAAGTGATGTATGTAAGAGAGGAGGGCAGCTGTAGGTGAGATTGCGTTTTATGGTTCTTGCGGAGTTGCATAGTCATCTCAGTGCTAGCAGCCTTACAAAAATGAGCATCCGCAAAATGATTTGTACATTTCAAAGACAGCAAAAGCAATACAAGGATCACTGTTGTGTTCTGCTGTGTGCATCGTCTTCAAAGTTTAATGGGACGTTAAGTTTTCACAGATTTACAATCAAGGCCGATTTCAGAAAGCAGTGGTTGGTAAACTTAAGGCGAGAGCATTTCATTGCTGCTCCCCACCAAGGGTGTAGATTTGGTTTGAACATTGGCGGGGTTACAGTGTGAAGAATTTACATGTTCCTATTGATCATGGTATAAATATTCGGAGGGTTGTACTTGTTACCCACCCCTCCTCCCCATCCCCTCTGGAATCTATCAGCTTACTGAACTGTAAACTGCAAAGGGTCGAAGGAGACTAGACAAGGGTACCGTGCCAGTGCTCTTTTATTGGAACAACTACATCCTTCCTACACCGTGGCCCAGTGTATGGGAGAGGAGAGAGAGACCTGTCAAGGTAATTGCCATTGAACCCCTACCCATGGATGTAGCAAGTGTTCATGATTACTCTACAGTTTCTGAGCCATCATCATCAGACTTAAGTAGTTATAAAATAAATGAATTCTCCAAAGAAGTGGAGGACCTGAGGAATCAGCGACAGGAGCTACGTCTTCAGCAAGATTTTTGATTGCAGCGGTTGGTCTGCTCTGATGATGATATCCAATTCTGCACCAGATAAGCCAGCATTTAGCATAGACAATGCCACTTCTGTTAAAAAGAAGCTATGGTGCATTATGTTGAACTTTTTTGACACTTGTTATAACCTTACACGTTAAGTACAATTTACACAAGTGGGATTTAATGTAAGTTTTATACATTATAATACACTCTTAAAATAAAGGGTTCTTAAATGGTTCTTTGCAGCACCTTAGGTTCCACAAAGAACCTTCTTCTTGTCAAGAACCATTTTTTATGATGTAGGGTTCTTGATTTGAGTTACATGGTTCTCTGGAGATTAAAAAAAGTTATTTATGGTTCAGTAGGTCCTTCAGTTCAGTGTATGGTTCTCTGAGGTATCATCTAAGGTTTCATGTAGTGAAGCACTCCTAACTGTGTGTGTGTGTGTGTGTGTGTTTTATATAGTCACTCGTGTGTGTGTGAGAGAGAGAGAGAGATTTATTTACACACATGTGTATATACCCAAACACACACACTCACTCGTAAATAAATAAAACTCTCATATACATCTGTGTGAATAAACTCACTCTCTCTCTAACAGTGCATGCGCACACACGCACGTACAAATATGAGAGAAAGAAATAAAACTGCACAGAGACAGACGCGCCCTGATTGATCTTTTTCTCGCTTCATTCGAAACAACCAATCACGCTCTCGCTCTCCTCTATCACGTCCACGGATTTCAACTCCAACAGTTTATCATTCAGCTTCATTTGACGGTGGTAAGTTATAATTTATAAATGTATTATTTAGGCAAGGCAAGTTTATTTATATAGCACATTTCATACACAATAGTAATTCAAATTTATAGTATTTTGTTACATTTGTACTTATTGATGAGGTGATATTATAATGTTGGAACAATTATTGTGCACCGTTACTTGTACCTAGTTCAACAAAATTGATGGACATGAAGGGACGAACATTTAATTCATTCTTGAAACTTACCTACTATTTTAAGAGAAAGGTCAGTATGGCGAGTTAGGTTTATTAGTTATCTTTCCCATTTGCTTTTTGTAATGTTAGTAGAACTGTTTATAGTATAAATTCAAATGGTGCTCTTTTGGTGCCGAAAATGGAGTTTAACATAGCTGGAATGGTTTATTGTGATATTATAAGATTTGTTTATTATATTTCATTTTTATTTGCTTTTTAATTCATCTGTAGTCTGAACCAGTGGTTCTCAAATATTTTGATGCCAAAGACCTACCAAATATAAGGATGCTCTTGCAAGGGACCATAAGATATGTTTTCCACAAAAATATGTCGATTTGCCTGTAATTGTTCAACTCTATAGCTGTCAACAGAATAAAATAATACAGATTCATGTTGTTTCAAACCTGTACTTATGACTTTAAATGTTCTGTAGAACACAAAAGTTTATTAACTTGTAACGGTGGCGGCCCCTGAACTAAATTTAAATAAATTTTTACTGTCCAAAATTCGGGTGCCAGACAGTTTTAGGCCTGTCAAAAAGATTTCATCGCCAGGATAGCTCTAAAAGCCACCAATTACACGAACTAAAACAATAACAAAATAGTGTAACAAAGCATAAGGGTATTAACAATGAAACAGTAAACAAAAGGCAAGGAGTCAAAGACTCAAACAAAATACCAGAAATAAATACCAACAGAAATATCACATTACAAATATAACATAATAAGTTAAGTGAGTGTGAAGTTGAGAGAGTTAAGGCAGTAGGAGTATCGATGAAAGGTGCACGCTGGGTTATGGAGAGTTTGTAATGTACCTGACTGACTGTGGGCAATACTGCTGGACGCAGAGCGAGAGTCCAACCAACGGGTAGGTCAGAAGGAACCAAGGTATTTCCAGGAGCTTCCTCTTTAGACCTTACTTTTTCCCCCGTCACACCTTGAAAAATGGAGCTTTCGGCGCTAGAAGATGAACTCCTGCCCCTCCACTTTCACGAAAACGGTGCACTCAACGGTGATAAAAAAAAAAAAAAAAAACCCCAAGCCTCACTTTCTGGTGATGAGCACTGGAATTCGTCCCCTCATTGTTTCGGCTCTTCTCCAATCCGC
This sequence comes from Xyrauchen texanus, assembly GCF_025860055.1. Classification (NCBI taxonomy): domain Eukaryota; kingdom Metazoa; phylum Chordata; class Actinopteri; order Cypriniformes; family Catostomidae; genus Xyrauchen; species Xyrauchen texanus. Next base: position 6,815,074 of record NC_068317.1, read on the forward strand.
TGTACACAAGAACAAACTTTTTTTTTTTCTTTCCTCAACTCCCAGCTTGGCACACCAAAACTTCAGCTCTATCCAGTCTCTAATCTCTCTTTCTGTTGTGACAACCACCCTTTCAACCATCTTCCTGGTTACTTTTATAGCTGACAAAAGTGTTGTCACCTGGTGATCAATCAAGCAGCCATTCTAGATGGTAGGCATGTGTTTGCTGCTACTTCCGGGAACTATTGAGAGGCTCCACGAGCCACCATTGCTGTAAAAAAAAACGTTCCATTGGAGTCAATGGAGTTGTCGCAACTCTCTCTCTATATGGCTCTGGCTGAAACGAAAGCGGATGCAAAAGTACCGACGAGAGTGGGAGGAATCAAATACTTGGCTGGAAAGTGTCAGCGGAAATGAGTATCAAGCCAATTGCACAATTTGTCCCCTCGTTGTTTCGGCTCTTCTCCAATCGCGGTCCTTATCCACGTCGCTGTACACAAGAACAAACATTTTTTTTTCTTTCCTCAACTCCCAGCTTGGCACACCAAAACTTCAGCTCTAACCAGTCTCTAATCTCTCTTTCTGTTGTGACAACCACCCTTTCAACCATCTTCCTTGTTACTTTTATAGCTGACAAAAGTGTTGTCACCTGGTGATCAATCAAGCAGCCATTTTAGATGGTAGTGGTCGGGGTTTGTCCCGTATTTTCGGAGTTGTCTTCAATGCAGCATCTCATGCAAATCATCACACCGGCATTCTGTGAAGACTCGTCCTATTCTGCCCCTGATTGGGTAATACTCGCTGCCATCATTGGATTGATTGGTTTGTTTCAGGTTCACGGCCAATCAGAGTCAGAGGAGGGCGGGTCTCTTGGCTGAGAGTCGATTTGAAAGAATGGCGGAGGCTGCTCCAGATACCCCCCCCACCCCGCGTCCAGCGCTGAAACCATAGCCATATAGAGAGAGAGTTGCGACAACGGAAGTTCTAAATGCTTGATCGTCACGTGATTCACGTAGACTTAAGATAGTTCCAGGAAGTGCTTTGGCGGGCATTTCAAACTGTTAGAGTAGAGTGACAGAACTGCGATTTCTGGTAATTAGTAGTCAATAAATGCATTTATTTTATATATTTATGTAACACACCAACATATGTATGTAACATGAGTATGTTGTTACAGCGATGTTGTTGTTTTTTTAAAGATCAAATCAGCTAATATTTGAGGATTAGTGTTCGCTTACCGTTATTTGCCTCAACTTATTTCAGGCTAGGGTTTCTGTTGCCTTTTTATGTTACCTCATGTTCATTGTTTTCACTAATCTCATGGTAACTAATGTCATATTTATGACTTTTCAGATAGTACAGAGACAGGCTGGTGACAGGTGATTTCCAGCTCGCACCGCACAATGGGTCAATGAACTATTAGCTATTAGCAGCAGTTACATAAATGTAACATTTTGTGAAATGAAGCTTATTGTTTACAATTCTTAGAATTCTATATATAGTAATATAATTATTTATGTATTATAAATATTATATATCTAATGTATAATTCTTACAATACTTATTCATATACACAATATATTCAGCTTTAAAACAACTTAAGCATACTCGTATATAAAATGCCGTTCAAAATTAATGAGGCTGAAAATTCAGCTTGGCATCACAGGAGTAAATTACATTTTAAAATGCAATACTTTATCCAGCTCCAATCCTTGCCTAATCTGTTAGTTATCTGATAACATCCCTTATCTCCTAATTTAATGAGTAATACTCAACTATAAGGTTTTAATTTACAAGTTATTTTTATTTAGATGTACTGATAATATACAGAATAAGATAATATTATTCTTTAAACGTCTCACCTTTTAAAAGTGCGTCACAAACGGTTTGTTCTGCTGCATCTCTACGGCGCGGCATGTGTTTGCTGCTACTTCCGGGAACTATTGAGAGGCTCCACGAGCCGCCATTGCTGTAAAAAAAAACGTTCCATTGGAGTCAATGGAGTTGTCGCAACTCTCTCTCTATATGGCTCTGGCTGAAACGAAAGCGGATGCAAAAGTACTGACGAGAGTGGGAGGAATCAAATACTTGGCTGGAAAGTGTCAGCGGAAATGAGTATCAAGCCAATTGCACAATTTGTCGGCCCTAGTTTCCTAGTTTGTCGGCACAGTGGCTTGTCAGATGTGCGACAGCATGCCTCGGGAGAACAACATTCCCGCAATGCTAGAGGTCACAGAAATCAAAGCACCGTCTCACAGTTCTTCATACCTCAATCATCTCCTGAGGCAGATAGTGTAATGACAGTTTTTTAATCACCTCAATAATTTTCTGATCGATTACATTAGATTTCATAGGCTGCCTATTTGTTAAGAAATAATGTTAAAAATGTTAATGAATCATGTTATGATATGATTTGTTGGTAACACTTTACAATAAGGTTCATTTATTAAACATTAGTTAATGTATTAATAACTAACATGAACTAACAATGAGTAAGTAATACATTTGTTACAGTATTTATTAATCTTTGTTAATGTTAGTTAATAGAAATAAAGCTGTTCATTGTTTGTTCATGTTAGTTCACAGTGCATTAACTAATATTAACAAGATTTTAATAAAGTATTATTAAATGTGGAAATTAACATGAACAAAGATGAACAATTGCTGTATAAGTGCAGTTCATTATTAGTTAATGTTAATTAATGTAATGTAACTAATGAACCTTATTGTAAAGTGTTACCGATATGTTTATTACGGTTAAGGCGTACAGTCAGACACATAATCATTATTTTAATAACAGATAAGAGAGATATATTTAATAATAAAAATATAGTGCCTATGTGAAGCAAATAAACAACTTAACTAATTTAAATGATTGCATTCTTCAATAGGCTACTGTAGAATTAACAATAGACTATATAAAATAGATTAACTTACCAATAATAATAAAAAAATTGTGTTTTACATGAATTAAGAAATGTTTGTAGATCAGTTATTTATTATGTGGTTTCACTGTTTGGATGGTGTTACTGTCTGCAAACAATGACAAATATTTTATCCAAAATCTGTGTTCACGCCACCTTATACAATTACTAAAGTTCAATAGCAATTTCTCATCCTACTCCTCTCTAGGTTACAGCAGCGGAGTTAACGCAGGTGTACCACACGGTTAAACACAACCTCAGCTATAACAGTGCTGTCTGTGGACACAAGCTTAACCAAAAGATTCTGCATGACTCCAAAATCATAAAGAAAATGTCCATCGGGAGAACTAAGGCAGAAGCAATGGCCAAAGACGTCCTTGCTCCAAAGGCAGTGGCTGATGTTGTTGACGTCTTAACGTCAGGTAAACCACTCCCGTTCTCCATACAGACGGATGCATCAAATAAAGGGAACAGGAAGATGTTTCCCCTTGCTGTACAGTATTTCAGGCCAGAAACTGGGATCTGCAACAAAATGCTTGATTTTGGAGAGAATGGAGATGAGTCAGCTGCTGGTATTATGGATTACATAGAACATTCCCTTGATAAATTTGGCTTATCGTTAGATCAAGTTACAGCATATAGTGCAGACAATACTAATGTCAATTATGGAATCCACAACTCTGTCTTCACCAACCTAAAGAAAAAGCAAAAAGATCTGCGGCAAGGGAACTGCCATGCCCATATTGTGCACAACACAGTGAAGCATGCTCTCGATCAGCTGCTCACTGTAGATGTGGAAAATGTTGTGCTGAAGGTCTATGGCCACTTCTCCACATCTGCCAAATGCCTATTTTTTGTGGTTTCACTTGCAAACTTTGTTGGCCTATGTTTGTTATCGTCATAGCTGTGTATTCAGCTATGACAATATGACTTGAGTTGTGATATAGAGAGACTGAGTGCATCTGTTCACACTGATTTCAATAGCAGATATCTTTTTATAATGCCCATTTATCAATCTTAATATTTTTATGAAAACATGTTTTAAGTTGCGATTTACCACCACTGGCACATCATCGGACCTGTGGTCGAGGGGTGCCCCCCCCCCCAGGCGTCCCTTATTTTTCTGTATTGAAGGTGGCAACCCTAGTTTCTGGTGAATCCAACAACCACGCTGGTGTTAGGTAGCTGTGATGGGAGTCCACTTGATAACACAAATGTGACAATCAAAACAGATGGAAATGTCATTGTCCATGACGATGGATGAGTTGACCCATTCACTTGCAATGGGTCTGGCATTTTCATTGTTTCACCTGTTCCAAATTATACGTAAAACTATGTTGTTCCTTGAGACATTTGTCTTCAAAATGAAAATTAGAGTACCAATTGCTGTCCAGAGAGTTTACAATCCTGTGTAAGATGAATGTATATTGAAAACATAAAAAAGAAATTCCATATCTTTTTCAAATTCAGTCATGATGTTAATTTAAAGAATGAAATGCTAACTACAGGGACTATAAAGCCAAAGTCATTTGTATAACCTTAAAAGCACAATTAAATTATAAAAGCTATGGATGGTTAATTTGAATAAAATATGTTATAATTTTCAAAGGCTTTGGATTTTTTTATTTTAACTGACCACATCCTTTTGCTAAGTATCTTAAAAGTGCTGTATAAATCCCTTGGTCCTTCAGAGATCTAATGTACATTAGGTTCTTTGTGGAACTGGAAAAGGTTCTCCTATGGCATCACTCTTAAGAACCTTACTATGGTTCCTTAAAGCACCATAGTACTAAGGGTTCTTTAGAGAACTTGCAAAATCATAGTTCCTTGTGGAACTGAAACGGGTTCTTTGTGGAACTGAAATGGGATGGTTCTCTAAAGAACTTTACAATAAAGGGTTCTTTGTAGATCGTAAAAGGGTTCTCCTATGGCATCACTCTGAAGAACCCTTATTGGTTCTAACTGCAACCTTTATTTTTAAGAGTGTACAGTACATACAGGTGAAACTCGAAAAATTAGAATATCGTGCAAAGTTCATTAATTTCAGTAATTCAACTTAAAAGGTGAAACTAATATATTATATAGACTCATTACAAGCAAAGTAAGATATTTCAAGCCTTTATTTGATAGAATTTTGATGATTATGGCTTACAGCTTATGAAAACCCCAAATTCAGAATCTCAGAAAATTAGAATATTGTGAAAAGGTTCAGTATTGTAGGCTCAAAGTGTCACACTCTAATCAGCTAAACACCTGCAAAGGGTTCCTGAGCCTTTAAATGGTCTCTCAGTCTGGTTCAGTTGAATTCACAATCATGGGGAAGACTGCTGACCTGACAGTTGTGCAGAAAACCATCATTGACACCCTCCACAAGGAGGGAAAGCCTCAAAAGGTAATTGCAAAAGAAGTTGGATGTTCTCAAAGTGCTGTATCAAAGCACATTAATAGAAAGTTAAGTGGAAGGGAAAAGTGTGGAAGAAAAAGGTGCACAAGCAGCAGGGATGACCGTAGCCTGGAGAGGATTGTCAGGAAAAGGCCATTCAAATGTGTGGGGAGCTTCACAAGAAGTGGACTGAGGCTGGAGTTACTGCATCAAGAGCCACCACACACAGACGGGTCCTGGACATGGGCTTCAAATGTCAAACGTCTTACCTGGGCTAAAGAAAAAAAGAACTGGTCTGTTGCTCAGTGGTCCAAAGTCCTCTTTTCTGATGAGAGCAAATTTTGCATCTCATTTGGAAACCAAGGTCCCAGAGTCTGGAGGAAGAATGGAGAGGCACACAATCCAAGATGCTTGAAGTCCAGTGTGAAGTTTCCACAGTCTGTGTCGGTTTGGGGAGCCATGTCATCGGCTGGTGTTGGTCCACTGTGCTTTATTAAGTCCAGAGTCAACGGAGCCGTCTACCGGGACATTTTAGAGCACTTCATGCTTCCTTCAGCAGACAAGCTTTATGGAGATGCTGACTTCATTTTCCAGCAGGACTTGGCACCTGCCCACACTGCCAAAAGTACCAAAACCTGGTTCAATGACCATGGTATTACTGTGCTTGATTGGCCAGCAAACTCGCCTGACCTGAACCCCATAGAGAATCTATGGGGCATTGCCAAGAGAAAGATGAGAGACATGAGACCAAACAATGCAGAAGAGCTGAAGGCCGCTATTGAAGCATCTTGGTCTTCCATAACACCTCAGCAGTGCCACAGGCTGATAGCATCCATGCCACGCCGCATTGAGGCAGTAATTAATGCAAAAGGGGCCCAAACCAAGTACTGAGTGCATATGCATGATTATACTTTTCAGAGGGCCGACATTTCTGTATTTAAAATCCTTTTTTTATTGATTTCATGTAATATTCAAATTTTCTGAGATTCTGAATTTGGGGTTTTCATAAGCTGTAAGCCATAATCATCAAAATTCTATCAAATAAAGGCTTGAAATATCTTACTTTGCTTGTAATGAGTCTATATAATATATTAGTTTCACCTTTTAAGTTGAATTACTGAAATTAATGAACTTTTGCACGATATTCTAATTTTTCGAATTTCACCTGTATACTGCTTCTTTTGCTAACATATTTCTTGTACAATTACAGGTGAAGGAAAAAAAATAAACATAAAATAAATAAAAATTGTAAAAAGAAAAAGAAAATATGTATAAACCATCCAAAAGACAAACAATAAAAAAATAACATTAAATATATTTTTACCTTCAATTGATGTTTTGAGTCAACATTTGAAAGTTCTAATTTTAGCATATAAGAAAGTATATACAATTTTTACTAATAATGCATATTAACACGCATTTATTGCTAGATTTATTGCAATAAATTATATTGCAATGTCCCACACACACCCCCCAAAAGACACAATACAGGTCAATCACAGGCAGAAAGATAAGTGTCAAAAACATCAGAGTAAGGGTTCAAGGTAATTCAAAGGCCAATGAAAATAGATGTTTTAAGCGTTGATTTAAAAACTGATAGAGATGACAGTTCTAATAAGAAGCAGCAGGCTGTTCCAGAGCTTAGGGCTGGCTATAGCAAAGGCTTGGTCGCCTCTGTGCTTTCATTTGGATCTAGGAACAAAGAGCAGTCCAAGATACCCAGATCTAAGAGATCTTGAAGGATTGTGTGGGTGCAGCAAATCAGAGAGATATGGAGGCACCTGGTTACCCAGTGATTTGTAGACAATTAATAAACTCTTAAAATCAATTCTGTATCTAACAGGCAACCAATGCAGTGAAATCAAAACTGAGGTAATATTTGAATATTTAAGTCAGCTTATCTGGAGTCTAGCTGCAGCATTTGGACTATTTGAAGACGAGATAGAAAAGATTGGTTTACGCCAGTACAGAGAAAATTACAATAGTCTTGGCATGATGAAATGAAGGCATCATTCAAATCACAGCTTTCGCCAAGCGTCGTAGGTGAAAGAAGCTTGACCTGCTGTCAAACAGGATGCCAAGATTCTTTGCACAAGATGTAATATAGGGCGCAAGATTGCGTAATTCAAAATTGAGAGTATTATTACAGCCGTTAGGCCCAAACAAAATAATTTTAGTTTTCATTCAATTAAAAAAGAATTCTATGAAAGCCACAATTTTAGTTCCATTTTCAATTAAATTCAGTTAAATTTAAATATAAAAGCGGCTCGACGGTGTATTTGTCATTGCGTTTCAGATGGAAGTACATTTGAATGTCATCAGCACAACCATGAAAAGACTCTCTGTATTAATTGAATATAGGAGTAGGAAGCATATATAGTGAGAATAAAACGGGAGCAAGAATCGAGCCCTGTGACACACCACAAGTGAGAAGCGCTGTAGAAGATGCTAACCAAGAACGACAGAGAATCTTCTGTTGGTTAAATATGAATGAAACCATCTTAGAACTGTGCCGCAAATACCAGTTCCGAGCTCTAGAAATAAGAATGTTGTGGTCAGCAATTTCGAATGCTGCGCTGAGATCTAGAAGAACCAGAGCCATAAAGAATCTGTCGTTATAAGATATCATTTGAGAGTCTTAAAAGAGCAGATTCAGAACTGTGGAGTGTTTTGAATCCTGACTGGATCATTTCATAAATTTATTTCGTGCTCAAATAACTCTGTAATTGAGCTAATACTACTTTTTCTAAAATATTTTAAATAAAAGGCAACTTAGAGATAGGTCTAAAATTAGCTAAGTCAGAGGGGCAAGATGAGGGGTTTTTTTTAGCTAAGGCATCACCATAGCAAGTTTAAGGCATTTTTTTGTGATAATGTTGGATAAATATTTAGATTTAGCAGCCTTTACGGCTTTTCGAAATCTAGTCAGTGTGTCCCTCCAAAATTCATAGAACACCTGTAGTTTGTCTTTTTTCCATTTAAGTTCCGATATTCCGACCCGGACCCGGCCCCGCCCCCCTCCGCTCCACACTCCTCCCGGCATTATCTCAGGCCGGGGTGCCACCGGCATGATGTACATCCCCCCCCCCCTCCCCCATCCCTGGGGCGGGGTGTATCTTGCGTCCTGTGTGGTCATCCCTGCCTTCCTCGCCCTGGGAGGAGACAGGAGGGGAAGACAACAACAACAAAAAAAACTAAACAGGCGAGGGAAAAGGCCAACACGGTGCGACAGAGAGGAAAGAGAGAAAAAGCTCACTCACCGGTTCTCTGATGTACCGTCGCGTGGTCCTCGAACACTCCTCCATACTCAGGTGGACGACAGCCGCTCCAACCCCGGGCGAACCGGAGTCAAACCTTCGACCTCCAGCGGGCAGAACGCCCCTCCGCTTTTCTGGCAGCAAATGGGGAAACTCCACTTGCTTCAGCTTGTTATTTTTATTTCCTAATGACGAAAATGGGTGTTTGGAGGATACATCACGTTATCTACAGCTAACTTAAGTTAGGTGCTGTGATTAGTGGTCTTCCTAGTTTTAAAAATGACAAGCTGAAGCAAGCTGGTTTCTAGCTAACTTACCTTGTTCTCCTTTTGCCTGACGTCCATGGGCTGAAACATTGCTGTGCTTGATAACGTGGTGGAGCACGTTCTCTCCTGACTGGACCTGCAGTTGACAATGCAACGCTGCTACGCTGGCGGGAAGGGAAGAGCGACGCTAGGTGATCGTCCATCGACGTGTCCACACTTGGAGTTACAACGGTCGGCTGCTGCCCGATTGTTGTGGCATTTGACAGTGTTCTGATGGTCTCCGCTGAAGCCAATATGGTGTTCAGCAAGCCCGCTGCATCGACTAATGTTCTTTGCTGTTGTTGGGAAGACATTGGTGTAGCGCAATTGGCGGGCTGAACTAACGGTCAACAGTCAGCTATGTTGTGGAAGGCGCGGTTTTCTACTATTAGGTGATGGGCCGGACCTCGAAATTATGAATTTAATACTTACCTCACAGCTGTGTAAGTCTTTTTGCTGAGGTCATGTAATAAAATCGTATAAGTACTACAGACATTGTTTCCAACTTTGTTGTTTGCACATTTGACGTAAAATGTCCTTACAAACTCTTACTTTTTTAAACCTGCAAATAAGCAGGAGTACTAATCATAACGTTAGAAAACCTCCCGTTTCCTTGACAACCAATGTAAATAATGAACACAGATGACCAGGAAGCTGCGTTCTTGAAATTACAATTTTGCTGTAAATCATTAAAAATGTAAATTTAGTTCTGTAGTTCAGTAATACTGAGGTAAAAATGAGGTGTTTTATCCATTTAGCCTCAAATGTAAAAAGCCCTGTAACCCCCTTTCCCAGACAAGTTGGGCAAAGATTGTTCAATGTACAAATTTATGGGTGAACCTGCAAACCACAGAGAGTACAGTAGCTGAAAAAGCCGTATTGGCATTTAACTTAAATTCGAAGACGTCCAAGATGTGCCGGCTAATGTTGGATTTCACAGAGAATGCTACATGCTCTTCACCAACAAAGAACACATAAGAAGAGCACGTAAGAAGATAGAAAATGCAGCTAACAACAGTGAAGGTTTGTATCAAATGTATCATTTTTATATAAAACGTTTCATTTATATACGTTTAACCCCTTACTAGTCAGCCCCAATTTTGGCAAGTGATGCATTCATGAATCCCCAAAATAAAAAGGTTGCTGCTCAGAAGTCATTCTGAATATACACATAACCAACATATATTTAGAAAGCCAACCCTTGAGAGTTTACATTTCAAGACTCAAAATTAACCAGACTGTTATTAATATTAAGATATATAAGCTCAAACATAGAAACAAAAACAACAAATATTAAGAATATATTTATAAAATGTATAAAAATATTATGTGAATTTAGGATTGCAACTTATAACCACAACTAAAACATGGGGATTTTTTTAAAGACAATCATCCCGCACATCCTATTCAATATTCTATAATAAAATCAACTCATCGAATATTCGAAAATCGTGACTCATCCCTAATTAATATAGTATTTCATTGCAAGTGGATGACATGACAAGTAGCAAAAGGCAGTGCAATATGTGTGTAAGTGGGGTCAAATGTTCATAGCAAATTTAAAAATAAAAAAATAAACCAATGTAGCAGCATCATAGTGTAAACTACCAGTGTATTTGTGCAAGAGTCAATCAGCTGCCCTTAGGTTATTGGAGGGTGGGGGTGGAAGGAAGAGGCTCTCTATGATTCCCCTATAGAAAGTTAAGAGGATGGATTTGTGGGAGATGAGCCTTCCTCAACTGTGGGAAGAAGTGCAGAGGTTTTTGGACTTTCTTGGCCAGGTTCTGTTGGTGGTGTCGATAGATCAAGATGGGTCATCTGTGATGTGGATACTAAGCAACTCCGTGATCTTGACCTGCTCCATTCATGTGATGATGTGATGATTGTCAACGATCACCTCTGTAGTCATTTGGGTGTGGAGAGATATGATGTTGTCCTGTCCGTGTCTGTGTGTTAGATAAACAACTGAATTATATTCAGATAAATAAACACAAAAAGCACACATTACTAGATAATTTGAAATCACATAAGCTACCATGCACAGAATTGTGTCATTGTATAAGCTGTGACGATCAACCATAAATGGCTTATATAACTCCATGACTACCACTATAAAGTTGTATGTTGTTTTGCTTTGCACTCTTTTTAGCTGATAATTAGTCTAGCTTACTTGTAGCCTAGGTAGCTTGCTATAAACCAGTCCAACCTGGACATACCTGTCAAATTATTTCCTACTGTCTTCCCGTTTAAATATTTACCCGTAATTATCCCGTATTTGAATACGCTTTGCTTAGTTCATTGTGTATGTACCGAATCATTTGGATTAGCCTAAGCAACATACCGTTAGACCTAGCTTTACTGCTCCACTACCAACATTCTTTCATGGCTACTGTTCTCATCAACGACAACGCATATATTCACAACGAAGTATAGCTTGCAGTCTTAAATACAACTTATATGAAAAGCATTAAGATATAGGGGTGTATAATCATTGTGTGTGTGAGAGTGTAATCATTTTAGTTGTATGTATGAGAGCATTTCACTTGTGTGTGTGAGAGCGCGTTTCAGTTGTGTGTGTGAGTGCGTTTCAGTTGCGTGTGTGAGAGCATTTCAGTTGCGTGTGTGAGAGCATTTCAGTTGTGTGTGTGTGAGCATTTCAGTTGTGTGTGTGAGAGCATTTCAGTTGTGTGTGTGTGTGTGTGAGCATTTCAGTTGTGTGTGTAAGAGCATTTCAGTTGTGTGTGTGTGAGCATTTCAGTTGTGTGTGTGAGAGCATTTCAGTTGTGTGTGTGTGAGCATTTCAGTTGTGTGTGTGAGAGCATTTCAGTTGTGTGTGTGTGTGTGTGAGCATTTCAGTTGTGTGTGTAAGAGCATTTCAGTTGTGTGTGTGTGAGCATTTCAGTTGTGTGTGTGAGCGTAATATTTTCAGTTGTATGTATGAGAGCGTTTCAGTTGTGTTTGTAAAAGCATTTCACTTGTATGTGTGTGAGCATTTCACTATAGTATGTGAATGAATTTGGTTTCATATGTGTATGTGAGAGGAAAAGTACATGTATGTGCATGGTAATTCTGAATAATGTCCCTAGGGGCACCTCATACATTGGCGCGAGTTATTCGTACATTCGCATGAAAACCAAGCTTTAATTGCACCACAAAAATATTTTGTTGCAGAGAAGCCTTTTGAGTATATTAGATTATCATTAAATTGGCCTCTGCAGTCCTAAATTCCATGTGGGTGGCCGCTGAAAATGTTTCAATGGGGGAACATATTACGTTCCTTCCCAGCTGTCCGCAAACCCAGTCAGAATAAACCTGCGACCCACCATTTGAGAAACACCGCTTAAGAGTGTTTTGTCTGCAGGCTCTAAACCAAGAGGATTTTAGTAATACAGGATTTTTTAGTAATAAAGCAACTTTGTTCTTTTAAACATAAAAAAAGAATGTTTCAAAGAGGGGCGTGACCCAATTTTTTTTTAGAACCACTCCCTTAAGCACAAGATTTCATGCTTACTGATAGTGGAACCTGGTGGCCGAGGCTGGTACTATATGCTAATTGTTAGCTATCAAGTGTAACTGGCCCACTTTTGACCACTGTTACTGCCTTGTGTGATGTAATTAAGAGAAGACACAGGACAACTGGAATTGCTGCTGATTTGGAGAGTTTATTTTTCTTTTTCATTTTGCTGCTGTTGTTTGGGGAACATATAGATGGCGCTGCATGGAATAAACACAGTACAGGTGATTTGATCACCTCTCCTCAGAGCGCTCAAAGCTGACTCAGCAAACATCACAATGATAGTAATATTCAAATAAAAAATAAGATGGATGAAAACAAGTTACAAACAATATTTAGGCAAAATAAATTGTAACTAACATTCATCTAAACAGTTTATCCTCCAGTAGTTTGAATCCATCATGAGAGACAGAACAGATACAAAATGAACACATTGGAAGATAGAACAAACATAAATCATACCTGCATGGAATAAACAGAGTACAGCATGAAAATGTTGCTTCTGCGATTTTATCACTTGCACAGATCAAAGACAAATTAATTAATTGGCCAAAATTACCGCATTTAAATGACAGTTAAATAACTAACGTACATACACCCAAACCGCTGTACACGGAAATAAAACTATTACATCCAGTCCATCCATGCATAAAACACATTTCTAACACTCTATACGGAATTATAATTGAATAGTATGTACTCAATCCAACTTCTGCAAACTTTTACACTTTATATTGAAAGAGAACCCCTAACTGCTTCCTCGGCGCTCTCAAAGCAGACTGAGGACGCAGCGCGGAATGAACAGAAATGACGTCACGACGCCAGTGCAATTAATCATAAAATCAGTTTTTCCAAAGTGACACAGATATATTTCAAAACAAAATTATAATGCTTTACGAGACAAAATAATATAAGTAAACAAATAAAACTGAAAGGAAGGATTATTAGTGAAACATTAATTTACAGTGAACACACAAGAAAAAAATAAAATACAATTTCATGTGTTGTCTCTTAAGGAGCAAAAAAAACATCAACAAATAAATAAATAAATTGGGGGAGAGAAAAAAGTTTCAGGAAATTTGTTCAGAAAGGCACAGACAAAAAAGTTTTTTTTTTTTACAGTGGCAGTGCAAGTATTATTTCAATGGACAACAATAGATTTGGATGACTAATGGGAAATAAAAAATTGTGAACTTTGTATCCATACAAAAGGTCTGGCCATTTGTAAACGCCCCATTCACATAGCAGCACGGCTTTCAGTGCTTTGAATTTGAAGTTAGTGACAGTGATGAATTAGGAAAGGAACAGACACAACCATGTTCACTGCACCATCAAATGATTCTTCAGGTAACTAGTATAAAATAAATTATGAACATATTTCAATTATAGGTTTAAATAGTTTGCAGAAGTGCAAGTTTGAATGTTTTAAGCTAATACAAGTACAAAACTTATTTTTATTTATTATTAGAATTTGTTTTTCAATGTGCCTCATGTGGAAACATCTAATTGAACTGGTGAAATATATATATATATATATATATAATGTATTAATATGACTGTATATTACAATACTATATCTAAATTAGGTTACTAAAAAAGTTTATGGGTTAAATCCAGTAAAAATAACTCCTAACAGTAAAAAATGCATGCAACCACTTTTACAGTTTTGGTATAAGTTTGTGTTTTGTTTCAGTTCACAGGTCAAGGCAACGTCACATTTGTGTATTAATACTATGTCTATGGGCTTTAACCTGTATGGTAAGTTCATAAGAAATAAATATTAAAGTATTAATTATTTGCATTATATAACATTAGTTTGGCAGTAACAGTTTACACTAAGATTATGTTTGTTAAACTCATTTAATGCTTTAGGTACTATAGACTAACAATAGTTACTAATTTCAATTCATTTAATGCTTGGTTGATTATTAATCTTGGTTAACGTTAATTTAACAACTTAACAACTAATTTACTGCTCATTGTTTGTTCTTGTTAGTTCACATTGCATATACTAATGTTACTGTATACAATTTTAAATATATAAATAAAGTGTATATGTATTAGTATATATGTCTACCAAGATTAAGAAATGCTGTAGTATTGCAAGTATGAAGAAATGCAAGTATTGTTCATTGTTAGTTCATGTTAACTTCAGTATGGTGTTAATTAATGTTGATTAATACAACATTCTATTTGGAAACATTAGATCCTTGAACCTTGAGATATCATGAACTAACAATGAACAATAATTATTTAAAACATTTATTAAGGTTGGTTAACTTTTATTAAGACAAATTAAATGATTGATTGTTTGTTTGTTCATGTTAGTTGTGAACATCTTTTTGTACTTTTAGAATATAAACTTATTGTGAAGTGTTTTCAGTTAATTACAGTATATGCTAATATGTAATACATGTTTCGTCAGGTAACCTAAAAATGTGCATTGTGCAATATCAAATGGCATGTGGCACAAAGTAATCATAATACGTGGCCAAAAGTAGCCAACCGGCCAAGTTCTCCCTCACCTGACTCGAGGAATGTTTTTATGAACCTCTATTGAAAAAGAAAAGATAGGCTAACTGAAAATGTTTGTCAAAGGAAATTGCGTGGTTATAGTCTTGATTTTGTACAATGGTTAGTAAGTTCCTACATTTCCTGAATTACTGCATTTAAAAAAATTAAATACTGTATGGGGGTTTAGGGGATTATGCCTATTGAGTCTAAATAGATTCACAACTTATATTATTTCAGTAGTACACCCAAATGACAATAGTCATATCATACTGTTCATGTTCAATAGTCATATCATACTGTTCATGTTCAATAGTCATATCATACTGTTCAAAGTACTGCTATACTGAAGAGTACAAGTAGAAGTACTGAGAAAAAATATGACTCAAATAAGAGTAAATAAGTAGTTTGATGAAAAACTGCACAAGTAATTACGTTACAAGTTACTTTATGTAAATTATATTATATACAGAATATATGTAAAAAAATTGAACACAAAGACATTTTTGTTCTTGAAAGAATTTGATGCTTCCTTTCACCAAGGATGCATTAAAATTATCAAAAATACTGGCAAAATCATTAACTTTTAATTATTATTACAGTTTGAAATAATTTTTTTAAGTGATTTTTTCTTAATCTGTGATGTCGGCAAACATCTACTGTGTCACCTGTCTGTCACTCACTCGACATTGTGTCAATGTAGTGACACTAGAGGTTACTATAGGAAACGCTGCGGGCGCTGAACCGTGTCACGAGGACATGGGCAAGTTGCTGTGTGCCTCACAGCGAGCGCTCATCCACGTCGGGACTTTCCAACGAGTTTGGTAAGGCGTGTCCCTAGTCCCGTTAAGGGGGGAGGAGGCACTTATCGAAGGAGGCTACCAGTGGAGCCTTTCCTGATTTGCTGTTAAGCAATTTCCCGACGAGCATTTACTAGAATAGCGCTGGGAAGTGATCTTCCCTCTCCAGGAGGGAGGGCACTATGGAGACCACATCCTGCCAAAGTGAGGTTAACATGTGAAGAATAACTCACATGGACTCACCAATGGGGAAGTTCACATATGGAATGATACCCCAGGAGGACCCTATCCACAGAGAGGGCACGCAGCCACAGTGGCCGAGGCAGAGAAAACTCTGGCGAGAGGAAACCGAACAGTGGAAACTCATCATACAGGATTACCAGGGGGGAATCACCATGCATGGAGCACTGAGCCAGACGGGCTCACCTGAAAAGGGGCATACCACGAGTACTGGACCTGGTGCTGTTACTTCTTCACTGAGTTTGTCACCGAACAATGGTTAAGAATCAGAGTGGACAAGAAGGTGCACATTATCACCTTTGAAAAAGGGGAAGGGTGCAATGCAAGCGGTACACCCAACCAGCCGCCCGGTCTACCTGCTGTTGCCTTGTATTACTCCGGTCGAAACCAGGTCTATGCGTAGGTAATAAAATCTTGCAAAGTTATTGGGTGTAGCCCAACCCGCAGCTCTATATATGTCTGCTAGAGAGGCCCCCTTGCCAGTACCCAGTAGGATGCAACATCTCTAGTGAAGTGCGCCTGGACTCCAAAGGGGCACGGCAAGTCCTGAGATAGGTATGAAAGAGAAATGGAATCCACAATCTAATGGACTAGCCTCTGCTTGGAGACAGCTTTCCCCTTCTGCTGTCCTCCAGACAAACAGCTGCTGCGAGCGTCTAAAGCTCTGTGTGCGGTCCAGAAAGATTTGCAGCGCATGGACGAGACACAGCAATGACAAGGACAGGTCTTCCTCCTCTGAAGGGAGCGCTTGAAGGCTCACCATCTGGTCCCAAAAAGGAGTGGTGGGAACTTAGGTCACGTAACCAGGCCGGGGTCTCAAGATCAAGTGAGAGTGTGGCAGCCCGAACTCCAGGCATTCGCTGATAACAGAACCGTCTGCAGGTCCCCCACCCACTTCATGGAAGCGAGTGCCATCAGGAGGGCCGTCTTCTGAGAGAAAGTGCTGAGCTCGGCCTGCTCCAGGGGCTCAAAGGGGGTTCTCTGAAGGGCAGCTAGGACCACAGCAAGATCCCAAGAGGGAATCGGGCATGGTCAAGGATGATTCAACCTCCTTGCACCATTGAGGAACCTGTTGATCAGTGTCTCGTGGTAAGCTGCTATAGCAGCCACGTACACTTTCAGGGTAGAGCCAGCCCTTCCTGAAGGAAAGACAGCACTGAGAGGACTCTTGGGAGGTGAACAGGTCTACCTGCGCTTCCCTGAATCTCTCCCACATCAGCTGGAATGTTTGCCACCTTGGCGGTTTATGTATGTTGCGGTGTTGTCGGTCCAGACCAACACATGTTTGCCCTGAATCAACAGTCGAAGCCTCCTCAGGGCCAGCAATACCGCCAGCAACTCTAAGCAGTTGATGTGTCATTGGAGTTGGGGCCCCGTCCAGAGCCCCGACATTGCTTGCCTCATGCACACGGCACTCCAGCTAGAGTTTGAGGCATCTCTCATGACCAAAACATGCCCTGAGACCTACTCTAGATGAACACCTGCCCATATGAAATGGCAGGCCCGACCAAGGGCTGAAAGTCTGACGGCACTTTGGCGTGATGGTCACACGCCGGGTGCTGTGGCGCCATGCCCACCTAGGGACTCAAGTCTGTAGCCAGTGCTGAAGTGGTCTCATATGCATCAACCCGAGGTGGTGAACCACTGCCGAAAATACCATATGCCCCATGAGCCTTTGAAATTGTTTAACTGGCGCCGCTACCTTATGCCTGAAGGTCTTCAGACAGACCAAAGTGGAGGACCTTGTACTGGTATGATCGTCCCTCGAAGGCAAACCGAAGAAAGGGTCTGTGCCAAGGAAGGATTGATACGTGAAAGTACGCATACTTCAGGTCGATGGCCACAAACGAATCCTGATGTCATACTGACACCAGGATGTGCTTCTGTGTTAACATACTGAAAGAAAGCCTGTGTAAGGCTTTGTTCAAGGTATGCAGATCCAAGATTTGGCGTGTCCCTCTCCCTCTCTTGGGCATGATAATATAAGGGCTGTAAAAGCCCTTGCACAGGGGCTTGGCTATGGGGACAGGCTCTATTGCTCCCTTCGCCAGAAGGTTGGCAACCTCCGCCCAGAGAGGAGAGGAGGCCACCGCGAATCGTCCTGATGAGCCACCGCGAGAGGCTGGCGAGCATTAACCAGGTGAACAACCGCTGCGACAGTGGCACCAAGGGGACGACTGGACTTATCATACCCAGGCAGGGTAAAGCAGCAGGGTAGAGTAGGCACCCACCTGGAAGATAGCCCAGGGGGGACGTCGGGGGCATTCAAATAATCGTTGGCTCTGCCCGTTATGATCTAATCCTCCATTTTGAATTCAGTTCGCCATTTTGAACCTAGTTCTCAATGTTGAAACCGATCCTCCATTTTGAAACTAGTTCCCCATGTTGAGTTTAATCTGCCATTAAGTTTTCTTTGTTACCAAATCTAGACACACACCCACACACATATTCATACACTAGCATAGCTCCACTATTTAGTTAGGATTTCTATGTTATGTTTTTGTGTTATATTCGTATAGTATTGGCGGTGTTCATTGCCGTTTGATTATAAAAAATCTTGTTATATTATAATAAGTACTCCTAGTTCTTTGTTTGAATATTGTGTTGAAGCCAGCCTCTGCCACGTCAAGAACTTCCCTATTACTTCAGTGTATTGTTATTTTGTTGTTGTTAGAAGCCAACTGTAACCAGATTACTGTTGGATTCATACGGCAATAATTTTACTAGTTTCTTCCCTTTTTGATTATTTTGATTATGAATCAATACCCCCCAACCCCCCGAAACCCCCCCAGGTGAAAACCCTCAACTCTTCCTCTCTCCCCATAAGAACTCATGACTACGCCTTTGCCTCCACACTGTACATGCACACATACACATGCATGATGCAACACATAAGCACACCTTTATATTCACACTGAAATTAAACAACAAGCATTCAAATACACAATGGTTTTACTGTCAAAGCTGTTTGCAAATGTGTTTTCAGAAATATTTTCAGTTCATTGGTATTCTGTGGCAGGGCGGAGGGCGGGACTGAGTGTGTAGGATCACGACCTGGCCCCACCGCCCTGCCACATATTCTTTAACTGGTCTTTTAACAACAACACAAACAGGTTAATCAACACATACATGCCACAAAAAGCTAAGAAGGTTGTAAATAGTGGACACACACACACACACACACACACACCTAAAGACACTAATACAGCATATTTGAGATAAAAAATTGAAGTTGCATTTTTAGAAATGCATTGGATCTCTTTAGCCAAGTTGCTGTGTTTGTCATGTTGCTGTTATTTTGTTATTGTTTTCAGTCAATATTAAATTAATTAAAGAGCTATTATAATTATAGTGCTAAAAGATCAGCTCTTTCTACACCCTTGGGCGCTTGCTGTGGATACAGCTGTGTAGTTTTGTCATGCTTTTCACTTTAAGTGTAGATATGGTAAGATGGGGAAACCACTGTCATGATGCCTCACAGTCTGGATGCAACCAATTTGTTGACCCCCTGATGTAGTGTATTTATGCCCACATCCAGAACTTATCTGCCCATCACAGAAAAATGCAAAACCTTAACTTGGCAATTGATGGAACACCAAAGCCTAATTTATACTATGGAAGAAGCCACACTTTTTTCTCCTGGATGAACTAAAGCACCCTAGGCAAATGAAGCCGGTGTTTATTCAGAGAGCTGCGTCATTTTTAAATTAATTTGATGAGAATGACATCAAGGTACTTTTCCAGCCACAGAAGTAATGCCAAAGTATAAAATAAGTGGGTCACAGAATGTTGGTTAGTTGCTGTTGAGTCAAGTCAAGTCAAGTCATTTTTATATCTATAGTACTTTTAACTTTACAAATCGTTTCAAACTAGCTGTACAGAAAATCATGCCTTGTGTAAAGTGGTGTAGTGGAGCCTGGAGAAGTGGGTATACTCCTAATTTATTCCCCCCATTTTTTTTTAAAGCAGCCTAGCAAAAGATGAATGCCCTGTGCTATAAACAGTGACATGTAAGACTAGTCTTGCATATTTAGTTCACCCCAAAATGGGCCAATAGTATTTGCACACTGTCACTTAACTCCTGCTGCTTGACTTCACGGAGTAAGGATCATTATGAAATTAATATTAACCACAGAAGAGGTGCAGATTTTGCGATCAATACTGGCCCAAAGACTATAGGAAGAGACAACTACGTAATTATGAATTTTGTGTGAACTATTCTATATTCCTTAGTCCATCCACACATGAAAATTGGATAACTATTCTCTAACCTTGCAGGTAATCTACGGCAGTCTTTACTGGGTGTTTTCAGGGTATAATTGCATTTATTCACATGCGATTGCAGTTTTTCCCACTGGATTTTGTGAGGCTATGGGGGGTGGACTTCCGACCCTCAAGGGGGTTCGGAGGCATGCTCCCCATAAGAACATTTTGTACATTTTAAAGTTAAGTACTTCCATCTGGTGCACTTTGAGAGCGAATCACATCAGAACGCTTGAGAAGTCATTCATCTTCACAACTGAATGACACAAGTGCTTTTACCCTGCACTCATCAGTCAGCATGCTGGGAAAGACGAGGCTGAATCCAGCTTCAGCTGTTTGTATTCAGTAAAAGGGACTCGGTGTTCGAAAATACACAACTCTATCACTGGCGAGTGAAATGTAAATTTCATTACTGAAAGTGCGGCATCATTTTATTATACCTCAGTTGTTGCCAGTGTCTAATAACAGAAGTTTTTTGGTCACACAGTGAGTAATTTACTCGCATATGTGTGATAAATATCGCAATGTAGAGGGCTGAGTTAACGTTACTTACCTCAAAGATTTGTCGTCGTCCTCAACCAAATAACGGACGGAATACTCCAGTGCATATATCTGCGAGTGTGTGAGTTTACAGCAATGGTTGAGGAACTGACTGGCGCGCAAGAGACAGTGCAAATCACAGCCTTTTATTTGATGTTATTGTGAGACTGAGAAGTGCAAAAATATTTTAGATGAGAAGTGTACAAAAAAAATTTGTTCATTATGAGACCATGGTGAGGCAATGTAGACTAGTCAATTAATGGGAAACACTGAGATTAGATTAGCTACTCATGTTTTTGGATAATGCAGGACACTACTGAATGATGCGCATCACAGGGGATTTAGAAGTGGGTATATGCCGTATACCTGCACTACATCCCTGCTTGTGTCTTAAAGTCCCCAGTGAACAACTCTACAGAAAATCATGCTCTAATATTGAAAAACGCTTTCACTAATAAAGTTGACGTGTTGTCTTAAAGGTGAAATTATGGTGATTGTGTTCATAAAAACTTTGTAAATTTCAATTTACAAAACAAGAACCATTATTAAAATTGGATGTGATTGACATTTGGTTCTCTTTCAGGCTCTATTGGGACTGATGAAATCTAGAATCCAAGTGAGAAGATTTTATCCCATCAGCCCTAAACATGCTCTTCAAAATAATAATTCAAGTATAATCTCAAAGCCTGACATGGAAATCAGTCATGAGGATATGGGAATCAGTTATGATGAGTGGGAAGGTCTACAGAAGGCTCTGGACTGGCCAGGTCCAGATCAAGAAATCACTCAGCTGAATCTGAGCACAAGTCCAGTTCACTCAACATTCTCTATTGTGGGACTCAATGAGACTTACAAAGTGGGAGAAAAGATTCATGTTACTATCACAGCCAGAGACCACAACAACAACCTGAAAGCTTATGGAGGAGACTTTTTCCAAGCAAAACTTTTTAATTTGAAGTTAAAGGTATGTTTAAGCATTTTGGTGAACATATATTTAGAAAATTATTGAAAAAGAATGTAGACATGGTTTAAAATCTGCTATTTTTATACATTTAAAAATGTATAAAACATCTACCTATATCAGCCTCATACCCATGGATCACAAACTGTAACTGTGTGCCATAGCATCCTTGTGATATAGTGTGATAGGGTTTTTTTTAAATTAAATTAATAAATGCAATTAATGTGGATTGGACTGGATTAGTAGATCAGTCTTTAAATAACCTGCAGTTGGTTATCATCACTCAGCGAAAACGTAATAGTGGGAGTCGGACATCAGGCATGGCCAGAGATGGATTTGGCAGGCTCTGGTAACTTTGGGATATATATCCGATGTTTAGACAGAGAAAGAAATAGAATAAAATGAGCATAGAGGCCAATCACTTTAAAGCAGGGTTAAAGAATAAGAGAGGTTTTTCTGGTTCTGACTAACCTAACTAAAGCAGCATAACTATGAATTGATGGATAAATTAGGTGTATGCCTGGCTGAAGAGATAGTTTAGACTTAAACTGAGAGAGTGTGTTTTGAGTTCCGAACACTTCTAGGAAGACTATTCCATAGTTTAGGAGCCAAATATGAAAATGATCTCCCTCCTATTTTTGTTCCAATCATTAGTACCTCTGTTTAATTGGAATTTAGTAGAAGGACATTTCTAGCCATCCACTCTTTGAAATCATTTATACACAAATTTCATCTGGTTTTGAAGAAATATAAAGTTGGATATTGTTGGCATAAAAGTGAAAACTAATTCCATGGCTCCAGATAATGTCTCCCAGGGGAAGCATATGTGCTATTCCATATTTAAATTTAATTTGATCTGAGAGTTCCTCATTTACACAGACAAAGGGTAGAAGTCACAGAAATAGGACCTAAACCAAGCTAATGCCTGTCCACAAATGCCAACATATTTCTCAAGCCTATCCAAGAGAATGTCATGATCTATGGTGTTGAAGGAAGCACTAAGATCTAAGAGCAATAGAAGAGAAATGCAGCCAATATCAGTTGATCAGAGCAAGTCATTTGTAACTCTGATAATTCCAGTCTAACATAGCTGGGAGGACAATACCTTTTCTAGTATTTTCGACATAAATGGGAGATTTGAAATCAGACTATTTTTAGCCAAATTTCCAAGATCAAGCTGTGGTTTTTTAATAAAGTGGTTTGATAACGTCTAGGTTACGGATGTAACCTCCATTCCCTGATGGAGGGAACGAGACGTTGTGTCGGAGAAGCGACACTAGGGGTCTCTCTTGAGCGCCGAATATGCCTCTGATCTATGAAAAAAGGCCAATGAGAAATTGGCAGACAGTATTTGCATACCCCGCCCCCGGACATATGGGTATAAAGGCGAGGAAATACGTCTAGTTAATTCAGGATTTTTCTGAGGAGCCAGAAATGGTCCGGCCACTACAGTGGCTCGGCTCAGCGACGTGGCCGGGAGGACACAACGTCTTGTTCCCTCCAACAAGGAACGGAGGTTACATCCGTAACCTAGATGTTCCGTGTCTGTCGCTCTCTCGACATTGTGTCGGAGAAGCAACGCTAGGGGTCCAATTTAAAACACGCCATGTGCTGAGCCGTGTATATGTACTGCTGACACAGGAGCGGCAGGTCTTTTTGACATGCATCGGGGACCAGCTGTGTCAGACCGCAAGTACCCTTCCCCAATGCCCCAAAGTAGTCGTCGGAACGGGCCGAGCCTGGCTGGGCCTCTTTTCTCTCTATGTTTCCCTCATAGAGCAATAATGGCCGGGCCCTTACATGCATCAAGGGAAGGGGGTCTTAACCAGTTTCCTATTCTTTCAGGGGGAAAAGACACTGCGGAGACCACACCTGCCCTGAAGGAGAGGCAAGGTGGTGAATACATCACATGGGTTTTTTTAGGCGGCATGTGGAAGTGGCGCAATGGTAGATTCAGCCTCACTAGGAGGGGGGGAGTAGCTACAGCATGGTGACCAGAGGGCAGCTGTAACTGCCTAAGAGAGACGCGGGTCCACTCGCAAGGGGACCGTACTGCGGAAAATACACACGGGGGGGTCCATGTAGGAGTCCTACCCTGTGGAGCACCTATACGAATACAGGGTAGATTGAGTACCAGCAGTGGATTGGGTCGGCTAGTTCCTCAGCTGAACTGCAGACCCACAAGGACTATGGAGGAATCATCCAGGGATCTGAGGAGTGGGATCTCCTGGGAGAAAAAGCACACAATTTTACCTCAACCGAGGGAAAGGGCGCTATATGCAAGTGGTTCACCCGGCCAGCCAGTTACAGTTACAGAGTTCTACTGGCTCGGACCTGAGAAAACACGGGATGATACTGACTCAACCCTGAGACTGTAAAATCTCGCAAAGGTATTGGGTGTTGCCCAACACGCTGCTCTACATATGTCTGCCAGGGAGGCCCCCCTGGCCAGTGCCCACGAGGACGCAACACTCCTTGTTGAGTGAGCTCGGACCCGCAAGGGAGGGGCACAGCCTGGGTGTGATAGGCCAATGAATGAAATGGCGTCCACTACCCAGTGGGAAGCCTCTGTTTGGAGACAGCATTCCTTTCCGCTCTCCCCCAAAGGAGACAAAGAGCTGCTCAGAACATCTAAAGCTCTGCGTGCGGTCCAGGTAGGTACGCAAAGCACGTACCGGACACAGCAGACTGGGTCTGGGTCTGCCTCCTCCCAGAGCAGCGCTTGCAGGTTCACTACCTGGTCTCTAAAGGGCGTGGTAGGAACCTTGGGCACGTAGCCCGGTCTTAGGATCACATATGTGTCTGCCGGACCAAACTCCAGGCAAGTGTCGCTGACAGAGAACGCTTGCAGGTCCCCGACCCTCTTGATGGAGGCAAGCATGATCAGCAGGGCAGTCTTAAGAGAGAGGGCCCTGAGTCCAACTGATTCTAGCGGCTCGAAGAGAGGTCTCTGGAGGCCCTTGAGGACTACCGAGAGGTAGTTGGACCGGGAGGGATTTAACCTCCGGGCGCCTCTTAGGAACCTGATGATTAAGTCATGCTTACCCAAGGACTTGCCGTCTACTGCATCGTGGTGGGCCACGATAGCAGCGACATACACCTTTAGGGTGGAAGGGGACAGCCTCCCCTCCAGCCTCTCTTGCAGGAATATGAGCACTGACCTAACTGCACACCTCTGCGGGTCTTCGGCCCGGGAAGAACACCAGTTTTCAAACAGGCGCCACTTCAGGGCGTAGAGATGCCTGGTAGAAGGGGCTCTGGCTTGGTTGATCTTGTCTACGACGGTAGGTTGTAGACCAGCTAGATCTTCTGCGTCCCGTCCAGGGGCCAGATGTGGAGGATCCAAAGACCTGAGTCGCTGCTGGCTCCAAAGGAGGAGACGACGGGCGAGTCGCGACATGTAGTGGGAGCGTACACCGCCTTGGCAATTTATGTATGCTACCACAGTGGTGCTGTCTGACCTGACTAGGACATGTTTGTCCCGAACTAACTGGAGGAACTTCCGCAGGGCAAAGAAAGCTACCTTGTCTCTCCGCAGCTGCGTGCCCATTGCACACGGCGCCCCAACCCAGTCGAGGCGTCGGTCGTGACCAGGACGCGTCGGGACACCTGCTGCAAGGGTACTCCTGCCCGTAGAAAGCAGAGGTCTGTCCAGGGTTTGAATGTCTGGCGGCAGGCGGGGGTGATCATCACGCGGTGTGTGCCGCAGAACCATGCTCATCTCGGGACTCGAGTATGAAGCCAGTGCTGCAGAGGTCTCATATGCATCAACCCCAGCAGCGTGACCGCCACGGAGGGTGCTATATGCCCCAGGAGCCTCTGGAGGAGTTTTAAAGGGACCTTTGTGCTTGGCATGAACTTGGTGAGGCATTTCAGCACCGACTGCGCACACTCGTTGGTGAGGCGTGCTGACTTTGAGACTGAGTCTAACTCTATACCGAGGAAAGAGATGCTCTGAACCGGGGCGAGCTTGCTCTTTTCTCAATTGCCGTGAAGCCCTAGGCGGCTGAGGTGCCTGAGCACCTGGTCTCTGTGAGCGCATAGTAACTCTCAGGAGTGGGCCAGTATATCGAAGTAATTGATTATGCGGATGCCAGCTTCTCGGAGTGGGGCAAGAGCTGCCTCTGCGACTTTCGTGAAGACGTGAGGGGACAGAGACATACCGAAGGGGACAACTTTGTACTGGTACGCCTAGCCGTTGAACGCGAACCGTAGAAAGGGTTGGTGTCAAGGCAGAATTGAGACATGAAAGTACGTGTCCTTCAGGTCTACCGAAGGACGCTGCAAATCAATCTAGATGCCGGATGCAGGTCAAGATGTTTTTCTGCATGAGCATTTTGAATGGGAGTTTGAGCAGAGCCCGGTTGAAAACTTGCAAGTCCAAGATCGGTCGTAAGCCTCCGCCTTTCTTGGGTACAATGAAGTAAGGGCTGTAGAAACCCTTCTTCATTTCGGTTGGAGGGACAGGCTATATCATGTCTTTAAGAGTAGCGATTTCCGCGCGCAGGGATTTGGCATGTTCGCCGTGTACTGCGGTAGAGCGGACGCCCAAGAAGGGGGGCGGGGGCCTGGCAAACTGAATTGCATAACCGAGTCGGATGGTCCGGGCCAGCCAGCGAGACGGGTTGGGAAGGGAATGCCACGCATCCAGACTCCGTGCTAGGGGCACCAAAGAGAAGAGTATTTTTGACGTACCCGGCGGGGTTTCGCAGCGGGGCGGAGCAGGTAAAACGGCGTCGGGAGGCAAGGGTGCGTCCCAAGGCTCTGGTGCTGAGAAAAGACTCAAAGCACTTACCTTGCTCCACACACCCGGCAGGGGGCGGGTTGGTACTGAGGAGGAGGTCCTGTAGCGGCATCCTCTGGACCCATCAGAACCAGCCGGCCGGGGAACAGTCGTGGAGCTGAGGGCGGGGGGTCCGCGTCCAGCGTGCCAGGACTGTTGAACTGTGGCGGTAGAGTGCCGTGAGGGCCAGGTAACCCAGAGACAAAGGAAATAGCTCTATTATTGAGAATTTGTGTACCGCAGCCCCGTATGGGGGGGTGGCAAATTAAATTAATTCAACAAACGATTCTCCGCCCGGCCCTCCACCGGGGGACGGAGTGGTCTTACCAGCTCCAGAGCTAACATCTCAGGCTCTGGGTCGAGCATCTCAGGAGCACCTGGGAGCCTTCCGGGTCCTCGAGGGGGTCCATGAGATGGGGGGGCGTCTGCTTCGTGCTTGATGCTGGGGCTGAGAGCTGGGCCCGGATTGAGGCGGAGCAGGGTGTTCCTTAACCGCAGGAGGACGCCCTCTGTGAGCAGACGGGGCGTGGCCCTTGCCGGTAGACTTGCGGCGGGGCAGGATGTGAGATATGGCCTCCGTCTGCTTCTTCACCGTGGAGAACTGCTGGGCGAATCCTCGATGGTGTCGCCGAAGAGGCCGAACTGGGAGACAGCCATAGATGACGTTCCTGGACCACGAGCATGGCCATCGCCTGCCCGTGTGCCTGCGCTGTGACCTTCGTGGCTCTGAGGGCGAGGTCGGTCGCTGAGCGCAGTTCCTGCAGCACATCAGGATCAGGGCTACCCCCCTGCAGATCTTTGAGAGCATTGGCCTGGTGGACTTGCAGGAGGGCCATGGCGTGCAGGGCGGAAGCGGCATGTCCGGCTGCGCTGTAGGCCTTCGCGGTCAGCAAGGATGTTGTCCTACAGGCCTTGGAGGGGAGCACAGGGCGACCCCGCCAGGTGGTAGGGTTTGGTAGTTCCTAACCATGTTATACTGGTGCCGAATTCCGGGAAGGAGGAATAATGTGCTGTTGTGGAGACCTCGCCACTGCCATCCACCCAAAGAAGCATCTGCGAGGGGAGGAGGGGCTCCAAAATGTGGAGTGGTGTTCCATCCACCAGGGGTCGGAGGACTGGCTCCTGTCCACCTGGGGAGGAGCGGCTGTCGTCTGTCAGAGGGAGGAGGAGTGATCGAGGACCAGGCGACGGCGTGTCTGGGAAACCGGCGAGCAACTTTTTTCTCTCTCTCCTCTCCTCTCTCTCTCTTTCACTGTCACTATGCCTTGCCCTTTCCCTCTCCTCTTTTTGTTTTGCTATTCCCTCCCCTCGTCTCCCTCCCCACACCTAGAGAGGTGGGGGAAAGCCTGCAGGCAGGCGCAGCCAGAAGGAAAAAATATGCACGCCTGGCCCCCAATTGAGATAATAAGCCGAGGACAGGGATAAATGCAGTGGGAAGAGACAGGTCGGGAGAGAGAGAGAGCCACATGCAGCTGCCATGTGTGTTTGTGTGTCTTTTTGTTTAAGTTCTAATTAAATATTATTTTGACTTTTCAGCCGGTTCTTGCTTTCTCCTTTCCCAACTTTAACAGTGTTACAGAGGTAAATTAGGTATAAATACCATTTAAATTCCAAAAGAAATGCTTAGGTTTAGTGTTATTACTTTAGTGACGTTAAAAACTAAACACATGATTGTAAAGCAGTCAATGGAAAGGAGGAGGCGAGAACCAGCTTGACGATATAAATAATATTTTAATGATTAACTTAAACAAAAACAAACACACACACATGACGGACATGTCCGTAAACGATCTCTCTCTCCCGCACAATCCTCCGCAGTTGGCCTTTATCCCTCTCGGAGGCTTGATTAGCCTGATAAGGGATCGGGTGTGTAGAATCACGACCCGGCCCCGCCCTCCGCCCTGCCACAATGATTACTGTATCTAGTGAAAATTAAACGGAATGCTGATTGTCGGCCTGAAATGAAGACTGTAAAGGGGCTAAATAATAACACATTCAGTTTAATGGCACAGACATTTGAAGGTCACTCACATCACCCCCTTGACTACTTTCTTTTGTTACCGTCACATTAACACAACAAACATGGTCAGCGAGTTAAACACTGCATGTTGACCAAGCACTCTCATATGCATTTGTAGGCTTGTTTTCATAGTTCATAACAAACACTTGTTCTTGTTCTTAAAGGCAGGTGTGTTTGGGGAGGTTGTGGATAATCGTAATGGATCTTATTCTGTTGCTTTTCTTCTGCCATGGGAAGGCCAGGCACAAGTGTCTGTACGTTTGATGCACTCCAGTGAGGTTGTACAGATACTTAAAAAATACGGTGAGTCATCATTCCCACGAAGCCACTATAAAGGTCACTTTGAGGGGACAGGACCCAATGGAGCATGGATCAGAGAAGTAGTAGAATGTAATCTTAAATGGGGCCCAGATGGAAGTTGGATTAAACGCAACTGCTGCTGTGAGTATAAGGACGTCAAAACAGGGACAGTGTGGCAGTGTGAGAGACCAAAGACACTTTCCTGTGACTACTGGGTGTTTCATGAAGCAGGAAATTTTCAAAGCCCATTAAACCCTTTTGAGAAGAAACTATTTGCAAGGTAATTGGAAATAATTGAGTCACTCACTTGAAAACAATCATACACATTCCTAAAAAAAATATATGTATTCATAGCATGATGTTATTATACAGGACGGTTACAAACAAACATATTACTGGAGACACACGTGTAATAAATGTCCTCCCCAACAATGCAGACCTCGGTATGTTCATGTCTTATAAAGCTGGTGCCTGAAACTAGTAATAAATAGCTAACACACTTTTTCATTGCATGTACAATAACAATTTCTTTGATTTAGGCTCGAAGGACAGATGTAGATCTGGCCTGACAACACCAGTTCCCGCAGGGTTCTATTTTCAAGATATCTGGAAGTCTTTTGTGTGTAAAACTAAACAATTCGATCGTACAGAAATGGGAAATTGTCTTAAAAACAAGATTGTCTACTTGATGGGAGACTCCACCACAAGGCAGTGGTTTGAGTATTTCCTACGAACTGTGCCAGGCAAGTCATTTAACAGCAAACACAGATTAACTTTTGTTGATTTGTATTGAACCACATGGTTCAAACCAGTTCTTATTTGTAAATTATGAGATCCAAGACCAAGAACAGATTCGGCAGTTTCAACATAATCTCATGACACATGTGTGTCTGTACTAATTTGCACAAGATGGCAAGATCATAACATATCATATGACTTGGCTCGTAAGAAAAGGTACGGCTTTTATTTCCATAGAGACCAAACAATCAACAAATAGAATTTCCAATCGATACAATACAGGGATCATATTTTAGCCAACCTAATTTAGGTTTAGCACCTTATTTACATGTAGGGTTTGGGTAAGGGTTTAGACGTTATGGGTGGGTATAGGTGCCAAGTCTGGATCTAGCTTGTTCTGGAACAAATGAATCCCTGGTTCAAATCCAAGTAAGAGTGAACTACTTTAATTGTACTGCAAGTTTCTTTGAACAGATTCAAGGGTGCAGCCACCCATTTACAGGGGTGCATACATTTTCAACATAGCCCCCCCACCCCTCTTGAATGTTTCACCCTGGCTAAGATGTTGATTTGGCATGCCCCTTTGTGTGGCTCCTTTTTGCATTGCATATGCAGCATGCACCATTATTTCACCACTAGATTAATCAATAAAATTACAAACAATAAAAATAACATAACATTAAATTGTTAAGTTATGCCAGGCTTTATGGCAAGAGTGAAAACACATATTACTATTATACTGTATAATGTGACTGTACCTTACCTTTTTTGTAGGCCTGAAAAGAATGGATCTCCATACAAATCCTAAGAATGGACCCCTGATGGCTGTGGAGTTGAAAAATAATATTATTGTTCACTGGAGGCCACACGGTTATCCTCTGCGATTTCGTAAAATGCCAGCTGCTGATCTGCATTATATCAGCAATGAAATTGACTATATAACAGGTGGCCATCATACAGTTTTTGTCTTCACAATCTTTGCCCACCTGGCTTTTCATCCAATAACATTCTATGTGCATAAAGTTGCCAAAATTCGTCAGGCTGTCCTTGCACTACTGAAACGTGCACCAATGTCTACTGTCATCATCAAGTCGGGTAACACTGGCTTCACAAAGGTACACTGCACTTTTAAACAATTGTTGTTCTTATAATTAGAAGTGCCATGGGACCATAAATTCTGAGCATGAGCACATACCTTCTATGTACCCATCCACACTAATACGTCTTTGGTTGAAAACCGTTTTCTGTCAAAATGATCGCACAGGAATTTGACATCCACACCATTCTACTGAGTTACTGAGAAGCACCATCTCTCATGTGTTGCCCTTTTCCTGTTGTGCAAATGATAGCATGTTGAGTGAGCTTTTGAGCATGCTGTGCAACAGACATGTTGGTTCTGGACCCATGGAAACTAGGAAGTAATTGGGTTCACAATGACTCAATCATAAGCGCAATGAGGGTGTTTCATTTTCCCTCTACTGTAAGATTACATTTTTACTCCAGTGATAGTTAGGTTTAGGGCTGGGGTTTGGGTTTGGTGGTAAAGTAAATAAAATGTGCTTTCCTTTTCACTATATGAAATCATTGATAACCAAATACAGCTCACTTTCATTACATCCCTCTTTGGACCTTTCACCCGAAAAATAGAGCTCACTCTAGCTCATGCGTTCAACAAAATTCGAGTGTAAGTCACGGGGGCGTGGTTTAAAGTTTGTAATTAGTGTGGATGTGGCCTATAACTGAGAGGAGTACTTTTTGTATGTTTCTTGACAGTATTGTGTTTTGTTGCAGGATGAATATGGAAATGACTGGTACAGGATGCAGCTGAACACTGTGATGAGGGAAATGTTCAGAGACATTGCAGTGGTCTACTTGGATGTCTGGCAAATGACTTCCTGTCACTACACAGTTGAAGACATTCATCCAGCTGGTGTCATTGTCAGCAATGAGATTGATATGTTACTATCATATATCTGCCCTAACTGACACCATATGTAAATATTTGCATTGTTAGTGCCTTGCTCTTGTTATAAGTAGATCTCCCTATTGAAAAGACTAGCATTCTAGCAGACTAGTTGTTCTGGAGGTCTGGTCACCAGCATATGTTGTTCTGGAGGTCTGGTCACCAGCATAGGCTATTGTGGCAGCGGGGGCAAAAGAGCAGTTAGGGCGCTTACACCTGAGTTAAATTATGCCCAACACCTGTATCTGATTACAGTGAACACGGGGAGAGCGGCATGAAAGAGTGAGAGCAAGCCAGAATGGAGCTGACTGTTGTACCGACTGCCTAAAAGCCTTAGTTTTGTGAAGCTGAATTGTGAAAAGATTAATTGTGATACTAATTTACTGTGTGGCCATGGAGCCTGTGTTTGTGAGAAATTAAAAGACTAAACTTCAGCCTGCTTCAATTGTCTCCTGACCCTTCCTTTGCTGGAAAGGAGAGTATTACACTGGTGCCGAAACCCGGGAAAACTATCCAAAGTGATGGAAGGCAGTCGGTACAACAGTCAGCTCCATTCTAGCTTGCTCTCACTCTCTTATGCCACTCTCCCTGTGTTCACTGTAATCAGAAACAGAAATCATAATTTAGCTCAGGTGTAAGCCCCTTACTGCTCTTTCTCCCTCTAGACAGACACTCGACCACGCCCCCGCTGCCACAGCTATTAAACTAGCTTCACCAAAAAGACCTCCTTGGTCAACCAGCTCCACTAGAAAGACAAACCATCACTAACCAGCCTGAACCTTGTTTCCCAAAAGCATTGCAAGCCTAAGTAGAATATAGAATCCAACTTGTGATTCTTCTTAGTTTTGTGGCCATTTCCCTAAAGCATCTTAAATTAAGTAGTTTGAAAGTGTTCTGGAGTAATCGTACACAGCCAAGAGCATTGTGAGGACACAGACTTATGCAGACACCTGCAGGACAAAATTAAACTCTACGATTTAAATACCAATATCTACACTTGTATGCTGAGACTTTAATATCAGGATATATGTGTTTTATTGATTATTATTATTATTATTATTATTATTATTATTATTATTAAATACATACAATAGATTGTCTAAATGGATGAATAGATTTAGTAGTATGTCAATAAAGTTATTTCTGTGGAATTGTTGGACAAGTTGTGGAATGATTGATGCAGACAACTGTATAAATTAAAATTAGAGAGAGAAGAAAAAAGTAATTTACTTGCTGCCGTGCATGAAAATCATCCATATATATTTTCTCATCATACATTTACATTTATTAATTTGGCAGATGTTTTTATCCTTGTCTCCTCTTCCTCTCTGATACCCAAAGTCTCTCTCACCAGCACTACAAGCTTTGTAGCACTGCACATGCAGCATCACAGTCACCATTATCACTTTTGTGAGTAAAAAGCAGACCTCCGCAGTATTGGTGAATGTCCCTAAATCACGTCTTCCAAACGTCTCCTTATTTTGCAATCCACGATAATACAGAATAAAATTAAATGAAAGTTTGTAATTAGCAGGATCATACACAGGGCTTCCACAATCTTCAATAATCCTGGAAGCTTTTATACTGAGAGGAATTTGTGAAAACTAAATATTGTCTGATGAAGGTCCTGAGCATGTCTGAGGAAGGCCCTGAGGATGGCTGAAACATCACTGTTTTTAAACCAATTAAGCTAAGGCCTATTTCTGTAGTGAATGTTGCACCTTCTTCCTAAAAAGCATGAACATTTGAATTTTGGTTACACCTCCTCTTCAGTTGGTTGAGCACCTTTTTTCAAATCTTTGTGGACTTTGAAGATTTTGAGGTCTGCTCCCAACAATGGCAACAGGTACAAACAGAGAGGTAGATCCTCTCTGGCAAGGTATGAACTTGCCAGCTTAATCCTGAATCTACTTCTATTCTTAAAAATGGTCTGCTTGCTATTATAACTCATATTTCCTACCTGATCAACAGTAGTTCTGCTTCCCTTATCATAGAGTTCTGCATTCCTGCAGGACCCGATTAGATATCTTGTGATGTGGCATTACATTTCCAAGTTGAATGCAGGAGCAGATGGTACTTCCATGAGATTTGGACAGGAGAGTGCGGCCAGAGAATAGCTTGAAAAATATGTTGTGGAAATATTTATTATTATTATTATTATTATTATTATTATTATTATTAATGAATGAATGCAAAAAAGACAAAAAAACACCATATAATAAATGTGCTCACTGTAAGTGCATCAAAATTATCCAATATTTAGAGCAGGTAGGTAGTCAACGTGGCTTTAGAAAAACATTTTAGGACACCATGTCTTCAAAGGATGTGTTACTCTGACTAGAAAATGGTTAATTTTGTGTTAAGAAACCAACCTCAAGCAAGCCAGATGGGCATCATGTCATGCATCATCTGATAATAGCAATAACAGAAACATACATTTCTTTTGTGTAGACTTGTTGTCTATTTGTATGGCTTTTGCCATATATGGAAAACAATTGCAGGGTTGCGTGAATAGTCAGGAAGACAATCGCTGTGGGCAGAGCATGGGTGAACATGGATTAAAATTCAGCAGGAGCATTTGAGTGTGGGATAGAAATTTGCGGGAGAGGGCGGGTGCGTAATGGAAAAAACAGTCCTGTGCAGACCTTTACCTCAGCACTTAAAATTGCTTAAAACTGATTGTACTATTCTCAAGACACCTTGTTTATTTCCTTCAGTATCACAATTAGTAGGCTAGTAGGGGGCGCTAAATTTTATGTGTCTTATACTTTGAAGTCCTGTCCTTGTTTCTTGTTTCCCATGTGTGTCTTGTTAATAAGTCTTGATAACCTTGTAAGTCAGTTTACATATAGCTCTCTTGTTTTATGTGTCTTTGTTAGATTAATGTGGCAGCAAGTCACACATGTGCAAGTCTGAAGTCAGCAGCGTATACAGTTACAAAAGCCCATTTTTTTGAGCACCACACCTTAGGTAAGTAAAAATATTTTAATTTTGACAGACGGAATGATAAATAGGCCATGGTAGCTTGTGGCAAGGCGGAGGGCGGGCCGGGTCGCTACACACCTGGCCCCTATTCAAGCTAGTTAGCCCTCGAGAGAGATAAAGCCCGACCGGAGATGGCAGTGCGACAGAGAGAGAGAGATTTACGGGCAGCTGCCCGACACCTGTGTGTGTTTGTCTTTTGTTCAGTTCCTAATTAAATATTATTTATGTTATCAAGCCAGTTCTCACCTCCTCCTTTCCATTAATGCCTTTACACTGGTGCTGAAACCCGTGAAGGAGGAGGGATTCGCCGTAGTGGAGTTCTCGCCGCTACCATCCACCCCAAAGTAGCAGCCGTGGCCATCCGCCCACAAGGGGAGAAGGGGCTCCCAACCAGCCGCCTGGAGCGGTTACCACTGCCAGGGGCGGGGGACACCCCTACCGTCCTTCAAAAACGCGGCGGGCATTCCGTCCACCAGGGGCTGGAGGACTGCCTCTGATCTGCCCGGGGAGGTGCGGCTGTCGTCCATTAGAGGGTGGAGGAGTGGCCAAGGACAAAGCTGCGGCGTATCGGAGAACCGGCGAGTAAGTGTTTTTTTCTATCTATCTCCTCTCTCTCTCCCACTGCCGCTCCGCGTTGGCCTTTTCCCTATCTTTTAAATTTGACTGTGATTTTTGTGCGGTACTTCACTGTTACAGTGAGTACACATTATTTTTAATTATTATTATTGTTTGCCTCCCCCTGTTCCCTCCCAGATTCAGGAAGATGGGGATGACCTGCCGGCAGATGGCACCGGGGAGGGGGGGTGTCCGTCATGCCAGGGGCTCTCCAACCTGATAGAACGAGGGTTGAATGTGGCATGGTGGAGGGTGGTCCATTAATCCCTTTACATAGCTCTGCAGTGCATCAGCAATAGAATGGGGCATCTGGTTTATCCGACGCACCACATCAGCTTTATTCATTGTAAATGGATCACGTCCAGTGTAGACAGTGATTATAAACAATCACTGAAATTTTATGTTTTGTTGAAAATATTTTTTACAAACATACGAATTATTTACCATGGTTACTAACCAGTGCTTCTCCCAAAAGGGGAGGGAGGAGGGGGGGTTACAGATTTTCAATTAAAACTGACATTTATCATTTCTGCGGTGTGCTGCGAAAACAAAGCAATACAAAAATAAATAAATAAGTAAAAGTGAGATGCGGTGCAATGGCCAAACACGTTCATCTAGGGCATCATTACTAGGAAGGCACCGATACCACTTTTTCTCTTCAAAATCCGATACCAGTGTTGTTGTTTTTTTTTTTTTTTGCATAATCAGTTTATAATATCTTTACATTATTGTGTGGAACTAATTGGGTGTACTGTTTAATATGTAAAGAAACACAAATCTCTAACTACACATTAGTTCAATATAAATGTATAGCTTATTAAGAAACACTTTAACTAGTATACTGGATAAAGTAGCAGCAAAATTAACAGTAATTCCAGTATAAGTCATCAGCAGATTTATTTTTGCCTTTTTCTTAATTAAATCTTTTTTTTTTTTTTTTCAACTTTCATCTGGACTTCAGATCTCTTTTTTGTTCAATTTAGTTGTAAGACACCAGTCCACTTTTCTTTCACACAGTTATTTTTTGAACCCATTCAACTTATATATTATTATAATTTGTAAAACAAATACTAATGATTACAATAATAATAATAATAATAATAATAATAATAAATTGGTATTAATCTTATTATTATTGACGTTTAAATGTTAAAAAAGCAGTAATATATTTAAATTGTGCACTTTTTAAACCCTCACGTTTTTATTTTGACATTCTGAACTCTCCAGGAAGTGCAATTCTAAATGCATTTTATAAGTGAACTGAACTTTTGAGCATCTACATCTGAGATGTTGTTCGTGAGTAGTGCTCAAATATTGCGCACTGCTGTGAAGGCTGAAAATACACATGAGTGTGTGTGTAAACAGAGCAGTTCCATTCACTGATGCTCTGGAGCTGGGCATGCATTTTATATATTTACTTATAAAACACAGCCTTCTGTTATTCACAGAGCTATCACATGTCTTTTAGTGGCTTTGAAAATGCATGAGTCATATGAACCTCTTTAATGGTATTTGAATGGTTCCTTTGTCATTTTTGGAGCTTGACAGTAACGAACATGACTAACACACAGTATCAGTATTAATACACACACACACACACACACACACACACACACACACACACACACACACACACACACACACACACAAATTGCGTCTTTTCCCACCTTTTCTGTTCTGTCTACATCTACCAAAATGTGATCCTAAAATGTGTTGCTTTAACAGAATATTTTGGTTTAAAAAATATTTTTTATTCACCAATTTGACGGACTGAGTGACTTATACATTATACGTCAGGGGTGTCAAACTTGGTTCCTGGAGGGCCACAGTCCAGCAGTGTTTAGCTCCAACCCTAAATAAACATCTGAAGCATAACCACTCCATGCCGAGGGGAGCCTCGGACAGGGAGTATCAAAGGGGCAATGAGAGGACTCTCGGGCTGCGAACAGGTCCACCTGCACCTCCCTGAATCTCTCCCAAGTCAGCTACGTGGGGGTGGAGTCTTCAGTCTCCGCAGAGCTTTACCCATCGTGAGATTGCGTCTGCTGTACGATTGAGTTCACCTGGGATGCGAGTGGCTCGCAGAGACTTCAACATCTGCTGACTCCAAAGGAGGAGGCGACGGGCGAGTTGCGGCATCCGACATGAGCTCATATGTATGGATGTACTGGTGGTTTACGTATGCCATGGTCACTGTGTTGTCATCCAGACCAACACATGTTTGCCCTGAATCAATGGCGGAAGCCTCCGCAGGGCCAGAGATACTACCAGCAACTCTAGGCAGTTGATATGCCATTGCAGTCGGGGCCCAGTCCAGAGCCCCTATACTGCCTGCCCATTGCACCTTTCACACAAGCCTGAATTCGAGGCATCTGTTGTGACAACGACATGCAACGAGACCTGCTCTAAGGGAACCCCTGCCCGTAGAAATGCCAGGTCTGACCAAGGGCTGAAGGTGTGGCGGCACCAAGGCATGATAGTCACATGCTTGGTGCCTTGGCAATGCCAACCTCGGAACTCGAGTCTGTAGCCAGTGCAGGAGCAGTTTCATATGCATCAACCCGAGGGGAAGTACCACTACCGAGGATGCCATATGCCCCAGGAGCCTCTGACATTGTTTCAGTGGCACCACTGTCCTCTGCCTGAAGGCCAGCACTGACTGTGCATGCTCGTTCTTGAGGCGTGCTGTCTAGAGGAATTGAGGATGCGAATGCTCTTCTCCCTTAGCGGGGCCAGGCCAGCCTCCACAACTTTGGTAAAGATGCGAGAGGACAGGGACAGATTGAAGGGGAGGACCTTGTACTGGTATGATCACCCCTCGAAGGCAAACCGAAGAAACGGTCTGTGATGAGGGAGGATCGATACATGGAAGTACATGTCCTTCATGTCGATTCCGCAAACCTAGCCCTATGTTGCACTGACACCAGGATGCGCCTCTGCATCAGCATCTTGAACGGAAGCATGTGTAAGGCCTGAGGTGGACCGCCTGCCTCGCTCGTGAACTCTACCTGGTGGATAGACACCCATAACCACATCCAAATCGCCCACGGCGCTCGCCACCCCAGCCGCCTGTGCTTCAACACATGACGGACCGGGTCGGGGAGCAGCTGTGGTGGCTCTCTGCTTCATAAAGAAAGAAGAGAGCCACGACTGCATAACTCTTTCCTGTAGCACAAAGTGTAACCACTACATTGCGCTCTTGGTTTACATTTGCTGACTGTTCAATCAGTAGCATAGCGGGAGAAGACCTCCGTGCCTTCGCTAATGCAGCCGATTGAATGAAAATAAATAATCTTTTGCCTGTATTATATCCAAAGGGCCCTGAAGTGTTTATACAGCAGGGATTCTCATGGAAAAAAACAACTTCCCTTGCATGTTGAACAGGGAAGAATGTAGGGAGAATTGCCTTGATTATATCTAGACATGTCATCAGTCTCGTTCTGTGGACGGGCTCACCGGTCCATGCATGATTGAGCACCACTTCGAACAGGGATGAGAGATAGAGAGAGGCTGACCTCGCTCTTCCATTGCATTTTTCATGTGCATTCTGCCAGAAAGATACAGAAAAAGACAATAGGGGCCCATTTTGATTCCTTACCATCCAATGACGAATTCTCTCATACAGCATTTTTTAATGGCGATGGCTCAGGGCGCTCATGGTCTCTCGTGCGCAATGTTGTCAGAAAACGGCCGGCGAGCTAGGCCTCAGAACATGTCTGACGAGACTCAGGGGGAGGATGACAAACATGAGGAGGATTCCGGTGTCCTTTCACACTCCTATCTTCTCAGACACAAATCTGAAATCCCAAATGGCTCCAGCACATGGAGCTCCAAATCTGGAAGCCGTAGTAATGGAACAAGTGGGGATAATGCTCGTAGTACGACATTGCGAGCCTTAAAGAAGTATCATTGTCGTCGTCAATCCCTTGTAATGTTTGGAAAACACATTTAAAGTGCTCTGAAATTTTCACTGTGCAAATGACGTCCTTATGTGTTTACAAAAGGGAAAAAAATAATCCTCACTTCGATATGAGTCGCTAGAAACAAACACAGGCTTAGACAATCTGAGCACTGAAGAACAGAAAATCTGATTAGATGGAACGAAAACGAGTGCCTTTATCTAGGGGTTGTCGCTTAAGCACCATCAGCCAATAAATTGCCTTGATTGTATAAGGGCTTCAGGCCTTGGTGACACTCGGACGGTGTCCCATAGTGATCATATGTGGCTCAGGTTGCACGAAAGGGAACTAAACATTTTAAATGTGTAAGGGGTAAATTCAAATAAAGTGGGACACTTTTTGCATGTACTAAAAGGGTCCCACTTCTCCTGTCTCCTCTCCAAAATGTGTTAAATGTTAATTGTGTCAACTTTGAGGAGTAGGCTACTGTTATGCATTCAGATGAAGGCAGACAAGGAGTTTGGATCTACGTGCGGGTTTATTTGAAGACAAGGAACAGGCAGGGTTTAAATACACAGACACATGAGGATACAAACGAGAAACATGTGCGAACAGTGACACAATGATGGCAGTGATGAGGGCAGGGAACTATGGGAAATGTAGTGCATGACAGTGACATGTGAAACGCGGGGCAGACAACAGGGAATCGTAACAGAATCCCCCCTCAAAGGATCGGATTCCAGACGATCCTAAAACAAAACAAAAAAAAAAACACAAAGACAATCATCCAGGGGATGGAG
Organism: Xyrauchen texanus; assembly: GCF_025860055.1. Classification (NCBI taxonomy): domain Eukaryota; kingdom Metazoa; phylum Chordata; class Actinopteri; order Cypriniformes; family Catostomidae; genus Xyrauchen; species Xyrauchen texanus. The sequence goes on from NC_068317.1 coordinate 6,854,854, forward strand.
GGGGGCTGTGGCAGCGGGGGCGTAGTCAAGCGCCCGTCCGGGAGAGAGAAGCGGTAAGGGCGCTCACACCTGGGCCAAATTATGTCTAACACCTGTCTCTAATTGCAGTAGAGTGAGGTGAGCGGTTAAAATGCCAGCAGCCACAGAGGAGGGGAGAGTGACCGACAAGCAGACCCAGTGTTTTGCCATTCATACGTAGTGTCTGTAAAGTAGTGTGAAAAGAAAATAATTAAAAGTTTACCGTATCCTGGAGACCTGTTTCCTGTTGTCCTTGCAGAGAGAGAGTTTTACACTGGTGCCGAAACCTAGGATCTTTGATTATTAGAAACACTGGGTCTGCTTGTCGGTCACTCTCCCCTCCTCTGTGGCTGCTGGCATTTTAACCGCTCTCCTCACTCTACTGCAATTAGAGACAGGTGTTAGACATAATTTGGCCCAGGTGTGAGCGCCCTTACCGCTTCTCTCTCCCGGACGGGCGCTTGACCACGCCCCCGCTGCCACAGGGGCTAGCAGACCAAAAGAGGGCACCAGGGGCAAACAGACAGTCCAAGGCTCAAGAGGCGGAGCCCTGGGAGGCTCTGGGACGGTCGAGGCTACAGGTGCTGGCTCTGGGGCGGTCGAGGCTACAGGCGCTGGCTCTGGGGCGGTCGAGGCTACAGGTGCTGGCTCTGGGGCAGTCGAGGCTACAGGCGCTGGCTCTGGGAAGGTCGAGGCTACAGGCGCTAGCTCTGGGATGGTCGAGGCTACAGGCGCTGGCTCTGGGGCGGTCGAGGCTACAGGCGCTGGCTCTGGGACGGTCGAGGCTACAGGTGCTGGCTCTGGGAGGCTACAGGTGCTGGCTCTGGGACGGTCGAGGCTACAGGCGCTGGCTCTGGGACGGTCGGGGCCGTCCCAGAGCGTCGCCGGTGGCAACCGCTCCTTGAGCGCACAGTTCAGACTGGCCCGGAAGAAACCCACCAAGCAGGAGTCCAGAAAGTCTGTGGCACTCGCTAGTTCCAGGAAATCGCGAATGTGGTCCTCCACCGGATGGTTTTCCTGCATTAAACTGAGCAGCTGACAGTTGGCTCGAAAAACCGCTAGATCCATGGTGGGTCGTTCGTTCTGTTATGCGTGCAGATGAAGGCAGACAAGGAGTTTGGATCTACGTGCGGGTTTTATTGAAGACAAAGTGAAAACAAGCAAGACTGGAACAAAGGAAATAACCACGATGGGTAAAACAAAACTAAAACACGAAACACTGGAACTGGGAATACACGGCTGGAATGAACACGGGAATACACGGCTGGAATGAACACGGGAAGACAGGCAGGGGAGCGAACATCAGAACACGGGAACATCAACGACATCACAACAGTTGAGACAACGAACGACAAGGTAATGGAGGAACAGGCAGGGTTTAAATACACAGACACATGAGGATACAAACGAGAAACAGGTGCGAACAATGATACAATGATGGCAGTGATGAGGGCAGGGAACTATGGGAAATGTAGTGCATCATCAGACTCAAGATGGCGCCGAGTATGGCTGCTGCGTTGCGAGCTCCGTTACAACACTGTTTGTTTTGTTTACAGTTCTTTGTTTTTTTGTCTTGGATGTTGTCTTCCTTATTGTTTACGACAGCCAAACGCTTTTGGACATTGGTTCTACAATTTCACATCAAAACCGGACTTCAAATTCCTTAATGCCGACCCACTGTTTACAAACACGCCGGCGGAGCCCTTTGTCTGGGCTGCTCGGCTGCGGAAACACAGAAGGAAAAGAGGAAAACGAGCCGGCGTTCTCATCAGATTAAGACGTCGTGCAAATCGACCCCCGCTACCCAAATGTTCAGTCACTGGACAACAAGCTCTGCGAACTGAGAGTGCGGATCTCTTTCCAACGAGAGACGAGAGATTGCTGTGTTATCTGCCTTACAGAAACCTGGCTGGCTGCGGAGATTCCAGACTCGGCCATCAAAATCATGGGCTTCTCCGTGCACCGAGCGGACAGAGCGAAAGACCTCTCCGGTAAAAGCAGAGGTGGTGGTGTATGTTTTATGATCAACAAATCATGGTGTGATCAGAGGAACGTACATTTCATCAAGTCTTTCTGCTCTCCTGATCTGGAATATCTCATGCTTCTGTGTTGACCATTCTGGCTACCGAGGGAATTCACAGCGGTCATCATCACTGCTGTGTACATCCCCCCACAAACCGACACAGACCGGGCACTCAGGGAACTGTATGGGTGTATAAGTGAGCAGGAAACCGCGCACCCTGAGGCTGCGTTCATTGTTACCGGGGACATAAAACAAAGCCAACTTCAAAACAATCGCTCCAAAATACCACCAACACATAAAGTTCAACACACGAGGGGACCAGGTTTTAGATCATTGTTACTCTCCTTTCCGGGATGGCTACAAATCCCTCCCCCGCCCCCCATTTGACAAATCGGACCACTCTTCCGTTCTGCTTTTGCCCGCTTATAGGCAGAAGCTGAAACGGGAAGCACCCACCCTCAGAACAATCCAGTGCTGGTCGGACCAATCAGACTCTGCGCTACAAGACTGTTTTGATCACGCGGACTGGGAGATGTTCTGGTCCGCCTCTGATGACGACATCGAGGTTTACGCTGACAGCGTAACGTGTTTCATCAGGAAGTGCGTAGAGGATGTTGTTCCGACCAAAACAATACGGATATACCCCAACCAGAAACCATGGGTTAACGGCGAGGTTCGCGCGGCACTCAATGCGCGGACCTCCGCTTTTAATTCTTCTAACATGGAGGAGCGTAAACAAGCCAGTTATGCCCTCCGTAACACTATCAGTGAAGCCAAACGCCAGTACAGGCACAAACTTGAAGGTCAGTTCAACACTGACTCTAGAAATATGTGGCAGGGAATTAATACCATCACAGACTACAAACGGAATAAAGACTCCGCTGTGAACACCGCTGCATCTCTCCTGGACGAACTTAATACATTTTATGCTCATTTCGAGGACAACACCACCGCCCTCGCGGAGAGAGCACTCGCGGCTGACGCTACAGAGGTTGATTCACTCTCCGTCTCTGTTGTGGATGTAACCCGAACCTTCCAGATGGCATTCCGGGCCTCGTCATCAGAGCATGCGCGAATCAACTGGCTGGTGTTTTTACAGACATTTTCAATCTGTCCCTTTCCCTGTCTGTAGTCCCCACATGCTTCAAAACATCAACCATTGTGCCTGTACCGAAGCAAGCCACAATCACTTGCTTAAATGACTGGCGTCCTGTTGCTCTGACCCCCATCATCAGCAAATGCTTTGAGAGGTTAATCAGAGATTACATCTGCTCTGTTCTGCCCCCCTCTTTGGACCCATTACAGTTTGCCTACCGCAACAACCGCTCCACTGATGATGCCATTGCATCTACACTACACACTGCTCTCTCCCATCTGGAAAAAAGGAACACATATGTGAGAATGCTGTTTGTTGACTACAGCTCAGCATTCAACACCATAGTGCCCTCCAAGCTTGATATGAATCTCCGGGCTCTGGGCTTAAACAGCTCGCTGTGCAGCTGGATCCTGGATTTCCTGTCAGGCAGATGTCAGGTGGTTAGAATGGGCAGCAACATCTCCTCATCACTGACCCTCAACACTGGAGCCCCGCAGGGCTGTGTTCTCAGCCCCCTACTGTATTCACTGTACACACATGACTGTGTGGCAACACATAGCTCCAATGCCATCATTAAGTTTGCTGACGATACGACGGTGGTAGGTCTGATCACTGACAATGATGAAAGAGCCTACAGAGAGGAGGTGCACACTCTGACATGCTGGTGTCAGGAGCACAACCTCTCCCTCAACGTCAGTAAAACCAAGGAGCTTGTGGTGGATTTCAGGAGGAAAGACGGAGAACACAGCCCCATCACCATCAATGGAGCACCGGTAGAGAGAGTCAGCAGTTTCAAGTTCCTCGGTGTCCACATCACTGAAGAACTCACATGGTCCGTCCACACTGAGGCCGTTGTGAAGAAGGCTCACCAGCGCCTCTTCTTCCTGAGATGGCTGAGGAAGTTTGGAATGAACCAACACATCCTCACACGGTTCTACACCAGCACTGTAGAGAGCATCCTGACTGGCTGCATCACTGCCTGGTACGGCAATAGCACCACCCACAACTGCAAAGCGTGGTGCGAACTGCCAGAAACATCATCGGAGGTGAGCTTCCCTCCCTCCAGGACATATACACTAGGCGGTGTGTGAAAAAAAGCTCGGAGGATCATCAGAGACTCCAGCCACCCGAGTCATCGCCTGTTCTCACTGCTACCATCAGGCAGGCGGTATCGCAGCATCAGGACCCGCACCAGCCGACTACATGACAGCTTCTTTCCCCAAGCAATCAGGCTGTTGAACACTTGATCTATCACGATCAATAATTAGCACTGCACTTTATTCATCTATTATCTCACACTGGACTGTCAACATATTCTCCTCAGTATACTACTTCATATATATATATATATAAATAATTCATATACTCCTTATTGTATTGTATATTGTGTGTATTGTTTACTGTACATTGTATATAATTATTGTGTTGTGTAAGTATGTGTACATCCATCCATCCATCCATCGTCAACCGCTTATCCTGTGTACAGGGTCGCGGGGGGCTGGAGCCTATCCCAGCTAACATTGGGCGAAAGGCGGGGGACACCCTGGACAGGTCGCCAGGTATGTGTACATTTGATTTGTAAATTGTTTTGTGTAAGTATGTTGTTTACTGTAATTGGTATATGTCTCCTCACTGTCATGACTGCTATGTTGCTCGGAACTGCACACAAGAATTTCACCTACTGTTGCACTTGTGTACATGGTAGTGTGACAATAAAGTGATTTGATTTGATTTTGATTTGATTTGACATGTGAAACGCAGGGCAGACAACAGGGAATCGTAACAGCTACTCTGTCATACGAATTGCTTCAAAGCTAATAGACACTAAATAAAAGAAACAAGCACAATACTCTAATTTTGATTAAATGGGGTCTTGAAGATGCTGTGTCCTGTTCTGATTGCTATTTTTGTAAATGTTTGACAGTACTGTGTTCTGTTGCAGGATGTAAATGGAAATGAATGGTAGGCTACAGGATGCATTTGAACACTGTGATGAGTGAGATTTTCAGATAAATTGCAGTGGTTTACTTTGATGTCTGGCAAATGACTTCCTGTCACCACACTGTTGAAGACATTCATCCAGCTGGTGTTGTTGACGTCAGCAATGAGATTGACGTGTTCCTATCATATATCTGTCCTAGCTGAAAACCTTCTTTTTTATAATTAAACAAATGACTTGTGGACATTCCTTTTCTACAAATATTTACCTTAGGCGTAACATATAAAAAATATGTTTAAAGACTATATTTAATATTTATAACCAAACACTAGGGCATGTTCAAATAACTTTTAGACTGCAATATTATCTCTTGTTTGTTCACTTTAAAAGTACATATTCACCTCACCCCCAGCTCCACAACTGCGTTCGGCTATGGAACGTCGCCTTGTTGTACCAACACAAAGAGGTACCAAAACACTTTCTCGGACTTTCAGCTTCATCATACCACATTGGTGGAATGACCTTCCCAACACCATTCGTGAAGCAGACTCACTCTGTGTCTTCAAAAAAGACTTAAAATGCATCTTTTCAAAGAGCACTTGACAAGTCACTAAAAAAACGTTGTAATATGGCACTTTTGTACCACTGTCTCCTTAAGATGATTCACTTATGTTTTCCTCTTTTGTAAATTGCTTTGTATAAATGCGTCTGCCAAATGAATAAATGTAAATGTAAAATGTAATACACTAAAAAATAAAAACATTCAAAGTAGTGCTGTTGCAGTTAACACATTAATTCATGTGATTAATTTAAAATGTATAACACATACAAATTTTTCTTAATTGCGATTAAGGTGTGTACAGATTTGACATTAGATTCTTGTAAGGAATTTTAGGAGTGCACATTGAATATCAGTTCAGGTCTGCAGTCGCTGTTCTTGATCCGGATCCTCATGAGAGGAGAGATGACATGACACACATAAACCAGAGTATATCATATAATTCCCCAACGTTTATTGTTCAACACATCATTATATATTGTTAAGCAAAGTAACACTTCCACTAGACTAACCAATAAAGTCATTATTTACCTTATCTGGACATGACATACATATTTGATATGAGATACATGAGGGCTTAGGACAGAGAGTACAGATACAAGAAACACATTTCTAAGAATGGCGACTCAACCTGATACGAAACAGGAAACAGCTTGCAATACATCAACTGTCCTGCAGAACAGGAATAACACAGTTGTACTGATTAAGAAGTTGTTGAGTGGCCTTATTATTTTACAAATCTGACATTTGGTATGCAATATTTATAAGGGAAATTTAAAGTGCCCTCATTCTCACACCATTATATGTAGGATATTTGGTATGTGACATTCGTTAACGTGTCCGTCTTCTAACACCAAAATATGTAAGGGTATTTGGTATGCAAAATTTTGAAGGGAATTTAGGGTCTCGAAATATGTGAGCTATGAACTAAATTAAACTGTCCTTATTGTACATTATTAGGTAATAAAATATATAATGGAATTAGTCACGTTTGACAACCATTATAAATTAGATAAATGACAAATAACTAGATTATTTGTCTAAATAGATTCTCCACCATTAAAATTGTAATACAACATTTCATTGTATCCGCTCACAATTTCTACTGTAAGGAATTTGCCTTAATAAGTTAATTATGATTAATTCACTTATTGGAGTGATATTATTCTCATGGCTTATTGAAAATTATATCACACATATTTAGGTCAAGCTTTTAAGTTAAATCTTTTAGAAACAGTGATTAGATTATTTATCAAAATATACCACAGTCATTCATCTTTGAATACAGACAAACTTTATTGCTATTCTAAACATAAATCTAATCTAACACATATATACATGAGACAAGTTGGTGAAAAGAGTGACAGAATGTGAAATAAATGATCAATACAGTGAAAATGAACTTTATAGAGTCTTTTGACAATCCCTTAAGAACCATTTATCCTTTTTTGAGTCTACATACACTCACCTAAAGGATTATTAGGAACACCATACTAATACTGTGTTTGACCCCCTTTCACCTTCAGAACTGCCTTAATTCCACGTGGCATTGATTCAACAAGTTGCTGAAAGCATTCTTTAGAAATGTTGGCCCATATTGATAGGATAGCATCTTGCAATTGATGGAGATTTGTGGGATGCACATCCAGGGCACAAAGCTCCCGTTCCACCACATCCCAAAGATGCTCTATTGGGTTGAGATCTGGTGACTGTGAGGGCCATTTTAGTACAGTGAACTCATTGTCATGTTCAAGAAACCAATTTGAAATGATTCGAGCTTTGTGACATGGTGCATTATCCTGCTGGAAGTAGCCATCAGAAGATGGATACATGGTGGCCATAAAGGGATGGACATGGTCAGAAACAATGCTCAGGTAGGCCGTGGCATTTAAACGATGCACAATTGGCACTAAGGGGCCTAAAGTGTGCCAAGAAAACATCCCCCACACCATTACACCACCACCACCATCCTGCACAGTGGTAAGGCATGATGGATCCATGTTCTCATTCTGTTTACGCCAAATTCTGACTCAACCATCTGAATGTCTCAACAGAAATCGAGACTCATCAGACCAGGCAACATTTTTCCAGTCTTCAACTGTCCAATTTTGGTGAGCTCTTGAAAATTGTAGCCTCTTTTTCCTATTTGTAGTGGAGATGAGTGGTACCCGGTGGGGTCTTCTGCTGTTGTAGCCCATCCGCCTCAAGGTTGTGCGTGTTGTGGCTTCACAAATGCTTTGCTGCATACCTTGGTTGTAACGAGTGGTTATTTCAGGCAAAGTTGCTCTTCTATCAGCTTGAATCAGTCAGCCCATTCTCCTCTGACCTCTAGCATCAACAAGGCATTTTCAGCCCACAGGACTGCCGCATACTGGATGTTTTTCCTTTTCACACCATTCTTTGTAAACCCTAGAAATGGTTGTGCGTGAAAATCCCAGTAACTGAGCAGATTGTGAAATACTCAGACCGGCCCGTCTGGCACCAACAACCATGCCACGCTCAAAATTGCTTAAATCACCTTTCTTTCCCATTCTGACATTCAGTTTGGAGTTCAGGAGATTGTCTTGACCAGGACCACACCCCTAAATGCATTGAAGCAACTGCCATGTGATTGGTTGATTATATAATTGCATTAATGAGAAATTGAACAGGTGTTCCTAATAATCCTTTAGGTGAGTGTATATTTGCTATCAGATTACCCAAATTTGGGCACATGTTCAGGGAGGCTGCAATTTATGGTGACTCTACCAACTTGGAGGAATACACAGCATCAGAGACCAGCTACATCAACAAGTGCATTGATGATGTCACCTTCTCCAAGACCACACGCTCCAACCAGAAGACATAGAGGACTGCGGAGGTGCTGCTGAGGACCCGAGACTCTGCCTTCAGTGCAGGTGACAAGGCTGCCCTAAGAACAGCAAGGGCCAAACTGTCTTGGGCCATTAGAGAGGCAAAGCACGCACATGCCCAGAGAACCACAGTCACTTCCAGGACAGCGGCAACACGCGGCGCATGTGGCAGGGCACCCAGGCCATCACCAACTACAGGACAATATCAGTTGCCTGTGACAAAGATGCCTCCCTTCCAGATGCGCTATATGACTTCTATGCTAGGTTTGGAGGACAGAACGACGTGGTGGCCACCCCTCCTCCCAATGACCAGGTGCTCTGTCTTACCACGGCTGATGTGAGGAAAACTCTATGTAGAGTCAACCCACGGAAGGCTGCTGGACCAGACAACATTCCTGGCAGAGTGCTCAGAGCTGGCAGATTTTCTTACTGACATCTTCAACATCTCTCTGAGCAGCGCCATTGTTCCAATATGCTACAAGGCCACCACCATCGTCCCCATGCCAAAGAAGTCTTCAGTGTCCTGCCTCAACGACTACTGTCCCGTCACACTCAAACCCATTATCATGAAGTGCTTTGAGAGGCTCATCATGAGGCACATTCAGACCCAGCTGCCCCCCTCACTAGACACACTGCAGTTTGCATATCATCCAAACTGTTTAACAGACAACACCATCGCCACCACCCTCCATCTGGCCCTCACCCACCTAGATAAAAAGGACTCATACTTTCGAATGCTGTTCATAGACTTAAGCTCAGCATTCAACACAATCATTCCTCATCACCTGATTGGAAAGCTAAACCTTCTGGGCCTGGACAACTCCCTCTGCAACTGGATCCTGGACTTCCTGACTGGGAGACCTCAGTCAGTCCGGATCAGGAACAGCATCTCCACCACCACCACCACCACACTGAGCACTCGGGCCGCCCAGGGCTGTGTGCTCAGTCCACTGCTGTTCACTCTGCTGACTCACGACTGTGCAGCAATGCACAGCTCGAACCACATCATTAAGTTTGCAGATGACATCATCGTGGTGGGTCTCATCAGCAAGAACGACAAGTCAACATACAGAGAGGAGGTGCAGCGGCTAACGGACTGGTGTAGAGCCAAGGACTTGTCTCTGAATATGGGCAAAACAAAAGAGATGATTGTTAACATTAGGAGAGCCCATAGTGACCGCTCTCCACTGAACATCGACGGCTCCTCTGTGGAGGTTGTCAAGAGCACTAAATTCCTTGGTGTTCACCTGGCAGAGAACCTTACCTGGTCCCTCAACACCAGCTCTATTACCAAGAAAGCACATCAGCGTCTCCACTTTCTTCGAAGGCCGAGGAAAGCACCCCCCATCCTCACTACATTCTATAGAAGGACTATTGAGAGCATCCTGAGCGGCTGCATCACTGCCTGGTTTGGGATTTGCACCATTTCGGACCGCAAAGCCCTGCAGAGGATAGTGAGGACAGCTGAGAAGATTATCGGTGTCTCTCTTCCCTCCATCAAAGACATTTACAAAAACACTGCATCCGCAATGCAACCAGCAATGTGGATGACCCCACACACCCCTCATACAAACTCTTCACCCTCCTGCCATCTGGCAAGAGGTACCGAAGCATTCGGGCCCTCAAGGCCAGACTGTGTAACAACTTCTTCCCCCAAGCCATCAGACTCCTCAATACTCAGGACACGTGTGTGTGTCAGTCCAGTTTCTGAGTTGCACTTTAATTATTGTCACTTTATATCTGGCTGCTACCTCAGTAACTGCTAGGTGCATAGAACACTATCTCATAGTATGTTATGTTTACATTTGGCATTTTTAGAAACTGTCATATTTTTGCACTACTGTGTACTGGTCGGTGCTGCACTGTCTCTCACTGTGCCTATTGTCCTGTTAATATTTAGTAATTTATTGTACTGTCCCGTATTTTGCACGTTCACTTCATATAGGTATGTTATTTAGTCTGTGTAGTCTCATGTGGTTCTGTGTTTGTCTTATGTTGTTTTATGTAGCACCATCGTCCTGGAGGAACATTGTCTCGTTTCACTGTGTACTGTACTAAGTGTATATAGTTGAACAACAATAAAAACCACTTGACTTGACTTGAGAGAAGACAGGGAGAATAGAGGGGAGGGGGAGGACGACAATACCAGTAAACACAGCCTAACCTAGGCCTCTTTGTGAAACTGGTCACACTCAGCCACCAAGCAAAGTCTTTTACCATTACTATCCGGCGTGCAACAATCAACTTTAGCTTTATTTTCAGTCCTACTTTTCCAATAGCATAGCAGATATCTCTTAGAGGACTCTTCAAATTTAGGGACATGGGCTGTGTGGAGTGATGACGAATGAGGGACTACAGGCTTTAGTGTATGCAAAGGGAAACTTGCGTGAATATTGATACCTCTATTGAGCCATTCATATTAAGCCATTCCCATTGTGGAAATTGGAGAGGCATGTAACTCTACGCGTGTCCTTCCACTGAATTACAAGTATATTCCCCTCAATCCTACACCACCTCATATGTTCTCATCTTTTGATGTCTTTAAATTCTGCAGGAAACAGTTTACGATTCACCCTTCATGTCCCACAGACATTAGTTCCCATTTCTAACAACTTAACCAAAGTACTGGTGATGTTTAAAAGTTATCAAACCAAGCATTTTGGCACTGGTCTTTGAATGTGACTTTGGCTGCAGTAAATTGCAAGATTTTGGTTAGGGTGAAAGAGCTACTGGCATTTTTGTTTGAGGTGGTCCATAATATAACACAACTTCCTAAGGCGATCCTGATTATCCTCTGTGGTAGGGTCTACAACATGTAGAGCTGCTAAAAGAGCCTTGTAGCATTCACGTGGCATAAACCCTCTCGTCCATGAACCCTGAAGTGACTTGGTTCCCCAATGACGATGGGAATCAAGGGAGAATTGAAAACCCCATGTAAATGAGCAACCCAAGAAATTTCTAAAATTAATCAGGGGTCACCTCCATCCAAGCTCCTTGGTAGCTGGAATGTGATGGACAGATTAGGATGAGCTCCCACCCCTGATGGTTTGTAAAGCTGCATATCTTAGCAACTACAGCCAAAAACAGCATGAAAAAGTCAATTTCTCGCATCATCATACAGCCTGACGCACGCTACATAAGTAATTATGTGACTTTCCTTTTGTGCAGGTGTTTAAATTTGAGTAACATGTCATTGAAAGCCATGTTTCCATTTGTTTTCCCATCCCATTGTTTTCCCATGCGGGTCCGCTCGCAAGGGGACAGTACCGTGGAAAATACGCACAGGGGGAAAAGTCCACGTGGGAGCCAGTCCTGTGGAGCACCTATTCCAGTACAGGGTAAATTGAGTACACGAATTGGTCTTGGTCGGGGAATTCCTCCGCTGAATTCGCGGACCAGAGGGCTAGGGAGGAGTCATTCAGGGAGCCAAGTTCGTGGGATCTCCTTGGGTAAAGGCACACTGTATTACCTCAGTGGAGGGAAAAGGTGCTATGTGCAAGTGGTCCACCCGGTCAGTTTGTCAGTGTGTACCGAGTTCTACCGGCTCGGACCTGAGAAAACACGAAATCGACTCAACCCTAAGATTGTAAAATCTCACAAAGGTATTGGGTGCTGCCCAACCCGCTGCTCTGCATATGTCTGCTAGGGAGGTGCCCCTGGCCAGTGCCCATGAGGATGCAACAATTCTTGTTGAGTGTGCTCGGACCTGCAAGGTGGTGTGGGGGGGGGGCACAGCTTGGGTGCGATAGGCCAACGTAATGGCGTCCACTACCAAGTGGGAAAGCCTCTGTTTGGAGACAGCGTTCCCTTTCAGCTGTCCACCAAAGCAGACTAAGAGCTGCTCAGAACATCTAAAGCTCTGCGTGTGGTCCAAGTAGATACGCAAAGCACATGACAGAGAATGCTTGCAGGTCCCCGACCCTTTTGATGGAAGCGAGCGCGATCAGGAGGGCCGTCTTCAAGGATATGGCCCTGAGTCCGACTGATTCTAGCGGCTCAAAGGGCTGTGAGCGGCGCACATGCCTGCAGAACCAATTAAGCCCGGGGAAGCATAGCGGACCTCCGTGCGTCAGGCTCAGACTGGGCGGAGACCCGAAGGTGGCGGCCCAGGCGAGTTATCCGCATCCGACGCCGCTGTTACGCTCTCCGATGCAGCGGTGATGTCATCATCCAATGCCGGGGAGCTCGAGAGACTGGACGGTAGGCCGTTAAGCAGACCGCACTAATCCCGAGCTCGGGGGAATCAGGCAAGCGTGCTGGGGAGGCGGGAGGTTTCGAGGGGATTTACCTGGCGAAAGCGTCCCGTTATTCTTCCCAGATCGTCTTTCATCGCCCACGGCGCCTGCCTCAATCCCGTAGGAAGGAGGCGAGGCAAGGGGGGCGGCTGAAATGGCTCTCTCTCACTACAAGAGAAAGCAGAGATCGCAACGCTGCCGCGGTTATGTTCTCACACTGAAAACATAACCCATTGGAGAGAATGCTCATCCCGAGCTCGGACGGAAACCAGCAAGCGTGCCGGGGAGGCGGGGGGTTTCGAGGGGGTTCACCTGGCGAAACGGCGCCCGTCATTGTCCCCAGATCATCTTCATCGCCCGCGGCGCATGCCTCAATCCCGTAGGAAGGAGGTGAGGCGCAGCGGGCGGCTGAAGTGGCTTTCTCTCACTACAAGAAAAAGCCTACGACCGCAATGCTGTCATGGCTATGTTCTTGTACTGAAAACATAGACCATTCATAAAAACGCTGCCTGCGTGTGATCGCAATCCAGGAATGCAAGGCAGTTTTTATGACCGTCAGAGATGGGGAGAATCACCGCATCCAGAAACTACACAGGGGCGGAAAAATCGTCTTTAAAAAGACGCGTCCTGAAAAGGACGTTCAACGCCGCTGTGTTTTGCTCTTTTAGAGCGAAATTACTCTTTTAGAATAACTCTTTCGAGTTGTCTGCACTGTTGAAGCGCCCAGGGGCAAGAATGCACAGCCGTGCACGAAGGAGAAAGCCGCTGTTGTGCGCCATAAATTCCAACAGCATGCAGAGCGTCAGAGGATTTAAACAGGAACTTGGTGTGTAACTCGCAGCAGACTGCATGCACGACCATCGGCTCCGAAGAAATTTTCTGAATGAACTCCCGTATTTGCGCCGCTTAAACACCCGTATGTCCGGGGGCGGGATATGCAAATACCGGCTGCCAACTTCTCATTGGCCTTTTTTCATAGATCAGAGGTGTATATCGGCGCTCAAGAGAGACCCCTAGTGTCGCTTCTCTGACACAATGTGGAGAGAGCGACAGAAGGGGAACATTCATTCTTATGCAGGCTATATATGCTAATTCTAAATAATGTGTTAACATGAACATTACTACACTTATATTAGCTATACATTGCTTAACATTTTATTGTCTATTAAGTATTTGTTAGTTTATTAATTAGAGTACTTATAAAGTATTAACAATTTTCATAGTATCCTAACGAAAGGAACATTAATTACACCAATTAATTTAAACACAAATTTAACATCAAGTTACTATACCATGGTTCTTAGAAATGTACTGTACACAGTACCAATTCCTTCATAAATTCACAGTATGCCCACTAGAGCTGAAATGATTAGTCGACATTATCGACAATAAAAAATTGTTGACAAAAATTTTCGTTGTTTGAACTAATTTAACGTAACATGAGATCACATTAAACTCTAATGATGAGAGCAGCAATGCAGTTTGCACAAGACTGATGAGAAGAAGAAACACAGATCACAGTCCAGATGCTCTCTAAACTTTCCAAACATCTTCAGGTGATGTAGATCACAAAGTATGTAGGAATTATAAAACAATTTATAAAAATAAGTAAATACAGAAGCACTCTCGTCGTGGAATAAGCAGAGCCGGAGGTCTTTAAAGGAAACACCCGGCATTACATCTTTAATGCAGTTATATTTAATGCAGTTATAATTACAATAAAGTTCTAATAATATGGATGCAGATCATGTATATAACTACAAACTCCGAAACTGGGAGTTCACACTTTTCTGTGTGGTCAGGGCCTCTTCTATGAGTTGCACAAATGTCCTGATCTAAGGGGGAGAGGTTGAAACTGGACCCTGCTGATGCACACTCTGTCGCAGGACACTTGTCCCTCGAGCGTGCACGCTTGCTGCAGCAAGATTATAACGTAATGGCTTGCAGCTTATTGAATCATAATATATATATCACTGTGAAATTTCACTTATCATGAAGACAATTGGCAATAATCAGCTTTATTAATATGAGAGAGTTTGTTTTTTGTGAGTTAAAGATGGATTGAAGTGAACAGAAAGGTGAGAGAGGTGTAGTCTTCACCCCATTATACACGGCAATAAAATACGTTTTTGATTTGATTTTGGCTTGTTTTACAATAAAAGTATCTAAAACTTGTTTAAAACAACAGAAATTGTCTTAAGCAGCTATACTGCAGAAGATAAAATTGTTATCTGAGAATGTTGAATATAATAATATATTATTATATGTTAATATATAATATAAGAATCCTTTTAAAAAAGATGCATTCACCTGAGAAGCAGCATATAAGATATTTAGACTTGCTTTTAGAGAACAGATCTTGAATGTAATGTAAGTGTATTTTGTATTTACTGCACTCGCAGAATTATAACCAAGTAAAAAATACACTTATATACAAAATACACATATATTTAAGATACATCATCTTAAAGCAAGTCTAAATATCTTATATGTTGCTTCTCAAGTAAATGTGTCTTGTTTTTTAGACAATTTTAAATGGAAAACAAGACAAAAACTCGATAACAATATGATTTTTTGCACTGAATATCTTAATTTCTTAATTACTGAATTAAACTTAATTAAAAAATTGTTCCCGTTAATTCAGTGAATATCTTTTAGAGATATTTTTAAAAGATTATTTTATCCTCTTTATTGTTAGTAAGCACATTTAATACAACCTTTTAAGTCGGGCCACAAGAAGAATAATCAGTAATGAGCTAATGATTAATCGTTACAATAATCGGCAAACGGTCGAATAATTGTTCTAATATTCATTAGATTAATCGATTGCCAAAATAATCATTAGTTGCAGCCCTAATGCCCACCTCTTCAGGCATTACTACACCACTGCCTCAGACTTACCACGAGTCTTGGAGGTCTCAACAATGTGGCTCTTCAGTCTCGCAGGGATGGACCTGCTTCTCCAGGTCCAACTAAACAGCATGCAGCCTGAACATGTCCTCACCTGTGCTAGACACAAATCCAACATAATAAAAATGTGTCGTAATTAAAGAAATATCTCCACTTTACAGCATTATAAACAACACCAACTTCCAAATTATCTGTGATTTTAAATCAGGTTACCAAATACATGTGATGCATCAGATAGATAAAGCATGAAAAGAAAAGTTTCAAGAAACAAAGTTATGGAAGGTCCAAACTCAAATATAGGCCTACCACACACCCATTCAAGGACTACCAGACTAAAAAATCTGTTAGCTTGCTAGATGTTTTAATTTAAACCAGGACAGATCTTTAAAATAAGGCATAGGCTGATTAACAATGACAAAAAAGTAAAACATTCGAGTCATGTTTGCTTTCGTGCATATTAATCTATCACATGCCACCCTTTTCACAAATAAATCTGACTTTTGAAGCTCCAAATATCACAGACAGTCAGCACAATCATCCTCCATATGACATTAGCGGTTACATTAATGTCTTCTAAAGCAATACGATTGCTTTTGGTGCGAAAAAGATCAATCAACAATATTCCTGTGTCCCAAAATGCTGATTATGGGTTTCTGGATGATGGCCAAATATTGCAAATAGAAGCATTTTAGTTATTTTGTTGAGTCTTTATCCATCGATGGAAGAACTGAGTAGACTAACCTGAAAAGCTTTATACAGCACAGCTCTAAAGTTGGACAAGTTTTGGCAACTGTAGATAATTATGTTTATTTTAAATCATAAATGAGTGTTGTTTTTTGCAAATAAATACAGAAATCTTTTGGGGGAGCATGTCCCGACCAGGGGCGTCGGACTGGGGGGGTAAAGGGTACCGAGTACCCAGGGCCCGAGGCAGGGGGGGCCCCTTAGAAGTCAGTTTTCTATACATACATATTTGGTACGGGGGCCCAGCAAGATGGTTTGTACCCAGGGCCCAAAATTTGGTGCTACGCCCCTGCCCCGGACCACTCTAGATATAAGGATTATTTGGCAGATTTCTGTGGGTACCCTCAGATTAAATCCTGCAGGTGCCCCTGTCAAAAAGTTCTTCTTATGCTCCAACAGCAGGAAGCGCGCATGCGCACTCACAGCACCATCAGTACCAGCGCAACACAGCGATGCCCCAGCCTGCTCTTGTGTTTGTGATTGCTTCGTGAAGATTTGTTTACAAAGATCTTTAGATTATCGTCATACGTTCTGGTTGATGCTTTCTCTTCCGTGCCATACACATAATCTGAGTCGCGGATGTTATATAGGTCTAACAGGAATAAACATCTGTTATTTATAGTCCAGGCCTTAACAGAGCGCATAGCATCCTTTACATCAGGACTGATCGGGGATTGTGTATTTTGTATTGCGGTTTCGGGGGTTTCATGCGTATAAAGGTGTAAAGATCTGTTCAGTGGGATGCACATCAGTGCTTTGCCGTATTCTCTCTCCGTTATAATGGCGGCTCTATATCAGGGCACGGACGCGTCCTCACCGGATAAATATCTGGCGTTAAAAGACGTCAGAGAGGTGAAAGAGGAGACAACTCTGGATGAGAAGCTCTTTCTGCTGGCCTGCGAGAAGGGTGAGTTCATTCATCACTTCAGAGAACATAAACTGTATGCACAAAAATAAAATTCACACCTTAATTGCAATACTAAATAAGAATATTTTTTGAAGGGTTCTTATTTTAGGTGTAATGTTTTATCATGTTTATAATGTTCTATTAGGTTGTATTATTATTGTAAAATGTTTGACATGGTATTATTTACTGTTCTTATTTATTATGATTTCTTAAGATTCAGTAGGCCTATATACTAAAGATAGTAGAACTATTTGCAACATTTTTGACAAATTGACAGATTGGCAAGCTGAAATGAAAATTTGTGAATTTCAAAATGTCTTAGTATTTGATATGTTGCCTTTTTGTTTTAATAACAGCATGTTCGAGTTGACATAAACTCCACAAGTTTGTGCAAAGCCTGATGGTCCCTGTTATCCCTGCATGGTCTGAGAATGTTTCAAAGAGCATGATTTTGTGCCACAAATTTGCTTACATTTCATACAGACAAGGGCTAGTTGTCACGACCGTGAATGTGTCTCAGGATACACCGATTTTTTTTTTTTGGGGGGGGTTACTTAAAATATACAGTATATGTAGCATATTTGCATCACACATTTAAGTAAATTCAACTTATGGTCATTTTATGACAGCATATAGAAAACCTTTGTTAGTTATATACAAATGTATCAATTTATTCAAATGTATTTAGTTAAAAAATTAATTTCACATACATAACATTTAATAGCACATTGTTTCAAATGAACTTTAATATTACTGTTTCTAATGTATTTAATTCGCTCAAATAAAATAATGGCTGAGGTCAGTCATTAAATTTGATTCCCCGAATAAGTGCAGATAAAGCTGCTCTTCATTCCCAGGCGCAAGTAAAAATGACATGGATAGAACAGGATCCAACTTCACCGAAGGGAACACTATTCACCCTAATGGTGACATAACACTAAACATCTAATTACAGTAAAAAATTAAATATAGTCAATAATATTAAAAAGAGATAAAAGCTCTATGAAGGCTCAAGTGGACTGACTAGTTTATATTTTCTTTGTTTGATGTCAGAAAACAGTGCTTCTGCATCAAAACAGTCATCTCCGATGGTAACAGCTTTATACTTTTATTAGTTGATTATTTGAATGCTTGTAACAATTTTTTTTAGATATTGTTATGTTGAAAAGACTGTTTGAGCTGCTGATTCATTATGACAATTATGCAAACGTCATACGGCCGTGCGTGTCTGAGCTCAGCCTAGTGTAGTCAAACCAGTTTGATTGTAAGACAATAAGTTCCTTTAACCAAATAAACATGCTTAAATTATTCAAACGCAAGGGCTTATGGGTATTCCCCACAACCTCAGTTCTGTACTTAAGTTAGTAGTTTGAGTTAGAAGTACTTTTAGTTACTTTTTACTTTAGAATTTTTAAGCCAAAAAAGTTAAAGGAAATCACAATTGATCTTTTGCTTTATGTATCACTCTAAGTTCAACTTATGTTGAACACATTCATGTAAATTAAGTAAAGCTAAAAATGTAATAAATATGTACATTTGGATAAGCTTTAATTATTCATTATTTATTATGGTTGTTGAGTCAACAAATTGTATTTATTTATTTCAATTTCAAAGTCTTTGTTACAAAAATGCCAAATTTTTCACAGTTTTTGCCTAGGGAAAAAGATACAGTTCACTGAATATGCATTTATCTTTTTTCTGACAACTTGCCCCACTTTCAGGGAATTTTCTCACACTATATGGTGTACGTTGTCACAATGGAACCAGTGCCATAGGTTACTTGTGATTTTTAGGTGGGATGAATTCCATCTTCACTCCATCAAAACTAAATCTATACCTCTCTATATTTATATATAAATCTACACCTGCATTAAACAGGCTATTATTGTCTTTTCAGACAAATTTGAATTGTAAAACAATAATGAGACACAAAATGATTAAAGAAAGAAAAAAAAGGAAAAGGTAATGTAAAGTATTATAACATTGTTTTTCTTAAATTTGGACACTACAGTTTTAATTGATAAATTGTATATACCCGTATTTATGACATTTAAAACACGTGAAATTCGGCCTTGCTAAAATTGTGATAACCTGTGATGCCCTCATGAAAAACAGATTTGTCCCTAGAACTCATTTAACCTTTCAGTAAAAATTATATATAATAGTTTAAGCTTGCCTGAATATATGCCAGTGTGGTTTGATTATGTTTGCTTGTTTACCCAAGAGCTGTAAAAACAATATTATTAAAGTGAAAATTTACTGCGCAGGGTAGAATTCCACACACACACACACACACACACACACACACACACACACACACACACACACACACACACACACACACACATGTTGTGTTTCCATGTTTTATGGGGACTTTCCATAGACATAATGGTTTTTATACTGTACAAACTTTATATTCAATCCCCTAAACCTAACCCTACCCCTAAACCTAACCCTCACAGAAAACTTTCTGCATTTTTACATTTTCAAAAAACACAATTTAGTATGATTTATAAGCTGTTTTCCTCATGGGGACCGACAAAATGTCCCCACAAGGTCAAAAATTTCGGGTTTTACTATCTTTATGGGGACATTTGGTCCCCACAAAGTGATAAATACACGCTCACACATACACACACACACACACACACACACACACACACACACACACACATGTTGTGTTTCCATGTTTTATGGGGACTTTCCATAGACATAATGGTTTTTATACTGTACAAACTTTATATTCTATCCCCTAAACCTAACTCTACCCCTAAACCTGACCCTCACAGAAAACTTTCTGCATTTTTACCTTTTCAAAAAACATAATTTAGTATGATTTATAAGCTGTTTTCCTCATGGGGACCGACAAAATGTCCCCACAAGGTAAAAAATTTCAGGTTTTACTATCCTTATGGGGACATTTGGTCCCCACAAAGTGATAAATACACGCTCACACACACACACACACACACACACACACACACACACACACACACACATACACACACACACACATGTTGTGTTTCCATGTTTTATGGGGACTTTCCATAGACATAATGGTTTTTATACTGTACAAACTTTATATTCTATCCCCTAAACCTAACCCTACCCCTAAACCTAACCCTCTCAGAAAACTTTCTGCATTTTTACATTTTCAAAAAACATAATTTAGTATGATTTATAAGCTGTTTTCCTCATGGGGACCGACAAAATGTCCCCACAAGGTCAAAAATTTCGGCTTTTACTATCCTTATGGGGACATTTGGTCCCCACAAAGTGATAAATACACGCTCACACATACACACACACACACACACACACACACACACGTTGTGTTTCCATGTTTTATGGGGACTTTCCATAGACATAATGGTTTTATACTGTACAAACTTTATATTCTATCCCCTAAACCTAACCCTACCCCTAAACCTAACCCTCACAGAAAACATTCAGCATTTTTACATTTTCAAAAAACATAATTTAGTATGATTTATAAGCTGTTTTCCTCATGGGGACCGACAAAATGTCCCCACAAGGTAAAAAATTTCGGGTTTTACTATCCTTATGGGGACTTTTGGTCCCCACAAAGTGATAAATACACGCTCACACACACACACACACACACACACACACACATACACACACACACACACACACACACATACACACACACACACTAACCATAAGCAAATTATCCATCCATATACAGTAGATGACAATTAGTATGTTTCTGTTCAGCACATTACCTATGAACATTTTCTACTAACGTTTGACGACTAGAAAGTGTCCAAATACTTTTTGTCTTAATTTTGCAAAGTATTTGTATTGTTTTACCATTTTAAATCTTAAAAACTTGTTCGGTTTTATTTTGTTAAGTGTTTTGCTTGAAAAGTGTGCCTCTTTCTATACAACACAATTCCACTTTTTGGTTTGATATTTTAATATTTAATGCAGTGCCATTTATACATTAATAAGTGTGGCTTTTTAAGTGTCCAAACACTTTTTGCAGTGACTGTAGTTCTATGTAGTGTTAACCAGCAGCGCATAGTTTATTTCCAAGCATTCCAGAAAAACAGATTTTTTTCCTTTCATTTGCTTACATTGTGCAGACAAGAGTCAATTGCCATTCTTACCATATAAAGAAATCCTAAACATGACTCTGGGAAGGATATCTCTCCTTTAAGAGCTTCATTATTTTTCCTTGACAGTGTGCTCTTGGTGATAACCTGTGTAGGTGTGTTATATATACATGAATATGCACTGATGTATTATTATTACCTGACAACATTTTTAAGGGGACTACTACATGGTGAAAAAGCTTCTTGAGGAGAAACGACATGGTGAATTAAACATTAATTGTGTGGATGTGCTGGGAAGAGATGCCGTCACCATTTCAATCGAAAATGAGAATCTAGACATATTGCAGTTGCTGCTGGACCATGGCTGCCAGGTATACACACACCTATGTTATCATAGCATAACAGTATGAACATAACATTAGATGAAACCAATCTGTTCATTTCAAAAGAATGTGTATGTGTATGTGTTTCAGGCCACAGATGCATTATTAGTGGCTATTGATTCAGAAGTTGTAGGAGCTGTTGACATACTGCTAAACCATCGGCCTAGACGCTCTTCCAAGCCTTCTATTGCGGTTGGTCTCTTTTGCCATTATTATTTTATCACGTTCTTATCTCTTATGACAGTTTTTTTTTTTTGTTTCAGGATTCAAAAGTTAACATTTATTAATTGTTCGTGTTTTTGACCCCTTTGTCTCCTCAATTACAGAATTTTTATCAGCTTTTTAAGGGGTGTTCACACCTTTGCAATGACAAAGCGAGCCTAACTTGTTAATTTTCAATGAGAATTGCAGATTTCCAGCAATATGAGCAACAGTGGCCATTTGCCATACAATGTGAGCATGATGCAAAGTCGAGATAAATTCACACAAATGAGCAGTGAGTCAGTGACACAATGCAGCGACTAACAATGGGAGTAAAGACAATGGAGCTCTCGTGATTCATATCCTTTGAGATGCTGCAGTCAGTTGTAGGCAAGATAGAGAAGGCAAAGGAATGTTCCAGGTTCAATACAACTTAAGCTCATTCGACAGCATTTGTAGAATAAAATTGATTATGACAAAAAATTATTTTGACTCTTTTCAAAAGTGACTAGAAACGATAAACGTGTCATTTTCTTTTATTTTTATGAAAGAAATGTAACAACTCTAAATAAAATCATGTAAAAGCATAAAAGTTGTGCATTTTGGGTGGGTTTTGGGGTATTTAGACCGTAATATTATTTTTCTTATTATTTACTAATTTATTTATCTACTGCATATGACCTTGAAAATTGACTCTTTGATTTTTTTTTTTTATATAATATTTTCTCAAATACTGAACCAGTCTTCATAAACTATATACCATTTGACAGCTTAAAGTCTCAAGAATCAAACTTTGCTATCCATTTAAAAAAAATATAAAGTATAAAAACGAAATGGCTGCATAGAGCTACTTATTCATGCCTGGTTGAAGAGAAGATGATTTCTAGATGTTCATTTAGATATATATTTAAACATTATCAAAGACTACTTTTGACAAAGTTTAGAATTTTTTATTTGTTTGATGTTATTTTTATCAGTTTTTGCATACCTGAAATGGGTAGAATAACAAGTAATAACCTAATTTATCCCTGGTTGTAACAAGATGAATGTGTGTGTGTGTGTGTGTGTGTGTTTGTTTAGCATTGTAGATGTGTTATGCTGTCACGACACACACAAACACAGATGACAGGTTGAACCCAGTTTCGGGAGCTTTGTTAAAGATACTCTACAGCTAAGTCAACAGTTATACGAGGAATTGGTGACTTAGATTTAGAATGACAGAGTTTGTGTTTCCATGGAGAATACTGGTAGATGGTCACTCCAGGAAGTCGATGGAAGAAGATGAAACTTTGTAATATCGAAGATGAGGGATACAAGGGCACTAATGTAGCTTCATGATGGAAGTCCAATGAGCAGGTAAGTATGAGAGTTCCTTGCGGAGACTAGAAAAGGATGGAGTGGCATGGTGAGTATTTATAGAAGTGAGGTAATTGTGTGATGGATTGGGATCAGAGAGAGGATGCCGTTCCGAGCCACTCATAATCTTTCTTCTGGGCCTTACCCCTCCCAGTCGACGAGGTACTCGAGACAACCTCTTTGACGTCGAGAGTCCAGGATCTCACACATGGCGTAGACTGAGCCATGGTCTAGGAGCAGTGGTGGAGGGGGAACAAAGTTTCCACACTCTCCAGAGCAGTGGGAAGAGCTTTCATGGGACCAGACGACATGCCTTGGAGAACCGGTCCACAGCGATTAGCACACATGTGAAGCCATCTGAGGAAGGAAGGTCGGTGATGAAATCCACTCCTAGGTGTGACCAGAGTTGATGAGGAATAGGTAATGGTACCAGTTTGCCAGAAGGAAGAAGATGGGGGGACTTTGAGATGGTGCAATCAGGGCAGGACTGGATGAATCGTTGAAAATCACAAGACATTCGGGGTCACCAATAACTGTCCTTGAGAAGCGAGAGGGTCTGGTGGACTCCAGGATGTCCTGTTCCCAGGGAGGAGTGGACTGTCTCCATTAATTACAGGCAGAGAGGAGTGGGGACATAGGTGCATCTCTCCGGGCAACCTGGCAGAGGGGGCTCGGCGTTGGTGGCCTCAGAGATCTGGCTGTCCAGGCTCCATTGGATGGCATGATGGTCTCAGAGAGGATGGCATGATGGTCTCAGGTGTAGTGGTGATGGAATCTGGAGCATGTAGTTGGGAGAGAGCATACACCTTGGTGTTCTTGGACCCTGGACGATATGTTATGTGGAAGTGGATCCTGGTGAAGAAGCATGCCCACCAGGCCTGACGGGGGCTCAACCGTCATTCATCCCTGAGGTATTCCATGTTACGATGGTCTTTGATGACTTGAAAATGTGATGGGAACCCTCCAGCCAGTGGCGCCATTCCTCGAGCACCAGCTTGATGGACAGAAGCTTCCGGTTGCCGATGTCATAGTTCTGCTCTTTCGAGGACAGCTTGCATGAGAAGAAAGCGCAAGGGTGCAGTTTGGTGGGATTTGTTTACTTCAACCACGAAAGGTAGTTCAGGATTGGGGTGTACGAAGATGGGAGCTGAGGTGAAGGCATTCTTGAGCCATTGGAATGCGGCGGCTGCAGACTTAGGCTAGGACAGGGACTTGGAATGTAGGAGCGAAGTGAGGGGTGCAAGAGGGTGCTGTAATTTCGGCATCAAGTTTTTATTATAAAGGGGCATAGCTTTCGCAACTGTGTACTCAATACTCACTACTCACGAGTACATTTAGATGAGCTACTCTTCTACTCTTACTTTTTTTAAGAAGTAACAGTACTTTAACTTATGTTTTTCTTTTTCAGTACTCTTTCCACCCCTGGAAATCAGAAAATGTATTAACTTTGTTGGAATAAATATTAAAATAAAACTAAATAAACTGAAAAGAAAACACTGAAAAAAAATAAATTGAAATGACAAATAAAAATGGAAATGAAAAGAATTCAAACACTGTAATTAAATATGCATAATTTATCTTGTTCAGGTAATACTTCCATCTATGTATTGTTTTTATTAGTGGAATTTTCTTTCTGCTGAATTATTTCATCTGATTTCTTCTCAGTGGGAGTGACATGAAAGTGAATTCTTGTTCCTAAATTGGATCTCCTTGTCCTTCTTGTTTTGTAGAAATTGATGCAGCGCATCCAAAACCCAGAGTATTCCACCACCATGGATGTTGCTCCAGTTATTCTTGCTGCCCACAGGAACAATTATGAGATTTTGACAATGCTCTTGAAGCAGGACATCTCTCTGCCCCGACCCCATGCTGTAGGTTGCGAGTGCACCCTCTGTAATGCCAAGAACAAGAAGGACAGTCTTCGTCACTCAAGGTAAACACTTTTTCTGTGCAAACAATAAAATTAATGAAAGGTTCATTTAACTTGCATATTTCTGTAATCTCAAAAGCATTTTAAAGACCCAAACTGATGACTTAATGTCAACATTAAAAGGCTTTCACAACCCATTGTATTTCCCTAAAATTATGCATTTAAATTTCAGACAAACAGATAGTCCCACCCCAATTGAGTTCCAGACCCTTGTTTAGAAAGTCCTCCTTCATCCCTCTCCATCTGTGTCTTTTGCAGGTTTCGTCTAGATATCTACAGGTGCCTTGCCAGCCCATCGTTGATCATGCTGACAGAGGAAGACCCAATTCTGAGAGCATTTGAACTCAGCGCTGACCTGAGAGAGCTGAGTCTGGTGGAAGTGGAGTTTCGGTAAGGCAAGAGTGATTAGTAAAAAAAAAATCAAATAAAAATATCTGATTAATGGAGATTACTGATTGGTTTTGATAACAAAGTAGATAGTCTCGGGTTACTTAACTGTAACTCCTGTTCCCTGATAAAAGCGGAACGAGATGCTGTGCTGATTTAGCGCTTTGGGAACAACTTTAGGTGTATTGAAATTGACTAGAATTTATTGCCTCTGCTAATGACCTCATTGGATGCACCTGTAGCAGGCCTATAAATAGATCCATCACAAGTGTATTGTCAAGTATTTTGTCTGACGAGCAGTCCTGGGTCATCCCAGTGCAGCAATGAAGCGCAGCATCACGTTCCGAATTTATCAGGGTACAGGAGTTAGAGTTATGTATCCCTATCAAAAAGCTACACTTTGATGCTGCTTTGAGAATACCCACGCCGCCGCACTGTGGATGTCCGGACCCTTACGGTTGTGTAGTTGTGCTCTCAAGAGCGTGAAGGGTCTCAGACATGAGCTTGTGATGTTGACTCAAGGACATAAGAGCCCGGAGTGGCATGAACATCCAAACTATAAAATCTTATGAATGTGTGCGGAGAGGACCAACCTGCCGCATCACAAACATGCTGCAGAGGGACACCTCTAGCCAAGGCTTTAGAGGTGGTGATCCCTCTGGTAGATTAAGCCCTGATACCTACTGGCGAAGCTTGACCGCGCACCTCGAAGGCCAGGGCAATAGCGTCCCTCACCCAATACGACACAGTCTGCTTGGTGGCGGCCGCCCCCCTGTTGCGGCCCCCATGGCAAATGAATAGTTGCCCTGACTTACGCCACTGGCTAGTGCGGCGGACATAAGTCTGAAGGGCATGGACTGGACAAAGTCTGTGAAGACTTTCCTGCTCCGGTGTTGTAAACGGCGGGGAGCAGAAGGCTTCGAGAGTGACCAGATGTATAGTCAAGAAAGGAACCTTTGGCAAGTAGTCAGGATGAGGGTGCAAAATTGCTTTAGCCATTCCTGGGGCAAAATCTAAGCAGGCTGGCAAGACAGACAGAGCCTGTAGATCCCCAATTCTTTTTAGAGAAGTAATTGCCATAAGAAAAACCATCTTGAGAGTCAGAATTTTATCAGACGCTGACTCTAGAGGTTTGAAGGGGGTCTCAACCAGACCCTCAAGGACCTGGTCCTAGCAGGAGGTCTCCCCAATGGTACCCCGTCAATCCAGGCGTGGCAAGCCGATAGAGAGGCCACGTAAACCCTGAGAGTGGCAGGGCATGTGCCTGCTGCCAATTTTTCCTGCAGAAAGTCCAGAACTGAAGAAATCTGGCAGTTAACTGGATCTGCATTATGTGCACTGCACCATCTTTCAAAGACACCCCATTTATTGGCGTAACGTCTTCTAGTAGAGGGAGCCATAGTACTTAGAATGATCTCGATAACTTAAGGTGAAAACCCAGTGTCCCTCAGTTGGTACCTTTCAGGGGCCAAAAATGAAGGTTCCACAGCTTGGGCCGGGGATGAAATATTGTCCCCTGCACCTGGGACAGAAGGTCCCTCCTGTCAGAAATCGCCCAAGGCAGGCCATCGAGGAGAGACGTTATCTCCGAGAACCATAGCTTGTTCGGCCAACGCGGCACTATCAGTAAGAGGCAAGTCCCTTGCTGGCGAACTCTGGCCAAGACTCCCGGGAGCAGAGAAACCGGAGGAAACACATACAGGCGCAGTCTGGGCCATGTATGTGCCATCGTGTCCAGACCCAGGGGGGCTGGGTGAATCAGAGAGAAGTATAGGGGACATTGCGCTATCTGTTGGGAGGCGAAGAGGTCCACTTCCACTCTGTAAAATTTCACCCAGATTTGTTCCACTACCTCGGGGTGGAGTTTCCACTCCCCCGTCGGTATTTTCTGTCAGGACAGTAAATCTGCTCCCACATTCAGGCATCCAGGGATATAAACTGCTCTGATTGACAGGAGCTTGCCCTGGGCCCAAAGGAGAATCTGCCATGCCAGTCTGTTGAGCTGGTATGAATGTAGACCTCCTTGATGGTTTATGTAAGAGACTTCTACTGTGTTATCCACCCGCACCAGGACATGGCAGCCTCTCAAATACTGGTGGAAGTATTTCAGAGCCAGAAATACGGCCATCAACTCGTGGCAGTTGATGTGCCAATCGAGCTAATGACCCTCCCATTCCCCTTGAGCTGGATGACCACTTAAGACCAAACCCCAGGCCATCCGGGAGGAGTCTATCATTAGCAATTTGCAATGGCAATACGCACCTAGAGTGGGACCCAAAGTGAGGAACCGGGGTCTGAACCACACAGAAAGGGTACGAAGCGTGCGGCGCGTAACCCTTATCTGCCTTGGGGGACTGGCCCTTGGATGAAATCCCCTGGCTTTGGGCCACAACTGAAATGGTCTTATGTGCAGGGGGATCACCTGATGCCATGAGACCTAGTATTCGTTGATACTGATGAACAGTGCAACCTTGGCCTTGCCTGACTATGCTCAGGGTGTTCTGAATGGACACGATTCGAGCGGGAGACAATTGTACCCGCATCATGATCGAATTCCATACAACGTGGAAGAGTGGGAGAGAGAACGCTCTTTTTGATGTTGAGTCTCAGACCCAGAGAAACCAGATGAGCTAAGACGATATCCCTCTGCTGAACTGCCAGTTCTTGTGACTGTGCTAGAATCAGCCAGTCATCTATGTAATTCAGAATGCGGATGTCCCAGAGTCGCAAAGGAGCCAGTGCTGCATCCATGCATTTCGTCAATGTCCAGGGTGATAGGGCTAGGCTGAATGGAAGAACCCGATATTGGAAATCTTCGCCCCCGAAAGTGAACCTCAGGAACTTCCTGTGTTGTGGCAGAATACCTATATGAAAATATGCATCCATGAGATCGATCGTGACCAACCAATTGTGATGTTGGATTTGAGACTTGACCGTCTTGACAGTTAGCATCTTGAAATTGAACGCCCTGATTGAACGATTCAAGCCTCAAAAGTCTAAAATCGGACGCAACCCCTCACCCTTCTTTTGAACTAGGAAGTATCTGTTGTAGTAACCTGACTCTTTCTCTGGAAGGGTAACATGTTCTATGGCCCCTTTGACCAAAAGATTTTGCAGTTCGTTCCACAGAGGACATGCTTGTTCTGGTTTCACGTTAGTGGAGACCACGCCATTGAAACGCTGAGGACGGCAATCAAATTGAATTCTGTAGCCTTTTTCTACTGTTCTTAGAACCCACATAGAAACACCTGGCAGTAGCTTCCGCGCTGCCAGGTTCTCTGAGATGGGTACCAATTTTGACACTTCCTGTTGAGGGGATGTCGAGTATTCCGCATCCTACACTAAGGCAGGAAGCAACAGAACACCCAACATTTTGCTGGAAACCTCTAACTCCTGAAACTCCAGAGGCGGCAGGAATGGAGAGGTTTCGTGGGGGTATCGGGAAAGTACCCGGTGAATGCTTCACACGCCCCTACCCGAGGGGGGCTACCCCCACAAGGCTGGGCAACGAGCCGCCCCCCCAGTCTCTACGAGGGGGAGCACGACTCGCCACACTTTGTATTTGAGCCTCCCTTCTAGAAGGACCGGGGTGGGGCTGGGTGGCTGACGGCCCCTCCCTCTGAGTGCAGCGAGGAAGGAGTTGCCAGAAGGCTGCCTCGTGACTCTTTGCATCCTGGAACCTGGTGATAACTACATTCATAGCATCACCAAATAAGCCAGAAGGCGAAACCGGGACATCAAGGAGGAAAACTTTGTCCTTGTCTCCGATGCCCGACAGGTTGAGCCATAAGTGTCTCTCCATGCTGACTAAAGCAGACAAAGACCAGCCAATGGTGCGAGCCGTCTGCTTGGTCAAGCGAAGTGACAGATCCTTGGCTCGACGAAGCTCAGAGAAAGCCTCTTCTTCGACCGTGGTGCCCGCACTCATCTTACATCATCCAGTGCATAACCTCAGTCGATTAAGACACCTCCACTCTCTCCATGAAGCTTCAGCTACCGGTGGTATATTCTCACTGGCTGGTAGCTTCATGGAGATGTTTGGGGGCAGCCCCTGGAGTCTCTCCTGCCACGTAGTTGTGCGCATAGTGCTAGCTGTGATGAAATTTGCTGGCAGCACATGGTGGATGAAGGCCTTCCTTGATGAAAATATTTGTTCTGCTGGTTGATGGCTAAAGATGGGGTGTCTGTGGTTGCTGGTTTGGCGGGATCTCTCTCTTTTGTTTGCTGCGGCTCTCCTCACATCTGGAGTTGCATTACCTGCCAGAATGTAAAGACTGTCATGTTGGTGGGTCTAAGGCACCCTGTGATCATTCTGCAAGTATGGTTGAGGGCGGAGTCAAGCTTGGAGGCATGTGCTGATCCCTCCCACACTGGACAGGCATAATATGCAGTAGAGTAGCAGAGGGCTAATGTAGTAGTCTTCATTATTTGAGGATGAGCACCCCGTGTAGTAGAAGCCAGTTTGTTGATGATGTTATTTTTAGTGCACACTTTCGACTCAATGTCCATCTTGAAGGACAGGTTGCTATCCAGGATGAAACCGAGGTACACAGATAACTCACAGAACTCTAAAAGAACTCCATTCCAGCTCACTTTCCACTGCAGTTTAGCCTCACGGTTCCTTATGTGAAATGCGCTGACTTGGATCATGTCAATACCTAGGTCATCAGCATAGATGATCCTTACTGCATCATCACTTCTTGGTTGGTCATTTGTGTAGATGTTGAATAAGAGTGGTGCCAGGACACCACTGTTCTTGAGTCTTCGCCATCTGCTCTTCTTACCACCTAACTCAACAAAGAAAATCCTATTTTCCAGCATGCTCTTAATCAGTTCTGTTTGGCGGATGTCTCTCGTTATGTCCAAGATCTTCTGAAGTGAGCACCTATGGTTGAATGTGAACTCTGCAGACAGGTCATCAAAGACAACACCTGTCACCATCCCGCTCCCCTGTATCCATCTTCAAAATGCTGTATGAGGTTGAGAACTTGGCTGGTGGTTGACTTTCCAGGGTGGAAGCCTGCCTGTTCAAAGATGAGGCGTTCATCAACTGGTGCAAGATGATTCAAGAGGAGGTGCTCAAACAGCTTTTGTAGCATAGAAGTGATATGGGTCCGTAGGTCTTAGGAACATTTTAGGAAAATTATTTGTTAACATGCAGTGGTTGAACAGTTCTAGAAGCCATTCCTTTCCTTCTGGGCCAAGATGTTTAATTTCCTCTGTTGCAATCTTGTCTTGACCCATGGCTTTCTCTGGTGGTAAAATGGCTATTCCAGTCTCCAGTTTCTCCATGGTAAAGGGCTTTGTGAATCCAGGGTCATCAGGGTACTTCTTTCTTTCAAGATTGTTCTGTCCTTTCTGTCCTTTTTGCTTCTTTCCACACTTATCATTCTGAAGCAGTTGGTTGCTAACTTGTTTGGCCTCCACTTTGGGTTGCTGAGGCACTGCTGTAGGGTCACCATGAAGCTTCCTGATTAAGTTCCATCCCTTCTTGCTTTTTCTAGACATGTCAGTTGTCTCTACCAGATTAGCCCAGGTCTTCCGCCACTCTTAGGAGATGTTCTGCATAACCATGGGGCGGCTGTGGCTCAGGCGGTAGAGCTGATCGCAGGGTTGGCAGTTCGATTCCTGGCCCACACAACTCCACATGCCGAAGTGTCCTTGGGCAAGACACTGAACCCCAAGGTGCTCCCAATGGCAGGCTAGCGCCTTGCATGGCAGCTCTGCCGCCTTGGTGTATGAGTGTGTGTGTGAATGGGTGATTGGGACACAGTGTAAAGCGCTTTGGTAACCTCTGAGGTTAAAGAGCTATATAAGTGCAGACCATTTACCATTTACCATAACAGTCTCACCTATTTCGACTTTTTCCTCTGATCAGTTTCAAACATGGTGAGATAGTTCTTGTAGAGCTCAGTGGTGTCATAGGACAAGCCTGGGATGTACTGAACTCTTCATCCTCTAGGGATGTGACTTGTAGCTGCTTTCTTCACAGTCTCACTGAACTCATCGTTGCATGAGGGGTTTGGCATGATGTGAATCATCTTTTCTTCCACTTCAGCACTGAAACATTCCCAATCTGCTTAATTGTAGTTGAAGTGCCACCTGAATGGTACTGTGTTGGGGACAACAACAGCATGGACTTCAATTCCAACAGGGCAATGTTGAGAGTTGGGTATCGGTTTGGGTACAATCTTCTGACACTGGCCTGCAATACTGTCTGATACAGCAATGAGTTCAGGGTTGTAGCCACACTTCCAGCGTGCACTATGGAATGATGGTTGTAGCTTGGAGTTGTGAATGAGACTCAACTGATTGTAGTTCATCCACTCATCAACTGCCTCTCCATCCTTGTTGGTGCTGGGGTAGCCCCATTGGGTGCTGTGACTATTGAAGTCTCCTATAGCTATACGTGGCTTACCATGCAAGTCTGGAAGTGCCTTTCTTGCTACAAAGGCCCTATTTGGAGGTTTGTACACAGATGTAACTTCAATGTTGCTTAGTTCGACTGTTAGCACTTCAATGTTGTCAGAAAGGTGAGTGGCTTCAACTGTTATGCCTGTCTTAACAAAGACTTCACTTCCATACTATCGACGAGGTCTTTCGATAACTAGGTCAGAGCCAGGAATCTTGGGGTGGATGTTATTGCTCCCTCTATGTGCCTCCTGAAGGCAGAGGACGTCACATTGTCTTCTGCCACATAAGTCAGCTGAGTCACGACTAGCGACTTTTGTACAAAAAGTAGCAGTGTAGCGTTACAAACCATTACATGGCTGATTTTATGTCTCATGGTGTTGTGCCCGCAGCTTCATATTCACACAAACTGAGGCGTTAATCAATCATCCTCTCCCCTTGTCCTTTTTCAGACAGTTCATGTTCAAAAAACATGTGATTTATTTGAGTCCCACGTGGTATTTTTATGTCTTCTTTTTATAGCAGACTAATTAGTAACATGCTGCTGTTAATCACTATGTTTCGGACTCTGTTATTTATTATTATTTGTTTCATTGGTAATATTTAATGTACATTTATTTAAAAAAAGTGAATGTCCTCTTAAAAGGCTTCAGTATAGTTAAATACTTTTGAAAAAGAGTAGCTTGGCTGTAGTTTTCAAATACTTAAAACAAATCTGTTTAATAAACGTAAGTTATTAAAAACAATTCAGTTGGGTCAGAAAAATAAACATAATTCAAGTTATAGTATCTGAAAAGAAGGCTTAACATGGTAAGACTTTACAACAATGTTCAACAGGTTAACATTAGATAATGAATTTGGAAACATGAACTAACAATATGCTGATTTTTCATAGCATTTATTAATCTTGGTTGATGTTAATTTATCAAAATACTATGTCTAATTTTTTTGCTATTAACATTTTCACTTCAAGTAAATTGGTAAGTGCTTTTTGCATTGTTATAGCAACATCAGGAGTTTTCTAAGTGTAAATTAGGCTTTGAAAAGTAGTGCTGCATTCCATTCAACACGAAAAGTCGGATTTTACAACGGAATGGAATGCATCTTTAAGTCAGAATTACAACTTGTAGGCTTGTGAAGAAATTCTCAACCACTCTCTCCACATGGTCCTCACTGAGAGCCCTCCAGAAAGGCCAAATACCTGTCCCATTTCTTGCTATACATGTCTATTTTGCTAATCTGTCTATATGACATCTTTTTAAATGCCGCTACCCTACCCAATTCAGTGAACCATTCTTGAAATGAGGGAGCGCCAATTGACTTCCAACCTCTAAGATGTATCTGTCAGCTATTTGTGTATTTGTCACCTACTCTAAACAATCTAGAGGGAGTCCAGTTGAAACTATCTTAAACTGAATAAGGTATACTCTTGCATCTCTAGACATAGTTTTAAGATTTTTTAAAGTCCTTTCCCACTCCCCACTCCCCATACTCCAATACCAAGTTCAAATTCCTTTCCCATAACCTCTAAAGAGCAGTTAAGGCCCTGTCACCAAGACTCTGAATCAACGAGGAATAATACACTGGCACTTCATGACCCTTTTCCAAGTGTGTTAGCACCATACAGAGGTGTCTGCAGCTTTAGGGGGCTGTGTACTACCAACAAAAATAGTACAAAGTAGATGGAGCAACTGTAAATACCTAAACAATCGAAACCTAGAAATCCCAAATTTTCAAATTATCACAAAGCACCAAGTGTAGCAACACCCCTCTCGATCCATTCTTTCCAGCAAAAGAGGGCCTTGTTAATACATAATTTGTGGTTCAGCCATAAACTTGAGGAAACATTTAGTATCACAATTGAACATGCGAGCAGCGTTTTTGCTTTTTTAGGAAATTTAATAAAAAAGACTTTGCAACGTGATATTGGGGCAAGGACCACTTGTTCAATGCTGTACCAGTGAGGGGCTCTATCAGGTGGAAGAGACCAATGGGCCAGGTGTCTGAGATTAAAAGCATAGTAATAAAACTAAATTTTGGGGAGGCCTAAGCCTCCTTTGTCAGTTGGTCTATGCAACTTACTGAAATGCAACTGAGGTTGTTTATCATTCCATATAAAAGACTTTAAAAGGCAAAATGCTGTCAGAGCAAGAGCTTCCAATTTAGACCAATTCACCCTATATCCTGAAAATTTGGAGAAAAAATTTATAATTCTATAGAGGCTAGGCATAGATCTTTTAGGGTCGGAGACAAATAATAATATATCATCTGCATAGAATAGAAGTTTATGCACCACACTTCCTGCTACAATGCAGAAAATTCATCCTCTTATCTTATTGCAGCTGCTAATGGTTCCAGGGCAAGACAGAACAATAAAGGGCAGAGATAGTCCCATTCCTCCATTTCTCAGCATCAAGTGAGATTGGGGTCTGGACATTCGCTACTGACCATATAATATTTATAAAAACTTCTAATATTTTCAGAAGAACTATTACCACGTATAAACCCCACTTGATCTATATGTATAATTGATGTAATTACTCTACTTAAACGATTAGCCAGAATTCTAGACAATATTTTTACATCTAACTGGATCAGTGAAATGGGATGATAACTTTTACATTAATTTGGGTCTTTATCTTTTTTAAGAACGAGACTGATATGGACATGCGCCATGGTTGGCGGTAGTTCACCTTTCTTTAATTACTCTGTGTAAACTTCTAACATAAGTGGTGCAAGTTCTGTGGTATATGATTTAAAAAAGTCTGCTGCAAAACAATCAGCACCCAGTGCCTTACCTGTTGGCAAGACTTTAATTACCTCAGCAAGCTCCTCCAAAGTAATATCTGAGTCAAGAAAGTCTTTTTAATCATTCATCAATTTAGGAAATTCTAATATCCTTATTGGAAGATGTGGACATGGAACTATATAGATCGAAATATAATTCTTTAAAGGCTTTAATTAATATCTGTGGGAGAAATATATTGCCTCCAGGACACTTCACTGAAGGAAGGGTGAAAAAAAAACTCTCTCTGTTTTATGTATCTGGCAAGTCTTCCTGCCTTGTTCCCAATGCAAAATATGTCTGTCTTGCCCTGAATAACCAAAACTCTACCTTCTGTGACAAAATAGTATTGTACCGATATTTTAGCTGAGTCAACTCTCTAAGTCCATTGGATGACATTCAGCGCTTCAGGTCTGTTTCAGCACTTTTAATACACTTTTCCAATTCTAGGAATTCATGTGCTTTGATCTTTTTAATGAATGAGGCGTATTGGAGGACTGGGTAGCTCAGTGAGTACTGATGCTGACTACCACCCCTGGAGTCACGAGTTCGAATCCAGGGTGTGCTGAGGGACTCCAGCCAGGTCTCCTAAGCAACCAAATTAGCCCATTTGCTAGAGAGGGTAGAGTCACATGGGGTGACCTCTTCATGGTCGCTGTGATGTGTGGTTCTCACTCTTGGTGGGGCGCGTGGTGAGTTGTGTGTGGGTGCTGTGGATAATAGCGTGAAGTCTCCACACGCATTATGTCTCTGCAGTAACGCGCTCAACAAGTCATGTTCAGATTGACGTCTCAGATGCGGAGGCAACTGAGATTCGTCCTCCGCCACCCGGATCGAGGCGAGTCACTATGCCACCACAAGGACTGGGAATTGGGCATTCCAAATTGGGGAGAAAAGCGGAGAATAAAATGTAAGAGCATATTGTATGATCCACCCCCTGAGAAGTGCCTTAAGCACCTCTCATTCCATGCCTACAGAGAACACTGGATCAACTGGCTTCTACATAAGCATTAACTTCTATCTTTAACATTTGTTGAAATGCTGGGTCCTGTTGAAGTGATGTATTAAAGACCATCTATATGATTTAATTTATACTATGTGGCAACATCTCAAACTAAAGCATGATCTATAACTAAAATGTTCACAATTGAGCTGTCGGTGGCGGATGGAATACTGATGAAAGAAAGGTGTAGTCCCTCCCAGATGGGTTCAGAAGTCTCCTAATATCTGTAAGCCCAAGATTTTCACACATCCTCTGTAGTGTCAATGTTGCTCTAAAGGGTCTAGACACCTTTGCATCATTATGATCATGAACCGGATCCATTAAAAGATTGAAGTCTCCACCCTCAAGATCTATAAAAATGTTCTGATCATCACTGTTGGGTGCATATATATTACCCAAAATCAAATCAAAACATAACATACAATAATGATTCTTTCTCAATTATCTTTAATCTGTTTGAGATATTTAAATTGTAAATGCTTACTTATCAATGTGATGACTCCCCTACTCTTTCTCAAAACAGCACTACAAAACAGATGCCCACCCCATGCCCTGACAAGTTTTTCAACTTCCTTTGAAGAAAGGTGCATTTCTTGAAGAAACACAACATATATTATATTAACCTATATTATTATATTAACACCTATATTAAGTGTGACATATTGACATGTAAAGATATATTGTGTACCTAAGGCCATAGACCACCATCCAAAATTTATGTAACTATAACATCCTTAATAACCCAAAGAACAGAAAACAAATGTGCTTCAACTTCATGCATAACAGTCCCAACTGGTGTCCATCGCCCGGAAATTCGGTCCATACACTCTCACAAGACTTTCCGTGACACTATTGATACCAGATTGCTCAAGTCTGGGGATTTATACATATTTATGTATATATATTATTTGTTTGTTTGTTTGTTTTGTTTGCTGCACACCCAGCCCCTAATCAGGCTAATCAAGCCCTTGAGAGGAATTAAGGTGACCGGAGGCGGCAGTTCCAGGGAGAGAGAGAGAGTTACTGGCAGCTGCCCGGCATGTGTTTGTGTTTGTCTTTTTGTTTAAGTTGGTTATTAAACTATTATTTATATTGTTAAGCCGATTCTCGCCTCCTCCTTTCCATTGAACTTCGTTGCAGAAGTTTTCTACTGCTCACTGAGTGTCTCATTCTCTTAATGTTAAAGGAATGATTATGAAGAACTCGCCAAGCAGTGCAAGATGTTCGCCAAGGATCTGCTGGCTCAGGCCCGCAACTCTCGTGAGCTGGAGGTGATCCTGAACCACACATCCAATGAAGACCATATTAACAAGAGAGGACTGATGGAGGAGCGCATGAATCTGAGTCGCCTCAAACTGGCCATCAGATACAACCAGAAGGAGGTAAAAAAGGATGGTTTACAGTTTTTAATGTAACTAACACTAACAGTCAAAAGTTTGGAGACACTTGACCTGATATATTTTTCTCTGTAATCTTAAAAACCTTTTGATCTAAGGCTTATCTAAGGCTTAGGCTTTAATGTTTGACATTAGTTTAAAAGACAAATATTAATTGTGCCTACGTATTAATTTCTTTACACATGTATTTACTACAATTTTAATAATTATTCTTTTTTTAACGGATGTATGTTTGTTAAATGGATTGACAACACCAGTCTGTTATATAAAATTCTTGTCCTTTTTCTGATAATTTTTCTCTTGGTCTGACCTGTACAGTTTGTTGCCCAGTCCAACTGCCAGCAGTTTCTGAACACAGTGTGGTTTGGTGAGATGGCGAGCTACCGGCGCAAGCACACAGGCTTAAAGATCCTGTCTGTTTTGAGTGTGGCGCTGCTGTGGCCCCTGCTGTCCGTCTGCTACCTGCTGGGGCCTCGTTCCCGTGTGGGACAGGTCATACACACACCATTTGTCAAGTTCATCATCCATAGCGCCTCCTACTTCACCTTTCTGCTGCTTCTGAACCTCTACTCACTAGTCTACAATGGGAATAAAAAGAATATCATGGGCCCTGCTCTGGAATTGATAGACTACCTTCTAATTCTCTGGATCATAGGTGAGGATGGACAGCATATGTGTTTTGTACTAAGTTTGGCATTGATGCCTTTTTCACGCATTGATAATCAGAAACTTTATTAACTATATCGGCAGTTTTTCCATATATATATATATATATATAGGGTTACTTGTTGCACAACATTTTTGTCTCTTCATCATTATTTCTCAACACAATTTTGGTAAAGTGTGAGCGGCAGGCTTACTTCAATGGGGGGGTTACACACCAGACATGTCTTGCAGATGACATGGCACATTCTAAAATTAGAAACCATCATTTTCTATGAGGATACAAACACCGCCATCACTCCTCAGCATCTGTCTTAGCTGCTCAGCTATGACTCTAGTGGCTGCTCAAAATTCTGCAATGTGATGGAGCGCAACTCGCATAGTTTTCCATAAATTTGACCCAAATCATTAACAAAGGACATAGATTATTTACTCTAACCATCACTGGATGATATATTGTGTACATTTATCTTTCATATAGCCTGCTCAATGCATTTCCAGTTATAAGTATGTATTTTTGTGGTTTGATAGCTTGAATTAAATCTATTCTATAGAAATCTATAGAAATTGCATTCTAAACTAAGGAATTTCTAATCGTTCAGTTTGCGCAGTTACACCAGTTCCATACTTTAACCTGCAAACTCATCAGCATCAATGAAGTACCAAAACTTCATTACTTTTGTGTGTATGGTCACTAGATTCAAAACTTTGGACTGCCACCTGCCACATAGACGTTTGTCTACATGTGCACACATTTCTTGTGAATGTGAGGTTGGTTTGTGTGTAACGAGAGGTAAAGTTTGAATTACGACCTAAACTGACCCTCATAGCCTCCTGCACCCCATCAGCACGTCATTCAGTATTTTTTACAATAAATTTGATATCACCCCCTTGTGGTCTCCCAAAGCTATTACACCAGACTACATTAAACGGAAGGCCAACTGACTGTGAATTGGAAAACTCACAACTATAGGCTTATAATTTAAATGTCGCTAAAGTTAACATATCGATGCCTCAGAAGCCTATCGAGAGAAAAATAGATTGTTTTGTTTCACATGAAGCCAAATCAGGATCAACTGTTGCATGTCATTGAGCTACATGCAGACTGATATCTTTCATGTATGAAGACCAAATGGTGTTGGACATGTTACACATGAGCAAACCTATTTTACAATGGGCCATATGTTCGAGTGAAATGTGTAGGGCGGGATTGTGAAATGTGTCAAACTTGTTTTTGTTTACTTTGGAAATAACGTGCACTGGTGAATTATGCACATAAAGACCAAGAACATGCCTTAAGAACGTAAATAGGATAAGTTTTGATTTAATTTGGATTTTTATACACATACAGTTAGAAACAATAGGAGAAATCAACTTTTGGGAAACATTTTATGTATGAAGTGAAATTGCCAGAGGAGGCCCCAGGCTGGGGCTCATTCTCAGTGAAAATGTATATTATTTAACTGTTCCTCATATACTGTATGTATTCAGACCATCAGTATGACTGATAAATTACTTAGATAATGTTCAATGATGCAGAAGTTCCACACAACTTGTGGTTACTGTCTCTCCAGTGTGAATTATCAGGATATCACTGTGTAATTTGTAGCTAATGTCTCGTGTTTTAGCTATTTATTTATTTTTTTTAATTCCTCCTATGAAGAATGAATCTGCCAAAATAACCAGATTTTTTACAGTACAGATGCACATCTATTTCTGGCTTCATGTTTGTTTTTTTGTTTTTCTGCATTTAAAGGAATGGTTCACTTAAAATTCTGTCAATTTACTGAAACAAAATATCATTAGATACTGTCAGTGTGCACAAATCACATGGACATTACATCATCCATAATATGATGCTGTTAATTGGTGGTTTACTAACGAGCCCAGTATGTGGTAACCACACAAGTTCCATGTATTGTCCTGTGACAGGCCGGAGGGCGGGGCTGTGTCATGATCATACACGCAAGGTCCCTTATCAGGCTAATTAAACCTCCGAGAGGGATAAAGGCAGACTGCGTAGGATTGTGCGTGAGAGAGAGATAGTTTACGGCCATGTCCGTCATTTGTGTGTGTTTGTGTCTTTTAAGTTTATAATTAAAACTAAAAATTCTGTCAATTTACTGAAACAAAATATCATTAGATACTGTCAGTGGTTTCATATAGAACATCTTGCATTATGTATTACTGTGGATCATTTTCAGTCCATCAGTCATCTTGATCCAGCTATGTGGCTTCTTTGTTTGAATTTCCAAATTAATTGAACCATTGCCAAATCAAAAGACACCTGCCTTTGTATGCATTTCCTTTTACTTATTATCAAATATTCAACCGCAGGTGTTTAGAAAACTAGTTCTTCTAGTTTTGTGTTGTTGGTTTTGGGTGCGTCCATTATCATGTTTATCGTCATCACTGCATTATCCACAGATCTCTTCCCAGTATCTCAAAAGTCATTGTCATGGGTGTCACTTTATTTTTAACTGTGCTAGGGACATTCGGAGGGTGCACAATCATGGCGGTTTGGACGTCACAATTTGTCATGGAAAAGTATGCAA
Organism: Xyrauchen texanus; assembly: GCF_025860055.1. Taxonomy (NCBI): domain Eukaryota; kingdom Metazoa; phylum Chordata; class Actinopteri; order Cypriniformes; family Catostomidae; genus Xyrauchen; species Xyrauchen texanus. The sequence continues at coordinate 6,895,287 of NC_068317.1, forward strand.
AAATGTTCCTACTCCCTTAAAGATATTAATGAAATAAGTGTCCTGAGAAATCTCACCGGTTTCTGTGACAGCTGTAAACTTTGTAAACTGCAAACAAAAATGTGTCCTCGGACCACGGACTTTAACCTAGTTTCCATCCACTTTTCACGCTGTTTTGTTATCAACAAAGTGAAAATGCGTAAAAAACATTTGTCATATTTGCCGTCTTCTGCCTGTTTCCATTCAAATGGACTTTTATCGATAAAAATTGTGTGTGATGACGTCATGCCTAAAAAAACACTTTGTCATATAAGTTTTGATTTATAGCTAAATAAATCTGCCCTTAAGCCGTTTCCACACAGAAATGTGTGTATATCATTAATTGTGTACCTTTTGCCTCCCAGATATTTTGTACTTATTTATTTCCTCCCTGAATTCTTTGTAAAATTAATTGAGACAATTCATTAAATTAGTCAGCTTATACTGACGCTGACCTCTCAGTCATTTTGCTCATTTTGAGTCGTAATGTTTTTCAGTTCAGGGCGCTATTGTGCCACTGTTGAATTTAACAGCCACAGGAACAAACTATGCTGCTCTTTTGCTCGGTTTTGGTCTCAAATTATTTTTGGAGGGCAGAGTTTTGGGATTAGGGGGCGTGGCTAATTCAGTGGCTCGGTCACGTGAAATCTTCAGAATGCTAAAATCAATTACAGCACCATTAATGAGGTTATGCAAAAACCATTTAACATGATCTTTTACTGTTTTGATAAATAGTCTATGTGATGTATTGACTCAGATCAGGTCTGTAGTATATTTATTTTAGAAATGTCAGAAAATCCAAAATTAAAAGCACATAACTGTTAATCAGAAGGTCACTGGTTCGATCCCCACAGCCACCACCATTGTGTCCTTGAGCAAGGCACTTAACTCCAGGTTGCTCTGGGGGGATTGTCCCTGTAATAAGTGCACTGTAAGTCGCTTTGGATAAAAGCATCTGCCAAATGCATAAATGGAAATGGAATGGAAATATATCAAAACCTGTTTTTCTGTCTTTTAAAGCTGCCATGCACAGATACAATCTTGTGGAGTAGCATTATCAAGGAATCTTATATGGAATGTGCTTTAAGAACACACCTTGTACCATGAAAACGGGATTAACATGTAATTGAAAACTGTCAGTAATAAGGAATTTCTGCCTTGCTGCTTGGACGCTTCTGTTGCTGATGGCACATTCCTCTCTTTGTAGGCATGGTGTGGTCAGATGTGAAGCGTCTGTGGTATGAGGGATTGGAGGACTTCCTGGAAGAGTCACGGAACCAGATGAGCTTCGTCATGAATTCACTTTATCTGGCCACTTTTGCCCTTAAAATTGTGGCTCACAGCAAGGTATAAAGGGGTGTAATGACCCCTTGTCTTGAACATTTTGAGTGCTTTAAAAGGTGATAAATGTTCTAAATCAAGCATTAAACTGCATTAAGAAAACACCTATATTTGCTCTAAAGATGCAAACTACAGTTGTGTGAATCACACAAAACCTGTCAAAAACATGTCCAGATCATATTTCACCCCAAAATCAAATGAAAGATATTGTTAAAAGATAATTATGCCTATTTTTTAGGAGATTAAGATTTCATGTCATTTTTTGTTGCATTATTCTTATGACAATAAAGCAAATTTCCTCCCGAATTCTCATCACCATAATGCAAGGAAATGTTTTTGTTTGAAGTGTTAGTCTCTCTTATTTTTATGCCAGAAATGGCAGAGTTGAATAATGCATGTTAACAACAGTCTTTCCTGTGTCCTTTGCTTTAGTTCAAGGACAATGTAAAGGACAGGAAGGACTGGGATGCATTTCACCCCATACTGATCGCTGAGGGACTCTTTGCTTTTGCCAATGTTCTGAGCTACCTGCGTCTCTTCTTCATGTACACCACCAGCTCCATCTTGGGGCCTTTACAGGTAATTACTGCAACCTCTGTCTGGATTCACTGCCAGACCCATTGGAATCATCTAACAGTATAAACACTTAAGCTTTTCCTCCTGTTGTGATTATGTAATGCTCGCCAGCCATACCGATAATGTTCTGAATTCCAGAGAATTCTCTTGTCTCCTGTATATGAAATCTGTGCTGTTTTGGATCAGCCAAGTCTTTGCTCTGCATCTGTTTTTTGAGCCCTTACTTGATCACCCCTGTCATGGATTTTCATTTCTCATTTATTGGGATTTATTGCTGGAAATGCCTCATGGATAGTGGAGGGAAGAATATCAAGAAATACACAGGTCATAATTCACTCCAAAATCCTTTTTTTTTTTTTGGTTTTATAAATAAATAATTATGAGAAGAAGAAATTATAATTTGCTTTGAGGAAATTAACCTTGTTTTTCCCAGCCATTGTGTGTGTGTGTGTGTGTGTGTGTAGCCTGATCTCACATAAAATTCGGCAAGTGTGTACCGATTTGTTCTTTAGCCGAAATCAGTATATGTTGACAGAATTTGAAAACACTGCCTCCAGAGGCTAAATGTAAATGTTTCAGAGCATATAAATAAGTATGACATACATTTATATCCAGGAGAGGTCGCCAGAAACCAGTTGTAAAAAGAATTGTTTTCAGCTGAACAGGTTGTAAAGCAGTGAAGAGAAATGTTTATTTTATTTAATTTACCCTCCAAACAAAACCCAGATCTAATCACAACCATTAGTAGAGTCAAAATGCAATGTTAGGGATAAAAATGCAACCTCCTTGTGATTGTTTATACAAACTGATTACTTTCTCCTTTGATTGGGAATTGAGCTGTGGTCTCCCATGCATCTGACATTGTTCAACCATTCCAAATATGTCCAATGGGAGATAGAGCATGTCAGTGAGTCGGCATACTGTTGCCGATCGTAGGGTACTGGAACGTTCAGAAACAGCATGCCGACTTCCCGTGTGATCATGTTGGGGGTGTGTGTGTGTGTGTGTGTGTGTGTGTGTGTGTGTGTGTGTGTGTGTTTGTGTTTGTGTTTGTGAATATATTTTGATGAAAATTAAGTTCATTGCACAAATTCTTATTTCTATAATGCAAAAACACAAAATACTAAAATAAATTGTCCATTGTTCATTCCATTGCTGTATTACAGTAATTTAAATCAGCATTTAAATCAAATTTAATTCAGCACAACAATACTACTTAGAAATGTACTTTACAGTAAAGTAATATATCTCAAATTTAAGTAATACATGTTCATATTTAAAACGGGTAAATAATGCAATTTGTTACCAAAAAAACTGTTCTCAAATAGGGTTGTCTCAATCAGCTCCCTAGTTCAGTAGTCAGGGGACTGATCAGGGAGTCTGGTTCGCTCACTAAAAATTCCCAAATGCACCATAAAAACCAGGGAGCATCGTTGCTCACTATTGTGCCCTTCAAGTGGAGTCTGAAAAAATCATAATTACGAGTTCTTAGGACATGAACGATCAAGGGAAGATGTTCTTACAAGTGGGAAACTTGGAATTCTAGATGATACACAAGTTGCCGAGATGGGACGTTGGAAGGGGCGTGTCGACAGGAAAGATGATGGAAACTAATGATTTAGCAAAAATATTTCAAATTCTGTACATTATTTTAATAATATGAATTTGTTATATATGACACTCAACTAATACCATTCATTTATAAATCATATATGTCGTAAATAAGTGATGCAAGTGTATTCATTTATGTTTATTAACTAGTACAACAGAAAATTTGCTTTTGCCGTCGCTCATTGTGTATTTGAGTTTGGCCTTTTATTTTGTTTCCCACTTGAATGAGTGACATCATTGTAATGTATGCCCAACTCGGAGGTGCAAGCCAAAGTCTTTCTAGCGAGTCAGTCCACTGTCGGCCATCTTTTGAATGCTCTAGGAAGGCTATTTCCAGTCATGCCATTGCAGCTCCAATCTACTTGAATGGGGAAAGACCAAAATCTCCAAAACAGTCGGTAAAGATTACGATCAAAGAACATATTTTAAAACAGCATTAAAATCTTACAATGCTGGATTCATAAACTATGCTTCTTTACCTCAGATTATGCTAAAAAACAAAAGGATCCCGGCTTATATATCTAATGTGCATGCACGTTCTCAAGATGATTGACCAGCAATGTCTGTATCTAAATGGCAATTGGCTCTTTTACCTGTAAGGCGGGACTTCCTTTCTACATCCGTTGACTGTTGGGTGCTAGAGCTTCTTGGTTGGGCATTCCAGTTGCTCTCATACATTTTAATGGAAGTAGCCCATCTTTGCTAAATAATCTCTGGCACGAGCTGCCCAGGTCCACTTGAAGGCAGCATACGTATATTCCCTCACCGGAAACATTGCCATGTCTTCTGAAGTCTCTCAAGTGGTTAGATGATGACCACAAGTGTAAAACTATGAAGTCCAAGCTTTATTTTCTCTAAAGAGCATTGTTTGTAATGTCTTTCATTTATAATTACCATGAAAGTGAATTTATTTTTTAAATATTTGAGTTGTAAAATGGTTTAAAATACACTCCTATTATTTTTATTTCTTTATTTATGTAATATATCTGTTATAATAGTGTCATTTATACAGCAATGTTGTTGATTAATAACAGCTGCACTTGAATGCGAGGGCTCATACTGGTGTCGCAGGTGATTGAGTCATAAGAGTCCCAATGTTCATTGTTTCAGTACCCTCACCAGTGATCAATTTCATGTTCACAATATACTGATTCATGACATAGGGAGCTAATTGAGATACATGGTAGGCTTCCTAAACACTCCCACATCTGCCACTGGTAAGTCAAACAAATAGCCCCGCCCTAAACTCATGCCATTGGTTGATCATTGAATAGCACCTTTAATATACAATATATTGAAAAAATATATTTTTTCACATAATATTAATGAAAATTAGACTTTTTCGCTTAATGTGCTTAAATATCATGAAAATAATGACACAATGCAAAAAAAAAAAGAATGGGCCTAAAAATAGGCTTCATTTTCTTCATGAAATATACTGTGTATATATATATATATATATATATATATATATATATATATATATGTATATGTGTTATATCTCTTAAATTTGGGAAATAATATGAATCCAACATTTTACATTTAGCCTACACTTTTAACCTAAGCAACTTCAGTGGATTCAGTACGTTCAAAGTATACTTTTAAATCAGTATGTGTGTCTGGGGATTGAACCAATGACTTTGATGTTGCTAGTGCCATACTTTTCCAGTCAAGCGACAGGAATTTAGACATCCTGGCTATTTTAAGGCCTGAAAAAGACTAGAGAAGATGTATGGTCACCTTAAAACTACGTACTGTACATTGACACGCAATATTGTAGGATTTACAATGAGGCATATAATAGAATACCCCAAGCAATGGAAGCATTTCAGTGTCCAATGGGAAAAGAATTTGACACAATACCGAATCATCATATCAGAGAGTCTAAAATTTGAAATGACTACTTCAACTCAATCATGGAGCTACAAAGATGGGAAGTCAAAGATGTGGAAAATATTTAGCAGGAGTCTGAGAGTGACAAGAAAAAGAATTCAAGTAATGGGGGTATGTGCACCATTGCCAAAATCCTGGCTGTGTTTCAGAGCAAACATTATGGTTCACTGGTCAGCTTTGACACAGGGAATTTATCTTGTCTGTCACCTCAACCCACACTGGAATGGCCAGTGGAACTTATAAGGCAGAGGTAGAAGCAGGCACAAGAGCTAGTCTACTGTATGTGTGCTGAAACAGGTCACCTAATGTACAGAGAAATGTTCCCCTGTCTGTTACCCCCCTAATGGGCTTAACCAATATTTACCTGAGCTATGTTTATCAGTGGGAAGTTGTTGTCTGACATATGAATTTAAATTTGGCATTCAACACACAGAAAAAACTTGGGTCAGAACATTGCCATATTTACTTAACCAATTTAGATACTCATACTTAGATACTTACAGCCCAAATGGGTTGGGGTCTCTCTTTGCATGCATCCCCCAAGCAGGTGGTGCCCTAGGCGACTGCCTAATTCGCATATTCCTTGAAACGGCCCTGATTATATGTACACAAACATTATGTACATCAACCCATAAATAGCTTTTCTCAAATATATATCTCTTAAAAGAATATTCCAGGTAACATACTGTCCAATTTAGTTTCTAATGACAGTTTTTGTGGTCTGTTGTTGATTACGACAACAAAACTAGCTCAAAAAGTTTACAGTAGCACACTTACTGTACAATTGAAGCCAGGGAAGTATATGGGATTTTTGTTCTGAGGGACGAGTCAAAATTATTTTCCATTATTTTCAGGCCACAGATGTTTCTGATAGAGCGCAAGTCGTGTTTAACCCAGGATATTTCTTTAAAGCAAGATGTCTGTTGATGCTTGTGGTGTCTCCATGGATTTCTCAGACTGGACTGCTTTGGGTTTGATGTGGAAGGGCTGATGATGTATTTGTGGTTGCAGATCTCCATGGGCCAGATGCTTCAAGAGTTTGGGAAGTTTCTTGGCTTGTTCATGCTGGTGCTCATATCTTTCACCATTGGCCTGACACAGCTGTATGGAAAAGACCAGAAGGATCCATCCAGAAGCAAAGACGAAAGCAAAGACTGCGAGGGCATCTTCTGTCAACAGCAGAGCAATGACACGTTTCACACGTATTTCATCTTATTTTCACTAATTGCACACTTGGTCACGTCATGCATTTTAACTGATCTGAGAGCTATCCGGTCATGAAGAGACAAAGTATAAATGCCCTCCAGTTTAAGATGTTGACAATTTTTTTTAAATGTAATTTTTCAATGCGGGTATTTGCTAAAATATTAATTTGGTCAACTTTACACTAGTGTATAGATGACCTCAAAGCAGACATGGACTAAAAGCTACAAAACTCCAATTTTAAATCTTCCCTAATCATATATCGTTGACTTTCTCCAGGTTTATGGGGACATGTTATGCCCTCTTCTGGTATATTTTCTCCCTGGCACACGTGGCTCTGTTCGTCACGAGGATCAGCTACACGGAAGAATTGCGTTCCTTTGTGGGAGCTCTAATCGTCGGTACCTACAACATTGTTGTAGTCATCGTTCTTACCAAGCTTCTGGTGGCCATGCTGCACAAGAGTTTCAGACAAATTGCTGTGAGTGGACATACCTTTTTTTTACGAAAAAAACTTTTAAATTATGAAATGCAAGGTTTTTAGTGTTTTAGGTTGTATTTAACATTCAAAGAAGTAGATTTATAATAGTGGCCATCATATAAATGATTGGACATAACAGTAAAAAAAATAAAATAATAATAAATACGAAGCCATTTTTACTTCCTCTTAAAGTCATCAGGAAACACTGTTCGCAATCTGTATTACTTTCATAATCAAACATAATGTATTTCAGAGTGAAATAGGATATTAAATGAGAAAAACGTAGGACAAAAATGTATTTTATCATTAAGGAATTGATTGGATTGTGAAAGAGTGGGGCGTTCCAAAACAGAATGGAGACAGGTGGTTTAAGGGGAGAGGTTAAAAAGTAAAAGTGATTTGTGACATCATCTGAAAAAAAAAGTTCATTAGCAGAGCAAGTCGTTGCATTTTATGAAATATTACAAAGGCATACAGTTTATTACAGTCAAAGACATACAGGAATTGCACGCACTGATGAATCATTTATAATTAGACCAGAAATGTACTTTAAGAAATTATAAATAGGGTCCATTTTGATTTCATGTTGACTTTCATGATTTTGCCTGCTTGCAGAACCATGAAGATAAGGAGTGGAAATTTGCCCGTGCCAAACTTTGGCTCAGCTACTTCGATGACAAGTGCACCCTGCCTCCACCCTTCAACATTCTCCCTTCACCCAAAACTGTGTGTTACCTGGTGATCAGCTTGAGCAAATGGGTCTGTTCTCACACCTCCACTGGCAAGGTCAAGAGACAGAACAGCCTCAAGGTACGTGAGAATGAAAGGAATGGGAAAAGTCAAATAAAATTTTGCTAGTAACTGTATTGCCTGATAGAAGCCTTAGAAGCATTTAAAGGTGAACTCTGTGCATTTTTTCCTCATCAAAAAGGTTTTACTTTTACAGAATTAAGAAGTAATATTGAAACATATGTATGAAATTATGACCATTCATGTGAGATGAAGAGTTTAGTCATATCAGGAACCTTATAAAATATATTTTGTTCTACATGGGGTGGGGCACCCTCATGCGGGCAGACATGTTATGATCACATGACCAGCTGAATACTTCTTGCTTAATCTCAGTAACTGCCCTGTTATTGGACACTTTCACTCATGGATTAAATGAATCCTGGTTTACAGTGAATAGTGATATTGTACAATGCATTGGTAACTGAAAACTACTGTGTTTGAATGATGTAGCATCCAGGCCACTAGATGTCAGTGTAAGCCAATGTAAGCCACTACAACATACTTCAAACAATTACTGAGTGCACCTTTAAGCACAATATTACATAACACAGCAACAGTTCTTATTTCATTTCCAGTTGAACATGACGGAAGTCCTAACTTGCGCATCAGTAAGATTAATTCAGTAACCGTTTCAACAGGAGTTTTTGAATCATAAATAAAACCAGCTTAGAAGAGTCAGTTGTTCTGCCATCATACTTCACTGTTCGTGTTGTATGTTTCGAGTTGTAGAGTCAAAAGAACAGACTCTTCAGAGAAATTTGTTCGAGAACAGGGTTCCCACACGTTCTAGAAAGCCTGGAATTTTGCAATTTCAATGCAGTTTTCCAGAAAATAGAAAAATCCCTAAATGTCCTGTGTAGCGGAATGACCCTCTTGTCATCGTTGCCCTGCCTCTGAGGGCCATTCTTCAGCCAGGCACATGACGCGAGTTGGGCAGGAGAAGAGAAGAGGCGCATAATTAATATGAGAATGAGGCACACTTGTTGTGTGTTTGGCCTTGTCAACACTTCCAAATAAACGTAGAGCATGCCTCTTCTCTGGGACTCGGCTTCTATTCTCCATGTGCACACACACTGGCATTCTTGCTGTTCCAGGGCAGAGCGGGCAGGGTGCTCGCCGCTTAAACAGACTGGCTGGGCCTGATCTTCGGAATCCCAGCTGGAGTTGGAGATGTCGCAGGAGAGGAGACAGTTCCCAGGTGGTGCAGCCTAACAAAGTTAATTTATTTTTAATAATTCATTGGTTAAAGTCATAGCTTGCCCCACCGTTACCACCTAAAGGGCCCTGTGATTTCCGTGATCAGGAAAATATGGACGGGATCACTGATTCCAGTCATTGGAATGTCATGGAATATAGCATATTTGGTTATGAATATGAATGTTTAAATGCACAATTAATTACATTAAAAACAACACAATATGTCCTAGTGTGATTATTAAAATTCAAAAGACTGCAATTTAATAAAATAAATATATAATGTTCTGCATGCTTCAAAGTGAATGTGTGAAGCCGGCTGTTTATACACTGAAAAAACCTTATGTGCGCTCATATGTGTGTGTGTGGGGGGGCTGGAGGCTTTAATAATCACACTTGGCCATGTATCGAACTGCTTATCCAGAGATGAGATACTACAGTACTGTCAGAAACACACAGAAATGGCAAAATAAAAGCTTGATTTAAATGGACACGACAAATTAGGAAAATATGACAGTATATTACTACTGTATAGTTGTTAAATGTACTGTAATTATTATCTCCAGTGTTTCTGATTTTGCTTTGATGATTTTATAAAAAATAAAAAATAAATACATAAATAATTACTTTTAACATTTAACATTGCATTGTTTTTATCAAATGTTATGTTATGTTGAAAATGTAATTAATTAGAAAAATTCTATTTCCATTTGATTAAAGGTTTAATTAATACATTTTATTAGACACCTGTGGAGCAGGACATGGTCTTGTGCCTTTCACTGCGGAGAAAGGAAGCGTAAAGGTGCGTACACACTGCCAGCGACATCGCGCGCGACAGCGACTCAATACCATTCATTTTCAATGCGAGCACAGCGACTTCCGGCGACACGAGCTGTCGCGACCGTTGGCGCTAGATGTGGGCGTGTCCAGCGACGCGACAATGTTGAGAAAAGTTCAACTTTGGAGCGACTAACGGAAGCGACAGCCAATAGGAGAGAAGACGGGAGAGCTCACGTGATCCTTCTCTCTCTCTCTCAGCTCCTGCAGTAACGGAAAGGTGGATGAAAGGCTAATTCTTGCTGTTAGAAATTTTCCAGTGCTTTATATGTCTCTTCCCACGTACAAGGACATTTTTAAGAAAAATACTGCGTGGAAAGGTGTATCTGAGATCGCGAGGATTTTATGGACCCAGACAGACATTTGCATTTGCATTTTCGCCGCAGATAAACAGCCGCTATGGCAAACAGCACGCATTGTTTCTCATTCATCTTTGATATAAAGCATTTTATGTACCGATTCCATTTATATTTAGTCTTTTCCCTCCAAAATGTTTGTTTTTAGTGGCAAGAAAAGAGATTCGCTGTCAACAGCAATGGAGTGGCATCCGTGAATGTCATTTATAAACGTTACTAGGCAACCAGTAGTGGGAACACCCACTAGCGACTTCACCGCCAGCCACTGGCGACCTGCAGTGATAAAGTCGCTGGCAGTGTGTACGCACCTTAAGGGCCGCCGGAGCGACAGACAGATGGAGAGAGACCAGAGACGCTGTGTGCTGTAAAGAGTTTTGTTTAGTTTAGTTTAGTTTTGTAAGGGGTGGCTGTGGCTCAGGTGGTAGAGGGGGTTGGCCACTAATCGCAGGGTTGGCGGTTCGATTCCTGGCCCACAGGACTCCACATGCCGAAGTGCACAAGCTGAAAAGCCCGTACTTTGTTATAAAGATGAAAAACAATTGCATTAAAAGTTGACTCACGTGTCCTTCCTACTCAAACCACTCTACACTGGTGCCGAAACCCTGGATTGCGAAGACGACTGACCGCCATGGACATCTCACCGCTGGGCGAAGTCATCCGTGCCCTGGCTAGCATCCAGGAGGCCCATCATCAAGGCCTCCTCGCCCAGGAGCGCCATTTCCAGGAGCTTCACCAAGCCCAGGCCGAGGATCGGCATGCCTTACTGAGCTGGCTAGCTCCAGGCAGATCCTCCACTGTGTTTGACCAAGTGAGAGTAATCTATGGTCAGCAGCTCCAGCCTGATGTCGCAATCACATATCTGTATTTTTCAGTTATTAGGGACTTGTTGTATGGAGTAATGCAGGACACTCAAACACATGAAAATACAACCCAGTTATTAGTCCGGAGGAGCCGTCTGGAAACACTTTTCCAGGCTGCTCACCATAATCCGATGGCGTATCACTTAGGACAAGAGAACACTGCACATTTAATCGCCCGCTTTTACTGGCCGGGAATTCACAGGTATGTACGCAGATGTTGTGCGGCATTCAGAAAATGTCAGTTGGTGAATCCACCGGCCACCCCAAGAGTGCCATTGCGCCCATTACCATTGATCAAGGCTCCCTTTGAAAGAATTGGTATGTATCTCGTCTGGCCATAAGAGCGGTCAGTATACGGATATTGGTTTGTATTAGTCCTGGTGGATTATGCAACACGATATCCGGAAGTGGTGCCTTTACGCAACAGCTCAGCATGCAGTGCTGCGGAGGCACTCTTCAAAATGATCTCCCGGGTGGGGATTCTGAAAGAAATCCTCACTGACCAAGGCACAACTTGTTTGTCATGTACACTGCGCAAACTTTATGAATTGCTGGGGATTAAATCGATTCTTACCAGTGTTTATCACCCACAAACTGATGGGCCGGTGGAACAATTTAATCAAACCCTGAAAAATATAATTTGCAAGTTCATACACGAGGATGCTAGAAATTGGGACAAATAGCTGAAACCCCTATTACTTCCACTGGGTTTTCCCCCTTCGAGCTCCTGCATGGGAGGAAAGACATTCCCAAAGCAAAAATGTTATCTTTGGGCAAAGCTACACTCTAAATTTGCTTCAAGCACAAGAGACACAAAGTCGGCTCTATAATAGGGGTGCCCAGCTACGGGAATTTGATCCAGCAGACAAAGTACTTGTATTACTCCCCACATCAAGCTCAAAATTACTCCCCTTACTTACTTACCAAGTGGCAAGGGCCCTTTGAGGTTACACGGCGAGTCGGGATCTCGATTATGAGGTTAAACAAATGATAGAGGAATAGCACATCAAATTGACCACCTATACCTCCTTAAATTATGGAGAGAGGCCATGGCGACGGTAGTTTCGGAAAGGGCGGAGCTCAGGATTGAGGTGAATTTCAAAGCCAATCCATTCACTGTGGTCCCTTGTGGAGACCACCTCTCACCGTCCCAGCTCGTGGGGTTGGCCAAATTGCAAAAGGAGTTTGCAGACATGTTCTCTCCTCTTCCCGGTCATACTAACCTCGTACAACACCATATTGAGACCCCACCATTGGTGGTAGTGCGTAGTCGGCCATACCGCTTGCCAAACATAAGAAAAAACTGATTTGGGATGAATTAGAGGCAATGCTTGAGATGGGGGTAATAGAAGAATCGCACAGCGATTGGGCCAGCCTGGTTGTTCTTGTAACATTGTCTTTGTGTTTTGTTTTGAGTTGCCACAGTATGCAACAGACTGGCATGTCTTAAGGTCAATATTAGGTCAAAAATGGCAAAAAAGAGCTTTCTCTAGAAACTCGTCAGTCAGTCATTGTTTTGAGCAATGCTTGAAATTGCCAAAGAAATTGCCAAAAAAGATTTCATACAAAGGTGTACACTGCGGACAACTGGCTCAAACAAGGACATAAAGAGATGTGGAAGGCCAGAGGATAAGTACATCAGAGTCTCTAGTTTGAGAAATAGATGCCTCACATGTCCTCAGCTGACAGCTTCATTGAATTCTACCCGCTCAACACCAGTTTCATGTACAACAGTAAAGAGAAAACTCAGGGGTGCAGGCCTTATGGGAAGAACTGCAAAGAAAAAGACACTTTTGAAACAGACAATCAATAAGAAAAGGTTAAAGTGAGCAAAGAAAAACAGACATTGGACAACAGATAATTTGAAAAGAGTGTTATGGCTCTTAACACCATTGAGCTTTTGTGGGATCAGCTAGACTGTAAGGTGTGTGAGAAGTGTCCAACAAGACAACCACATCTATGGCAAGTGCTACAGGAAGTGTGGGGTGAAATGTCACCAGAGTATCTGGACAAACTGACAGCTAGAATGCCAAGAATCTGCAAAGCTGTCATTGCTGCATATGGAGCATTTTTTGATGAGAACTCTTTGAAGTAGTTTAAGATGTTCTGAAAAAAAAAAATCAAATTGTAAAATATGCGATCAGCTAAATGCCACTTTGGTGAATAAAAGTACCAATTTATTTCCATAAGAGCAAAATCTGTAGATTATTTCCAATTTTTGGCTTAAATAGTCATTCATTCGGGTATCAGACTACACTGGTCATGATGCCTCGAGCTGTAGATTCAGACCCGTGCTGCAATAACAAAGAAAGGGCATCACAGCCTCAAGAAAGCATATCATAGCCCCGTTACGACTACAATGTGATACACCCTAGCAGCTTAATGGGTCACCGGTGCAGCACTAACCACCATCCAAACCCTTATACCTTTCCAGCAGGACGCGCCGGTGCATCCGTTGACCAGTGACGTGAGAAAGGGGTCAGAAAACAGTGAGAAATGTCTTGGGTACTTTCGTAACCTCCGTTCCCTGATGGAGGGAACGAGAAGTTGTGTCGTTGTTGTGATACTAGGGGTCGATCTTGAGATCCCAATCACCTGGGATCTTTGAGAAAAGGTCAATGAAAATTGTCGAGTGGAATTTGTATGCCACTCCACCAGACATATGGGTATAAAAGGGAGCTGGAATGCAGGAGTTTTCAAATATATATATATATATATATATATATATATATATATATATATATTATTATTTTTTTATTTATTTATTTATTTATTTTTTATTGAAGCAAAAAAGTTATCCAACACCTATATCACCCATGTGAAAAACTTTAAACTTAATAGCTGATTGTGCCACCTTTAGCAGCAACAACTGCAACCAAACCTTTCTGATAACTGGAGATCAGTCTTTCACAACGCTGTGGTGGAATTTTGGTTCCAATATTCTTTACAGAACTGCTTTAGTTCAGCCACATTGGAGGGTTTTCGAGCATGGACTGCCTGTTTAAGGTCCTGCCACAGCATCTCAATTGGGTTCAAGTCAGGACTTCGACTATGCCACTCCAAAACTGCTTATTTTGAGCCATTCAGTCGTGGACTTACTCCTATGCTTTGAATCATTGTCTTGCTGCATAATACAGTTGCGCTTGAGCTTCAAATCACAGACTGATGACCGGACGTTCTCCTTTAGGATTTTCTCTCGATATCTCTGAGAGCAGAATTCATGTTTCTCTCAATTATTGCAAGTCGCCCTGAAGCAGCAAAGCATCCCCACACCATCAAACTACCACCATCATGCTGATCGTATGTATGATGTTCTTTTAGTGGAATTCTGTGTTTGATTTATGCTAGATGTAACGGGACCGCTGTTGTCCAAACAGTTCCACGTTTGACTCATCAGTCCACAGAACATTCTCCCAAAAGCTTTGAGGATCATCAAGGTAAAATTCAGACGAGCATTAATGTTCTTTTAGGTTAGCTGTGGTTTTTGCCTCGCCACTCATCATGGATGGCATTTTTGGCCAGTGTCTTTCTGATAGTGGGGTCATGAACAGTGACCTTTATTGATACGAGAGAGGCCTGCAGTTCTGTGGATGCTGTCCTTGGCTTTTTTGTGACTTCCTGGATGAGTCGTCGCTGTGCTCTTGGAGAAATTTTGGAAGGTCGTCCACTTCTGGGAAGGTACACTACTGTGCCACATTTTCTCCATGTGGAGATAATGACTCTCACTGTGGTTCTTTGGAGTCTTTGGAATCCCAGAGCCTTTCAGTTACTTTCAATTACCTTTTTCCTCATAATTTCTGGAATTTCTTTCAACCTTGACATAGCGTGCTTCTAAGTGAGACCTTTTAGCCAACTTCATGCTGCTGAAAAAGTTTTATTTAGATGTTGATTTGACTGAACAGGGCTGGCAGTAATCAGTCCTGGGTGTATCTAGTCCAGCTGAACCCCATTATGAATGCAGTTTCATAGATTTGGGGATTTACTAACTAAGGGGGCAAATATGTTTTCACACAGGCCCAGTTGGTATTGGATAACCTTTTTGCTTTAATAAATAACATAATTTAAAAACTGTATTTTGTTTACTTAGATTGCCTTTGATTTTGATATTAGATTTTGTTTGAATTTATTTTACAATTTAGTTTGAGATATACACAAAAACAGAAGAAATCAGGATGGGGGCAAATACTTTCTCACATCACTGTACTTATTAATTACTGGTCGCACTGTGTATTTAAAAAACCAGGGCTTGATATTTACCTTTTGGCTAACCGGCCGTTGTGGCTAGTGCTATTCCAAAATCATTAGCCACCAAGCATGTTCACTAACCAAAACCCCCCTCCCCACAAAAATTAATAAAGGTGGAGACTGTAACTGCACCAATTTTTTTGGACATTTTATTTGAATAAGAATGATGTGAGTGTAGCAGGACATAGGCTTAATGATTTAAGTCATCTGGAATATCTGAAGGCAAAAATGACCAGTTAGAATAAGAGTTGGAGAGAACAGGAGGTCATTTTTGTCAATAATTTGTTCATAACTCCTAAACCAGTAATGTATTGTAGTAATGTATAGTGCTTTAAAGTACAACATCCTCTGTAGAATTCAAACGGGTCACATACGCTCTATAAGGTCTCCATCGCGATATCTAGTTAAGCCTGATTGACTCACCCTATCCCAGAGTTCTAGCTATCCTGTCTTTGGAGTGGGCTGGTGTGTGTGCTGCGCTAGTTCACGAGAAACCACGCTTCACTCTCCTCATGCAGATGCTCATGTAAGACATGAGAGGTACATTTGTGCTTATAAAGCGCTGAGCAGCATCGGCCCAACATTCACAGAATCTTCAATGCAGGGAAAACCATGAAAATGTCACCCACCAAAGCGACTAGTAAGAGGGACATGCTAGCTGCCCCTGTCGTGATGTAGCTGCATTTGATGGGTGTTAAGGCCCCAGTATACTTCATTTGAAATCGAATAACGAACTGTTGTGACGTCATTTGGAACAACATCTGGCCAAAATGAAGGTGTTTTTGAGTTTGTTTCGGTGGTTCAAAACTGCTTGCCAATGTGAACTTTCAGTAAAACTTAATCCCAGATGATAAACACCTTCTTACTGCCATTGGTCCTCGTCATCGGTAGGTGTGACCTGGAGCTCCACCTACTTTGAAACCGACAGCTAGGGCGCTTCTAATTTCTTGAATTTTGCATCCTCGTTTCCTTGCATTCTTTCCTCGCTTCCTAGCTCCTCCCTTGTAGTACGAAAGGAAATGAGGATGGAGGAACTGAAGCAGTATTTATTGTGAATGAATGAAATGAAAATGAAATGTCCTGCTCACTGAAGTGTCAGTACAGAGCACCATCCTTGTGCAGCTGCAGCACATCAGAGCACTTGCCGTTATATTGTTGAAACTTGATAGATTTATATTTTCCTATTAAATCCTTAGAATTCAAGATGCACTGTTGAATGATAATTATGGTTTATTTAACTACAAATGTGAAACCTAAATGGAATGTGAAATGTGAAGGGGTAGGAGAATGTGTGCATCAGATGTTTGACTAAAAAGATTTCAGCATAGGATGCTCCTGTGCCTCCTCGCTCAAGTGTCCTCCGTAAGCTTCCTCCATCTTTTGTCCTTGCGATACATTTGGAGAATTGATACATTCTTCACAATGCCATTCTTTGGTCGGTTACCGGATCACATGCTCGAGGCAATTTAAGAAATGAGAAGCACACCTTTTTCCAGTTAGGTTGTTCAGTCAGTTAAGATCAGTCCAAATTAAGACACATGGTTGCAGATTTATTAACGTGCTGGAGCAAACTAATTACATATGGACGATGTCATGCAATTCCACAAAAGGAATCAAATCTACTCAAATACATAATCAAGTGCCTATTCGCTGTTGTTTATATGTTGCTTCACTCATGTGCTGTCTGTAGCCGAAAGCCATTCACACATTTTCCCAAAGTGATATATGCTTCTTATCATATTTTTTCCTGTATTCTGACCATTAACAGTCTTTTATACAGCCATCTTTGCAGTAGTGTCAGTGTCCTCATAAATTACTATAACAGAGGGAAACCAATGCATATTATCTCTTCATATAGCATGTTAGCACATTAGCTAGTCATGAATGAAGAATGTAAACATGACAAACAGCACATCAACTACTGCTTATTGGTTACTTTAAATCATCATTAAGTGCTCAGAACAGCTTATTTTACTGATTTCATGTGAATTCTATTCATAGAATGAGGCATGAAGTCATTGATAACACATTGTAATGTCAAATTAGTTAAGGTTTTTAGTGTACTCTTGTGCGTCCTCATATATAAATGCTCCTCCAAATGCCTCTCCCAGCCGCATGGCCGGTGTTTAATGTTCGCCAATAGTAAACTGTTGCTCAGCTGTTCTTCTTTTCAAAACTTCTTTTTGGCTCTGAGAAAAGTATGGAGAAGAACTTCACCATTAGTATATCGGTGCCTTGTCTAGCCTTGCTCATCAAGGAATCGGACTACACTCACTGTATGTTTGTGCTCAAGATTCAAAAGAACCGGCTCATAAAGCCCAAGTATGCGAATGCTTAACATCTACACGCAGTTGAACGCTAGCCTTTCAAAGTATACTGTAGTTCATTTGAGAGTGTGCACATGGACGGACTGCTATGAGATGCAGGACAATTGCTCCTCAGGAGTTTAGACACTTAAAGATGTCTTTACATTCCTTTAGACTCGAGTTATACAAATGCAGATATCTCCTGACCTCTTCACATTGAACTTCTATATGTACACATCCACTGTTGTTAGTTCCACCTTCTTCTCCTGATATTTACCAGCAATTACATCTTCTAGTGCTTCTTTGTGAGAGCAACGGCTCAACTATGAAGGTTGCCACCTTATGACCGCACAATAAGTGCATATATTTCCAGGTGCGCGCTTATTCTGCATGTTTAGGGGACACGCGGTTAGAAATATCAGGCTGTAAACGTTTTGTGCTCTGATGAAATCTGCATCCATGTCTGCAGACACCTAGTGTTTGCATCTGACCAAAGTATACTTTAGGCTTAAGAATAATTAGTTGAGGGGGAGCCTGGGTAGCTCAGAGAGTATTGACGCTTACTACCACCCCTGGAGTTGCGAGTTCGAATCCAGGGCGTGCTGAGTGACTCCAGCCAGGTCTCCTAAGCAACCAAATTGGCCCGGTTGCTAGGAAGGGTAGAGGCACATGGGGTAACCTCCTCGTGGTCACAATAATGTGTGGTTCTAGCTCTCGGTGGGGCGCGTGGTGATTTGTGCTTGGATGCCGCAGTTAATAGCGTTAAGCCTCCACACGCGCTATGTCTCCTTGGTAACATGCTTAACAAGTCACTTGATAAGATGCGTGGATTGACGGTCTCAGATGCGGAGGCAACTGAGATTCATCCTCCACCACGAAGACTTAGAGCGCATTGGGAATTGGGCATTCCAAATTGGGGAGAAAAGGGGAGAAAAAAAAAAACATTTAGTTGAGGAATCTTACTACACTGGCTACGCTGTATGTTTTTGATTTACTAAAACAAACCATCCAATAAGACTCGTTTGGTCAGGTAACCAGACTACACTGGATGCGCTGTGTGTCTCACGCTATAGACTCAGTAGTGTGGCAGCGCTGGTGCTGAATTGCGATGCAGGAAACACTGTCAGTATTTTTTACTACTGTGTTTTCCCTCACCATAAAAGGAAAAATGCAAGTTCGGGAACCATTAACAGAACCAAAAGTCATGAAAATCATATGGTTGTGTTTTTGTTTTTTTGGAACCAGTTATGGACAAGAACTAGTTCTCGGTTTCCAACCCTAGTGAACAGACTTTTAATGTTCCATCAAGTTTCAATGTACATCATGCTGTAGTGTCAAGAACTGACCCTGTAGTTTTTGTTTTCAGGAATGGAGGAACCTGAAGCAGAAAAGAGATGAGAACTACCAGAAGATCATGTGCTGTCTAGTGCACCGCTACCTGACATCCACACGGCAGAAGATGCAGAGCACAGACCAGGCCACGGTGGAGAACCTCAATGATCTGCGGCAAGACCTCTCTAAGTTCCGCAATGAAATGAGGGATCTTTTGGGCTTCCGCACCTCCAAATATGCCATGTTCTACCCCAGAAGCTAAGATATGACCATTGATCCAGCATGCACAGCAATGCTTTTCTGCTGTTTCTTTGACAGACATACGGTGACAAAACTGTCCTGGGCCTCTACTGGAATTGTATTACACTATGTTTATTCTACACCAAAGCCTCCATCATAACTTAATATTCTTACATCCTACTTGTTTTCTAAAAGTGTAATTATTTAAAAATAAAAAAACATTTATTATGAAGAAAGTTTTTATTTGGAATTTTCATCTATCTATCTATCTATCTATCTATCTATCTATCTATCTATCTATCTATCTATCTATCTATCTATCTATCTATCTGTAAGTGTGTCTGTCTGTCTGTCTATCCGTCTATGTCAGTCCAGCCAACCGTCCGTCCATCCATCCATCATCCATCCATCCATCATCCATCCATCCATCCAATGCTGTATATATGCCTAATGCCATGTACTTTTGCTTATACATTATGCTCAGAAACTATGCCTATACTACATTTACAATGTTTCTAATTGAATCTAAGATGCAGATATGGACATGATATTGTCATTAGAGGTATAAGGGTAAATGACCATCCACTTTTACATATCAACACATATACAGTATTCACTACTGTATAGTGAATAACTTGGCAGGAATGCTGTTACTCATTTTTCACTGCAAAACATTAGATAGTAATAACAAAGTAATTTACACATAGACATCTTAATTGTACAGTACTAAATAGCCTGTTTAATTTTAAGGGCAGTAGAGAGGTCATAAAATGGTCCTGGAAAAATAAACTATAAATATTTTTGAAAAAAAAAAGAATAATTGTTGGACAATTGTTGAATACAAGTTAAGCTCAATCAACAGCATTTGTGGCATAATGTTGATTACCACAAAAATACATTTTGTCTCCTTTTCTTTAAATAAAATAAAAAGCAAAACTCTGTTACAGTGAGGCTCTTACAATAAAAATGAATGGGACCAATCTAAAAACATTAAAATACTCCCTATTTCAAAAGTATAGCCCCCAGACATTAAAAGAAACATGTTAACATGATTTTAGTGTTATAAAATCGCTTCCTAACCTTTTCTGTGTAAAGTTAAAGCCAATTTTACAACTTCGTTGCCATAACAATAGAACACCATAAATCCTAAAATGACAGTTCAAACAGCAATTTAAATAACTTCATTGTTTTTTCACAAGTTTAAACAGAAGTATTGATTTTATAAGTGCTTTTATAAAAATATAAGTTTCTCTTTCTGTCGTTCAACCCTCCAAAAATTGGCCCCATTCACTTCTATTGTAAGTGCCTCACTGTAACCTCTATTTTGCTTCTTTTTTTTTAAGAAAAGGATGGACAAGTCAAAATAACTTTGAGATAATCAGCATCATGATAGGAATGCTGTCCATTGAGCTAAACTCGTATTGAACCCAGAATATTCCATTAAGAGCTTCCCAAACAAGTTAAATGTTTGAAAAGGGCCCTTCATAGTCAAGCACTATCTGAGCTCCAGGCAATTTTGGAAACAGATGTTCCAACATGACCATGTGAACTTACTAAGTATTTTGAACTCTGAAAACATATTTCAAGATCTCCCTTTCAAGTTTTACTGCAATATAATTTAGAATAATAATCATTTAAAAAATAAAATGAAAACAAATGCATGAATACAATTTCCATGGCAAAATTGATACATTTATTTATTTCTCATAAAACAAATCATTTATAAATTAACATTCACCATTGGGAATCAGTATCTATGATAATATTTTATAGGCAAAATGTAACATAAATCCAGCATGATTTCTAAACACAGCAAAAAGTTGGTACTAAAGTGGCGCCTTTTATGCAAAACTCCTCTAATTTCACTATTTTGACAGAGAGAAAACCACAAGTGTATCTTGTGAACTATGCCAAAATCTTGAGCTTACTGTATGTCATGTCTTACTAGGCCATACTATTACATTTCCAAAGAAATTTACTTTTTGCTCCTTAAAATGTTATTTACACCTGAAAGTACTCAGTTCATGTTTGCAGATCATTTTCTATCATCTTACTGGACTGAAGCCACCTTTTCACTGCATCCAACAAATGACAGATAACAGACCAGAACTGTGTGGAGTTCGACCATCTGCAGAGGCTGAATTTCGGCTGTGATTTGAGCTTCGGATACGTTGATATTTGTGCGACTAGACCGTATTTGACTGAATGTGACGTATTGAAGAGAAACAGTGATGCCTTTTGTCCTAAATGTTATTCTAAAACACCTGCTTCTTCTGCAGATTGGACAGTGATGGAGTCAAAAATGATCATTCACATTGCAATATATATATATATATATATATAAATATAAACAAAAGGCTTTTATTTGTAATAAAAAGGCATTTATTTCTACACTTGCCTTGGCATTTAAATATCTATGAATTTCTCCCTATCTGCTGAATTATTATTGTTGTTGCTGTTGTTGTTGTTGTTAGGCAACTATGAATTATAATAATACCTATAAACCAGCAATGATTATGATGATAATAATGGTAATAAAAATAATGGAATCAGAGTAAATATTAATTATGAACTATATTAAATTCATCCATCTGCTCAACAGCAAGGTTTGGTAGCAAACCTCAGAAAACAATTCACAAACCCAACAACATGACTAACTTTCTTCAAATCTTATCTGGAATTGTTATGATCTTTCTGTATGTTTTATGGGGCTTTGTACTGTGACATCGCAATTCTCAAGTGCTTACTCTCATGCAACAGATATTGTGTGACTGTGGCAACGTTTTTGCAAAATAAAATGATGTGGTTCATTACACCTCAGGGTAGTTCTGAAGTGAAATGTCCACTGTGTGGCGCTAAAAGCGAGTGAAATGTTCTCCCAAACAGATGAGGTTTTTAAGTTTAATGTTCTATCGAGTTTTAAATCAACAAAACCTACCTCCCAACCCTAAACCTTAAAGCGATAGTGTCATAAAAAGCAAATGTGACACGCAAAACACAATTTCTGAAGCAACCATGTCATTTTGTGGTGCTTCTATGACACTTTCAGCTCACGTGTCGACTTGCGTGCTCTTCTGGACTCGTACCAGAAATCCTTTGTATCACTCATCAGATGAGCTACAGCGAATGTGCAATATGTAATATATTTAATGTACTAAAGCATAAAATTATCATTAGAAGTTGTCAGAGATTTTGGAAACATGCTATGTTGAAATACTGGTTCTCTGAAAACAATGCTACAGCCTGTAATTTCTACTTTGAAATGTCTGTTCCAGGTCGGAATTTCTGTTTGTGTTTTGGCCTGTGTGATCCCACCCACTGCCCATTTCCCAATAGTATTTCAACACCATTGGTTGCCAGATTTGAAACAAGTTAGCAGGCAAACACAGCCATGGAAGCCAGAAATACATCTAGCTAACATTGACAGAGTTATAAAAAATCCACATGAGCTGGTTTATAAATTGCAAAAAATAAAATCATTGCAAATGCATTAGCTGATCAACTTACAGTGTAAGGCTCGTCACTTGCCATTGTTAGTTTGCTCGTTCCTGTTGTGTGTCCTGCTTCGAGTCTGGGGAGGAGGGGGTGGGGGAGACAACTCTCTCTAATATTTTTAATTTGGACTGCAGTACCCATTTTAAATGCTTGATGATGGTACATATCGTTCCTTTAAACAAGCTTGTAAAATTAGTTGATTATGTAATGCAAATGTTAAAATTTGTCATGCGCTAAAGTAAAAGTGTTTATCATAAGATAGCATTGTGTGAGGAACAGAGCAAAAAGTGTTTATGAACAGACAATATGCGGTTTTACTCGCAATTTGAGTGAAAGCGGATGAAGTTATTGTCATTTTAGCACCTCTACTGAAAATTGCTGTGTTATGTACAACAGGCCACATAAAAATAATTTAGCAAAAATGTAGCTATTGTAACATGATTCTATGACCAGGTTGCATATGCCACTGTGGGCGACTTCACAAACCAATCGAATTTAACAACATTATAATAATCTCCTCTCTTGATTTAATTCTAGCTTTGTTCTTTTTTAATACTTAAGAACAATTTAATTTGAATACTTTTTTTTTTGTTACTTTGACTCCAGTATGTTTTTGGCTAGATACCTGGACACACCCTCTGTATGGAAAATCTGGGTCCAGATACTTCAATTCTCCATTTGTCTTCTACAGAAGAAAGAAAGTCATGCAGGTTTTGAACGTCAAGAGGTATGAAATAAATAATGGATGTAATTTTCCTTTTGGGTGAACTACCTGTTTTAAACTAGTTCTTGCAGACATTTTAATACTCATCACATGAGTATGAATATAAGTAGGATAAAGAGAGCCCGACCAGGGGTCTGTCATTTGCTTCAACGGTCCTCATCCCCGGGTGAAGAGGGTGATGAAGGGAGCTGGGTCATGCAGGGTGGGAATGAAGACACCACACATCCGTGTGTGGATTCAGAGACTGAGTCAGTCTGTGATATCTCAACAGCGTTTGTTCTTTAGCAAGTTAAAGGCCTTCTGGTTCTTGGCCTTGAAAGCCATGATGAAATGATGTGGGGCGATCATTCCACTGCCATCCTCATCTGCCTGACCCATGAAGATGTAGTTCAGACCTAGTGACACCACACAGAAAGAACCTGAATGCAGTGACGGAACGGCAGAGACATTCAGGAAGGACTTTCCATCAGCTTCTCTCTCACTATATGTTCCATATGTTTATGGAGCGTATAAACATATGAGAGTGAGATTTCATAAAAGGTAAACTCACAGTACAAATGAGTATCTAAAGGCTTGTAGCCGGAACAGAGTTTAAGTCATTAGGTTGAAAGTAACCTGGAGAATTAATGTAATGATCAACAATCTACTAACAGAAACACAATTCCTCATATGAGAGGTAATACTATGCTTATGTGACTGAGGCAGATAACATTTTTCAGAGCATTATGGCAAAATTGTGCAGTCCATTGCAAGTTGAGGCAGGCACTTACCTCGCCTGACATTTGGGCACTTTTTGCACAGGATGACAATCTTAGTGCTCATGGTTTTGCCAGCCTGCTGAATAGCAAGGTTGCCCTCCTTGTAGACATTGATTATGGAGATAGTGGCGTACATGCTACCACCCCGCGTTACTGCGGTGATGACTGTTCCTGTGATCACTATAGGGTGAAAATAAAGACAGGACAGCTTTAGAAACCATCACTTCCCATTAGATAAACTTCTCTGAATCAGTGTTGGGGGAGTAATTAACAAAAAGTATTGATGTTAATCATGTAAATTTGATTTATTTTTCTAATAAAGTTGAATTTACAGCAAAGTGCTGCTTTAGCTGACAATAGTGGCGTACTACCATGGCAAAATGCCATATGGCTGTTTTTGTCTCACTGTATTGCGCATTCAGATGTACAGCCAAGCAAACTGAAGGCAATAATCAAAAATACTTTCCTAAAATGTCCCCCCCACTCTCTCCCTCTCTCTCTCTCTCTCTCTCTCTCTCTCTGTGGCATTGACAGATCTGATTCGTTTAGTGAGTCATGTAGAATTGGGAAGTCCGAGTCATTTAAGCAAATCATGTAGTGTTGGGATGTCTGATTCATTTAGTGAACCATGTAGCGTTGGTATTTTATATTGCATTGAGAAGTTTGATTCCTTTATGGAATCATGTAGCTTTGGAAAGTCTGATTCATTTTTGTGAGTCATGTAGAGTTGGGAAGTCAGATTCATTTATTGAATCATGTTGTGATGGAACTTTTGAATAACTAAGTTAATTATGTAGTGTTGGGAATTAAGATTAATTTAGTCAATCATGTAGTCTTGGGGATTCATTTACATTTAGTGATTTATGAAGCATTGGGAGGTCTGATTAGTTTATAGAAAGTCTGATACATTTTAGTGAAATATGTATACTTGGGGATTCATGATCATGTAGTAAATCATGTTGCAGTGGGGAGTCCAAATGAATTATGTTGCGTTAGAAAGTCAGATTAATTTATTGAATCATGTAGCATTGGAGAGTCAGATTAATTTATTGAATCATGTAGCATTGGAGAGTCAGATTAATTTATTGAATCATGTAGCATTGGAAAGTCAGATTCATTTATTGAATCATGTAGCATTGGAGAGTCAGATTAATTTATTGAATCATGTAGCATTGGAAAGTAATAATAATGTATTGAATCATGTAGCATTGGAAAGTCAGATTCATTTATTGAATCATGTAGCATTGGAAAGTAATGATAATGTATTGAATCATGTAGCATTGGAAAGTAATGATAATGTATTGAATCATGTAGCATTGGAAAGTCAGATTCATTTATTGAATCATGTAGCATTGGAAAGTCAGATTCATTTATTGAATCATGTAGCATTGGAGAGTCAGATTCATTTATTGAATCATGTAGCATTGGAAAGTTAGATTATTTATCGAATCATGTAGCATTGGAGAGTCAGATTCATTTATTGAATCATGTAGCATTGGAGAGTCAGATTAATTTATTGAATCATGTAGCATTGGAAAGTCAGATTCATTTATTGAATCATGTAGCATTGGAAAGTCAGATTCATTTATTGAATCATGTAGCATTGGAGAGTCAGATTAATTTATTGAATCATGTAGCATTGGAGAGTCAGATTAATTTATTGAATCATGTAGCATTGGAGAGTCAGATTAATTTATTGAATCATGTAGCATTGGGAAGATTAATTTAGTCAGTCATGTAGTTTTGGAAATTCAGATTCTACATGAATCATGTAGCACTGGGAAGTCTGATTCATTTAGTGAATCATGAAGCACTGGGAAGTCTGATTCATTTAGTGAAGATTCATTGGGAAGTCCTGTTCATTTTAGTGAATCAATTTGTTTGAAATAGTAAAGTTGCAAGTTTAAAGAAAAATCATCTAAAAAAAATCATTTGAGTAACTGCAAAGAAGTCCCCCGTGCATATGTTCTCACACTGAAATGCTGATTTGTTATCGCTGTGTTGTCAACTCAGTATAAATCTTTGTGTCTTCTATTTATATCAGTTGTATTCTGTGTAAATAAAAAAAAAGTTTAATGCTGTCACTTAATTTGAGATCGCCATTGTTTTTGTGCCAGATATACTGCTCTGATGAATTAAAACTAAAAAATGAATTATATTATTTGCCAGTAATATTAAAAAGATCTTGTCATCTTAAACAGCTAACTACTTTTTTGTTTAACTTGACTCTAGTTTAATAACTTTAAATGATGAGTAGCTTGTACACCAAACACAAGAAGCATCCAAGTAGTACATTTGGGAAAAATCTAATATGTCATTTATTTGAAAAATAATAATAATAATACATTTAAAAGATTTTCATCTAGACATTAGGCACTAGTTTTTGCATGTAGCACTGTGCAGTAAATAACATGTTTGATACTACAAATTTGACTTGATGTGCATGTAATTTTCCACATTCGTTCACATTCAGGCCTGGATTCTCAACATGACTCTGGCCTCCACTAAGTTTTCCCCATATGAAAATCCAAGTAAACTTTAGCAGAAATCATAATTAAATAACTGCTTGATTTTGTAAACATGTCATGGGTGAGAACTTTGCAGAGAAATTCCAGGGGCAGTGACTGTGGCGAACAGCTCGACTGAATCAACACTCACATTTA
This sequence comes from Xyrauchen texanus, assembly GCF_025860055.1. Lineage (NCBI taxonomy): Eukaryota > Metazoa > Chordata > Actinopteri > Cypriniformes > Catostomidae > Xyrauchen > Xyrauchen texanus. The sequence continues at coordinate 6,922,212 of NC_068317.1, forward strand.
CCAACAGTTTACCCACTGCTGTGTATTTACACTGCACGACTGTGTCCCAAACACCAATCCACTGTACTGCATGGCAACAAATACTCTTTTAAAACACACTGACACAAACCAACATGCCAAAGATAGCGTGCTGAGAAAAGGGGCATAGAAACATGCTTGTTGTGAAGAGTATTTTTACATTTACTTTTTCCACTCTGATGCCCACCTGCCCAAAAGTAATGGCCTCACTTTATTCTTTTGGGGAGGTTTGTGTGTGTCTAAGTGTGTCTTAGCAAAAAAAAAATTCTTACCAAAGTTGCTGGAACAGTAATGGCTGTCAGGTGTTCCCTTTCGTTTGCATTTCTGTTGACACAGTGCTGCAGAATACTTTAAAGCTGGAGAGGCAAATAGAGACCAAAAAATAGCCATCAATATTTGTTCTACTGTTGCATACTAACTCAGTTTTTCTGTATGAGACCCAGACATTGAATAAAGTCTGTATCAGAGAATAATTTGATTGCCTGAAATTGTCCATGACATATTTGGACACTTCAAATTTCACTTAAAATGTATGAAATTGGCCATGGGTGAACATTTTGTATAACAACAATTCAGTAGTGTAAGCTTTTTGCAGCTGGTCATTTCTGTAGGGATGTTTAATGAGTTGCCAATTACTTTTAACCCATATAACAGCCAATATAACATGGCATTAAACTTACCAACTACCTCTGATTAGTGTGAATGTCTGTAACCATTAGGTTTTGTGAGCTGTACTTACGTATAGGTCTGGTGGTAGTGGGTGGTGCTGTTGTGTTGGGTGGAACAGTTGTGACAGGAAACTTCTTGGGTCTAAATTTGTAATGACCAATAAAACCATCCGCTGTTAAACTGAGATCAGAGAGGAACTGAATGAAGAGTTGATTTCCCTCTGAGAACACTGGCCTTGAACAGAAATACACAGAACAATTAGCAAAAGGACAAATAAATAAGTCTGCTACACATATATGATATAATAGATATGATGATACATACGCTGGAGGGCTGTCTCCACAGTATTTTCCTATTCTTTTAGCATCATTCATTTCTCCACCATTGAAAATTGCTACGTAATCATAACGGCAGTAGTTGTCCCTCTCCACATCAAACTTCTCAAATTTCACCTCTATAATCTGAAAAAACATAAAAACTTTTTTTTAGCTTTTAGCTGCAAATTACATGATCAAGGAATATTCACTTTATTAATCACATCACACTGAATCAATGAATGTTGGTTATCGTTACACGGGATATCAGTGCTTCCAGAAAGATTGCACAAGTAGAAAATGTGAGTGGTGTTTGCCCATGCAAAACTTCCCTTTCGAAACTAGAAAGAGCATAACAAATTCGCCGCTGCTATTTTTCACATGCAAATGAGCTTTGCGGCAAAGTTGCGAAAAATTGTCAATTGTTGCCAAAGGTTTGCCGGCGAAGAGCTGCAAACTTCTGGCAAACATTTGCGTTGAATCAAAAGCTAATTTACATGTGAAAATAACGAGCTGCAAATCTGCAGCAAGTTTGCAACTAGTTTATATTTTTTTGTAAGGGTTCCAACCATGATGCCAGGGTGTTGTGGGTGGTTGCCAGGGTGTTGCTCAACAATGGAGTTGCTAAGGTGCTTAGAGTGGTTTTTAGTATGTTGCTAGGCGGTTGCTATGGTGTTCAGGGTGTTTGGGCTTTTCTAGGTGGTTGGTTGCTATATGTTGTTCTGGGTGGTGTCTAGCAAGTTGCTAGGCGGTTACTAAGGTGTTCTGAGTTGTTGTTAGATGTTGTTAGGTGGTTGATATGGCCTTCTAAGCAATTAGCTTACGGTGTTCTGGCAGTCGCTATGGTGTTCTGGGTGTTGTCTGGGCTTTGCTTCATGGTTTAGTTGCTAGGTGGTTGGTTGCTAAGGTGTTCTAAGAGGTTTTTCAGCATGTTGCTAGGCAGTTGCTGAGGTGTTCTGAGTGAATGTTAGCACGTTGTAGGTTGCTAAGGTGTACTGGGTGGTGTCTCAGGCTTCCTAAGCAACCAATTGGCTCGGTTACTAGGGTGGGTATAGTGACGTTGGGTTAACTTCCTTGTGGTCGCTAAAATGTGGTTCTTGCTCTCGGTGGGGCGCATGGGGAGTTGTGCGTGGATGCCGCGGAGAATAGCGTGACGCCTCCACATGTGCTAGGTCTCTGCAGTAACACGCTCAACAAGCCACGTGATAAGATGCACGGATTGGCGGTCTCAGACGTGGAGGCAACTGAAATTCGTCCTCCGCCACCCGGATTGAGGCGAGTCACTACGCCACCACGAGTGGTTCTAGGTGGCGGCTAGCTAGTTGCTAGGTGGTTGCTAAAGTGTTCTGAGTGGTTGTTAGCACATTGCTAGGTGGTTGCTAAGGTGTTCAAGTGGTTGTTAGCATGTGCTTTGCATGTTTTTGGGGCTTTGCTAGCTGGTTGGTTGTAATAGGGTGATCAGGATGGTTGCCAGGGCGTTGTTCAACCATGCAGTTGCTAAGGTGTTCTCAGTGGTTTTTAGCGCATTACTAATTGCTATTGTGTTCTGTGTGGTGGCTAGCGAGTTGTTAGGCAGTTGCCAAGGTGTTCTAATTTGTTATTAGCACATTGCTATTTGGTTGCTAAAGTGTTAAGGTGGTTGCTATAGTGTTCTGGGTGTTTTTAGGTCTCTTCTAGGTGGTTGGTTGTTAAAGGGATTTGGAGGTGGGGGGTGGTTCTGATTATTATTTTTTAGCTCGTTGCTAGTGACTGCTCTGGTGTTCTGGGTGGTTGCTAGCATGTTCCTAGGTGGTTTCTGAGGTGCTCTGAGAGGTTGTTAGCACATTGATGTGGTTTCTAAGGTTCTGTGTGGTTGTTAGTATGTTGCTATGCTAGATATGACTCACGGCCCTCTTTCAATGAGGTTCTGTGTGTGTGTTTGGGGGGTTTGGATGCAAAAATCTTAAGTCTGATCACTTAGAAAGGTAATAGAATACCTCTCCTAAACCGGCCTCATGATTTGAAGTATCATTAATGTCCATAACAGTGTTCCAAATATGTGCTTGCTTTGGCAAACATCACCAATAACAGCTTAAAGTATAAAAATCAAATAAGAGAATCAGTCCACCTGGTTTTTTGGTGCCACTATATGCCAAGAACACGTGACTCCAGCAGGATAGTCTTTCTCAGGCCAGTTAGGAGTCTTAAAGGATCCTGACGGCTTTACTAATCTGCCACCACAGTACTGATCGCCTGTAAACATTCAATCAGACAGGAATTTAGGAAATCTTGCCTTTAAACTCAGCAGAACAACACTAAATATAGAGCGAGTATTAAGCGTGAGGTCATTTACCCCTAATTAATAGGAATGCTTGGCATAATTGCACAGCAGCATCATTTGCAGACTCTACAGTGTACTTTCCATAGTCTTGTCATTACGAGTGATTTTACAAACTTCTTAGTCCCAGCATGATCCTTATAAATGTAATTTTGAAAAGAAAACCATGTGTAGAAAGATTAATTGTGCAACTGCACATGCTGAGAGCTGCTTAAGCCCTGTAGATACCTTCTGAGCATGTTTCTAGACTTCTCGCTTGGCCTATTATGGGCAACACTGGTTGCCCACAAGCTGGTGTGTGGTGACCCAAAAGGGTTGCGAACAGCGGGAGACAAAATAATGTGGGCAAATATTCAAATGCAAGTAAGCATAGTGTTCATAGTTAGGATAGCAAAATAAATAGCAGGAATTTCTAAAAGGGAGTAGAAAATGCATCCCATTTGTCACTGTGTGTTATTTTATCAAACTCTACAGCATTTTAGAGCAAATTCACATGGTAGAGGCTAGCCAAATTAGGCAGACACTAATGTTGACAGGTCGCATGCATGGCCCTCATCCTCAAAAAACATGAACATGAAAAATTGCAATAAGGATAAACAAGGTTTTTGTCCAACACAATGTATTTTTGTATGGATAAATAGTGTGTGCCATGAGCATGAAACCATTAAAATTCAATAGACATTTCAAAACTTAACATTCTAATAATTTGGGCTCAAGCCTCGAAGCAACTTGGCAAGGCAGCCTATTGAAAGTCAAACTATATATAGCACCACACCACCATCAGATCAAAGTTTCACTTTTCTTTTGCTTGTCACTTTTGAAGACTTTTGATGTTGTTGCTCATCATGGCGAGTTGACTGAACCAGATTTTGTAAATTTCTGACTTAAGGGGGGCGGTCACACTAGGTTTTTTGGACAATGCAATGGACCAGGATATGATGTCACGAGTGAGGGCTTCTGGTTTTAGCATATAATAAATAGCAAATAAACAAAAAATTACAAATGTAAATGTATATTACAAATGTTAGAAAATGGGGGCCTGGGTAGCTCAGCAAGTAGCTAACTACCACACCTGGAGTAGCAAGTTCAAATCCAGGGTGTGCTGAGTTAGTCCAGTCAGGCTTCCTAAGCAACCAATTGGCTCTGTTACTAGGGTGGGTAGAGTCACGTTGGGTTAACCTCTTCGTGGTCGCTAAAATGTGGTTCTTGCTCTCGGTGGGGCACATGGTGAGTTGTGCATGGATGCCGCGGAGAATAGCGTGACGCCTCCACATGTGCTAGGTCTCCGCAGTAACACGCTCAACAAGCCACGTGATAAGATGCATGGATTGACAGTCTCAGACACGGAGGCAACTGAGATTCGTCCTCCACCACCCGGATTGAGGTGAGTCACTACGCCACCACGAGGACTTAAAGTGCATTGGGAATTAGGCATTCCAAATTGGGGAGAAAAGGGGAGGAAAAAAAAAACATTTTTGAATATATCGTCTACTAACTTCCCAGCAACAATAAAAACAGACAGCATTGAAATATTTATTCTTTGTATTGAGCCAAGAGGTCAGTGTGTGATGTTTCAAGCAGATGTACAATGGCAATGCAGATGGCAATAACAATTAATCAGTATTGTTCAAATTGTGCCACCTTTTGTAAAGGCATGAATGTGCTAACGGCAAGTATTAGCATCACTTTTGGTGTGAATGGACCATTTGTCTGTAATCATATCACTTTTTTGCACCACGTTTGTTAGGAAACTAAGATTTAATATTAGAAAAATGCCCTTACGTCCCAACAACTGTAGTGAATCTTGGCCATTTCCACCACTGCCTAAGACGGGCGGTATGAGAGTATATGCAGCAGTAAAAATGTATAAACCAGAAGATATACAGCAGTATTTATATTTACGCAGCTAGCAGTGGATAGACCTGCTTTATGTTATTTACATGCAAGAGAAACATGAAGTAATACAAAAATCAGAGTGGGACATGTCCCAAACATGTCAAGATGATGAATCACTTGTTATCAAAGGGTGTTTTTGAAAGCAATCAAATTTTTTCACTTAAAATACTTTCTCCTATCCCAGCTTACTACACATGACAATGATAAGTTAGATATTTATAGGTTGATTTCCCTGAAAAGGGTAAAAACTGCAGGTCTGTGAGGATATCAAAACAATGCTCAGATATTGTTTTTATGAACATCCTGACCAGACTGACATTGTCTTAACCAATCATGAGTTTGGAGTGGGAGTCTCTGTTTGGCCAAGAAAAGGAAGACGTTTGGTGAAGGTAGTGGTGCAGAAATTAGAAACTTCACCTTTTAGCCCAATGCTAAGCAGAGTTACAGTTGCCAAGCAATGTCACAACTTGCTGCATTAATGCAAAATGAGGTAATGTACACACTCATATGTTTTCAATTGAAAATGCATTGATTTTGCTATGTTTACACCTCGCATCCTAAACAGAACTTCACATTCCTCCACAAAAATGGAGCATTTAGAAAATACTTAGGAAAACAATGGTATTAGGAATCTGAACATGGAGTTTTGAGTCTTTTGTTTTTCTCAAGTAATAGATTGTGTAAAGGTGATTTTGCACTGATGCAGACTTGGGTGCCATCCACACTCATTTTAGTTTCAAAACGCATACATACATTTTGAGAACGGTGATTTACTACACCAAAAACTGAGTGTTACAAAAAATGCAAACCATTACTGCCTACTTTGCAAAACAATAAGCCTGTTTACATGCACATCAGCACACTGATTACTCTCTATGATCATCTATTTCAAAAAACTGACAAAGCAAGAAATACGTGTTTACATGATATTTGAAATATTTGCGTTATTCTCTGCTTTTAACGCCAAACTGTGAAGAGGCGTGCGCTCAACATGTGCGCACATTCGATGAGCTGGTAAGAATGTAGGTTAATGTGATTGCATGCAACACGAAATTGGCATGTAATAACTTGCATGTAAACTTGCTTAATGACTTAAGGAAATGGTATACAGAAGTTTTAATGGATTAGACTGAGATGTGTGGTAACAGGTGTGTGCCAGGGCCAGTTCTTTTCCCACTGTTTCATCCAGGGCTTCATCGTGCCTCCTCAGGGCTTTCTTGGGGCTAACGGCCAATGGCCTCTGGCCCGCCGATTACTAGTAGGCCAAACAAGGCCAACTGGGGATTGAGGTGGGGTCAATGTCAAAGGCGCCATTTCACTCAACTTGCTAGGTTGTGTATATATTGCACAATGGTACAGGTTCGGGAAAAAAAATAAAAAATAGCGGGCACAGTTTCAAATCCGTTAAAACGCATAATGGACAAAGCCGGGCCCAAAGTAAGAACTTTCCATGGTCCGAGATCATGAACGATTTACCGGGACATCGTCCCGCTGTTAGTGGAGAGACCACTTGTCAACAATAACATATATTGCTATCTAGCTAATTTTTAGAAACAATATAAACTCAATATTCTAAATAACATAAATTAGGCATTGCCCCGTGGTTATAGTCTTTTAACCCATGATTAAAAGTCTCACAAAATCATGCTTCAGTACTTACGGTAAAATAATGACATACTGATGAACTACACCTTAACTTCTGATCATTTAACAGAGAAAGACTGCTGCCATTTTTGTGGTCTATTTTGTGGAGTTTTGTCTTACCGCGTTCATGTGGGTTGGCAGCGGAGTACACAGCCAGGAATCCGCTTCCAGCTGTATTGGCATCAGATACCATCTGTATGAGCATCTTATTGCTGGTGGAAACTAGGGCGCCTGGTCTGAACGTGCCACAGAAGCGGCCAAGGCGCTGCCCATTGGCGTGACCACTGTAAACATCCACATAATCATACCTGCACAAGTTGTCACTCTCTAGGTCCAGGGAACGGAATGAGAGTACGACCACTTTGCCCTCTGGAACCTGCAAGAGGCAGATATCATATTATTGATGATGTTGCAAGAGATTACAGCTACAGTGATTACAATAAGGCAGACCAACATGCACATCACTGGTAGTTCCTTAACATATACTGTGAAAAATTATATAATATTTAACAAGACAGCAGATACAATTTTACAGAAAAGTGTATTGTAAATACTGTGTGTGTGTATATATATATATATATGTGTGTGTGTGTGTGTGTGTGTGTGTGTGTGTGTGTGTGTGTGTGTGTGTGTGTGTGTGTGTGTGTGTGTGTGTGTGTGTTTTCAGAGGTTAAATTGATTATTTACATTACAGTGGAACATTTATTTTATGTAATTTTTATAGTTAACTATTGTTAGAATTACTGTACATTGAAAAACAAATAATGGAGTGTTCCCAAAGGTCCTGACCCATGTTACAGCCCAACTCCCTTGGTCTAGACTCTAGAGGTATGGGAAGGTGGGTAACCAATGTTTTGGAGAGAGTGCAAGAGTGATCTTGTCTCCAGGTCCCAGATCAACCATAAATTACAACAACACGTGATTTAGCAAAAATATAACACATTTATTAAAGAATTTAGTGGGATAAACAGATAAACTTCAGGAGTGGAACCGGCCAAAATAACAAACAAAAGACAATTTCCTGAAGGGGATTAGAGAGTGACTTATCTATTGAAAAGAAAAGAAAACACAAATCTCTTCCCTAACTCCCTCTCTATAAATAACCAAGAGAAAAACAGAATCAAAGTAAATGGCGTCCACCTCTCCACTAAAGGATCCCACAACACAAACAACTTAAACACCAATCACATTTCAATATATTTGACTGAAATTGCTGTGTTTTTCTAGCTATTTCTTTTACAAATATTATTTGAAAAATAATGTAAAGTTCTAGAAAAAAATACAAATGGTGGATATACTGTGAAAAATTATATTTAACAAGGCAATACATATATTTTACTGTACAATATAAATATATATATATAAGTAACCAGATAATACTTGTACTTGTACAGTAAACTGGTTGTTATATATGTTTTAGGAAATACTTCTAATTTTACTGTACACATTTGTGACATTGACAATGTTAACTCCTTTGTACAAGAGCTCAGATTTCGTCGCCTCCACTGAAGGTTTAGTACAACTTCAAACAACTTTTGAAGTCAATGCCAGCTCAAATACAAACTATCATTATATGAAAAGGATAACATACCAAATAATTAGACATTCTGACATTCATATTTCTCATCCTTTTACTGCTGATTATACAGTTTGTAAGATAGCTATATAAATCAGGTATACGTTTACTGCTGTAACATGGGATAAAGGAAGTTCCCTTCTACTCTACTTAATTGAACACAGGCTGTTTCTGGCATGATGCTGTTTCCTAAAATAAAGTGGAAAATATAAAGCCTCTTATTCAGACCCAGGTCACCCATTGAGACTCTTAAATGCAATGATGGCAATGCAATAAATTGCTAGAATGAGTCTGGAGTTGCCACAAGGGATGCAATGTGGCCGGCAGCCAAAGCAAGCACACATCACAAGCACACACAGTCTGAATCTCTTCTGAATACTTGCCATTGCGTCATTTTATCTACTATTATAATAAGTTCTCAGACACTGTGCATGTCACTGACAGCCATCATTCTGATAAATGAATACATAATACATCAGTTCCTGTTCAATACCACTTACTGTAATTCTCCACACACATTTGGTATTGGGTGGATAGACTCCAGGATAACCCTGACTACCGATGACACCCGACTCTCCTGTTATATTCCCACCACATGTGAATATCTGTCTAGAAAAGAGAAAGATAAATGAACACCTGCATCGATGCATCATTCAGTCATGAAATAAATGCACTACACTAGAGCATCACAATGAATATCAAAGGAAAAAGAAACTCCCACTGGAATGAACAGAACATTTTCGATGTTCTAACAGAATGTATTTGAATGTAACAGTTGAGTTGGAGTCAGGTGTGATCATACATGAGTATACAGTGTGCGTGCATCAGTACATGTTGGACTTGAGTAAGTTACCTGCTTTGAGACTGTGCTCGGACACGCAGTGTGAGCAGCAGCAGAGTCCAGGAGATCAGAAGCCCACAGATCTTCCACATTATCAGGCGGTGTGTGACTCTGCGTCCAGCTGCATTAATCCGGCTATGCTGAAGTTGCTTGAGGGAGTCCTAGATGAATGTGCCGTTTGTTCTGCTCTGTAGGAGGGAGCAGCGAGACAGCTGCCTTTCGATCAAACACATGGAGAGAGAGAGAGAGAGAGAGAGAGAGAGAGAGAGAGAGAGAGAGAGTTTTCAAGCAATACATTTAGGCCAAGTCAACAGGGTGAATCTTGCATACACTGTATATGTATATATTTTAAAAATATTATAGTTAATATTAATAATTCATTCATTATAATGTATTTTGTTAATCATAACACTATTCAATTTGATGATTTAATTTTTTTATGAAATAGAAATGCTTAAATAGATTGATTAGGTAATTGCATGAATAAGTAGATGTACATGTATTCCTAATAAAGTGCTCAGTGAGTGTGTGTGTGTATATATATATATATACACACATGCTATATATTTATATAGCACTTTTCTAGGAACTCAAAGCGCTTTTACATAGTATAGGAGGAATCTCCTCAACCACCACCAGTGTGCAGCATCCACCTGGATGATTCGACGGCAGCCATAGTGCGCCAGAACGCCCACCACACACCAGCATATACACTACCAAAAGTTTAGGGTCACTTACTGGGATGCTTTTTAAACAGTATTGAAGGAGTTCCCATATATGCTGGGCACTTTAGTGCAGCTATCATTATGAGGATTCTCCATAGACATAATGATTTTTATACTGTATGAACTATAGATTATATCCCCTAACCCTACCCCTAAACCTAACCCTCATGTAAAACTTCCTGCATTTTTACATTTTCTTGGGGTGAAATATTTATTAGACATGTTTTTGACCTAGAATTACTGAAGTTACACTACCCACCAGCTCAACTGCCTCATCAGGTGCATAATGTAAATCTAAGATGATTGTGAGTACAATATGAAGATTGTTTGCATACAAATATAAAAAGAAATCCACAAAAGTGTAGGTAAAGCTCAGGCATCTTACAAACATGAATGGTGAGAGCGCCATCTCGTGGCCTGTAGCTTTATAGCTCCTGTTGTATTATTTATAGTTTATATTAATCATGGGTGTCTTTGCAAACGTTCTAGTTACACATCAATCCAAAACACTAGATTTTTTAATTGTAGTTCCTTATCTAAGATTGTAAAATTATATAATTAATAATCTGTTCGTAAATTATTTGTCTAATTAACTTGTTCAGTCGTAGAATTAGATTAAGCAGAATGACAATTAAACTGTTCTAAAATTAATCACATACAGATTAAACAGATATTAATTTATCTAAATAATTATTATCATAATATTTCTTTACTAGTGTATTTTAAATATAACTTGTAAGATGTTCATTGTCATTAAGGTGTAAACTGTTGTAGGCCTACAGACGCCTTGGCACAATTTCAACACGAACCAATCACAGTCGTTAATGTTTATTGCTTGAGAATATAAATAATTGTTGTGGATATCAATTAATATCACAGGTACGAATTCTTGGAATTGAAAGATTTAAAATGTGATACTTTTTCAATATGACAAAAACGTCGTGGGATTTGAATGCATGCCACTTAAAGATTCGGCATTTTCGGCTGGAGGAGGTCAAGTTTGTATACCCTAATAAGCCATTTTTATCTACACCATATGTTCTGTAACTGTGTTTCGTTTTAAAAACAATGACAAAGATTGTAAGTTTGTCCGTGCAGTTATCATGCGTTTATTCTGCCAGCAGAGGATATCTGATCTACTTCATCTAGTAGACCAACGCTTTGCCTGATATTTTTGACGGTATGTTAAGAGAAAACAAATATAATAGCGCAAGACTATCACAGAAAGTGTCCATTCTTGCATGATAAATTGGTATATATGCAATAATAAATATTATAAATACGCTTTTATTTCCAATTGAAATTATTTATTTTATTTCTGACTTTAGGTTAGCTAAGCCACTGCGTCATAGAATCAGAATCAGAATCAGAATCAGAATCAGCTTTATTGCCAAGTATGCTTACACATACAAGGAATTTGTCTAGGTGACAGGAGCTTCCAGTCAACAACAATACAAACAATACCAAAAAAAAACAGCAGCAAGGCATAGGTAATTAAAAACAAAAAAGAACACAAAATAAATAATTATACATATACGTACATAAACTCACCTTCATACATACCCACATACACACACGTAGTGCAAATCTAATACAATCTGTATATAAAGAACAAAAAACAGTATATTATGTACAGAGCAATGTAAGTAATGGCAGAAGTGGATAAGTTGGATAATATAATTTAAATTAAAATTAAACTGTGTATTGCACATAATTATTGCTCAATGGGGGTAATTTAACTGTTCATTAGATGGATGGCCTGAGGGAAAAAACTGTTCCTGTGTCTGACGGTTCTGGTGCTCAGTGCTCTGAAGCCCGCCAGAAGGCAACAGTTCAAAAGGTAGTGGGCAGGGTGAGTGGGGTCCAGAGTGATTTTACCAGCCTTTTTCCTCACTCTGGAAGTGTATAGTTCTTGAAGGGAGGGCAGGGGGCAACCAATAATCCTCTCAGCAGACCGAACTGTCCTTTGTAGTCTTCTGATGTCTAATTTCGTGGCTGCACCAAACCAGACAGTTATTGAAGTGCAGAGGACAGACTCAATGACCGCTGAGTAGAACTGTTTCAGCAGCTGGGTCGTTGGGTGATGCTGGGTCGTTAGCTGAAAACTTGTTTTTCAGCTTCTCAGAGTAGCTTCTTTTAGCCACTCTGATTTCCCTATTCAGTGTGTTCCTGGCCTGATTATACAAGACTCTATCCCCACCCCTGTAAGCCTCCTCTTTGGCATGACGAAGCTGTCTGAGTTTTCCTGTGAACCATGGTTTATCATTGTTGAATGACAAAAATGTCCTAGTAGGGATGCACATATCCTCACAGAAACTGATGTATGATGTAACAGTATCTGTGAGCTCGTCCAGGTCCCAAACTTAACCATGGTTTATCATTGTTGAATGACAAAAATGTCCTAGTAGGGATGCACATATCCTCACAGAAACTGATGTATGATGTAACAGTATCTGTGAGCTCGTCCAGGACCCCAAACTTAATTTGTGGCACATTTCAAATTGAAAAACAATCGAGTCGCGATTGTCAACAGTGGAGATGGACACGGTGGACTGAACGCAAGACAGCCTCATTCACTAATACAATTCGAATAAATGTTGAGGTTAAAAATCTCTCTGGTGGATTGTGTCTGATTTTCAGTCAATAATCACCATTCATCTTTGACGTATGCGTCTATGAATGCAGCTCATCTGGCTGCATTGTGTCACAGTAATACGACTTGCTGATCTATTTGTTAATCGAGGAACAAGTGGATATCCATTTAGCTGTTTTGAAGGAAATTGGTACTGTAATTCACCAAAGTGGCATTCAACTGATCACAAAGTATAGTCAGGACATTACTGATGTAAAAAACAGCACCATCACTATTTGAAAAGTCATTTTTGATCAAATCTAGACAGACTCCATTTCCAACACCGTATCTTTGAGTAATCATGTTAATTTAGTACTAGAACATCACTTTACATTATATCAAACACAGTTGAAAGCTTGTTGGTCCATTAAATGAAGCTTAACTTTGTGTTTGTTTTTGAGTTGCCACATTATGCAATAGACTGGCATGTCTTAAGGTCAATAATAGATTAAAAAATGGCAAAAAAAAAAAAAAAGAAACAGCTTTCTCTTGAAATTCATCAGTCAATCATTGTTTTGAGGAATGAAGGTTAAATGGTTAAAATATAGGTAAACAAGGTTTTTCCTGGCTCAAAATGTGGCAGAGGTGGTACCATCCTGATCATGTGTACATATACACTTGTACCATGCCTTCTACTGGCTTAAGCAAACACTTACAAGGAACATATTTTAGTTGTTCTAATAATTAGATGATTGAAGAAAATGACAATTATCAACTTATAGCATATTTAATTAAAAAAGCTAACCTGTTCAACAATAATTTAAATAAATACAACATAATAGATAATGCGTTCATTTATAGTTAACAACAAACTTGATTAACCTCTTAAACTGATACTAAGATCTTCTCTGATCTCAGGTATGTGGGTGGGTATGGTGGGAAGGGATGATGTGTAAAGACCAATCGGCCACTTTTTACATCTTGGATTGGATTGATCGCTTAGATTGACGGGTCTTCATTTACCATGCGCACAACTGAAACAGTGCTGGATCTTATTACGTGTTACTTATTCTATGTAATAATGTTCCTGGTTTATTATGGCATTTACAAATGTAAGAAGTTCTTAGGTTCAGTAAAACCCTCAGATCACTTGTTTGGAGAGTTTTTTTTTTTTTTTACTTTTGATTAAAAAAAAGGCTACCTTGGTTGCAAATGCCATAAATTGCTTTGAGATAACAATACAACATGTGACATGTTGACATGAGTGTAGTCATCATGTCAAACATGAATAATTAAGAAAATGAATAAATACACTGCATCACTTTCTCAAAAGTCTTGAAACATAAGAGCCTCCAAACATGAGATGTTTGCATTTTTGAGAAAAATCAAGATTATGCATGGTTAGTAATTTTTAAGTCACTGAAATAAGGATATGAAACATAATAGATTTTGTAGACTACAGTTTTCACTCACAAAATTTACTTTTGTGAGAATGTTTGAATTTGAAACAAGTGGATCTTGTTAAAAACTGCACTGAGGTGGCCATTCTAGCATATGGCCAGTCATTCTATTGGAACATGAGAATAAATCTGAATGGCAATTTAACAAGACTAACAGACACAGCCAAATGAGAATGAAATGAAACAGTCATATTTCTAACCTGCACCCATCCAAGGCTCTTCGAGTTGATTAATTTTGAAGTAATGTTACGTCTCTTTGCATGATTTGTCTTAAAATGAGTTTGTCACCGTTTCTTAGCACTTACACTACACATCAAGCATTTATTTAACACATCTCACTAGAGCATGAATGGCTGTTACATTTAATGCAAAATCAATACTTTACCTGTGGACAACCCCCAGCATGTTTCCTCTCACACACACTGCTGCAATGGCTGTCTTTCATGCAATTTTAGAAACTCCCGCTAGATGACGGCAGTTATTGTTAGATCCGATTTTACAAAAACAATATCTGATTAAAGAAAAATACTTAACAGGAGTACCTCCCTTCAATGAAGAGACCCCTCAACTGGTTTTACGCTAACATTCAAAGTAGCGTTGTAGCGTTATCGGCCAATACGATTAAATTAAGAATGGCCAAATATACCGTACACATGTAGCATTATCGGCCAATACTGATTCATCTAAGAATGGCCAAATATACCGCATACATGTAGCATTATCGGCCAATACGATTAATTTAAGAATGGCCAAATATACCGCATACATGTAGCATTATCGGCCAATACGATTAATCTAAGAATGGCCAAATATACCGCATACATGTAGCATTATCGCCAATACGATTAATTTAAGAATGGCCAAATATACCGCATACACATGTAGCATTATCGCCAATACGATTAATCTAAGAATGGCCAAATATACCGTACACATGTAGCATTATCGCCAATACGATTAATCTAAGAATGGCCAAATATACCGCATACATGTAGCATTATCGCCAATACGATTCATCTAAGAATGGCCAAATATACCGCATACATGTAGCATTATCGGCCAATACGATTAATTTAAGAATGGCCAAATATACCGCATACACATGTAGCATTATCGGCCAATACGATTAATCTAAGAATGGCCAAATATACCGCATACATGTAGCATTATCGCCAATACGATTAATTTAAGAATGGCCAAATATACCGCATACACATGTAGCATTATCGGCCAATACTGATTCATCTAAGAATGGCCAAATAGGCACTTGTTGCACTATTGTCGGATATGATTAATCTCAGAATGGCCAAATATACACTTGTAGTGTTACCGGTGGATATGAGAATTTCAGAATGGGCAAATATATTGTAAAAAATCGGCTGATGTATTGGACTTCGTAACTGACAGATAGTCAAAACATTTAAATAGGCTAAATATGCATAACCCTTCATGACACAAACTGTCATAGTCCTCACAGACAAAAAGAGATTTATGGATTATGCACAATTACAGAAGCATTACTCACAAAAGGTGTTTAGAATTCGACAATAATTGTAAAGGTGATTACAAAAGCAAAAACTACTGTCATCTAAACGTTAACACATTGACTTATATATTAAAACTGAAATATAGAGGAAACAAAAGAGGAAAATCCATGTTAAATGACCTCACTAATCAACTACATGACCATCCTCTCACGTTCTCAAAACTAGTTAATTAATGTGATTATATACTTGGATTGTGTTTTCTCTAGAGTTGAAAGATCATCTGTTCTTTAAGGGTGTGGACTGGGAATGAATGGGTGAATGAGTCACAGTGTAAAGCGCTTTGAATACCGTTAAGGTTAAAAAGGCGCTATATAAGTGCAGAACATTTACCATTCTCAATCAGCGCATGACCTCCATCCTGCAACCCGACGATGAGACTGACACATCATATTTTGAGACGAGAAACACAGCCCAATATCTCAATGTAGGCTTCAGTCTGTGAAGAAACAAACTATTTAATATGTTTAAGATATAATTTTGCTGGGTGAAAACTTTAAAGGAATAGTTCACCCAAACCAAAAGATTCTAGCATGATATACTCGTCACAATGTTGCTCCAAACCAATATGATCAAATAAGAGAGAATAATTCCAATTCAAACTCCAACCTGTCAAGTTCTGAAATGAATGAAAGCCACAATAAAACATGATGTTTTTTTAGCTTGATACTCCTGAGTCACCATCCACTTTTCTTATATGGCAAAAACATTTTTGGTAAAATATTCCTTTAATAAATAAATATATGTAATCGCAGCCACAGTACTCTTGTTTTCCTCTTCTTTCCTTGGTTTTTACTTCTTTCTTGTTGTTGTTGTTTGTTACGTAGAGAGCGATTAATAATGAATGTAGGAAAGTTTTCTAAAATCCAGTGGGTGTTTGACCATTACATACATGATTAAATCAAGACTTAATTGCAGAAAAGTAATATATTATGTAACACCACTATCTGTACTTGCTCATTAGTGAACATTTAGATTTAAGCCACTGCTGTTTTTATCTCTTTGTTAGTGTAATTTTAACATGCAAAATGTTTAACACGTCTACACTAAGCTTTGAACATGGCTGCTGCTTCAAAAATGTTTCAATTCATACTCATTTAATCGTACATGACATCTTAAAAAGGAGTTGTGTTTTACAATAATTTGTTTCATTGCTTTTTTCTGTTTGAATAAGGTACAGATGCAACCTGTGTATTTGTAACTTTTGGAAATGATTAAACGTAAATAAAACACAGTTGTTAAGTATTATTTAAATAGCGCCACTAGTGTCATTAAACAGAATTGCTGAAATAATGACTTTTTACAAACCAGTTTCCTGAACACTCCCCCCATCTGCTAATAGTAAAATATAAATGATAGTTCAATTCAGTTGTTACAGAGAAATATCAGACCACATGATGGCGCCATTGACCAATCAGAATAGAGTATTCCAAAAAGCTGTGCAATAATGGCTTAGTTGTCTCTGCATATTAACTTGGGATAGAAGAAAATATCACACATCGTGCCTTTATGAAACATGAGCACATCAAATTGTGTAAATTGTTCGTAAAATCATTTTGTATGTAAAGTGTTGCATTCAATTCAATGGGACAATTTCATACTAGTGATTTATACATTTTTGTTTCATTTTTATTTTAGGATTTTTTTTAAGATAGAAAATCTTTCTGCTTATGTTACATGTTAAAGCCCATTACCTTTAAAATAGAATCAAGTGTAGCTGAACTGCAAAAAAACAAACAAACAAAAAAGCTACAATCAAGCAGACGGGAAAAGGAAATGACGAAAATGGCCAAATTTGGCAATATTGCACTTGTGAAATTATCTAGATTTCATTCTCAATATAGACCAGGCCTGAAAGTTTCATTGTATCATATTTCCCCCAAGTGGTTTTTAAAATATGACTTGAATGTTTTGTTATTGATATGCCAAATTTGGTGAAAACAGGATGGATTTGAAAAAGTTGGGATAAGTTCAGAAAAATTGGGAAAAATTCACGTTTTCTATCGTCCAGATTTCACAGAATTTGTACAAGGCCACTTTTAAGTACCAGTTAATCCTGAATTACATGATAATACCCAATTATATTTGTAAAAGAATTAATAAAAAAAACATTGCATAATTGTGGCAATGGCCTAAAACAAGTTTGAAAAATTGTGACTTTTCAGATAATAAAAAATTGCTGAAACATTTCCTTGGGAAAACTGACTTTTTGACCTTAAATAAATAAATAAATAAATACAAATTAAAAAATGTTATCACTGTTTGATGGCCTCTGAAATCCTGTCATATTTAAGACAGAAGATGTTCGAATAAAAACAGAACAGATAAAACTGATCCAAATAAATAAATCACATATAGGAGATGGGAATATAAACAGTCCAGATTTTCAAAAGCTTTTAATGCTTCAGTGTAAAATATTGGATGTCATGTCTTGTGACATTAGTGAAACATGCACTGATCCTTTAACCTGAAGGCAAATTTAAGCAAAAGCTGTAATGGTGTTTTAATAGAAAGAGTACACTGTTTAGAACCAAAGCATTTCAATCAAACATCCTGTTCTACAGATGATTCAAACGTAGTATTATAGACATCAATTACATCATATATGTTAAATGCTACATTACAGTATAGTACAATTAAAATATAAAACTTTGCAGTCATGAATACATTTTCTCATACACTTTTTCTAATATACACAAAATTCTTATAGGAATTATTAACATTATTGACTGATACACAACTACAACAAAACAAAACAGTTGCGTTTTTCATTCAATTTCAGCCTTATCTCAGTTTTAGGGCTCTAAACCATCTTAAACACCTTTCGCTTCCTTCACATTCATACAAAGTGCATCGCAATTCAACCATTTAAGAGACCTTCTGGATCTAATGCAATAAAATTCATAGGTTAAGTGCGGCTTATTCTCCAAATAAATTTTAGGGCCATTGAAATGGATCTACCTTTATCAGATATTGAATTGCACACATGATAGGATATATTGAGGAAACAAAGAACATAGTTTGATATACTGTATTTCCTTGTGACATGCTGTACATTTGCAAGGTCAAGGGGTCAATGTCATATCCAAGATTTTTGATGGCTTTGATCAGCAATATAACTTACCTGGGAAAATACCAAGTCTAGATATCAACATGTACAGTAAAATGTTCCGCTTTTGTTATACCTCCAACCAGTCCTGAATTACTACCCTTAAGTTTTAAAACCCATGTGGGCCATGAATGAAAGAAATACTCAACAGAAATGAACTGTACTTATCAGTGCATCATACACTTTGCTACAGTATTAACAATTAGCAGCTACGTGTGGGTAATTTTCAATGTTATGAATGTGACATGATGTAATAATGTCCTTTGGATTTCTTTGAATGACATTTTCATAATTTTTATGAAATTGTAAATCATTGTGCTACTTCTGATTACCCAAATCAAGGATTATCACTTGCAATTATTTTTGTTTTTAAGTGATAATCTGCAATGGCATACATTCACATGTCTTTCTGTTTTGTGATTCTTGCCATCATCATAGTGCAAAAGCAAGAGTTAGAGACCCTCTCCTCATTATGAGGAACGTGACTCTCCTCTAGCTCTTTAAATGTGTTGGATGCGCAGGTGATTTCACTCAGTTGATTTTTCTGCAACAAGATGAACTGAAATCAGACATCTATCATGTGGTTAAAGTCAACATCAAACAGCATTTGCAACTCTGAAATTCATTTCTGACTGAATCTTATAACTGTAATCTAATTACAAAAAGTAGTTTAACGAGTAAAATTGAAAATATTGTAATCAGATTAGAGTTACTGACTTTTAAGTAATTTATTTTTAAGTACATTAACTTGGGTTTCATGCGTTTACGTTATATTTATGTAGAATGTTTTTAAAACATGAATTATGTTTGCGTTGCCATGACAACTGAAGGGTGAGCACACCTTAATGAGTCTTTGTAATGAAGAAATGAGTAGTGCTGAGTGAATGACTTTCATGCAACAATTAACGAGAAAATATAGGCATTATTTTGAATTTGTTGAGAGGAATATCTTTTCTGCAAAAAGAGTTTTAGGAAGTAAATTACAAGTAATTAGAAATGTGAATACTTTTCCAAAGATGTAATCAATAGTCAGTAATCTGATTACGATTTTAGAGAAGTAATTAGTAATGTAATAATTTGTAGTGGATTACTTTTTTGAGTAACTCAAAGCGGTTTCTAATCCATATGTTCGGAATGGAACAGTAGCATACTGCACAGTGTAGGCTAAGTGTACGCTAAACATTGTATATGAAACAGTAAGCAGTATGCAAGGATAGAATTGGTTCCTATGCTTATGATGTGCATGTTAAATTAAGTGAATTAGCATCTCAAACATTAAAATGGTCATTTCGCATTTTGTATTCAATTGTGTGTAAAAATTTTGACTTTGCAGTCTGTTTAACTCTGCAGATGTTAAATTAGATTTAGATGTTGCTCTTTGTCAAATGTGCACATAATGTACACTGCAGAAAGGATAAGAATGATGTGGTAGTATGCTATTCCAAACAGTTTGACAAATTTCTAATCTTCATAGCATGCAAGAATGCTTGGATAACAGTGTTTACCTTCTCCTGCGCTGCAGATAAAGTCGAATGAGCCACTGCGCCACAAAAGGCCAGATAACAGCAAAGGCCACAGTTCCAGGAGAAATGTCAAACGGCCACCAGAATGGCTTCTTAAAAGTACAAATAAAGATACATTTACAAATCTTACAAAATAATGTCATTTGATTTATTTTTTGGCATAGCTGCATAAAAAAAATATAAGAAAACTAATTTTGGACAGTGGCCATCTCAGAAACACAATCAATAACGTCCCTCTTAAAAACCAGATGCTGAAACAAATGTTATGTGAACAATAAATGTTTAACCTTCAGAAAATGCTGTTTGTCCAATTCAGGGGGTCAAACTAAATATGTAATAATTTATTTTCTGGCGTTCACAATTTTTGCAATCCCGTGAGCAAAACTTTACTCCTAAATACAGTTTAAAACCCTGATATGTGTTAATTTTCTAGCAATAATCCTTAAAATTGAACTCCTCGGCTAAAGATAAAAAAATGAGAATTGCAAAATGGTTAAGTAACAGTGGAGTTAACAGTACAGTAACAGGTTGCATACAGTATTTAGCCTAAATACACTTCATAGAATCGTAAATCATTTAGTAGAGGCTAACTAGTTAGAGCACCAAAAGTTGGTTCATAGATATTGATAAACGTATAATTATTAAAGTAAATCAAAATATTTGTTTGATCATTTTTCTTGCAATAACAGAGTTGAATGAATGGAGATGACCGTAGAGGTCGACCAATAATGGATTTTGCAGATACCGATAACTAAGGTGGTGGGAAAGGCCGAAAACCAATTCATTGGCAAATAGTTATTAAAATGTATTTATATAATGTTAGTGAAATTTTCTTAGTCTTTCCTTACTGTGACAGGCACAGACATGGAGGCAACAAGAGTCCAAAATGAATAAAATCCCAGATGCAGTTTGAAGTTAAAACCAAAATAATAACCAGGAAAATGACAGATTTGGTGCATAAAGCAGGACTCAACTATGAAACAAGCCCAAACACACAAGTAGGGGTGGACGATATGACCAAAATCTTATCTTATATCCCAATATGAATAATTTTAGCTCACGATAACAATATATATCATGATGTAGTTACATTAGAAAAAAATAAAATAAATGGGTATATATATTAAGAAAACATAATGTCATGCCTATTTTTGAATAATCCAGTAAGTGAATTAAATACTTTACAAATTAAAGTTACTTCCTCTTATATACATTTTCCCTTTATTTGGAACTTCACAAACATAAATCGTTTAATCGTAAAACCGATATATCGGTGCAGATACTTGCATTATGGACTTATCGGTTAATGGCAAAAATCTATGCATAGATATAGTAATAATAATTAAAAAAAAATAAACTGGCAACTATCGGCATCGATTTTTGCCATTAACCGATAAGTCCATAATGTAAGTATCGGCACCGATTAATCAGTAAAACTGATATATCGGTAAACTTCTCGTTGACACTAAAATTGGTGTCAAATTTAAAAAGGGTCTAAATGACTAGTAAACTACCACTTTTAATTTTCAAAGAACGGGATTTGCTATTTTTTATTTTTATAAATGAAATGGGACACCAGTATGTTCCAAGTCCAAACCTAGAAGCTGAGGTTTAGTATCTGCCATTTTCAGTCCATTTAGCTACACTGTACTTAGGTTTAAGAAGAGGTATACAGACCTTTAGAGAGCATTGTAAACCAAAACAAAACAAAAAAAAATCAATACATTTGTTACCTTAGTTTTATTAGCTGGTGGTGATAGGTAGTCAGATGGCAGGGCTAAGAATCTTGCCTGTAAAGTGAAATGAATAAGGTTGCATTGTGCATTTTGTCTGTGTTACTTTTAGAAGATACAATTTTGGAGTGAAAGATGCTGCTTTGTAACCTGAGAGGCTGTGAGAGCTTCTAGCGTGTGTAATCTCTCTAATACACTCTGCATGTCGTCTTGCAGTCTGGCTAGAGCGCAGATGATCTGTTCATTGAGATTTTCCATTGCAGCTCCATCATTTCCCCAGTGCTCCCCGTCTCCCCCACTGCCCTGCTGCGATCTCGTTGACCCGGAGTCAAAGGCAGGTGACCTGGACCCTGATAAACATCACAAATAAAATTCTGTAGATGATAAGCAGTTTCATCCCAAACACCCTTTATATTTAAACTGGATGGGCTGCTTTACAGGGCCTTCTCACAGACCAAGTCTGCCAACATTATTAGCCTGCATCCCACTTGTGTTGAAACAGGCGTAATGTGATCACTGCTGTTTTGGGCAATTGTTTGTACCTCTTCCCCTCCTGACCACAGAACTGTCACTTCTGTTAACAGTAATGTTCTGTCTCGGTGACCCTCCTCTGCTGCTCCTCCCATCTTCTCCTCCATGCTGTACACCCTCCTTCAGTCCCAGCAGATCCTCTGATACCACCTCCTCTGTGGAGGACAGAGTGCTGTGGCTCTCCTCAGCCACGTCCAGTGAGTGATTTATGTGCATGTCAGAGCCCTGGTGTCCACAAACAAAAGCATTGCATAAATCCTCATGTGCTCTGTAGAATATCACTGTGTCCTACCCAGCTGTGAGTTTCCAGTGTTATCAATTTTATGTCTTAACTAAAAGTAAAAATGCTGTGCAAAAGGACACCATCACAGTCCATTAGGACATATTTGATGTTTACTATTAACAGCTATGTGGAGCAGGACTGATGAGATTTTAATGTGGGCAGGGATACCCAGTGCAACACAACATAATTAGCCATATTGAGATTTACAAATTTGTATAGGCTATGTACATACACTCACCTAAAGGATTATTAGGAACACCTGTTCAATTTCTCATTAATGCAATTATCTAATCAACCAATCACATGGCAGTTGCTTCAATGCATTTAGGGGTGTGGTCCTGGTCAAAACAATCTCCTGAACTCCAAACTGAATGTCAGAATGGGAAAGAAAGGTGATTTAAGCAATTTTGAGCGTGGCATGGTTGTTGGTGCCAGACGGGCCGGTCTGAGTAGTTCACAATCTGCTCAGTTACTGGGATTTTCACGCACAACCATTTCTAGGGTTTACAAAGAATGGTGTGAAAAGGGAAAAACATCCAGTATGCGGCAGTCCTGTGGGCGAAAATGCCTTGTTGATGCTAGAGGTCAGAGGAGAATGGGCCGACTGATTCAAGCTGATAGAAGAGCAACTTTGACTGAAATAACCACTCGTTACAACCGAGGTATGCAGCAAAGCATTTGTGAAGCCACAACACACACAACCTTGAGGCGGATGGGCTACAACAACAGAAGACCCCACCGGGTACCACTCATCTCCACTACAAATAGGAAAAAGAGGCTACAATTTGCAAGACCTCACCAAAATTGGACAGTTGAAGACTGGAAAAATGTTGCCTGGTCTGATGAGTCTCGATTTCTGTTGAGACATTCAGATGGTAGAGTCAGAATTTGGCGTAAACAGAATGAGAACATGGATCCATCATGCCTTGTTACCACTGTGCAGGCTGCTGGTGGTGGTGTAATGGTGTGGGGGATGTTTTCTTGGCACACTTTAGGCCCCTTAGTGCCAATTGTGCATCGTTTAAATGCCATGGCCTACCTGAGCATTGTTTCTGACCATGTCCATCCCTTTATGGCCACCATGTACCCATCCTATGATGGCTACTTCCAGCAGGATAATGCACCATGTCACAAAGCTCAAATCATTTCAAATTGGTTTCTTGAACATGACAATGAGTTCACTGTACTACAATGGCCCCCACAGTCACCAGATCTCAACCCAATAGAGCATCTTTGGGATGTGGTGGAACGGGAGCTTCGTGCCCTGGATGTGCATCCCACAAATCTCCATCAACTGCAAGATGCTATCCTATCAATATGGGCCAACATTTCTAAAGAATGCTTTCAGCACCTTGTTAAATCAATGCCACGTAGAATTAAGGCAGTTCTGAAGGCAAAAGGGGGTCAAACACAGTATTAGTATGGTGTTCCTAATAATCCTTTAGGTGAGTGTATATGCCCAAACAAATTGAACATTATATATGTTAATTGCCATATTTCAGATTTCTGTACAGGAAAACATATGGGATAATTTTAACTTGCACTGTAAATAAGAATGAAATACTTATTTTTGTATGATGATATTAACACTATTAAATCAAGTCAATCCAAGACTCATCAAATGTATGCATTGCTTTATTATTATTTTTTCATTGCCTCAAAATCAATACCTAAAAGAATACAGCAACAAGCATATTTAATGTGTATTTCATCTGTTCACTTATTATTTTATAGTCATCTTATTGGATCATCCATTATCTACTCCTTGGTAAACAACACAGGGTTCATGATGGCACATATCTGTACCTTTAAGAGTGAATGCTCATTAAAGAGCGTATCACTCGCACACCAATTTCAGATTTCAAGGAATATTAAGTTTGATTTGACCAAAAGTGCGGTTGTCTTTGTCAGTTAGTTACTGTACAAATATTTTCTCCACTTCCATCAGTTCGTCCCATTCATACCGGTCTGTAGAGACACGCTGTAAGGACGAGGGCATGAGAGGCAGGCACTATCGCATTGATTGATTGACAGCGTATTGAACGAATTACAGCTATTTGGAGCTAATGTCTCCCCTCATGTGACTATTTGCATATTTTCAGCAGTTGCCCCGCCTCCCATTCACCACACGCTTTATGGGCAGCGATGTTGCAATGAGCTGAAGTTTGAAGCTTTATTCACTGGGTGTCACTGTTTGACAGAGTGACTGCAGAAAGACGACTAATGCTAAACACATTGAGTTCACATCTCGTAATATTTTTATTTGTTTTATTTACGTACAGTCGTATATTTTGCTCACCCAAATTTTTGAGGAGACATTGCCTCCCTTGCCTACTTGGAGAAATCGCTGCTGCATCCCAGATGTTCTTTCTTCTGCAGAACATAAAGATCTTTAGAAGAATATTTAAGCTCTGTAGGTCCATACAATGAAAGTGAATGGTGACCAAAACTTTGACATATCACATAAAGGCATCATTAAACAATTCACATGATTCCAGTGGTTTTATCAATGTCTTCTGAAGTGATCCAGTTGGTTTTGGGTGAGAAGACCAAAAAGTGAAACCACCTTTTTCACTGTACTTGCCATTGCAGTCTCTAGGCATGATCATGACTTCAAGCTCGATACCACGTCCTAGTGCTTGACGCATGCTCAGAGCACAAGATGGTGCTATAGGAAGTGTAATCGAGCTTGAAATCACGATCGTCAAGGAGACTGCTGATGTCAAGATTTATAGTGAAAAAGGAGTTAATGTATATTTGGTCTTTTCTCACCAAAACCAACTGGATCACTTAAGAATACACTGATTTAACCACTGGAGTTTGATAGATATAGATATTTTTATGAAGCCTTTATGTGCTTTTTGGACTTTTTTTTGGACAAATTTCTGGTAACCATTCACATGTATTGTACAGAGCTGAGATATTCTTCCAAAAATCTTCATTTGTGTTCTGCGGAAGAAACAAATTTACACACATCTGGGATGGCCTGATACTGTAACATTCTTTATATTAGTATTGACTTGGTACCGAGGTAAATCGACTTTTCATCAGGGAGACTATTTTAAAATCGTTTGTCTTATGAATTGCGATTTGTAGCAAACATGATTTTTTCCCCATTCCTTCTACGTATATCAGCATTACACTAGGCATCTGCAATACAGGTCTCAAGTATCAATTATTGAAAAACGTATCGGTTGATAACTACCTAAAAACCAAGTGACTGACAAAATGTCTTGTCGCTTGATGTAGTCACAGCTGGTTAGGACAAAAACACTTACATTTATTACGTACCTTTAACACATTGAGCCTAGTTGGACACAGTGAAGAAGTAAACCGACATTTCCTGAGAAAATCTTACCTCCTCTGCAACAAACTGGTCCACAGAGTCACAGTACACCTCACTGTCTGAGTCACTTGCCACATGGGAACTGGACACATCTTCGGTCACATTTAAAAAGATTAATTTATCTTTATGTAATCAGTCCAACAAGTAACTACAGTACATATTGTTACTTTCACAAAATCATTGACAGACTTAAACCATGTCCTAAATACATTCACGTAAACCAGATCTTACATTTAGGGACGTGCATCAAGTCTGAGCTATATTAATAAATATCTAACTCTAAAGTCCTCCTCACCTTTGATGTATCCATTGACCTCTACGATCTCTCCATTGTGATTAATGTTTTCAGACTCCTCCTTAGACTCTTGCTCATTGTGATCAGACTTAGCACAATGCGTTCCATTGGAAACAACTTTATGTTTCCTGATACTGCCATTAGATACATGTCCTTTAAGCCTCCCTGCTGAAGCCCTTTTCTTAGGTTGTGGGGCTGAAAAGACACCATAATTTGTGTCAAAGCCAAGATATGTTTTGGATCTTTCCTTCATTTTAAGCTTAAGGATCTTTGTTACCCGCTGGATCAGGTGAAAAACAGATGTCTGATCACTCAAAGCATAGTGTTTCTAATCAAGCAACATGGTTTGAGTCAGTATGTCAGTAGCGCAAACAGCGTAGGGAGAGTAAAGCCAGCGTCACACTAGCAGACTCAAAACATCTCAGTTGTGGCCAAGGGTGTCAAACATGCCGAGTGTTTTGCTGAGATCTCTTACCCTGTCATGTGGAGCGGTCAAAACGTTGCTGATGCCATCCTAGCAGTGTCTTTTCTGCCGTCATCCAAAAGAGACAAGCGATCGTGAGTATCGAAATATAATTAATATACCCTCCAAAAGGCTATATTCGCGTTATGATTATGAATTACAGTGACGACCTACAGATTTCTTCTCCGTCCAGGTTGTCTCGGAACGATTGCTCTGTTCATGTATGCTTATACCAAACGAACAAAGGGAGAAAATGAACCAGGTTCCAAAACAAATGCTTCAAATGAGACAGGTGTAAAAACGGATTAAGGAAGCGATTCATGGAGTATTTTTTACCTTGTGAAAGTGTGTGATTGTGTGTTTATACCCTTGTGGCTTGCTGAAGAACACGTGTCCATATGCAGCTTTCAGAGAGTAAAGAAATTATGTTCAATTATGGAAGTCAATTTTCAGACATTTTCATAATCGATTATTGTGGAAATTAATGATCAATTAACTGTTAACGTTAATATAGCAAAACGCACATGGAGGACTCCAAATAATTTGTGCATGTAGAATACTGTTTAAATATAATTTTAATGAAGTATTGGCATTTTTCTCTTAAAAAATATTCTTAGTTCAGTGTATTTAAATACATTTAGGCTGCGTTTAGTACAAATTTGTTAATTGTTTAATTACTGTTAATGAATTAGGCAACTGTTAAAAATGACTTTTATACAAGATATATCACGTATGCATACAGTGAGGGAAAAAAGTATTTGATCCCCTGCTGGTTTTGTACGTTTGCCCACTGACAAAGAAATGATCAGTCTATAATTTTAATGGTAGGTTAATTTGAACAGTGAGAGACAGAATAACAACAAACAAATCCAGAAAAACGCATGTAAAAATGTTATAAATTGAATTGTATTTTAATAAGTATATTAAATAAGTATTCGAGCCCCTCTCAATCAGAGATTTCTGGCTCCCAGGTGTCTTTTGTACAGGAAACGAGCTGAGATTAGGAACACACTCTTAAAGGGAGTCATCCTAATCTCAGCTTGTTACCTGTATATAAGACACTTGTTCACAGAAGCAATCAATCAATCAGATTCCAAACTCTCTCAAAGAGCTGTCTAAGGATGTCAGGGACAAGATTGTAGATCTACACAAGGATGGAATGGGCTACAAGACCATCGCCATGCAGCTTGGTGAGAAGGTGACAACAGTTGGTGCGATTATTCGCAAATGGAAGAAACACAAAAGAACTGTCAGTCTCCCTCTATCTGGGGCTCCATGCAAGATCTCACCACGTGGAGTTGCAATGATCATGAGAACGGTGAGGAATCAGCCCAGAACTACACAGGAGGATCTTGTCAATGATCTCAAAGCAGCTGGGACCATAGTCACCAAGAAAACAAATGGTAACACACTACGCCGTGAAGGACTGAAATCCTGCAGCTCCCGCAAGGTCCCCCTGCTCAAGAAAGCACATGTACAGGCCCGTCTGAAGTTTGCCAATGAACATCTGAATGATTTAGAGGAGAACTGGGTGAAAGTGTTGTGGTCAGATGAGACCAAAATCGAGCTCTTTGGGATCAACTCAACTCGCCATGTTTGGAGGAGGAGGAATGCTGCCTCCACCGTCAAAAATGGAGGTGGAATCATTATGCTTTGGGGGTGTTTTTCTGCTAAGGGGACAGGACAACTTCACCGCATCAAAGGGATGATGGACGGGGCCATGTACCGTTAAATCTTGAGTGAGAACCTCCTTCCCTCTGCCAGGGCATTGAAAATGGGTCGTGGATGGGTATTCCACCATGACAATGACCCAAAACACACGGACAAGGCAACAAAGGAATGGCTCAAGAAGAAGCACATTAAGGTCCTGGAGTGGCCTAGCCAGTCTCCAGACCTTAATCCCATAGAAAATCTGTGGAGGGAGCTGAAGGTTCGAGTTGCCAAACGTCAGCCTTGAAACCTTAATGACTTGGAGAAGATCTGCAAAGGAGTGGGACAAAATCCCTCCTGAGATGTGTGCAAACCTGGTGGCCAACTACAAGAAACGTCTGGCCTCTGTGATTGCCAACAAGGGTTTTGCCAAGTCATGTTTTGCAGAGGGGTCAAATACTTATTTCCCTCATTAAAACATTTTTGACATGCGTTTTTTCTGGATTTGTTTGTTGTTATTCTGTCTCTCACTGTTCAAATTAACCTACCATTAAAATTATAGACTGATCATTTGTTTGTCAGTGCGCAAACGTACAATATCGGCAGGGGATCAAATACTTTTTTCCCTCACTGTATTTGAGTTTGGATCGTGGGCCTTTGGACTTATTTTTTATTTGAAATTAAGTCAAATCATAACACGCTGTGTAAACACAGAACTTAACGTAATGTTTCTAAGGTGACGATGGTGAGATGTCAGCTGAATGTACCTTCATGCTTTCCAGGTGACTGCTGACATAATTGTACATTTGGATGAAACAAGGAGATCAACAGTGCTTGTTGTCATGTACTTTAACACACACTCATGGTGTGTGCAGAAAGGTTTAATGTTAATTTATAGAGAAACGTTCCAACATTGTGTACATTGAGCCCGCTTCATCTCTCTGATCTGTGTCTTTTTCTGTGAACCGGATAATGACGTGCAGCCCTCAAGCACCCTCTAGAGGCAAGTGACTGTATAGACAGCCTTATCAACATCTGTTGGCTTGATTGAGAACACATTTATCACAAAATTAATTAATCGACGATCGATAAGATTAATAAATTAAATTAATAATGACAATTAATCAATTTTCAATCAATCATTAACATCCCTAAGTTCAATAAAAACAACAGACAGTTGTAGCTCCGCTTTCTGGTGTCATTTTAGTGTAGGAAAACACTTGGTGACAGAATCACTTTGGATTACAATCAGTGTTTGTGAATATGTGCAGCAGAGTGTGATGAAAGAATCAGATCACCTTGACATCCTGTGAGTTCTTCAGTAAAAAAAGACAAAATCCTGACACAAAACCCCGCCTCAGCAACAGAATAATTTTTTCAAGTAAGTCTGATGTGCTTTTTCAATTTTTAAGCTATTAACTAAGCAGAGAGTCCCGACGGTCAAGTGATTAGCACCTCCCTCTGACAGATGCTAATGCATGCTTCAACTCCCTTCGCCTTGCCGACGATTATGTTAACGAAGCTCACACCTGAAAATCACTAGAAAAACCGGCTAGTGTGCCGCCGGCTTTACATGCTGACACTGAATACTTAGGGTTGTTTGTTCAAATCCAATAATTATAATAGTGATGTTTTACCTTTTTTCACCTCTTTAACTTCCTCTTCTTCAACTCCCACCACCTCCTCATGGTCATATACTCTGTCTTCCAGCCCTATTGATTTGGTTTTTGGAGGCTCAGATATTTTGACGGGGTAACTGCCCAGACTGCCGTTCATCTCCATCGTCCTGATGATGCTTTTAGTGACACTTTTGGGTGGTGATGTCAGCATGCTCCCAAAGCCTGGAGAAAAGTACAGCACATGTGCAAGGTGATGCTTTGTGAATCGATTCTAACAGGACTACTCTACAAGAATCTGAAAGCACAGATCTACCAGTAACATTATAACCTCTAACAGCACCTAGCAATCTAAACTAATAATAGCAGTGAGTGAACCGAGGTCTCAAAGGTGACACCTGGGCTAAAACACTATTATCTAAGGGCACAGGCCACTGTGAGAACACAATGCTATTCACTTGCCTTCAAGTTGCCTAGCAAATCTTTCCAAGCGGGCTGAGCACCAAACAAAGTTTAATTAGTTAATACATGTGAACAAGATGCTATAATTCTGTATGAATTTGGTTTAATATTATCTTGATTCGATATAATAACATTTCAATTATAAAGTATGACTTTTGAAGTATGATTTTTTAGAAAAATGTATGAGCAAAATACAAATGAGAATTTCTCAACAGAACAAAGTTATTTAGTACACAATATAAATGTTCAAAGTTCAAATAATGAAGCATTTCTCATACCTTTCTCTTTACAAAAAAAAAAAGTTTACAAACAAATAAGCAAGATTCAGGCTGATCAGGTGCAAGACAAGCAATAAAACTGAACAGAATATTTCCTGAAAAAATATGATATGTAACAATAAACTTCTTTATAACAGGCAATGGATAGCTGTACTTGTTTTTATCCTTAGCCTAGCTCATATTTTTTGCGAGATTACATGGCTCTCTGGAATACTCGATTCTGACTGGTCAATGGTGCCATCTAGTGGTCAGATATCTCAGAGTAACAACCGCTCTTCTGGATATTGTGTATTTGCGAGTCATCTTTCCTGTTTTTCAGATCACTCTGCAATTTACAGTATACAAGTAAGCTAATAAAATTATTTCAAATCAATGTTTCATGTGCATTCATTTGTTTATTTGTGGATTCTGTTCAGCGATTTATTTCTTCCCACATAGTTAAATTATTTCAACTGAAATTACTATTTTATGTCCATGTATTTATTTATTTGGTGTGCATATATATATAGTGTGTATGTGTGCTTGTGTGTGAAAGTGCATATTTATTTTTTATAATTTGTCATTGTTATTACAATCCCATTATAGCTTTTTAAATATGTAAAAATTCTACATTCTATCAGTTAATATTATGTCATGAATTTGCATACTAGTGATATGAGTGGTCACTGTTTGAAATAATGTGTACAATTTACATTGAATTTACATTTGTATAACAAGTGGTAAAATGGTACTGCCACTTTAAGAATGGTGGCAGTTCAACTAGCATTTTGCACAGAATTGTTTCAGTTGAGCACACATTGACATAAGCGGAGTCGGGCAGTTTCTTTACCACATTCGTGCTATATGTGACTAGAATTCATGTTTTCTATTCACAGATCAACAACTGACTGTAAAGAACAGAAAGGATATTAAAAGACACATTGTTCAATGAAAGTGGAATGCGGGCTCTCATGTTTGATGGACAAATATTACATGGAAGGTGTGTTCCTTTTTAATCTCAAGCACTTTTCAACAAAACAAGGCAATTTCCAGGTATTCCAATACTTACATTTCTATCAGCTAAATTCAAGCACTTTAAAGGGATAGTTAACCCAAAAATGAAAATTCTCATAATTTAAACACCCTCATGCCATCCTAGATGTGTATGAATTTCTTTCTTTTGCAGAACACAAATTATGATTTTTAGAAAAATATTTCAGCTCTGAAGGTCAGTACAATGCAAGTGAATGGGTTCCAACATGTTGAAGCTCCAAAAAGCACATAAAGGCATCGTAAAAGTAATCCATACGACTTCAGTTGTTTAATCCATATTTTCAGAAGTGATTTGATAGGTGTGGGTGAGAAACAGATTAATATTCATGTAATTTTTTGCTAAACATTCTTCTCCCTGCCCAGTAGAGGATGATATGCACTAAGAATGTTAATCACCAAAAACACAAGATGAATTTGAAACTTAAAAGTAAAGTTGTATGTTTATAGTAAAAAAAGAAGAAATATTGAAGACATGGATTAAACCATAGTGCTTTTTTGAGCATAACAATTTTGGCACCCATTCACTTGCATTGTATGGACCTACAGAGCTGAAATATTAATTTGTGTTCTGCAGCAGAAAGTCATACAGATTTGGGATGGCATGAGGGTGATTAAATGATGAGACAATTTTCATTTTTGGGTGAACTACATTCCTTTAAGCACTACAAGGACTTTGTGTGAACCCTTTAAGAAGTGTAGAAAAAAAGAGATAGAGAGATTTGATATTTGACAGGTAATTTAATTTATGATTGCATAGACAGAAAATAATTTTGCAAATTTCCAAGTATCGAGTTTTGCCTCGATATAGTTAGTCATTTATTTTGGTTTGCGATATTTTGAAATACTATATATTGTCCCATCTGGAGTACGAGTTTTTTTTTTTTTTTTATTATAGGCTGTGATAAGCTTGAATGGAAAATATACCTGATATTAGTTCAAATATACCTGATATTCAAATAGTTTATTTGAATGCACATTGTTTTCAGTAGAGACTGATGCACTGATGTCAAACTTTTGTCTGATACCAAAAGCCGATAATTATTTATTATTCCATGTTATGGCTGATAACCGATATGAAGGCTGATATTGTAAATACAAATACAGTATTTTAGTTTATTTTAGACTTAATTGTTAGCATGAGAAACAAGTGACATTTTTAAACTCGAGCGAAAAGTTATTAAAAATGACTTTACTATGAACCAAGTCGTAGAAGCCCCTCCTCCTGTCCTTTTCCGGAAGAGAAGGGGGAATACTCGCGGGTTCGCGGGATTCGTGCAAATGCAAGTTTAAACACAAATGTATAATCCAGAGCTAAAACTCGCGCAAGCAATGAGAGGCGAAATTTTCTTAGAGTTGTATGGGAACGCCCCATAAGATCTGATATTTTCTGCTTCAAATATCAGCTAATCAGACAGATACAATCATTAAAAAACGCTGCAGATTGTCGATACTGATCAGGCCACCAATATATTGTGCATTAGAGAGAATTGTTGCTATAGAGAAATCTTCATGACTTTGGATTTAAACAAAAGAGGTAATATGAGAATGCAGGTCTTTCCCTAAAGTCACTTTACCTGTGCTCAAATCTGACACTTGTGTTATCTTCTTCTTCTCATCTACGAGCTCATAGAACGGTCCGATAACCAGCAGGAGCTCCTCCACCTCATTTGTCACAGGCATGCTTTCCAGGATCTATTCAGGGAAAGAAAAAATGAAGTTACAGAAAAGATGGAACACAAATGACACAATCTCTTTCCAAACCATACAATAATTCAAAAAACACATTTACCAGTTTCAAATCGTCCACATAAGCTGTCATGGCCTCCTCCTTTGGCATTTCACCAAGAGAATTCCACGCATCCCTAAACACAAACACCAGAGAGAGGGTCACGCAGAGATAACTTTGCACTGATAAGCTGCAGGCCATCACTGATGTTTTTCATCTCAAACTTGACAACTGAAACTCTAGCAGAGAGCACATTATCACAGTTTACACATTTCAAGGTGACTCTCAGGACTCATGTTTAAAAGACTGAGGAAATATGAAAGGATGAATACATAATTCTTATCAACCCATCCGAGCATTTGATGAAGATGCATTAGCTCCAATAATTCAATACAACTTTCAAGTTTTTGCAGAAGTGACAAATGCAGAACTTTCAGTTGCACTCAAGAAAGTTACTAATGATGCAAACTTTGATCTTTTATCTCACTGACATTTCAACAGATGAACAGTTCACTCTCAGTAGGTCAATGAATTTATCTAGATTTCTGTGCCACTAGCAACAAATGGAATTGCAAAACAAACAAACAGTCCTGTCCCAAACTGGCATATTGGCTGAGAGAGAATGACATGTCAGACCCCTCAAATAAACAGAGCCATGTTGTGAAAGCGGTATGAGATCCAAATTGATATATCTCTCTATCTCTCTATCTCTATCTCTCTCTCTCTTAAATATATATTTGATTAAATACCATTTGGCTTTGCCAACGGGATCCCAGAATCCTGGCCTTGGAATGTTGCAGGGGCCTTTTGTTGCTTGTTTGTAGTAGCTATAAAATTTCAGCATCATGTCATTGGATGGTTGAAATGACCCTAAAGAAAAATAAGATATATATATATGACATATATATATATATATATATATATATATATATATATATATATATATATTGTGACACATGGGGTCAATCCATAAAAAGACTTATATGAGATTACATATTCCATAAAAATAAGACATTCTATTTATATAGGTTATATAATTACATTATGCAGTATATTGTATTCATATATATATATATATGTGTGTGTGTGTGTGTGTGTCTAAATTAAGGACCGTTAAGATTTTTATCAACATTATTTTCATGAAATTTAAGCAGTTTCCACAAGATTCTCATTATGATCATGTTACAGCACTGCAAAAAAAGTTAAATCATTCTCATTATTGAAAAAACTATGGAAAATTAAAAATTGTTTGATGGGTCACTGACAAATAAAGTTGTCTGAGGTATTAAAAATGAAAATTTGCAACTGTTTTGGTTTCATAATTTTTATGAAAAACCTTTATAGCCATTTTCTACCAAAAAGAGTCATGTGGTATAACTATCAAGTGAAAGGTATTCAAATACTTAATCATTAATTAATCACTATTGCCCACAAAAGCCTTCGTCGGCCAATTGACAGGGACAATTGCATCTATGTGAACCTCTACAATTAATCTAGATGGACTTCAAAGACTTTGGTCATTAATCTTACAGTTCAAACACAATCGATGTTTAATCACTGACCCTTATCACTTAGTTTAATAATTTTAAAACATGATTTTACCTATACATAATTAATATTTACATTACATTCATAATGTTAGCCAGAGGGAACTGGCCCCCACAGTGAGTCTGGTTTCTCCCAAGGTTATTTTTCTCCATTAATCTACATCTTATGGAGTTTTGTGTTCCTTGCCACAGTCAGCCTACGGCTTGCTCACTGGGGTTATTAACTCTTTCCCGCCAGCGTTTTAAAAAAAAAGTTGCCAGCCACCGCCAGGGTTTTTGACGATTTTCGCAAAACTTTAATGGCCCGTAGAATATTTAATTCCATGAATATATGAAGATGCTATATATCAAAATAAAGATCTGAGCCTCTGCTTTTAGGCAAATAAAAAACGATTTTATTTTATCTTCATTTGTTATTTTTAATGCCATTAAGGCATTAAAGGTAGGCTTTGTCAAAAACAACATTTCGGACAAAAAGCTGAGAAAAAGGCATTTCTATCTACATTTTGAGCTACATTCTCAAAACTCCACTTTACGTTTAAGACGATCGTAGTCTGTTTCTTTGATCAAAGAGTTGCGTACTCTTTCAAAACATGCGTCTGGGTCTTTCTTATCAGTATTCCACCTAAAACACGGATACCAGGAAAATTCCGTGTTTGGCGGAAGCTTTTTCATAAAACCCGGAAAATTCCGTGTTTGGAAGGGAAAGAGTTAATATAATTATCATTTAATTATTTTAAACCATTAAAATCAAATTTTGTCTAAATTACACAATGATGATTAATCGACTTTATGGACGTTGCAGTTTTTGTCGTCTGTTAATGCTGATGTTCTGTGAAGCTGCTTTGAAACGATGTGTGTTGTGAAAGGCGCTATACAAATAAAATTGAATTGAATTGAATTAATAAAAACAAATAAAAACAATCAGACACATTGTTCAAGGTAAAACAATCTATATATTTAATATAAATATCATGAATTTTGAGTTATAAATATCAAGAGGTTTTTTTCATATTGACTGTATAACCTGAAAAAAATTTGCCTTTTTATAAATAATTTAAAAATATAATATTTTCACACTTAGTTAAATATTACACATAATCTTATTTTTTAAAGAAATAATAATAAAACATAATTTTGCAATACTCATGACAATATTTGTATTTTATTTTTCAGGAATTTTAGCTTTCACAATGAGACTTTTACTTTTTTTTTTACTTTGTCTGAACAGTTACACCACATGACATTATCTACTTTAAACATATAAAATGACTTTACATTTATAAATTGAAATAATGCTCATCATAGAAGAGTTTTATTCAAATTGTTTCATATGAACTGCATTTTACATGTATTTCTGAATAATTTAAAAGATCTAATTTCTTCTGAACACAAATTAAGATTTTTAGAAGAAGCTCTGTAGATTCATATAATGCAACTGAAAGGTGGCCAGAACTTTTCAGCTCCTAAGCAGCTCCTTTTCAGCTCAATAAAGCTCATAAAGGCAGCTTAAAAGTAATCCAAACGACTCAAGTCATTAAATTCATGTCTTCTGAAGCGATATGATAAGTGTGTGTGATAAACAGATCAATATTTAAAGGGTTAGTTCACCCAAAAATGAAAATTATCCCATAATTTACTCAACCTCAAGCCATCCTAGGTGTATATGACTTTCTTCTTTCAGCCAAACACAATCAGAGTTATATAAAAAATATCCTGGCTGTTCCAAGTGAATGGTACCATAGATTTTGAAGCCCCAAAAAAGTGCATCAACCCATCAAAAAAGTAATCCATACAGAGGGTTAATAAAGGCCTTCTAAAGTGAAGCGATGCATTTTTTTGTAAGAAAAATATCCATATTTATAACTTTATAAAATATAATCACTGGCTTCCTCTATCCTCTGTTCTTCCACATTCGTCACTTCTAACTGGAGCTTACGCTACGCCTACTACATACGCCGGAACTCGACTTTCTCGTGAATGCCCGGATGGCCATTGATTATAGTTACTTATTTATTTATTATTATTATTATTTATATAATTCCTTATTTACTATTAATTCTCCTCCCTGCCCAGTAGGGGGTGATATGCACAAATATAATGTGAAACACCAAAAACAAAAGAATGTGAAAGTGGAGATAAAAAAAAAAAAAAAAAGACTTAAATATTGATCTGTTTCTAACTCACACCTATCATATCGCTTCTGAAGACATGAATTTAACCACTGGAGTCTTATTGATTACTTTTATGCTGCCTTTATGTGCTTTTTTAGCTTCAAAGTTCTCACCACTATTTATTTGTATTGTATGGACCTACAGAGCTGAGATATTCTTCTAAAAATATTAATTTGTGTTCTGCGGAAGAAAAAAAAAAAGTCATACACATCTGGGATGGCATGAGGGTGATTAAATCATCAGGGAATTTTCATTTTTGGGTGAACTATCCCTTTAAGGCCATTTCAAAATACCATTATAATACGACACTCAATGGTGCTAGACATAAGCCTTCAGTACTTCATTACAAATCACCCAACACACACCACTGATGATCCGGGACTGTGGCACACACGGGAGCTATTTAAGCACGTAAACCATGCTGAATGTAGGCTAATCGCGTTGAAGCTGATGGAGTCTATGTGATTCCGTGCAAAGCGCCCTGTTTTTATTTCCACGTTTGATTATCAAATCTAAGTAGGCGAGGGGTCGCGTGCACTGCGTTTACAGCTGCAATATTACACATAGTACACTGACTAAATGACTGTATCCCATTTATAATCATGAGAAAGCACTCACCGTTTGAAGGTAAACTTTGGATCACTTTGACAGCAGCATTGAACCTCAGCTCGTAGACAGATTTGCTGTCACCCTCCATCGTGACAAGCTAACCTCTGCAACAAGCTCTGGATTAAACCTAGCAACAAAATTACATTATTAATCGAGAGGTGCTACGTGTTTTCCTTGCATTGCGATTTGATTTGTTACTGTACAGTAAACCTAAGACGGTAGTTACAAGTAATGTAATGTCTGTATTTAATATCAAACCCTTCAAAGTGGTAAACAAAGCAACAGACAATCTGTTATGTCGCAAAATTATCCTCAAGGACAAGAGAGACATTACATAGAGTGCATAAGAAGCTATTTAAAGCGATAGTTCGAGTTCAAACTCGATTTAAAAGGTACAAATAACGTTTAAATAAGCAAGACCATTTGAAACTTTACCATTTGCTGTTCAACCTGCTGTGCTAGAGACTGACCTCCTGAATACGTGCCTAACATTCGCCATACGAAAGCTTTCGTCGGATGTTTGCTGGGAATTGTAGTTCTGTTTGAGAAAATGCTTCATTAAGTCTTGCGGAAACAGTATTTAAATCCTACAAGTACCAATATTCCGTTTCTCCACGAGTAACATTGCAGGAAGATGCATTGTGGGAGTTGTAGTTCTAAGTCGTAAGCTTATCCAAAGTGGGTTTCTGACTTGTAAACTGTGTCTTACTTCAGTTTGAGGTTATTTTGAAATATTTGATGATGAAACTTTTATTTATTTGGAAACTTTGTGTAATAGTCACATTAGTACCTTATTAGTTAATACATTGTAAGGGGCCATTTACACCGAACGTGTACTTTGTGCAAATAAAGAAATAAATAACAAAGCTAGACCAGCACCACAAATAGAGCAGAACACAGCTATCTCAAGATGCTGTTTTAACTGTTGAAGTTCTTTTTAACTTGTCTGTTTCTCCAGAAACCCATCCAGTGCATAGTTTTTCAACAGTTTTCATGAGTAAACATGCGCTAGATTGACATGTCGCTCCATGTGTCAATATTTTTTTCTGTGCCTTGCGCAGGAGCACTGTTTTTTTTTTTTTTTTACTACGAGTATATCACAATTCCGGGAATAACGGGAAATAGCATTATGGGGAATGTAGTTCCCTGTCGTTAGTTTACCTAAAGGGGTTTAGACATAAAGTTACGCTGACATCGTAGACTACTTAGAGTTGTTCTGACAACCAACAACTACGCATGTTGAGTCTGAACTCATTTTTATTCAACTAACACTTAAAATGTTTGGTTTTCTCCGTTGATGATACACATTGTTTGATTTCATTGCTTCTTAATGGAGGAAGAACCAGAAAACAGTCCAACAGCCTTTAGAAAGACCAAAATGTGGATTCGTTGCTCGCTGCTTCTAGCATTTTAATTTGGCATAAGAACGCATTCAGTCTAAACTACAACTCCCAACATGCCTTTCGCGTCGCTTTAGTGTTTCCGCTGATGAAAGCGAGGCCACAGGTGGAGCCCGAGCTCTCAATCAAAGCCGAGAAAAGAGGAGGAAGCTCAGCGGAGACATGTAAGATGGCAGAGCTGCAGATGTTACTAGAGGAAGAAATCCCTGCCGGTAAAGGAGCTCTCTTAGAGAGTTACCAGAACCTCACCAGGGTTGCAGACTACTGTGAAAACAATTATGTTCAGGTAAGCGAGTGTTTGTTTGAATAGAGTGTTTCTGTGTTTCTGTGGCGGTGACCGGAGGGATCAGACAGGAAATATGGTTGTAAGAAGGAAAAGGAGGAGTGGACGAACTGTTTGTGGGACATTTGATGTTATAGTGGTCGAACTCTCAGAAGCTTTGTCATATTTAAACGCTTCGTTGATCAGGTTTGTGGTCGTACACAGGATTTGTGTTGTTTACACAGAGGGTGTGTCTGGAGACTATTGAACTTTAACATGTGAAGTTGTGAATCCCAGTGTCAAACTTCAGAAAGCATGATTTGAGGTTTCTCTGTCTTCTAACGATGATACATTTAAGACAACTTGACGACACAAGGCGACCGGACATGTAGAAACGTATGTTAGATTGTTATAGGTCTATTGAATATGATGTGAGGTTTGAAATGATTTGTCATATGGGAATATGAGAGATCAGAGAGTTGAGCTGGAGTCATGTATAATAAACCGGTGTGTTTCTTATCTCATCTAATGTACTTCCCTAAAGTGTGTGAACTGATTCGTTTCCTTAAAAGCTGACGTACGCGGAAAACCTGTGAAAACGTCTCGTATTTTAAGTGATTTGCTATAAAGATGCTTTTTGTGTGTGTGTGTGTGTGTGTGTGTGTGTGTGTGTGTGTGTGTGTGTGTGTGTGTGTGTGGATATATGTAAAAGGACTTAACTGAAATCTGTGACATCAGACCGATTTTTTTATTTACTGTCGATTTCAAAATCTAATCATTTTTCTTCTTTCATCGATTTTAGTTGTTAATAGATATGGTAGGCCTAAACCTAGTATTTTACAATATTAGTATTCATTTGTTATTGTTTTTGTGTACAATTATAAGTTAACACACAATCTTTTTTTTTTTTTTTTTACATTTTCAATAAAAAAATAATTATACACATGTAATAGGGTTATATAATATACATAAAAAATTATAATTATTTATGATACAAATTAGTTTTGTTGAATCTTTTTTTTATTAAGAACTTAATTTTACATTTTTTATTTAATTGTTAACGTTATATTTGATACTATAAATCGTTTTAAATACTATAATATTGTTCTTTTAATAAATGTATGCTTTTAAATCTTTAATTTTTATTTTAATATTAACAATGTTTATATTATGTATTTATTCTCATCTCATGATTTGGTTCATTTCTCGATTCTTTAAACTATGCCTGAATCAAGAAAAGTTCAGTTAGATTTTATTTATTTATATATTTTACTTTAAAAACATGTGCAAAAAAGTTCCTTTCCTTTAAAGTGTAGCCGTGTTCTTAAAAGTGCTATATGATCCATCAGAGATGGACTGGGACTAAAATCAGCCAATGATGACACCAAATAGAAAAATTTGGATATAATTCTGCTTACTGGAAAAATGTTATTACATCATTACACGTGACAACACTTGTCACTGATACATGCATTTTCTAAAATAAAATAGTCTCTGATTACGTCTAAACATTATTCTCAAAAATACATATTTTATGAAAGCATTTATGAAGTTAAATTATAATAATTTACTGATGAAATTAGACATGACATTTGCCATTAGGATTATATTTCCCAGTAGCATTATTATACGTAATATTCAACGTAATTATATATAGTAGATTGATATGGCACTGTCATTAAACCTCTGTAAATACATGCCTGACATTAATTAATTTTCTCTTGCCCTGTCAGAGCAGATCACTCTCACGCGTCAAATGGACATGCAATCCCAGCACAATCTCATGGCGAAATCATCTGGATTCGTACAACATTTCTCAATTTAGCTAATTCATACAATAAAGTGCACTCATTTGAATTCCTATGACTTTCACTACAGCCAATGACGTCGCTGGACATAATTTCCATCTAATGCACTACAATTACTTGTTTATTTTCCTTTCATGTTTACACACTCTACTGATTGGTTAAGTTTAGATAAGGGGTTTAGGTGAGGACATTATATTAATTAACATGTCCTTAACGCCTCATGCGGGGAACTCGTGTTTCCGTATTAGACATCCAGGAATTTTCATGTGATGTTGTACGAGTTTATGCAAACAAAATCGCGCGAGACCATATGAAATAGCCAACTCGTAAATTACGTACGACCTTTCATGAGATCGGGTTTTAAATCCCTCACGCATATAAGCTGTGTCTCTCACACGCTCCTGCTTTCAGTTTCAGCAGCACTCATCGTACAACATCTGTGGCTGTTGTGTGCAATCGTATTGTAGAGCAACATGTGTGCAATGAAGAGATTTCTATTTTGTACGCCCGTGTTACGTTGACTTAGGACGTCGCGCATAATGGATAGAACATTAAAATCATGTTTTATCATGCCACGTTAAACCATTACACCCCTAGTATTATTTAATAGTATTATATTATGTTTAATAAAATACTTATATAAAATAAACAAAGCTCGTTTTTCTTTTCTTTTAATTGTATTCTATATTTTATGTTATGAATGTATTGTATTTGTTTATAATATTATGTTTTATTTTACTTATTTATAAGAAACCTACTCTAGTTTTATTTTTTGTTTCATATTATATGAAAAAATTATTATCATAATATTTTATAATATTAGTATGTATTTCTATTATTATTTAATATATTATGACATATATTTATTTATATAAAAATAGTTTTAATCTTTATTATTTGAAAAGAAAAAAATATATAAAATAAAAGTGAGTTGTTATTTTTTTTTTTTTAGTTATTATGAGTTTTTTACTTTCAAAATGTATGTATTAATGATTTGTAAATTGTCATTGTACTGATGGAAGGTTTATTGACTATTTATCAGTATTATCAGACTTTTTATACATACTTTAATAGTTCAACAACAAAGTGTGAACAAACAAAAGAAAGTTCTAGAAAGACTGTCAGTTTGTCCTAAAGCGAGAACGAACAGTTTGAAACTGAAGGGAAAATACTTTCTTTCATTCATGAAGTATTTACAGCGTCATAACCATCAGTCAATCCAATATCTTGAAGAACACCTGATACAACTGCATGAGATTGAGCAACATGTAAAAGATCTGCTGTGCTTCAACAGCCTTCATGCATGAAGAGATTATCAAGTAGATGCTAATAAACATTTAATTACGTCCTAATTCCTTTAGGGAAGCTGCTCGACAGGTAGGGCAACACCTGATAAGAAAGCGGCCCGTCTGGTTTGATGTAAAATGGCAACCCTATTGCCCGCATGAGTGAACATGTTTTGAGTCGCACCGATTCTACAGCAGCGACCACAAGAGCGATGACTCAGATGGAATACCGATGACTTTGTCTAGTGTTCGTGTCCCGGCTTGACAGTATGGCCTGCAGGCTTCCATGTGTGTTCTGTCTCTATTCGTCATGGCCGAGCTCAGAAAAAAAGTGTTCCTTTAAGTGTGAAAATGTCCTTGTAATGCATGAAGCCCCAGTGTTCAGTGGATCTCTTGCTAGTTCCTGAATTCATGATATATTGTTAGATGACATGGTGAAGTGGGGAGCGGGATGAGATGCATCGACAGCCTGCGTCGCTGTGATGATGCAGCAGATGGTGGGAGTGGGTTTGTGTAACAATTACAGTCACTGCCCCACTTCCTAATGTTGTGGTTGTGTGTGTGTTTGCGTGTAAGGCATGTGAAGCATCTAAGGCGTGAACTTGATAGTCTTTTGCTGGGGCTGGGCAGGTCACACTGATGGTTTATGCAAACATGAAACATTGTTTGTTTGTTCCAAACCAGCATGACTTTTGTTCTTCTGTGGAACACAAAATGAGATCATTTGACAATTGTTCACGTTGTTCTTTTCCATACAATGAAAGTAGATGGCAACCACAGTTATCAAGTTCCAAAAAGGACAAAAAGCATAATGAAAGTAGAGGTAGACCGACTTATCGGTACTGATAGTTGCTTTTTGGTTATCAGAAAAAATATATGCCAAGTGTTGCTGATATTTTCATAGTAAGGATAGAATAAAATATTTATTGTTGTTATCGATTTAAAAAGCAACAACAATTGGCCGATTAATTGGTTATCTACCTTTTCTACCACCTTAGTAATTGGTAACTCTACATGAAAGTATTGTAAAAGTTGTCAACATGACTCATGCACTATGTGAACCAAGCTTTAGGATAGTTTTATGTAAGGATCGGACCAAAATTTAAGTAGTTATTCACTGAAAGTCTTCCCCTCCTTGTAAGCTCTCAAATCTCATTGGCAAAAATTCAAATATGGGGTGTGAATATGCATCAAGCCACATTTGACATCAGTCAATAAGTTTACATGCGCAATTATAATTGAGCTACAGCAGGTTTTTGCATGGACAAGCTATAGTCTTCATCTGTCTGTTCAAGTATACATGACATAATGTGTAATCGAATAATAATTTTTTTTGAAGAGAGGATGTCTGTTGAGAATGTGCCGATAGTACACGTTCAGAGCATGCACACAAAGCAGAAGTAAATTTTAGTCATGTATTGTGTATATACTCTATGCTGGATAAAGTTGAGCTACAGTCACACTTGGGCCTAGTCCAACTTTCCAAAAAAGATGTTTGCAATGATGTATGGTTTTAGTCCAAACATCAAACTTTTAAAGTGCGTGTAAACCAGAGGTCAGCCTATAGCGGATTTTGCTGATATTTGCTGTTTTATTGATGAGGAATATGAGGAAAAATTTAATAAAAATATCACCATAGATATTTACAAATAATTGATAGTTCCAAAAAACAACTATGGGGACCA
Source organism: Xyrauchen texanus (assembly GCF_025860055.1). NCBI lineage: Eukaryota > Metazoa > Chordata > Actinopteri > Cypriniformes > Catostomidae > Xyrauchen > Xyrauchen texanus. The sequence continues at coordinate 6,966,606 of NC_068317.1, forward strand.
ATTAGTCGGTAAAACTGATATATCGGTCTACCTCTAATGTAAATGTTCCAAGTGATGTCAAACACCATTGGTCATTATATGTCTTGTAACCAAACACGATGCACCAGTTTGAATATGCGAGAGTGTGAAAGACATTTTACATTATCAGTGAATAACAACTTAAATTTTTGTCTGTTTGACACACAAGCTAGACTTGGAAATATAGAGCACAAGTCATGTGGACACAAGTCATTTTTGAATCTTGACTGCTTCTGTCCCATATTTTTGTATGGAAAACCGCACCTATTGGACCATTTGATAAACTTCTCCTTTTGTGTTTTCTGCAAGAGTGGGAAGTTACATCATGTGGTTTAATTTTTGGGTGAACTATTCCTTTAAAGCACCTTCATTTATGGGTTATGGAAATGCATTTTAAGTTGCATTGATTGGATGTACACATTGGTTTAATGTATGTGCATTCAATGCCTCCAGTAATGTGTTTAGGGAACCCCAGAGCTTAATTTGCATGTTTGGCCAGCAACAGTTCCTATTCTGTAATTCAAGACACGCTGACACACTACTTTAACCACCATGGGCAGACTGGAGACTGACATGCATTAATGAACTCTGGGCCACCTGGCATTTCTAGCAGGACACCAAGACAAAGAGAATTCATTTTATATGTAGGCAAAAGGGACATTATAACTGAAATAACCCCATATGAATCGATATTGAATCGAATCAAGAGCTTGTGAATCGGAGTCGAATTGGGAAATCTGTATCAACACTAATATATATATTACTGGTCAAATAAATACATAAATGCTAATGAAGCAACACATTAAATGCCTTTTAGAGATTAAGATTTACTGAGTATTCAGAGGGGAGGTCAAAATTAAAATGTTATTTCCATTTCTAAAGTCCCAAAAATGTACACAGCCAAACATTATTGTTTTCATGTGAATAAATCAAAGTACATAGTTTTATCATTATTTGTCTTTCAAACCTTTGTTGGACAAGCAAAACTAGCTTCATACCATGTCACCCACATTTGGTAAAATTGTGGGATAGAGCCACATTGGGAGCCCTATATCTCTGGGATTAAACCATATCGGGCATTTAAACTAAAGATACAAATGGAATGTTTGTTATGAACCAGAATCTAAAGGATTATTAAGGGATATTAAGATATATTGAGTTACTGGCTCTCCAACTTTGGAAGAACAACTCTTCCCGCCCCATTTTTGGACACCATTGACATATAAAAGTCATTATTCACTGAAAAGCTTTCACGTCAAATATGGCACATTTCGAATAAAAAAATTAAAGTAAATAAATTATTGTTTTGCCTTCTGTGGGGAAAAAAAAATTACAGCATATGAGTTTAAAATTTACTCAAGGGTGAGTAAATGATGACTAAATTGTCATTTTTAGGTGAACTACTGATTTAGTTGTATTATGTTGGTGTACACAGCTTGCTGGTAAATTGAAATTGTGCCTTGTCATTAAGAGTTGCCATGGAAATGGACACAATCACCCCCACCCATCTGTGTTTACTGAATCGAGGTCAGAGGATAGTGCAGTTATGCTGGGAGAGACGGGACATTACCAGAGCTAGCTCTGCTCCAGCTAACATATGTCCTAGAAAGTGGTGTTAGCACTGCTCATGCCAGCACCTAGATTATGCCAGAATGCCATAATCCTTTGAGTATTTGCATCTTCTACAGAAGCCATCAATAAGTCCTACTAATACTCGTTAGTTTTCCTTGAGGAGATCCTCAAGGGCCCGTTCACACAGGCAGTGTTGCGACCCCAAGCGCACTTGGGTGGGAACGCTCTAGAATGTCCCTTCCTGTAATCACATACAGTGGTCTCACTACCTGACTATTGCAGATTAAAGAGCCATCTGAGACTTGTAATTACAACCTTGTTGTACACAAAGCTGACAAATCTGTTCTTTTGACTAACAAACAGAATCAAAGGACACACACACTGTTAAAGTGAGTGTGCACAGATACACTATTTGTGTGCCGATACCAATATACAGTTATTTTAGAGCAACAGCTGTCGAGTCTGATATTATGGTTTTGCTTTTTTAATGCCGTCTTGTTTCAAATCACAAATTTTTTCTGCCCCCTTTTGATAGGAAATAATCGGCTCTGATCATTGTCTGTATTTAAACAATCAACCGATGTCCGATTATGCAGATTATTATTTAATTACTATTTTATTATTATTATTAATCTCACCAGATTTTATGTCAACAGTTTTCATGAGCATGAGAACAAAGAACAAATTTGTGCAAATTGTTAATAGATATGTTGCGTTCAATTCAATGTGGGTTAACGTACAAATGGTTTTACAAACGATATACACAATTTTATTCTGATTGTGTGTGTAAAAAAAAATATGATCAATAACTAGCTAACTGTAATTCAGTTACAGTTAGCTAGTTGTGTGTATAAATTTGCCGAACTGCTTGTGAATTTAGCTACACGTACTTGATCCGATCGTCTAGATGTAGAACATAATATCAATATCAAAAATTACTCTAAGGTTTATCATCGACATCCTTTTTTTTGTTCAGTCCTACTGTGTAGTAACAAATGTGCCAATTACAGGTTGACCGAAATATCGGTCGATATTTGTGCATTTTAGTACTATTGATTATCTGCAAAAATTCCTCATCTTTTTTTTTCTGGTTATTATTGTGATTTTAACAATGATTGAACAATAGGCCTACATTCTATAAATGAATTAAAAAAACTTAATCGGTTATCTGCCTTTTCTACCACCTTAGTTGGTAATGGCAAAATCCACTATTGGGCGACCTCTCATGCCAATTTGAGTATGCAAATTATTATTATTATAATTTTTTTTGGGGTAAATTACTACATAAAGCTATTGAATAGCTTCATAAGATTTCCAATGTAGTGACAATTCTTTTAGACTACTCTTTGTTGCTTTTTGTCACTTTTAGAACCTAACAGCTGCCATCCCCAATTCATTTTCAGTGATTGACAAAGAGCAGCAAGAATATACTGTCAGACATCTACTTTTGTGTTCCACAGAAGAAAGAAATGGGTGAACTACACTTTTAAGATGAATACTAATGCTTAAGTCCATATAAATAAAGGAATACCCCTACGATCACAGGCAGCTGATTCTACCTCTTCCTGTCAGGAAAGCAAACTGGGTGGGGGGCTGGTTAATAAGGGACATTCCAAACATTTTTCTGCCTGAAATTTGGAGTGTGTTTCCCTTAGGATATGTGTTGGAGTGAAGTAAGCAAGGCTGTCAACACTACGGGAAATCCAAACACAACTCCGGCACTCTGCTTTCGTGTTGAAGCGGAGAGTGTTTTGACTTGTTCCTTGATATTGAGATGAATACAATGCAAACTAAACTTTTATTTTTACTGGGCTGCACGGGACTGTCTGTATGTTATTTGTTTTTAAACAGCAGATACTGTATTGTCCCAAAGGAAATTTGTCTTGGACACAAAGTCTATATTAATCTAATCTTAATCTTAGTCTTCAGGGCTAGAAAGGAATTCATATTCTCTCATTTGAGTGTGCCAAGTCACTTGGCCGCCCTCTCACCAAGCTAAGAATGTTTCTCAGCCTAAAACCTCATTATATTTGACACAAGTGTGCAAAAGAGCTGCTGTTGCTTCCTGTGGTCTTTCTCATGTTTTGTGATTGCTTGTTCCAGGTTACAACTTGAGCTAGATCAACAGGATCTGTCACTGGAAAAATATATACTATAATTTAAAGAAACAATTGCAATTTAAAGGTGCACTAGGTATTTTTTCCCCTTTAAATAGTTTTACTCTTAAAGAAATTAATTGTAATTTTAAAACATTGGTATTAAATCATGAGCACTCATGTTAGATAAGGACACTAGTCATATCAGTAACCTTATAAAAGATGTTTTATTCTACATTTATTCTACTGTCCCCTCATGGGGGCTGCCATATTAGAATCACATGACCAACTGAATAATACTCGCTCAATCTCAGTAACCGTCTTGTTATTGGCCACTTTCACTCTTGAATTAAAGTAATCATGGCTGACTGTGAATACTACATTTCTACAATGACATCTGAAACTGAAAAATATTGATTTTGAATGATGCTGCATCCACACCACTAGATATCACTAAGTCCTAGATGACACAAGTTAAAAAGTACCCTTGAAAAGTGCACCCTTAAATGTTTATTGGGGGAAGAATGTATTATGTAAAAAACGCGACTACTATAGAATGGCTCTCAATGGAGAAACATGCTTTTTGCCATCATAATGCAGTGTTTCCCTTAGGATTCTTTCTGCAGTGGTGTTGCTGTGCGTGCGTCCATGAGTCCATATGTCGGTGAAGTAATAGTATAAAATTACTAAAATCATTATAGATGGGTTATTCGTGTGTTTATTTTCTATAAAATTAAAGTGAATGGTGAATGAAACATACACTGTCCCTATTATCTCCTTTTGTGTTCCATGGAAGAAAGGAAGTCATAAAGGTTTTATCAGAAAGGAGCACGTTAAGAATACAAGTCAGTACTCACCAGTTACATTAAATTGCCTTTTAATGTTGACAAAATGCATTGAAGATGTTAACAGATGTTATCCTGAGAGAAAATAAATGTATGTGTGTGTGTGTGTGTGTGTGTGTGTGTGTGTGTGTGTGTGTGTGTATATATATATGTATATGTGTATATATATATATATATATATATATATACACACACACACTCACCTAAAGGATTATTAGGAACACCTGTTCAATTTCTCATTAATGCAATTATCTAATCAACCAATCACATGGCAGTTGCTTCAATGCATTTAGGGGTGTGGTCCTGGTCAAGACAATCTCCTGAACTCCAAACTGAATGTCAGAATGGGAAAGAAAGGTGATTTAAGCAATTTTGAGCATGGCATGGTTGTTGGTGCCAGACGGGCCGGTCTGAGTATTTCACAATCTGCTCAGTTACTGGGATTTTCACGCACAACCATTTCTAGGGTTTACAAAGAATGGTGTGAAAAAGGAAAAACATCCAGTATCGCGGCAGTCCTGTGGGCGAAAATGCCTTGTTGATGCTAGAGGTCAGAGGAGAATGGGCCGACTGATTCAAGCTGATAGAAGAGCAACTTTGCCTGAAATAACCACTCGTTACAACCGAGGTATGCAGCAAAGCATTTGTGAAGCCACAGCACGCACAACCTTGAGGCGGATGGGCTACAACAGCAGAAGACCCCACCGGGTACCACTCATCTCCACTACAAATAGGAAAATGAGGCTACAATTTGCAAGAGCTCACCAAAATTGGACAGTTGAAGACTGGAAAAATGTTGCCTGGTCTGATGAGTCTCGATTTCTGTTGAGACATTCAGATGGTAGAGTCAGAATTTGGCGTAAACAGAATGAGAACATTGATCCATCATGCCTTGTTACCACTGTGCAGGCTGGTGGTGGTGGTGTAGTAATGGTGTGGGGGATGTTTTCTTGGCACACTTTAGGCCCCTTAGTGCCAATTGGGCATCATTTAAATGCCACGGCCTACCTGAGCATTGTTTCTGACCATGTCCATCCCTTTATGGCCACCATGTACCCATCCTCTGATGGCTACTTCCAGCAGGATAATGCACCATGTCACAAAGCTCGAATCATTTCAAATTGGTTTCTTGAACATGACAATGAGTTCACTGTACTAAAATGGCCCCCACAGTCACCAGATCTCAACCCAATAGAGCATCTTTGGGATGTGGTGGAACGGGAGCTTCGTGCCCTGGATGTGCATCCCACAAATCTCCATCAACTGCAAGATGCTATCCTATCAATATGGGCCAACATTTCTAAAGAATGCTTTCAGCACCTTGTTGAATCAATGCCACATAGAATTAAGGCAGTTCTGAAGGCGAAAGGGGGTCAAACACAGTATTGGTATGGTGTTCCTAATAATCCTTTAGGTGAGTGTGTGTGTGTGTGTGTGTGTATATATATATATATATATCTCACAAAAGTGAGTACACCCCTCACATTTCTGTAAATATTTGATTATATCTTTTCATGTGACAAATGACACTTTGATACAATGTAAAGTAGTGAGTTTACAGCTTGTATAACAGTGTAAATTTGCTGTCCCCTCAAAATAATTGAACACACAGCCATTAATGTCTAAACCGCTGGCAACAAAAGTGAGTACACACCTAAGTGAAAATGTCACAAAATATTTTGTGTGGCCACCATTATTTTCAAGCACTGATTTAACCCTCTTGGGCATGGAGTTCACCAGAGCTTCACAGGTTGCCACTGGAGTCCTCTTCCACACCTCCATGACAACATCACGGAGCTGGTGGATGTTAGAGACCTTGTGCTCCTCCACCTTCCGTTTGAGGATGCCCCACAGATGCTCAATAATCCATCACCTTCACCCTCAGCTTCTTTAGCAAGGCAGTGGTCATCTTGGAGGTGTGTTTGGGGTCGTTATCATGCTGGGATACTGCCTTGCGTCCCAGTCTCCGAAGGGAGGGGATCATGCTCTGCTTCAGTATATCACAGTACATTTTGGCATTCATGGTTCCCTCAATGATCTGTAGCTCCCCAGTGCCGGCAGCACTCATGCAGCCCCAGACCATGACACTCCCACCACCATGCTTGACTGTAGGCAAGACACACTTGTCTTTGTACTCCTCACCTGGTTTCCGCCACACGCTTGACACCATCTGAACCAAATAAAGGCTGTGACATTAATGGTGTGTTTAGAGGAGACAGCAAATGTACATTGTTATACAAGCTGTACACTCACTAATTTACATTGTAGCAAAGTGTCATTTCTTCAATGTTGTCACATAAAAAGATATAATCAAATATTTACAAAAATGTGAGGGGGTGTACTCACTTTTGGGAGATAGTGTGTGTGTGTGTGTGTGTGTGTGTGTGTGTGTGTGTGTGTGTGTGTATATATATATATATGTGTGCATATTGTTTATATCAAATATTTAAAATATTTATATTTACCAAACTCACTGATACACATGGCAGAGATGTATAAGTGATTGGAGAAAGGAATTATGTAAAAGGTGTTTAAGTGTGTCTCTTCACCCAGAGTAGTTCTGGTAGCATTTTACACAAATAATTTTTGCTTTAAAATGTTTTTTGTGGAAAACATTAACCAACATTGCACTTGGTGGATTGTCATTTGTAACTACAAATCTCTGCAATAATAATAAAATAATTCCGTTGTCGAATAGTCGCTTGATGTCATTTAACATAACCGGAGACTTGAGAGCATATAAACTATAATGATGACACGTGAGATGAGTGGAGCGCTGCAGCTCAAGTGTCTGATAGAAACACAGATCATAGCTTGCCGATATATCTTTATTTCATCCTTAAAGTACGTATAATACGGGAGCGTGACATGTAAATAAACGCAAACTCCAAAACTGTCATTCTCTGTGCAGTCAAAGCCGCTTCAACCAGTCACGGAAGAGACACAATCTGAGCGGGAGTCGAGACCGGGAGAGATTTAAAGTTCTGCCGGCTGATGCGCACTCTAACACGGAGAAGCTCGTCTCTCACCCCCTGCTGTCTACAGCTCGCAACGTCATCATCCTGAGATCATCATGATCAGATCAATCTTATGTGAAAATAACACTAAAATGACAACAACAATAAAGTGTGTGTGTGTGTGTGTGTGTTGGTTTTAGATAGACAAGACTGACAAATGCTTATCAATAATACTCTTATGTCTAAAATGTTCAGTGACTAAAATGTCAATATGACTAAATGTTACCAAAATATGACTAAAATGTCAACAATTTTCATTGACTAAAACTACATTAAAAAGCCCAGACTTTGTGAACTAAAACTTGACAAAAAAATTTAAATCTGATAAGGTTGACAAAATATGATAATCCTGTGTCAGATGTACTTTTTAGTTAAGACTAAACAGCAGACAGAATGAACTCTAGTATTCAGTTGCAGGTCATTAAGAGTGTATTAATGCAAAACCAACGTTTACGTGTTTTTAATGGGCACTTTTTTTGATCAGTTTGGTAACACCTCCGCCTCATTTAGAGCCAGGAAAAACCCTGGTTATATGGCAATATTTTGGCTTTAAGATAACTGACAGAGCAGAGAGAGGTACTGTGCAAAATTAAAGTAGCTACATCACATGGCAACACAACAAATTTATATCAGCACCTGAAACAGCACAGAGAAAAGTATGATGAAATGCATCACTGTGAAATCCCAGATTAGTAAAGGGACAGCTGAAACCACAACCTGTGAGCCAAACAAAACAAAGCACAATTACAGATGTGTTTGCGAGTGTCACGCCGTATGACAAGTCTTCACAGAGATATAAAGAGACATGATACACCGTTAGCAAAGTGGGATTTCAGAAAATGATCCACACACTAGACAAGAGGTACCGGCGATTAAGTAGAACTTTTTAGAAAGAGGATTTGGAAATACCAGTTGGTCATTTAAACAAACAAAAAAAACAACAACAGTTTTAGTGGTTTGAGTGAACCACACTTTTATATCCGGTTTCCTTTTCAAAAGAGTTTATACAAAGTACATGTTACATCCTGATTAAATGTCTCTGTTTGTTTGGACAATCTTATTTTCATGAACATTTGTATGTTTTTATTTATTGTTCTATTTTATTTAGGTGTAATATTGAGAAAATAACAAGTCTGCAGTAATGCAAAGATATTATTTAATTTAGTAAAAATATTATTTTAATTTGAAAACACTGTGCATTTATAGCAGTGGTTGTTGCTAATTTGTATGTTTGAGTTGAGAAATACACATTTCAGCATTATCAGTAATCTGTTTGTGCATTTTACTTGATAACAAAGCAAGTTGACTCATGATACCATTTGTTTATTATATCGCAATCGCATATTGCAATATTAACCTCAATAATCGCAATATGACAATTTCCCCAAATCGTGCAGCCCTAGTTCACATTATTGGCAGATGCCGATAATCATAAAATGGCCAAAGTCCAACGTATAATTTTTCAAGAAGTTTAGCTTTGATTGAGACTTATATGTCTATAAGTCTCTGGACAGTTAGATCACATGACATGTTTTACTTCAAGCACCAGAAAAAATATCGAAATTAATTTGAACTCAATAATTGAAAACATGTTCATAAATTATATTGAAGTAACTGTGTTGTGTGAATTGCATGTATTTCTGAATAACCGGTCATTGAGAGGATAAAATGTCATTGACCCAACTACAGAAATTTTAGTATCTCAACAACCCTAGTAGGGGCCAAATTTCTGCTTTTTGTTGGCGGTATGTGGACTTTGAGATTTACGGATGCCTCATAGGGAAGGAATCAATCAACAGAGCAGCCGTAAAGTGGAACTGCAGCAGATTTTGATAACCGCACAATTCATACCAAATGTTCTTTTTAAGGCATATGAGATTACTTGCCTTTATGGCACATTCAGTCCTTATTATGTCGTCTGTGGAGAGTTTTGTCCTGCAATAAACTCATCATTTCAATCTTCTGGCAAGTGAACAAGCTTTATAGAAATCCAGCATAAATCTGAACCTTTTAGAGTATCCTGCACTTTTGTGTAGATGTAGTTGTATTGATTTGCAAAATTTCCAAAGAATGTATAAATTCTGAAGTTTTGTTAAAGCTAGATTGAGCGATGAGCATCTCTAGCTTAACAATGTCCAATTCTGTCGCCAAGCATGTGCTACAAGTAGCCAGCCTTTTGACCGAAGAGCAGTAAGCAGTTCTGCTCCATTTTTCAATGGAACATCAGTAATCAAATATTATTTCATACCTTCACAACATAATTTTCTGCATGGAATGCTTGTAGAGCTGCAGTTCTGATGTGTAATTGGCTATTTGAGTGTGCTTCTGATGTGTTTAGCATTCAGTGCCATCACTGCTGCTGTTTTGCAGTTCTCTGGAGGATACCCTCCCTCATGCTTTCAGGCCAGTTATTCCACTACACATCTGGTCCACAGTATATTCCTTCATAAAGCAAGGCCAAACTCTGTGTCTGTTTACACGATTTGTCAAACTGGAAAGCTTAGTAGAGCTTTACAGTTCACAGAAAAATAGTTTTAAATACAATTGTGTTGATCCAGTCATGTGATGCTTAGAAATACAGACCGTGGTTTCCCCCACACAGCAGGTGCTTTCATGCATTTTAACTGCTTTTGCAAGGTTTTGAAGGGCCAGCTCTGATGATGCTTGTGGTTTACCTCTGAGGTAGGCCAAATGAAGAACTGAGAAAATACCACATCTAAAAGCAGTTTATCTGATGTGTGGTTGTGGTTCATGCATGTTTTTGTTTCAGAACAAATTTCCTGTGGACTAAAAAGTCATTTACACTTATTTTAAGTGAGCTAACTCAAGGGAAAGCTCAATGTCATCACCCAATACAGTTTGTAGTAGATATCGAGCTTTGAAGTTTGTAAATTAGTCTCATATAGCCAGACATTTGTCTATCTGCATAAAGTCTGGTCCACAATGCAGCTTGTTCTGAAGAAGAACATGTTAAAATGACCAGCTGCATTGTATTTCATGTTTAGGGTCGGGTAAATCTGAAATCAAAGATACTAATGCGAAGATACCATACCATGCATGATCCGAGAGGCAGGATGTGTATTTAACTGTGTATTTGACCTCCTTCACATATTCAATTATGCATCGTTTTATGTATACTTGGATTGACAGATGAAGACTGGAGCTTGTCTACGCAAGAAAACTGCTGTAGCTCGACTACACATGTAAACGGAATGACTGTCAAAAAGTTTGAGCCAATCACAAAGTTCTAAAGGATTTTATGCAATTACTCATGATTTAGCTGTAAGCCTGTGATGCATTGTACATTGAAACAAAAGATTCCAGCAGTTCGACAGATTACCGTAACTGTTAGAGATTCTGGTACTTATGTCTGTCCGATACAATCTCATGGCAAAATCGTCTGGATTCGTGCGACTATTCTCAATTTGGCTAATTCGTATGATAAAGTGCGACTGCGCTCATTTGAACTCTTACTACTTTCACCACAGCCATTGACGTCGCCGGATATCATTTCCATCTAATACGTGACAATTACTTGCTTCTGTCACACACAACAGTTTCCTTTCATGTTTACACACTCTACTGATTTGGTTAAGTTTAGATAAGGGGTTTGGGTAAGGACAGTATATTAATAGAATGTCCTTAACACCTCATCCGCGGAACTCAACGCCTTAGACATGAAGTCATACAAGTTCATGTGAACAATTGTGCGAGACCATACAGGATATCCAACTCATAAATTATGTAAGACTTAATGAGATCAGGTGGGTCTGTCTTAAATTTATCTATTTCTGGTACAGTTGTGAAATTTCACTGAATCACTGAAATTTTCAATGCTGGAAAAACCATGTAATGTTTTCTTTAATTCTCACGTGAAGCCCTGCCCACTGATTGAAACACACATGCCACAACCATGTATATTTACATACCAGAATATACATGTTATGGCAAAATCTCTTTGTTGACACTTTATATTGTCACCATGATATGTATCGTCATATCGCCCAGCCATAGGTGCATCCAAGTGGCTTATGTGTAAACTGAAGCAAATGCTATTATAAAGAAATGTAGATTGACCTATGTGGGCTTTTTTTTCCTTGACCTGCAGGCACAGGATAAGAGGAAAGCCTTGGAGGAGACCAAAGCATACACCACCCAGTCCCTGGCGAGCGTGGCCTATCAGATCAATGCCTTGGCCAACAATGTGCTGCAGCTGCTGGATATACAGGCTTCACAGCTGCGCAGGATGGAGTCCTCCATCAACCACATATCTCAGGTCAAATATACTCTCTTTTTAATATCTCTTTCTCCTCGATCTCATTTCCCCCGCTTTGACCTTGTCTCTCCAAAGTTTTCATAGTGTATTTGCACAACTCCTTCCCATAGAACTGTCTCCATGTCAACGAACGTGTCTGTCTCTTTGAGTGACTAGTTAATATCTGTCCTGTTTTCTGTTCACTCATTCTGCCTCCCTATGCGTCTCTATATTTCACTCCATCATCATGGATTTGAGGTGAGAAACTCCCACGGAGTCTCCGTTTAAACCTCATCCCACTTCCATATGCTAATGTTAGGTATTTTAGCTTCTGAAGTTATTAAAATCCAGGATCAGAAATACACCAAATAAAACAATACTTGTCCAGTGTGAAAACGGTTCATTCATTGATTTGCTATCACAGCACAATCAATGCCCTCAATAAAAAATAAATAAATAAATAAACCCAAAATGATTTGATGGCTATTGTTTGCCAATCACATCATTGAGTTTTTCAGCAGATCTTCATGCAGATGTTGATTGGATTAGATGGCAGACAGTTGAGGCAATTTTCATTTCTCCATTCATGTGTGTGTCTCTGGGAATCACTGTGCTTTATGAATGGTGGTGGCGTCGTAGTGGCTAAAGCACACAACTGTTAATCAGAAGGTCTCTGGTTCGATCACCACAGCCACCACCATTGTGTCCTTGAGCAAGGCACTTAACTCCAGGTTTCTCCGGCTGGATTGTCCCTGTCATAAGTGAACTGTAAGTCGCTTTGGATAAAAGCATCTGCCAAATGCATAAATGTAAATGGAAATGTAATGAATGGCTGTTAGACACTGACTTATTTAGGGGGTCAACAGAGGCCAGTTCTCATGACCAGCACTGTCTGTCTGTCTTTGTCTTTTTACACGCACCCTCTATTTACAGTGATTCATGAATCACTCCAAAGATTGCCATGAGAATAAAGGGGTTTTATAGGGAAACAGGCTGATGTCTGTGAGGCTACTTAAAATATTATAATATAATAGTATATTTGGTATATTGTTGGAATTAGAATATAAAATTGGAATATTAATATTTTTGTTATGGAGCATTGAGAGCGGGGCATTAAAACTGTGGCTATTGATCTTTCTATAATACAGCATTTATAATCTAACTTTTATAAGTATAGTACATTGGATTTATATACACTGTTTTACATTTAATTGCTTGAACAGAGTTCAGTTCCAACTCTCTTATTCCTGCTCCTGCAGGTCTCTTTGCGTGTATTTGGGAGCTTACAATGGAAGCGAATGGAGCCAATTTGTAAACGTTAAAATAGACTGTTTGGGGGAAATATAGCAGCAAGACGTAAACATTATACATGTCAAAATTATTTTATCATCATAAAATCACTTCGTAACGTTATATCAAACATTACTGCTATATTGTCAAGGTGACACTTAAATAAGTATCAAGTATCACACTAAAATAATGTCAGTCAATGAGTATTTTAACATTAATGGACTGACTCCATTCACTTGTGTGGTAAGTGCCTTACCATGATTTGGGCAAAAAAAAAAAAAAAACATTGATTTTTTTTTCAACATCACGCCACAAATGCCGTGGATTCAGCTCAACTTGTATTGAACCTTAAACATTCCTTCAACATGACCATTGTAGCTAAGTAACAACTTGAGGAGAAGATAAATAAAAAGTAAAACGTTTTTTTTTTACTCCAATTTTGTGTCTTTTGCTATTGTGAAGAGTGCGAATTGGTCACTATAGGCAATTTCCTTGAAGACAAACAACAATAAGAAATGTGTGTTTCTATAACGGGCAAATTACGTAAAAATAACACTATACCGGTTCACTTATAAGTTGTATTGCTTTCATGCCAATTGCACCCCAAGTCCACATGAACTCTACACCAGACTCCGCTCTAGAGGATAAACACCATGAAATCAACCCCATTTACATAATAAATGTAATAACTTGCTCCAAACTCTGACTAACATCACTGAACTTGAAACTCTCGCCTGCTTTAAATGTGAGAAACTTAATTGTGACTCAAGGCTGGATTAAACTACCCAACTTTACACCAATTTTAGCCCTGGGTTGCAATCCAGTGGAGTCCATGCTTATCAGCACCAGTCTGCAGATTTTGGATCTGTCAGAGTTTACAGACTTCACAGAAAATCATATCATTTAAGATGGCAGACTCTGATTTCTTACCCTCCAACTAGTATATCAAGCATGTTTGAAATTTTAGAGCAGATTATAGCGGATATCTCGTAGTGTTTGATACAAGCCATTCAGTGACCAGTCAACGGAATTCAAGCACATGGGCCACAAATTCAAGAAATGGAGATTGCAAACAAACACTAGAAATGAAGCTCAGAGATAACGTTTATTCAGTTGTGGCAGGAGAATTGGTTCCTCCTACAAGGAGATGAGTTCAAGGGTCGGTGGGCGTTTCCATGTGTTTTGATCAGATCGTCTTCACAATCAGGTGGTGTGTGATACCCAGTTTTTATTTGTAGCCATTTACATGGTTGGTAAGTGTATGATACCTATTATTTTTAGAATCTGTTCAGATTTTATCAGTAGAGTAGTGTTATCCTACTTTAACTTTGGGGAAACATCAACTAGGATAATCGATTAAAAAAAAAAACAAGTTCTCTACATCAGAATGTAAATTCTGTGATCCTGTAACATCAAAATTGACAGCCATCCTGTTCCACTGGAAGGTGAATAATGGCTATAAAGTGTTTCCAGTGTACTGAGGCACACCCAAGGCTGTGCTGACAGAGGATGTTCCCAAATTTGCAGCATTTCTAATGGTTCTGTTTTCCTCTGGCTGCCTATTAAACAGAATGCACCACCAGCATGTGGCCAAATTAGATTTGAACATCAGTGCAGCACACTAATGGGCCGCTGTGCACGGCCTGGTGTGTACTTTGAACGTTTTCATCACAGTTCCATGCTGGTTGTGTTATCACCGATCTCTGACTGTTGTGTTGGATCTGTCCCTGACCCTTGGTGTGGGAGGCTGAAGTGCTGATACCTATACTAGCAAATGAAGTGGCTGTTAAGAGATTGTGAACACTTTGTCTGGGCAGCTAAAGGTTTGACAACATGAAGGGAATATTTATTGTTGTGAAATGCATGTATCTCAGAGGAGACACAGAGTCCACTAAATAAAGGCAACTCTGATTGGAGTTAAAAAAGCTGTTCACTTTCAAGCCAATCTAAAGAATATTCACTGAAATTCTGAACTTTCATTGCAGCCACAGCTATTGAAGGTCGATCTATCAGATACTATGGAAAGCTCAGTGTTGAGAAGTAACTAACTAAAAGTTGTGACGCCACTAACTTAAAACAGTTTACCCATAAATGAAAATTCTGCCTTAATTTACTAGTTCTCATATTCCGAACCTGTATTATTTCTTATGTGAAAAAACAAACATAAAAAAGAGACGTTTCAATTAATTTAGCAGGCCATCTTTTCAGTACAAATGCAGTGAATAGTAAAGCTGGGTGACTATTCACAAGATTTTGGTTTGATTTGATATCAATTCATATTTGGTGTTATTTTGATAGTTTAAGTTATAATGTCCCTTTTGTTTGCATAGGAAAAGCATTATCTCCCAGCTAATGCTAATTATATTGGGGACCAAGGGACGGATTAACCACCGGAATGATTGGGCCGTTGCCCAGGGGCCTCTAAACCCAAAGGGTCCTGAATCTATTTATTTATTTATTTTGAGATTCCCATTATAAATCCATGTAAATGTCAGCCTTATGTGAAATACTATTTGTTCGGCCGAGTGCGTGCTGGACGACAGAGAACAGCGTCTGATTCACAAACTCTTCCAAACACAAAGATGAGGTGCAGTTTACCCTGGCTGTGAACAAAGCTGATGGTATAAATTCATATACAGTACTTTGCAAAAGTGTTAGGCACGTAACTTGTTTCACAAAAACATATGTCTTTAGATGGTTATTTATATCTTCAGTTTTAGTGTGTCAATAGGAAAAATACATTTTAGACTCCCAAACATTACTTTTGCAAATAGAAAATATTAGAATAGAAGAACAGGGCGCTCTGCAACAGATGTCATGGCCCCCACTGAACAACGTATCTGTCTGAGGTTTACAAAGAGACAGAAGCAATTGAGTCAGCCTAAATAGAGAGAAGAACTGTGGTGAATTCTCCAAGAAGCTTGAACGTCCTATCTGCCAACAACCAAGAAAAACTGTATCTAGGAGAATTGGTGCTGTTTTAAAGGCAAAGGGGGTCACACCAAATATTGATTTAGATTTTTATGTTTACTGGACTTTGTAAACATAATAAATGAAAACCATTTTTAGCATTATTTTTGAAGACATACTCACTATGCCACATTTTTCAACTAAAACTTTTGCACAGTACTGTAAGTGGCAGAATTTGTGCAACATTATAGAGGACTTGACTCCTGCATGCATTTAATGATAAAGAGAAAGGCGCCTTAATACCCTAAATATGTGCACGGTAACATTTTGTAATATTTGGTTAACCGCAAGAGTTAATGAAAGTTTGTGTTATTTGTCGGGAGTTGGACTCTGGGAATAAAGAACGTTTATTACCATGGATACGTCAAACACAATATCAGATAGCAGAAAATAAAGTGCACAGTGAGATATGAGCCCAAATCGCACAAGGCATAGATCTTCAAATGATAAAGTCATATTAATGTCGAAACAAATTTAATCTCTGTAACTGCCTACCACATAGTAGACCCATTCTTAATAAATTGAAAATGGGTAATTCTGCCCAGGCAGGTCAACGTTCCATGAGGCAGCGAACGCTACAGTTTATAGGACTTCTTCAGGATGCTTTTGATTTTTAAATGATTCAGCATTTAACTTGTGTATTTATTGTCTGCACACTAGAGCAAAAGGGGGAAAAACATTGGCTCACCTTTTAGTGATTTGTGACACCAGCGCTGAAAAAGCTTGATGCAGCGCAACAAATATTGAAACGGAACACTGGTGTCTTGAGATGCGTTAATAAATATAAATATAGAAATTATTTTTAAGTTAACGGTGTAAAAAAAAACTTTATTGGTGTCTTTTTAGATGTGTTTATAAATATTAAAGTTATTTTTAGCTTAACAGTGAGTTGTGGCACTACGATCCAAGATGTCTGTCTAGTGCGTGTTTACATGGCCTCAACCCACGTGTGAACAGACTGTAACTCACCCTATAGCCTACTTGAACAACTGACCTGAACCTGGTCCAAAACCTGTAGGTTTATCGGGTGCCATTGGTCTCAGATCGGGTTTAAAGACCTCTAAACAAGTGCAGAATAACCGAATAGCTATTTTGGTATTTGAATACCATGCACTTCCCTATTAATAACATGTGATTTTGGATCGGTTCATAATTAAAAAGAACATATAACTGGCCTTGTAAAACATTGCTCCAAACATTCTTCCATCAATTTGAAAAATCCAACCAAATGTTGCAAGCATCCTGTAGTGCATAAATGTGAACTTAGTCACGTGACGCGTCATGTGGGCCTCCATGGTATACTGGCCCATGGGCCTCTCAGTTATTTAGGTACATCAGGAAAATATAGATTTTTACTAATTATATTTTACTTTTTCATAATTTTGGTCACAAAATAATAATAATGTATTCAATCTATAAATAAGGTATTATATTACATGTATATTACAATAAAAATGCATGGATCTCTTCTTTGGACACACTTTACATGGAACAACTTTTACTCTCTGCTGAATATTTCTCAACTAAACTCCACAATTACTGGTGAGTGAAATGTTAACATTGACCAGTCAGTTGCCAGCATTGTAGTCTCATAGCGAGAAATTTGGTTGCAAATGCAATTGATTTTCCTCTCATTGTAGTAGAGGGTTGCGCATAAATGAAAAGATCGATCTTGGGATTTAAGAATCGATATAGAGATCGTTCAAATGAAGATTGATTTCATCGGAAATATATATGCAATTTGGCATGTTGAAGCAAACTTCACCCCCCGACTGACTATATTGTGTGCTCTAGGCAGAATAGTTTTTTCCAAATAGGAAATGGAGCTCCAAAGATTAGCCCCTGTTTTTCCTGACAATTATGCCCAAAATGCATGTGTGACTTGTGTGAATCTGGGAATGGGAAGATGTGTGATCTGTGATGATTAAGGGGGTTACGTAGGGGGCAGTTGTTTCATCAATTGCGGGACTGTTCATGCTTCTGCATCTCGCTGCTAGTGCTATTAGCCTAGATCTTAGTGCTGCCTTTGACACCAAAGATCAAGACATTCTCTTGGAAGACTTGAGAATTATGTTGGCCTTCGTTGACAGGTGTTAGCCTGGTTTAGGTCCTATTTATCTGACCATTACCTCTTTGTTTGCTTAAATAAGGACTGTCATATTAATCACAAATATGGAGTTCCCCAAGGCTCTGTATGAGGTCCTGCTGTTCTCCATTGAATTAGTTTTAACTAAGTCACTTCACATATCTCACCATGAAGATTGGATTTTTAAGGTGTCATGTTTATCTCACTATTTCATTTTTGCATAAAATATGTATGTTATGCACATTCCCACCTACAAGACTGTGAAGCATATTTTTGGTCACCAGACATTTATTGCAAGAAATCCAGACAGCAGCTACACAACTGAATGCTACACAATGCATTTCTCAAAGGAATTACTTTTTTGGCGAGTTGAGTAAAAGAGACAATGAGAACATGTTGTTTTCAGTTCTCTGTTGAAATTATTTAAGGCTCAATCTGTCTGAGAATAGTCACTGTGAAGTTAATAAAACTCATAACACTAAAACATCTGAAAATGTACAACAAACTCGCCTGAATCTCACAAGGGGCTAGATGGTCAGAAGTCAACTTTTTCATTAAGGGGCAATATTTGATTTCATGGAGCATTTTTTTTATTTTATTCTAACTTTATAAAATACAAAATTTCAACAATGAATTCAATTTGTAAAATGCCATGTTTCAATAATTACTAAATTGTATGATCTGTACGTTGCATATGTGCACTGTTACTGAAATAAAATGTCATTTGATTTCACTTTGTTACTCTTGTTGCTTTCCTGGTCAAATGAGCGGCCAGTGGAAATTAATGGATTAGACTACATAAATAATCCCAATTCTTTAAATGAGCCCATATGCGGACTACCAAGTCCTTGGATATGTGTGCACACACAATGTGTGTTGAGCGCCCTTTTGTTCATCATCTTTTCATGTACACTCTTTGGGGAATAGTTCAAGATCTTCTGATCATATGTTGTGTTTGGGCTTGTTTGAATCAGGATAGTTTGCTGTAAATTATGATATATATATAATGTCCTGTGTTATGTATTGTATGTTTCAGTAAGTAATGAGGAAACATTTGACAAAGACTTCTGTTTATTATATTTATGTGTTTTAGTGGGAATTTCATACACTAATACTCACTGCAGTTTGGCATCTGTGTAAAAAAACATTTGCTGATGGCATTCAACTAATGGAGACCTTTCCAACGATATATAATGCATGGCTAACTCATCTTTTTGTATGGTTTATCTGTAAATAAATATATGTGTTGTGATAACAAATTTGCAACTGTTGAGAACAAAACAGTTCCTATTTGTCAGCAAATTAAAAATCATTATTTAAGAATTGATAGGATTAGCTATATGCAGTGTAATGTCCTGATTGTAGCTTTAAAATTACACCTTTATTTCTTTTTTAGATCAAGCAAGTGGTTATTTGTTTATGTAATTATTATTATTTTTTGTTTTCTGCAGGGAGTACCACCAACTGGCCCGGTATAAGCTCAGTTCAATGAATTTTATATATATATATATATATTTATTATTATTATTATTAAATATGTTCAAAAACATATTTAAAAATAAATTCTTCATTTTTAGTCATAATTACTAAAAATGAAGCTGACAAGATCTAATGCAATATCTTGTGATAATATTTGCAATATGAGAGAGATATATAAACGATCCTTGTGGGACGGTCATTTTTTTTTTTTTTTTTTTTTCCAGGAACACAAAATGTGTTGGCACAAAACAAACACAGAACAAGGGTTAATATCGGTTATTTGTTCATCAACAGTACAATAGTACAGAATACTTATTTTTAAATTCTTAGAATTTAATTTCAATATTTAATTTGATAAAAAAATGTAATCTCCTTTTTTGTACCCATTTCAGAGCAAATACCTACAGTAAATATCAATAAATAAAAAATGTTATATCAAATGTTTTTTTAGTTTTTTTCTGAATTCAGGCACTGTCAAGATTGTTTGATCCAATGAACATAGGGACACTTATGACTCAATAACCTGCGAAACGATTACGAGGTCATGCTTTTAAATGCAGCTAAAGGTATTCAGCTACATCGCTGAATAAATGACACCATCACGCAATTTCGTTGTAGATGGTAGATATATTTGTCAGATAAATGGAAATAAAAAAATATACAAAAGAGTCTGTTTTTTTTATCTTTTTCTAACAACTCAAATTTTTCCCTTCCATAATAATTATGGATAAATGATAATTCTCATTTAAAAAAAGTAACTAACAAACATTGTTTTGATATCACTTACGGTCATCCTGTAACAAATTCAGAGAGATTAAAAGACATGATGACATTTCCGGTAAGGGAAGATGGTGAGCAATGATGCTCCCTGAATTATGTCGTGCATTATGGGATATTTTGAGAAAGCGAATGTTTCAGTGCACTGGGACAGCCCTAGAAATGGCCGACTCCCTGAACAGTGCCCTGACTACTGAACCAGGGAGCTGATTGAGACGCACCCTGTGACAATGACCAAAAAAAAACCCACTTTACTAGCAACCCAAACATCTGAGTGTGTACCCATTTCTCGTTTTAGAGATAATCACTTGTGGTTTCATACTGTTATTAAACCCTAGCATGGCATGTTATTGTTTGCATGTGGTTATTGACTTAACCACATGCACACAAAAACTTTTCCTCTCTGTGTGTGGTGAGTGTGGGTGCTACAAGCCTCTGTCGCTCAGCCCTCATCTAAAGATATGCACAACAACACATATGTCTGCCTGACCTCTTTCAAAGCCCATCTCCTTCAATCTCTCTCTTATGCCACCGTTTCAGCTGCACACTTGCAAAATTCACTAAATGCCATTCTAGTCAGTTAATTGACCCTATTTACACTACTGTTGTTTGGGGTCACTTGCCTGAAATGTTTCTAATGATCTTAAAAATCTTTTGATCTGGAAGTGTATGCTTAAATGCTTGAATTTAGTTTTGTAGACAAAAATATAATTGTGCCAACATGTTAATTTATTTAAATACAAAACTATAATTGTATTTATTTATTTTTTTAAATGGATGACTGACTGAATTATGAAAGCAGCCACTAGGTGCTCAACATAGATGGGAACTCCTTCAATAGTGTTTAAAAAGCATCCCAGGGTGATGCATCAAGAAGTTGGTTGAGAAAATGTCAAAAGTACATTTCTGCAAATTCTAGGCAAAGTGTGGCCACTTTGAAGATGCTAAAATAGAACATATTTTTGATTTTTTTTTTTTTTTGTAAGAACATAATTCCCATATTTCCATTTCTATTATTCCATAGTAATAATGAACTTAAGTATTATTCTAAAATGTGAAAAAAAAAAATAAAATTAAATAAAGAATCAGTAAGTGACCTTAAACTTTTGAATGGTATTGTACTTTTAATACATGTTCTTGTTCTTATTGTGAACAACTCATTGGTAGACTTTATTTCAATGAAAATGTCTATTATCAGAATGTAATATCTTGCTTCGCTTCTTGAAATACGTACCTTTTTGACTGACATCACATGCAAGCAGATGTTTCTTGGTGCCCTCGCGGCTTGAGAAACTAATGTGCCAAACGGGAAAATGTATCATCTGATTTATTGGCCTCGGCAATATTTCTGTCGACCACTGCTCTACATTCCCCAATGTATTGATCTACCATTTAAGCTACAGTAGCTGGGGTTCCATCCATGTATTTTATGCTAATTTTGGGATATCGCATAACAAATGCTGCATGGAAACACCAAATTGTCAATAAAATCTCCAAAATGTGCATTGAAAACTTTCACTTCAGGAGAATGAACTCGCAAATATGATTGAAACAAATTCTCCAAATAATTTCCTAGATGCGCACAAAAAAGTAATGTGACTTTGCCTCAAAAATCTCAAATGTTGCTCTGGTCATTCTGAAATGCAAAGCTTGTCATCAAAATAATTGGCTAATATTACCTGCCAGAAATATCAGAAATGCTTTAGTTCCCAGATATAGAGCATCTGCCGCAGATCACAAGCAAACAGAAGTGGCGATTTTGTTCTCTTTAACAAATGGGACAGAAATGCTGATTTATTAGCAAATTGATTTTTGTGATATTCTGATTTTTCAGAATAAATTAAATATGTGACGTCGATGAGCATCACTAATGTTCATATTTATATAACATATTGTGATGTGTCTGGATTGAGTTGTATGATGCAACATCAAAGGAAAAATATGACATTCAGAGAATAATTCACATTCTGTGTGAAATAATAAGTGGCCCATGGACCATTCACGGACTGTCTGATGCAAATATCACACATGAAAAGTGCTACCAGCTCTAATCTGATTAACTGGCTTTGCACAATATCTGGAAGTAAACCTAACCCTAACTCTAGGTCTGCTCCCTGATAGCAAAACGGCATTCATATTTCATTTAGCCCATTTTGTTTTTTTGTTTTTTTTTAAAGTAAACCATGCTCTGTTTTGGTCTAAACTGCGAGTGTAAACGCCCCCTACATTTTTAAGGTTTTTGCCAGGTTCTTGCCAGGTTCATGACATTTCATCTTTTAATGGAGTGGTGGTGGTGTAGTGGGCTATAGCACATAATTGTTAATCAGAAGGTTGCTGATTCGATTCCTACGGCCACCACCATTGTGTCGTTGAGCAAGACAGTTAACTCCAGGTTGCTCCGGGGGGATTGTCCCTGTCATAAGGGCACTGTAAGTCGTTTTGGATAAAAGTGTCTGCCAAATGCATAAATGTAAATGTAAAAGATATTTAAAAGTTCACAAAGCGTCACATAAAAGCAAATTTTGGTTGGTCGTTTTACATGTCAGTCGGATGGCCCCTTAGTGTCTAAGATGGCAGTTCTTGGCCAGAATAAACTGCAAAGTGGACCAGACTTTCAGCCAGTTGTGGGAAGTCTCGCTATGCAAGACTAGTGTAGAAGTAGCCTTGCCAGACTTTGTCCCACTGTGATTTATTATAATAAAGTTAACAAGTTAACACACAGTGCTTACAGGAAAATTAACAATTCACAATGTGTGAAAGCCTGGGCTCAAGGGATTATGCAGACTGTGATTGGGTGTGCATGCGGCAGCATGTGGCTTTCAACATTGTCTCTTGAAATACTCCCTCCACCCAATGGGAAGCTGGACAGACATTTTGCAGATCAGGAGAAAGCTCTTAATACTTGCATCAAAACAATGGCACATGTCATTGGATTTTTTTGAGAACCTTTTAATAAGGTTGATTTTGCCACCGTTGTGTAATATTGCAGCACCATATTTCAGAAAGTCTATTTTTCTGCTCACAGGAAGAAGATGAAGATCAGTCTCTGTTGCCCTCCCATTTCCTGTAACACTAGCTGCACTGCTGAGTGTGGAGTGCCATTTACCCAACATAAGAGCTGCTTACTAACACAATCACACCTTTAACACCTATCAACAACACTTCTAGAGTTTAAATCTCCATTCATCTGTTTAAAACTGAAAACAAACTGGCTGTCCTCTGGTAACAATGGACCCTAGTTTAGTTTGCATCCTAGGAAGCTTTATTTACAACATGAAATCCTCAAGTGGATGTGTTGGGTGATGGAAGGTCTTGGATTAGGAAAATTTGGTCTGTCAGCTTGATATATGGAAAGCGATTGAATACGATTTTGTCATCAACTCAGTGTGCAATAATAAACAGGGAAGTCAAATCTAAGAGAGAAAAAAAATGTTGTGTGTATTTCACGGTGTGCATTAGCTAATGATCTAAAATGACAGCTGTTCATAAAAACATTAACCAATAGCAGTTATGATGTAAAAAGATAGCTGGGATAATAAAAAAAGCCCTGTGAGAAATGTACAAAAAACCTAATGTATTGTTTTAAACATGACGTGCGTGTAGAATAAAAGATGGTTTACCCAGTTAGGCATGGATGAAAATAGCCTTCTTGATCAGCAGGGTAAAAATTATTAGCATACCTAGCTTAAAATAGTCATTTTCTAGGCTACTTGCAGATTAAATTCTTGATTAACAAAATGAACATGTCAACATGGGCCAGCAAAATGATTCACCTGAGGCGATTATCCTGCACTTGGAAAAAGCCTGGACAGCCGGAAAGTAACTTGCAAGCATGCACAGATTTAAAGAATGCAATATGTGAAAACATCCATAGTGACTTTCAAGCCAACTTTTTGGAAATCTACTTCCCGCACCTCCGAAGCTACTTCCCATAGCTACTTTTCTCGTATTGCGAGAGGACATTTTCCTGCACGAGCCGCGAGTGAGAGGAATGAATCACACGCAGCCTGAGGTCAAATTAAACTTTGTACACATCTGCTCCAAATATCCTCCTATATAGTAATTGTATTTTTAATTATATTCAAAATGTAACATTAACGTGACCGTAATTTAAGTGCATCCTTTGTAAAAATAAAAAATACACCAATCAGCCACAATATTAAAACCAGTAGGTCCCCCTCGTGCTGCCAAAACAGCACCAACCCACATCTCAGAATGGCATTCTCATCTTTTCTCATTGCATTAAAACGTTTATTAGACTTGGAGTGAATCAGTTGGTTCTCAATTGTAAGTGTTTGTATGCATTTGTACTGTGGTTCAAGTGATTTTGAAGTCTAGCAACATATCTGAAGTATCAAGATTAGCACCGTAAAATACACCGGTGGAGGCACAACCTCGTCTAATGCACCTACATGGCTCTGTAGATGGATACGGTTCAATGGACAGAGCCGCGACAAAAAGGTTTTATCAAAAAAGGTTGAGAACCACTGTATTAGAGACTGTTGTGTGTGACAATCCCAGGAGATCAGCAGTTACAGAAATACTCAAACCAGCACATCTGGCACTAACAATCATGCCACAGTCTAAATCACTAAGAAATTGTTTTTCCCCATTCTGATGGTTGATGTAAACATTAACTGAGGCTCCTGCCCTGTATCTGCATGATTTTATGCACTGCACTGCTGCCACATGATTGGCTGATTAGATAATCACATGGATGATTGTTAGTTCCAGATGGGCTGGATTGATTATTTTTGTAACAGCTGATCTCCTGGGATTTTCCACACACAACAGTCTCTAGAATTTACTAGAATGGTGCCAAAAACAAAACCAAAAACATCCAGTGAGCGGCAGTTCTGCGGATGGAAACGTCATATTGATGAGAGAGGTCAACAGAGAATGTCCAGACTGGTTTGAACTGATAAAGTCTACAGTAACTCAGATAACTACTCTGTATAATTGTGGTGAGAAGAATATAATCTCAATGCTATTGCTAATGCTAAGATGTGGATTGTCTCCGTTTTGGTGGCATGAGGGGGACTTACACAATATTAGGCAGGTGGTTTTAATGTTGTGGCTGATCAGTGTATAAAGTCAAATGTAAATGTGTACAAATATTGAACCAATTAAATGGGGAAATATATTGATCGTGTAGTTATTTCAGTGTCGACTAGCAGCATCAGTACCGTCTAGTCGACTATTCGACTTGTCTTGCACATTCCTATGAGATACCAGATTCAACCTTGCAAACAGGCCCTAACTTGGTGTCACACTCAAATACATATTGTTTCTATCCAATTTTCGTGCCATTTTGTTATCTACAAAGTGAAACTGCGTAAAATAAAGTTTGGGAAATTAGCCATCTTCTGCCTGTTTCCATTCAAATAGCCTTTTATCGATAAAAATGGTGTGTGTGATGACGTCATGCCTAAAAAAAATGCTTTTGCATAAGTTTTGGTTTATTGAAAAGAAATCTGCCCTTAAGCCACACAGAATTGTGTTTATATCACTAATTATGTTCCTTTCACCTCCCAGATGAGGCTAATTTCTTTCCTCCGAAGTTTTGGTAAAAGGGGGAGCGTATTGAGACTTCATTGAAATTAGCCAGTTTACTATCATTTTAATTTCACAAATAAAAGCAATTAGAAGAGGAGGAATTGCAATCAAAAGGGAGCAGTTGTCCTTCTGATAGGACTGTAAAATTGGTCCTGATGTT
Organism: Xyrauchen texanus; assembly: GCF_025860055.1. Lineage (NCBI taxonomy): Eukaryota > Metazoa > Chordata > Actinopteri > Cypriniformes > Catostomidae > Xyrauchen > Xyrauchen texanus. The sequence goes on from NC_068317.1 coordinate 6,992,727, forward strand.
GAGCCTGTTGCAGATTGCCATCGGTTCTGACCCGAAAGCGAATCGTCATGGCCCTGTTCAAGCTGGCAACCTGCACAAAGTAGTGGCGGAAACTTTCTGACTTTCAATGTGTTTATGCTGTGTTCACAGTTATTAAAGAAAAATTGATGTAGTGTAATATCAGGGTTTACATATGACACATTACTGATATTCAATATTTTGAACAATCATCTAATCTAAAGCATCAAAACTGCGTTAGGTCCCGCATATTTCTCCAGCAACTTTTAACGACCAACTGAACTTGATTATCATCTAAAATGTATTTTAGCTTCATAATGCAAATTTATATTTTCTGAAGAAGCAGTAAATGTGATCCGAAGAGGGTTAGATTTAAAATATTTAAACGTTTTTAAAATGTTCAAAATCTCCTTTTCTGAAAGTGAACTCATTGGACAAATAGTTCTGATAGTTTATAGTCTTGAAAAGCTGACGTTTTTAATCTACAGAACTAAGACTAATTTAAGTTAGTGTAAAGAAACGGTGATTTGCAATGAAAATGCAACTGGAAGCAAGTAATTTTCAATGTGGGTTGGCGATTTGCAGAAACATGAGCAACAAAGACTGTTGAGCAGTTGAGCAGAGCTCAACGATATGCAAATTTATTGTGATATGATGTGACGACAACCAATGGGAGTGTATAAAAGAGCCAATAGCTGGTAAAACCTGCCAGTTCTGCTCCTATTGACTGACCACTACACAACTTCTGAGTTGCCAAGCTTCGAAGATTCATGTCATTAAACCTTTACAAGATGTACTTGCTCTGGTGTCCTGGAAAAGGTGAACTGTGTTTGGCCATTTTACATGTAGGTCAGTGTACCGCTTCCTGTTTCTGTTTGCGGATCTTGGCCAGTTCTCCGCCTTTTGGCTTGCAAGAGGGACTGATGTACACTTGGCCTTTAATCATTGTCATTTAGTTAAAGTATAGTGTTTCCACTTGTAGTAGTCCATGATGCACCAATCTTTGAGGATGACTGTGTTATGAGTACAGTAGTCATTTAAGGTTTAGAAGAGCGCAGAGCACAAGGCTTCTTCTTGGTGTTGAATTGGAGCCGGTGCTGCTCTGACTCTGCTTTTTTGAGGAATGAATGGAATCCTCTGTTGGTGTCTACAGCAGATACTGCTGCTCTTTCATCTCAAAAGAAGGCCGGTTGCATCTGCTCTGCATCTCTGCTGTACCAAAGAGTGTTTTCTCTGACTGCACTGCACAACAGAGAGAATTCCGATCAGGGCAATAAACTTTTTATTTGTAGCTGTACAGTGTGTTTGGGTGAACTTGTCACCAATAAAGCCTGATATGAATAATCTGTAAAGTTGAGAGTAGGCTATGTTTAGAGAGCATACTTCCCTTCCGTTCATGAGGCATTGCCTACAGTCAATACCTCTACATGCACTTTGATGCATTTCAATCTGACTATTTTGGTTGTCATTTAATGGTGTCTCTTTAAGATCAGTAGTGTTTCAGTTCTTCACAGGCTCTATTTAAAGAGCCAGCCGGCTTCAGACACCATAGCCAATCAAAGTGCTGGGTCTATGTGAAGAAACCCTTCATATGTCTAGCTGTTTGAGCTGTAAACTGCTGTCAACATCCACCACACCGATTTCACATTAACAGTATGTCATGACATTACAACTCTGTATCTCTGCATGTGCTCGTACTGTCTGTTCATATCTCTAAGGACCACGTGAAGAAGAACAGCACATGTTTATGCAGTGGATTTTGTAGGAATTAAAGTCAACATGAAATGGTGATCATAAAACATTTCCATAATGTGACACATTTCTGAGTTCTACAGTTTTTATCAAGTACAAAATGTTGGGTAGGACATCACAAATTTATTGTATTATGTGACATCAACTGAAAAGGAAAGTAATTTCATAGAGGGAGCATGTATTCCATTGTGATAACAAAGAAGACAAAGTTTCTGTTTCTCGTTGTTATAGCGTGCTGTGATGGAACATACAGAGTAAGACTAGGAATGTAAATGTGGTCAATTTTGACTTAAAACTTGATTTAGGTGGGTTCTACCGGCAATGAAAAATGTTAATTAAGTTAACAATAGTTACTTGGAATTTCTTGAAATTAAATTATAAACTGACTCCCTGGAAATTCTGGTCACTCATTACTCCTGTTTATTTATTTTTTTGTCTTTTATTTTATCTTCTTCATTAGACGGTGGACATCCATAAGGAGAAGGTCGCACGGCGAGAGATTGGCATCCTGACTACTAATAAGAACACATCAAGGACTCATAAGATCATCGCTCCAGCAAACATGGAGCGGCCGGTGAGGTACATCAGGAAACCCGTTGACTACACAGTACTGGATGATGTGGGCCATGGAGTCAAGGTAAAGAACTCGCCATGCTTTGTGTCTGTTATCATCACAGATGATAACAGTTGTCCAATCTGACTTCAAACCATTACCATTGGTTTGACTGTAGACCATATTTAATTTGTCATGATTGAATACAAGGCAGCAAGAGATTTAAGTACAGTACAGTACAGTCTGTTCAGTGTGTTGTCAATCGTTAAGCCGACAAAATATTAAAAAGACCCCTTTCCTCAAATTTCCAGTGTTCTTTAAGTGGTGAAAAAACAAACAAACAAAAAACATTCCACTGTGTTTTGACTCTGTCATCTACTCTACATGAACTTTTCAAAATGAAGGTTTTTGAACAGCATCCCAAATGCAGTGGTGGCCACATGTCTTTTGAGAGCACGGGGAGAAACAGATGTCTGTAATGAGCACAGACTCCAACAGCCAAGTCTGTGTTCAGATCGCGATCTGGCTAAACCATCCATTTATCCTCATTCATCAATCAATCAATTGAATTTGTGCAGTGCTGTTGTCCTCTAAAGCAGCAATAAATAGACAAGTCTGCAAAAAGCCACCTTGACCCACTAAAGGTATAGTTCACCCAAAAATCAGTCAAGCAGAAAGTGACCAGTAATTTTTCATTCAGTGAAATAAAGCGGAGGCATACCTGGTGTTCCGCTTGAGCAAAACTTGACTGTCAGAGCGTCTAAAAAGGAAACACTGCGCCGTGATAGACTGTATTTATTACAACCTTTATTAAAGTTCAAATAATAAGGAAGTGGTCTGTATAAATAAACACAAACTCCGAAACTGGCATTTGTCTGTGCGGTGAGAGCCGCACTTCTATGAGTTGCATGAAAAACAGCGCGAGAGAGTTTCAAACTTCTCCTGGCTGATACACTGTCCCGCACGGATACGCTCCTCACTGGCGCACGCTTGCTGCAGCTACATTTTGTTTATATTGATTGCTCGCGACATCATGAATTATAATATGAGTGTCATGGTGTGTATCTTATGGTGAAGGAAATCGTTGATACGCAGCTCTATAAAGAAGAAAGAGTTTGTTTTTTGTGAGTTAAAGATTGATCAAAATCAAGTGAACAAAAAGGTGACAGGATGTAGTCTTAACCCATTATACAATGCAAAACAATATTTTTGGTTTGCCTTTTTGGCTTTGTTTTCCAATATAAATATCTAAAACTCCTTATGTACATTTACATTAGCAGCAATACTGCAGAATAAATTTTTTTCAGAGAATTTTGAATAAAATATTAAATTAATTTTAATATTTACATATTTTAAAATATTGAAAAATCCTTAAAACAAGATACATTCACTTGAGAAGCAACATATAAGATATTTAGACTTGCTTTAAGACCAAATATCTTGGATATGAGTATTTTTCTTTACTGCACTGACAGAATATGAACAAGTGGAAAAATACACGTATATTTAAGATTCATTCTCTTAAAGCAAGTCTAAATATCTTATATGTTGCTTCTCAAGTAAATGTATCTTGTTTTAAGGATTTTTAGACCATTTTAAATGGAAAACAAGACAAACTCTTGAAAACAATAAGATTTATTGCAGGGAAATTTAATGAATCAATAAAAATAAGTAGTTTTTCCCATTTTAATTCAGTGAATGTCATTTAGTGGTATTTTTAAAAGATTATTTTGTCCTCTTTATTATGAGTAAGCACGTTAAATACAACCTTTTAAATGAAGGCTCAAGCTGAATAATCTGAATAAAGCTCTTCAGGCAGTTCCTTTGACCTCATGATTCTCATTTGCTCTGACATGCACTGTGAGCTGTAAGGTCTTATATAGACAGGTGTGTGGCTTTCCTAATCAAGTCCAATCAGTATAATCAAACACAGCTGGACTCAATTGAAGGTGTAGAACCATCTCAAGGATGATCAGAAGAAATGGACAGCACCTGAGTTAAATATATGAGTGTCACAGCAAAGGGTCTGAATACTTAGGACCATGTGATATTTCAGTTTTTCTTTTTTAATAAATGTGCAAAAATGTCAACAATTCTGTGTTCTGTCAATATAGGGTGCTGTGTGTACAATAATGAGGAAAAAAATGAACTTAAATGATTTTAGCAAATGGCTGCAATATAACAAAGAGTGAAAAATTTAAGGGGGTCTGAATACTTTCCGTACCCACTGTATATAAAGCACACTCCAGGCTTACAATGTGTTGACAGCATGCATAAGTGTTCTCTGCTGTGCTGGTATGCAATAACATTCAATAACTATGATACTAATAATTTGACCCAGTGACAGCAGCACCCCTCAATCAGTGATTTAATCTGCTGATTTAAGTGTTATTGGTGTTATCCTTATCAATGTATTAAACTCTGGCCTTCTTTCAGTGACCAGAATGTAAACCGAATGAAACTGAAGACTCAACTTTTAGTATCTGATAACTGCTATTCCTGCCAACCAATATAACCGTATGTTTCATAATTCATATAAAGTGTCGATTTAGTATCGATATGTAGATACCATAGCTGGTATCGTACCAAAGCCATCATTTTAGTATTGAGCCAACAGTACAGTACATAATACTGTCTCTGTTTTTTAAGCAGAAGCTGTAGCCCTGAGTCACCTGACAGGGCGGATTGCAGCATCTTTAGCCAAATTTACTGCGTTTGCAAAAGATGAGGTTTGTTTTCAATGTCAGTTGACTCTAAATGTAGTCCGCCTTATCAGAAATGCAAAGGAGTTCTCAGATGTTGTTTTCAATAGGGTTTCATTCATTTCTTTAACTTCCCTTCCCGGTTGAGGAAAAATAAATATTTGATTCCTTCTCTCTTCCTGCATATGTATCCGTTTCATTGAACATTAAGTACTTTGCAGTCTTAAGCTCTTGAGGATTTTGCAGCTGTCAAGAGTTTGATCCATTAAAGCTGTATTTCTGTCTGGCTAAGAGAAGATTGTGTGCTCTACTGATTCCACAAAGATCGAAATGAACACAATTTATGTTTGCCTGATGGGGAAGATCTGCTTCTTAAAACTGTCTTGAAATCTTCAGAACTGCAGCAACTGCCAAACTACAAGCCACTCATTATTTAAAGTAGTTAAACCACAGTTCAGCTACCCTTTTCTGATACACTTGCTAGCTACACAAGTATGGTAATTAATAAAGAGAAGCTAATAGTAGAAAGTTATTAAAGGCAGGCAATATATTTTTAAGTGTGCAACTATCAGATGATGCATATGTTTAAAAAAATCATAGCAGAAGTCTGGCAACAAAACAATGAGGATCTCTTTAAGGGTGATGGGATTTAACTTGATCACATTAATTGACCCTAAATACTAAATCATTTACTAAATACAAGTATTAAGTATATAAGTATTGTCGCTAACTACCCCCCTGGAGTTGTGAGTTCGAATCCAGGGTGTGCTGAGTGATTCAAGCCAGGTCTCCTCAGCAACCAAATTGGCCCGGTTGCTAGGGAGGGTAGAGTCACATGGGGTAACCTCCTCATGGTCGACATTAGTGGTTCTCGCTCTCAATGGGGCGCGTGGTAAGTTGTGCGTGGATCGCGGAGAGTAGCGTGAGCCTCCACATGCTGTGAGTCTTGCAGTCGTGCACAACGAGTCACGCGATAAGATGCACGGATTGACGGTCACAGAATCGAGACTTGTCCTTTGCCACCCGGATTGAGGTGAGTAACCGTGCCGCCATGGGGACCTACTAAGTAGTGGGAATTGGGTATTCCAAATTGGGAGAAAAGGAGAGAAAAAATTCATTAAAAAAAACATAATTTTTCCAAATGATGCATTATAGTAAAAGTGTTTTGATATCTTAACACAGCGGTGTATGATTAGTAGAGCAAAATATTCATGTTTATAAAGTCATAATCTGATGTTTTAGCCGTGATTTGTGTGAAAGTGCAGAAAATGCAAAGTTGCAAGTTACAAAACTTAATAATAGCATTCATTCTAGGAGAATAGGTTGAATATATGGCAGATTGATCAGATGTTGCTTACAACATAAAATGTATATGAACCTCTTGGAACACTATCGAGTAATGACTCGATTCATTTGGGGAGTCATTTTTGTGAAGTGGTTAATTGAAAAGAACGTTCCAAATGAAGTGATTAAGTCCCAACACGACTTCTGAGAGAGAAGAAATTCTAGGAGAGTGTCTGATTAAAATGATATATCTTTTAGTCAGTAAAATAGACCAAAATTAATTAAAAAAATGTTTGTCAAAAGACAAAAGTTATAAATAAAATAGATTGTGAAAAAGAACACGGTTCACATAGTGCAGAAGTTTTTACTGCACGTGCAGTCTTTGACAATGGCCTTTTATCACCACAACACAGATTCAGCAGTTCTGCAGGAGACAATGCATACCTCAGTGTTTCTGTGTGTAATTGGGTCTTTTAGAAGTTGAATTATAGTGTTTTAGAGTAAGGAAAAAGCATTTCATCACTGCTCCTCTTGGCTCTAGTGTGTTGAAATGCAGGTTTGGAGGTTTTTAAGTGCTTCTGTCCTGCATCAAGAGCTATGAACTGAGACATGGTGATTTTGACTTGCCTCTCTCTCTCTCTCTCTCTTCCCCCTCCCTCTTTTCTCTTTCTCTCTCGTTCTATAAATGACCCTCTGTTTTCATGCTGCCCATGCCAGTGGCTTAAAGCCAAGGTAAGTGTACTTATCCAGTGACCCTTCTCTGCTTTAGTTTATTTCTGATCAACTCATTCAGTCTTCCTGTATAATATTCATATTCCCTCGTTCATTCCTCCCACATAATCTCTTCATATGTGTTGTAGTTCAAGCTTCAATCCCAACTGATCCCAATTTAGATGATCTGTGTTACATGGGTATATTAACGTGAATGAATAATAAATGTTTTAAATAGGGCTGTCAATCGATAACATTTTAATTAATTTAATTACATCATATGTAGATTAATTGCAATTAATCGCATGTCAATATGAATATTTTCCGGAAAAAGGCCTTCAAATAAAATAATTCTGTATATTATGATTAAATAATTTTAAATAAAAAAATATATATATAAATGTAATAATTCAGATTCTTCAGTCTGTCTGAGATGGACTTACTATAAGGGCTGTTCTCAGTGCTGTGTACACCTGTTTAGGACGGACCCTTTTGCAGCACCTCACTTTGGATATGTTGCATCATAAACCGCATTTAGGATGCTGTTTCAAGTGAAATATAGCTTGACACTTAGAAGAACACATCTCTAGATCCCTGCATTCAGAGTTGCGCCCCGTCCAGCTGTGTTTGAACGCAAGAGCGCATTCTTATCGTGTGCTGTCTGCTGTGGTTTGTTGACTGTACAGCTGGAGTTGCACTGTTTGCCCCCTGCCAACTGAGACTCGTAAAAACATGAAAGTGATACTTCAAGCTTGAAGCCCTAGTTTTAACACTATTTTAGGTACATATGCGACTAAAACATTGGTTGTATTTTCATTGAGCTGTTTGGCATTTTTACACTGATTTTGTTTGTTTTTGTTTATTTTTTTTATGGTTGTCAGTGTTTATTTAACCACTGCCCTTTTAATATAAATTTCAGGGATATTTTTATATATTTCATTTGACATTTTTGTATGTATACACGATCAGCCACATGAGATGCCGGCTGGCGGTGTTTTGGTGGCATGAGGGGGACCTACACAATATTAGGCAGGTGATTTCAGTGTTGTAGCTGACTATAGCTAATGTATGTGTGTGCTACTTTTAATGGGTTACATGATAACATGAGTACATTTCTCTGATTTTCAAAGAATCATGAATGTAAAGCAAAAAAAAGGCTAAATTGTTACTTGATACACTTAAAATTTAAATTTGTAAAATTGAAAGTAATCAAAGTTATCGAAAAGTAATCTTAGTAATAAAGGTAATAGATAGCTAAAAAGTCTGATCTAATAAAGAAAAAAAAATCAGTGCCGATTACAATTATAGTTCAGATTACTTTTCAGATGTGTAATCTACCCAAAACTGTATATATTAATGATAGACCAATAAACTGATATTCTCAGATTATCATCATTGGCCTGCTTGGTTAAAATCTACTGGTAATGTTAATGGAGAATGCACATTTTAGTAGTGCACCGATCAGAAAATGTGTGTCCGATACCGATCACAGATATTTTAACAATAACTGGTCGATACCGATCAGATCACCAATATTTTTAAGTGACCCTTGCCACACTTTTACAAGTTATATGTTTATGCCCCACACTGTAAAATTACATTTAAATGAATTGTTAAATGCTAACATTTATTTGAATTGAAAATAGTTCTGTTGTCATTATCAAAGATAATTCTGACATACTGACAACCAGTAAACACCATGAGAGTATCACACACAGCAGAGATGCATTCTAAAATAAGAGATATATCCCTTACAAACTCCAAAACCGCTCCAGTAAGAAATCATCAGTATCAATGATTTGTTTACCTTCTGTGCCATTTTGTTGAATTGCAAATCACTAATTATTAAGAAACTGCATGTGCGAGTGTCATTATTGCAGGTTAAACTGGTATTGCTGTTATTGGTGATATCGTGACAAACATGCATCTATGATTTAAATTGGGGTTCTCACAAAATAGCGCTGGGATGAGTGAGAGAGGTTGAGAGTGCACATATTGAGTGAGTGATGCAGAGCGTGCGCAGGATGGCTCAAACAATGTCTGTTGCTCCATACACCGTCACAGCACACAGTTACATCAAGTCTTTTATATATGTTAACTTTACTACCATTAAATAGTATATATGGATATTATACTGTACATTACAAGTCAAAAGATGCTGCTCTAAAAGCTTAAAATCAGTTTGTGGTCTAATACAAGTTGTTCCTACATATGAGTTGTCTTACATAACTAAAGACATTCCGCCAGTGTGCGTGTAGTTCTAATTTTACTACATAATTCCCGTACTTCCATTTGTGTTATTTCATAGTTTTGATGACTTGGCTATTATTCTAAAAGTGGACAATAGCATTAATAAAGAATGAATAGGTGAGTCCAAGCTTTTGACTGCTATATCATCATTATATCAACCATCTGCATATCGGCTAATGAATAGCACCCATTTTAAGCCATTTATTGCATTAGCTTTTTGTTCAAAGATGTAAAAATGGCCTAAAATAGTTGTCCAAAGCGAACGCTCGAAGCGCCCTCCTCTCAGCTCCATTGACTTCAGTAGTCATCTTCTGAGATTATGCAGCCTGCTCAAAACCTTGAACAGACTTTCTGCTTGTTCATTCAGCAACTCGGCAACAATCCTTCAATCAGAGGAACTCTCTCCAGGACCAACCCACCGACACAGAAACCCCCCAGCCCACCCCTATCAGGACGAGGCACTCTTGGGTAAGACATTTCAGAAGAGCAATGATTTCATCATACATCACAATGTGAGAAATCACAATTAACAGAGTAAAAATGTTTCTGACCAATATTGTAAATCTTTCAAATAGTAATTCCAGGGAGTAATTTGTTTTAAATGTGTACACGTTTATTCATTTGCTCCTGTTCCAGGCGTAACACTTCTTATAAAACGCTTGAGCCGGTGAAACCGCCAACAATACCCAATGATTACATGACGAGTCCAGCTCGCTTGGGCAGCCAACACAGTCCTGGACGCACTGCATCACTCAACCAGAGACCGAGGACACACAGGTAACACACACACACACGCAGACATGCCCACATAATAGTGATAGACTGACAAATCAGCCAATATTTGGCGGGCAATCCATAAACGTTAAATCAGCATTATATTGTCCATCGGACACACTACAATTTCGATATGGGCCATTGGAAAAGCTATATCGACCTATACATAGAATTCCATCTCCCCTCATCATAAGGTCATACTAATGGTTCAGATATCCACACGGTTTTGTTTTTCTTAACCACTTTTTTCTTTTTCCTTTCTTCCACTCGAATGTGTGGTGAATGACAAGTCTCAGTTGCCTCCGCTTCTGAGACTGACAATCCATGCATCTTATCACGTGGCTCGTTGTGCATGACACAGCAGAGACTCACAGAATGTGAACTTGCCACGTGCCCCATTGAGAGCGAGAACCACTAATTGTGGCCACGTGGAGGTTACCCCATGTGACTCTACACTCCCTAGCAACCGGGCCAATTTGATTGCTTAGGAGACCTGGCTGGAGTCACTCAGCATGCCCTGGATTCGAACTTGTCACTCCAGGGGTGGTAGTCAGCGTCTGTCAAAGTGTATTTAACCTCCTCTAGGGAATCTGATGTTTAAATGACAGACCAGATCTGGTGCTTTCTAAATGACTGTGCCCCTAGTGAGCCATCATTATCTTCACTCCTACATGTCTAACATCTGTAAATGTCATCACGCAATCACCCACCTCAACTGCTCTCCAGACCAGAGGAAGGAGCCCCTTCACCCCACACTCAAAACAATCCAAATGCACAGTCAGGACCGCAGCAATGCATGCAAACTTGGACTGGGAGATATATTTAATTATTTTTAATATTGTTAATTATTATTGTTTTGTTTTTTGCTATATCGGCTAACCCTAAAGAGCACTGTGAATAACTTGATGAATTGGCCTCATCAGTTAATTCTGTAATGCTGACTTAGGCAGTCATAAATAGTACACGGCTTTTCATTTTCCATATGCATGGTGCCTACACACGCCAGCTCTTGTGGCGGTCGCCTGCTGAATCCACCAGATTGATGGTTTCACACGATTAATTAGCAGTAATAACGCATGTCTTTCCTGCTGTGAACTCATGCTGCCAATTGATGTAGCTTAGTCTTGCTTTACAGAATATAGATAATTTTTACTGCAAATGTAGCTTTGATTATTCTTTTGATGAATTTTATAAAAGGCAATCTGTCTTGTGTTTCTAATTATCTCACTACATTAACAAGTAGTCACTCAGTTTGATTTTGTACACCCTATGCAGAGTGAATTCAGTTTGGAAGCAAATTTGGTTGGTTATTTATAAGTGAAAACTGTAGGTCGAACCAATAACTATGGTGGTAGAACTAACCAAAATAGATTCATAGAATGTTAGAAAAACTCTTTACAATGACGGGCACAGACATGGAGGCTACAAGAGTCAAAAATGTAAATAATCCTAGATGCAGTTTGTGAAAACCATAATCGTATTTGTATATAACATTTAGTATATAACACAGGACTTTTATATGTAAACAAGCCCAAAATACACTGGATACGCTAATTTGAAATGACGGAGACTCTGTTACTTAATGCTCTGTATGTATTTACCAAATTCAGCTTTTTATTGCCTATACATTCACCAGATGAAAGGTTTTGTGTGTGTGCGTATATATCACCAGTTAGCTTTAATGAGGAATGAGGTTTACTGCTATGACATAAGATATGAAGTTGGCGACAACATACGTGCTGATGGGGCATGTTTCTAATTAGTCCAATTTTTCTTTGCCTGCTTTCACTTAATTTTAAACCACTTTATAAACTAATAAAAGTAAGCATTGAGGTCAGGATAAAGATATGGATGAGTATGTTCAATGATGAAAGATTTAAAATCATCAAATCCCCACAAGTTGTCAGTAATTGGGGTTTTATTTCACCTTTAGAGGGCACTTTTACAGTATACCGTAGAATCAAGCTGTTCTATGTTCTAAGCCGAACATGGAGGAATAATAAAATAAATACTATTTGCAACTATCAGTATAGATTTTTACCAAATACTGATTAATCGGTAAAACCAATATATCGGTCTACCTCTAACAACCACACTCTACAAATTGTTTGTGTACAGAAAGGAATTAAGCACTCGACTGACAACTGTAGCCGCAGTGTTTATGTGCACACAAACACTGCTGGCTTCAACACAAGTTAGTACTCTTATCAAGTGTGTCAGGTCTGGCTGAGTCAGTGCTTTGTGCGCTTATATGTTATTAAGATGAAGTATGATTTCCCGTCTCCACCTAAGCCATCATCTGCTCTGTAGTAACATTTGTTGCTTATTACGCTTCATTTGTGCTGCTGCATCTCAACTCACTCAAGCGCAAGGGGGTTGCTCATACATTATGCGGGACCAACACTTTCCACATTAAGCTAAAATTACAGATGTTCAGCTGTTTGATGATGAACAGCCGACTAGTTAGCTAATCAGGGAGACTAGTAAGTTTATGTGGGAAATCTTTCCTTTGTTTCTAGAGAACATTTTATTGGCAAATATTCTAGCGAGTGTAAGGGCTGAAATAGGGCTGCAATATTTGGACAAAGTCATATTGCGATATCATATTTATTTTTTTAAACCAAAATTTCAATATTTGTAAGTGAAATTTGATGACTGTTGATATCATTTTTGATATTACAACAAATAATAATACAAATACTAATTTGTTAATTATGTACAGTAAGTGCTGTTTCAAGTCCTGATTCCTATATTGTTAGATTTGTGTTTCGCAGCAGGTCTATCATGTAACATTTAGACTTCAAGTCTGACGTTTTGATACAAATCAGCTTTTTTTGTCTCACTCAGTTGACATAACTGACTTTACATTAATACTTCACAAAGATGGGCATTTTGGCTAATTTTTTAATTGTATTTGGTCGTCCAGAAGCGAGGAAATATGTCTATTTTTTTTCCCTTCAATTTTCTCCCCAATTTGGAATACCCAATTCCCAATGCGCTCTAAGTCATTGTGGTGGCTTAGTGACTTGTGGCGGAGGACACATCTTAGTTACCTCTGAGTCTGAGACAGTCACTCCACACACGAGCGTAACTCCTGGCTTGAAATATAATGTGTTCAGTGCACGTAAACAAATGAAACCAAACTCTGAGCAAATCAGTTACTCTGAGCAGGAGATGGAATTGTGAAGCACAGAACTGCTCTGAAAACACTGTAGTAATGCAGTAACATGATACAGACAGAACAGCACATCGCACATAATCTTTGAAGCGAGCAGCACAAGCAGACAGTTTATTGAATTAAAACGCAGCCCTTTGCAGTTTAATAATCGCACGAGGTCATATCGCGATATACTTTTGATTAACCGTGCAGCCCTAGGCTGAAACATACTCTATGCAAGTACGTCAACGCAGACACAGTATTTATTTATTTTTTTCTAAAACAAAAAACAAAAACATTCTGAATGTGTATTTTTGCATGCATTATAGGCCAGAAACTGATTTTACATAAGAATGCAAACTCGGACATTATAATTTGCAAGTGTGCAACCACTTTAAACATCTAGCTAGAAACAGGTTGATATTTTAACAAATTTTTCAACTAACTAGCTCAGACAGATTCTCTTCATTTGTTTTTTCCACCATGACAGTCAGTCCAGTTTCAGTTCACCTAAATGAGAAAGCTGACCATCTATGCTATACCTTTTATACTGATGCCCGCTATAGCGTCCCTTGACGCAATGCTGAAAATGCAGCATGTACTTGGATTATATTATGAATTGCATTTCAAGACATTTCAGCACAATGCAACGATGCATGAAGTCACTCTTTGCATAGCTAGAAGCGTTTGCATTCACCTACTTTTGTAGCAAATGTTTTGGGCTTTAGTGTCCATGTATCGCAAAGAAACGTGTCTGGTAACCATTAACCAGCCTAAGTTCTCAGGGCTTCCTTATGACTGATTGTTGATTTGAAAGATATGTAGTTTCGCACATCCCTAGTTGTTTTTAACTACAGTAGCTGTATTAAAGTTCAGACACTGGGCAATAAGATTCAGAAAATGACTGTCCTGTGGGAATCTGCATACTGTATAATGAAAGCACTTGTAGTGCTGCGTTTGGCCCGTTGCTCTGGTTTCTATTGGAATAAACCGTTTCATGGACTCACAGCAGAAACTGAAGATCAGAGATGCTCTCTAAAGCCGGGTCCATGTGGGAGTGAAATACTGATGCAATGATGCTCATAGCTAAACAGTCAATTGATCTGTGGTGAATTTATGCTTAACCATGTATATGGACAGTATATAGGAGCATGTAGTAGAAGTAGTGTGAGAAACTATAAGCATTATGCCAGGGGCTAGTTTGTAAAAGTGAATCTATAGAGCGCAACATTCTAGTTCTACAGCTTAAGGACAGCACGCTGTCACTAAAATTTTATGACTACAAAATTATTAATTGGTTAATCCATTTTATATCTATTCTATGTTTTATGTATTTTATTTTCTTATTAGTTTGGTTGGATTTTATTCTTGTTTTTTTTTTATTATTATTTTATTATTAATAAACTCTTTTAAAAGGTACTATATAAATAAAGCTTTAATTGTTTGCTTGACTAGTTCACCATCGGGAGTCGTGACCATCCCTTACACTGTATGCATACTGCAGAAATAGGATAAATTGTGGTAGTATGCTATTCTGAACATAATCTGACTTCCTCTCTCTCTGTAGTGGCAGTAGTGGGGGTAGCAGCAGTCGAGAGAACAGTGGCAGCAGCAGTATTGGCATTCCTATCGCTGTGCCAACTCCCTCCATTCCCACCTCAGTCCCAGGTGAGCTGCAGCCCACATATACAGCTGCTTGTTTGACACACATACTTAATCAGTATTTGTGACTTGCTTTCCAGTAAAAAAAAAAACTAATCTAAACATTATTTTTTTTATAGTACAAAACAAGAAAAAATACTTGAGGCTAAATTGCATGAGATAAGGCTTGTTTTCAGAGAATACGGCCGAGTTTGGAATGGCATACTACCATTTAATTTGGCAGAAGTAGTAAGTGTAGTATGCCATTCCGAACTCAGCATACATCTTTAAGTTTAAAAAAAGATTTTTATTCTTGTTTTAAACAAATCAAGCAAAAGAAATTGGTTTATGCTTAAAGCCAGAAAAATATATATATGTATTTCCAATGGGGTAAGAAAAATAAACTTGACACTTGCAGTGTGATTATTTAATGCAGTCTTGCTCACTGCAGTATTTGCTGGAGAAACACTAGAGTGATAAATGGAACAGGATTAGATGTGCACTGTATGTCTACAGCCTTCATGGCCTCATTTTCCTAGCTAAAGGTTTGTTAAAGTAGGCCACTACACAATAGAGGACACGAGAACAGGTAGGGAAGGGAAAGGAAAACTTAGGTGGTCCACCTGGAGAGAAGAGGGGAAAAAAAAACAAAGTTTTTAAAATAATTTTGTTTAAAAGAGATCGCTGTCCTGTTCTCCTCTGAGCTATATGTTGGAGCCAAGAGGAACAGACCCCCACCCCCTAGTTATTGTCGCCATAGCAACAAGCTGCATGAGCGCCACTGATTTCTCATCGCTCTGTATGTTTGTGTCTTTTAGAAGTGTTTCAGTTATTTAAATTATGTTGTCAGGACTTTTCGCTTTAGTTTTTGCATAAGTGTTTTAACTTTTGTTTTAAACTTTTATACAGTTTTTAATTAACTTGACTGTGTTTTACTTTTTAGGAATATTAAGAGTAATTTGTTAGCTTAGCAATATGCTATCATAAAACTTTATTGGAATCAGTATAGAAATGTATCTAAGTTCAATCAATCTAATTGAAAATGGACAATTTTGCACAATATTTGTGTGTGCTTTAAGTTTTATACTTATTAGAATCATGTGTTGTTAGCTTAGCAAAATGCTAACATCAAACTCTATTGTAATCAATGCTGAAAAGTTTCAAAGTTTAATCTAATCGAAAATGACCAGTTTAACACTATTTGTGTGTGCTCCGTATGTTTTATGCTCATTAGAATTTTTTGTTGTTAGCTTAGCAACATGCTAACATCAAACTCTATTGTAAACAATACTGAAAAATATCAAAGTTCAAAAGAATTGAAAATGGACAATTTTACCAAATTTTTGTTGGGCTTATGTTTTATGATTATTAGTTGTGTTGTTAACCTAGCAACATGCTAACATCAAACTTTTAGAATAAATGGTTAGTCGAGTCTGTAGTGAGCTTCATATGAGAAACATTATTTTTATGATGCATGGTATTGCTGCCTAAGTAGAGCAGTTCAGATTATTCTCTTAACGAGGTTCTGTTTTAGTTAGGATGTTAACTTAGAAGGAAGCTGCCTTTTGTGGACATTAAACTGGACTAGGTTTTGGAACGGAGTTTAGCTCTATGTGTGTCTCTGTGAAAGTGATGGCAATGAATGAAACCCCTCAAAGTGCGTTTTTATTTTTTTTAATATGACGGATCTGACACACAGTCACGCCCTTGTCATGGGCCCCTCCCCCTGGAGCCCCTCCCCCTGCTCCTACTCCTCCACCCCCTTCCCGGGCAGGGTCTGCCAATGCCAGCTGCTGTTCTAGGTGAGCCCCTCCCAGAATCCTGCATAAAGACTGTGCTGGACACACTGGCATTCCCGTCCCACCGTCTGAAGTGTTTCAGAATGGGTTGCATGCAATTTACAGGTGTTAATGATGGTGGAGGTGACCAATACTTTGTTTTTATTTTTTGGGTGGTGGTTTATTGCTGCTTTCAGATCTAATTCGGTGCACTGTGAAAAAGTCTCTGAACTGCTTGAGAGCATTTACCATTGTACTTTGCCACTCACATTTGCTTTACAGAAAATGTTACAGTCTAGCTCATTTCTTCAGTCCTCTTTGGCTGTATCAGAGACTTCCTCACTGCAAGTGATTTTGACAGATCTATTGTTTTACCTTCTGAAAGTTCATTTGAATCTGTCCAATGTCATGTTACCCATGTACACTGATGTGATATTTTAGTAATCAGCACCATATCCCATCACTGACTCTATCATGGCACATGTGGAATTTGATGTTTGCCTTTAAATGAGTGCTAAATGAGGTGTTTTAGTGTTGATGACAATGTTGTGTTTGTCTGCTGTGTTTGCTGCTTCGCCCATCACTATCTGTGGAAGCCCATGTCTCTCGAGGTCTTCTGTGTTATCTAGCATTGTCAACAGGAAATGCTCCTATGGAGGAAATCCCATCTCCTCTTGTAATTTATACACAAACATGACTATATTACAACTACAACACACAAAAGCAACTTATATTGGTATTATTTCCCATGCCTTTGCTGCATAACGCTGTTTTGCATTTTCTTGCAGATCATATTGTCTGCATAATGTTAATGCTGCTTAATGCATTTCTGAACTCTTCATGTGCTATAGCTTATTTTGAGCCTTTAAGTAATGTTCATTTTCAAGCAGATCTACACAGATACACCACAACATTAAAATCACCTGCTTAATATTGTGTAGGTCCCCCTTGTGCCGCCAAAACAGGGCCAACCCACATCTCAGAATAGCATTCTGATTATATTCTTCTCAACACAATTGTACAGAGTGGTTATCTGAGTTACTGTAGACTTTGTCTTGTTGATGAGAGAGGTCAACAGAGATTGACCAGAGTGGTTTAAAATGACAAAGTCTATGGTAACTCAGATAACCACTCTGTATAATTGTGTTGAGAAGAATATCATCTCAGAATGCTATTTCGAGGTGCGGGTTGGCGCCTTTTTGGTGGCATGAGGGGGACCTACACAATATTAGGCAGGTGGTTTTAATGTTGTGGCTGATCAGTGTATTTCTGTACACACCCAGGTGACTTTAAGTTGGTAGGACCAAATTTGAGAATTAAGAGGTACTATGGAGTCACAATAACAAGATCTGTTACCAATGGGTCCTTAAATTAAAAGTTCAGTCAGAACTGGAAATTCTCTAGTCATTTACTCACCCTCATGTGGTTCCGAACCTTTTTTTTTTAACCATGAAATACAAAGCAGATTTATTTTGCAGAAATGTCCAAGTTGCTCTTTTCCAGGCACGGGCTGAGGGGGTGACTCTAGGGGCTTGAACCCCTGCCCTTTTGCTAAGGTGCCCCTCTGATAGTGGCACAGTGGTGTTGCCATGGGTGTTCCAGGGTGTGCAATGCCACCCAAAATAAAAGCTTGCACTATTATAAAATAGTTGTTTTTGTAACACTTAATAATAGTATATAGGGGTGAAAGAAACTTTGCATCGATTATGCAATTTAATAATCGATTATAATGACTCTTATAATTCCAAGTGTGTTACAGAGGCCATCTTGGATTACATGTGCACACAATGCTTTAATTTAAGAAAGTTTAGTTTGGATTTCTGCCTCATTGTTTATAATTTTGCTTGTCTGTGAAATATAAATAAATAAGTGAATGATTGTTCTGTTCTTCCCCAGTTCCGATGTATTTATGCATATTGTGGAATATTTGTCAAATACGCTTGGAAAAGTGGGCGATACTGTACTGCGCTTTTACTCGTGATCTTTATTGTCCTTAACGTGTTACACGCCATTACGTTTTTAATTCTGTGAGCCTGCTTGGCTTAAAGATCAGACTTATCTGCCTGGATAAATGACTGATTTAATTTCTATTTCAATTATTAGGAAATGTTCCCGTGATGATATGGAAATCTATTAAACATAGTCAGCAGTCTATCAGCAGTCTTTCCTCTTAGCCGTTTCCTCAAATGAATCCATTAAACAAACCATCAATTCTTGGGAAACTTTCTGATTCTTGTCCAGGATGTAAGTAATTCACTGTCCACCTCTGTGTTTCTCTCTGTCTATCGTTCTGTGGGTGCTCACAGCTATGGCTCCAGGGCCGGGTCTCGGGCCCATCCCTATGTCACAGTTTGGCACGATATCTCGGCAGATATCCCGACACAACTCTACCACCTCCTCCGTCTCCATGGTTTCTGCCACGGGTACATACCGCAGAGCGCCGTCCGTCTCATCCCAGTTCTCCCTGCTACAGACGCACGTTAACGGGGGAACGAACACAAGTAAGAGAAGGAGAATGCTGCGCTTTAGTTGTCAGTCACTATACGCCAACAAACAAATGGAAAAGTGATTCTTTAATTACAGGAGCTTTCTGTCCGCTAGGTTGATTTTAAAGAAACATTCATGAAATGAAATGATTGTTGAAATGTTCAATTTACAAGAATTTCTCTATTTTTGGGCTTGTGCACTACTCTTTTAACCTCCACTCTATAATCAAAAATAAGTGTTAACATCATTGAAATTCTACTAAGCAATTTTACTTAAGAGCATAAAATAAACATCACATTTCAGTTCATTTGGTATTTGTGTACAACAAAGAATCGCTGTCCCTCATACTGCTGTCATTACCATCATGCCATATATTTAAAAAATAATCATAAAAGTCATTTATTAATATAATAATAAAATAGTTGATAAAATAATATTTTGAAAAGTGTTAGGACGGCAACATGACTGCTTGACTAAGAATTTTAAATCATAAGAGTAGCACGAGTACATCACCCGGACATCTATTTGATTGTGTGTTTACATCTGAAAGACATTGTTTTTAGGTTGTTTGCTCATCTGCAATACATCTATAAGACGTTTCCTTTAAGATGTCTATAAAACATTTAGAAGATGTCTTTGAGACGTTTATGATTTAGAATGTTTGTAAGATGGCCAAGCATATGCTAAGCATCTTTTTAAGATGTTTAGCATATGTTAATTAGATTATGATGCGTTCCAGATGAAAAGATCTAAAACGGACATCTCTGAGATGTACGTGTGCTGTCTGGGTATCTAGTTTCAGTTCAGACATCACAACCCACAAAATTAAAAATCAGGTCTGGCAAGGTGAAAACCATCTCTGAGCATCATACCACCCAGTAATCATGTCTGCAGTAAAGGGAACAGCCTGTCTCATTTCATAGGTGTACAGCCGTGCACACTAATGTCATTACATCTAGAAAGCCTCAGAGGTGCGATTAGTGAGCGCACAGAGCCAGTGGCCACCTGTTTGGTTTGTGAATGGAGATTTGCAATCTACGGTTTTAAGTCAAGAGATGTTAAATCCCATTGTCGGATGTCCTTGAGTTTTAGAGTGAATGACTGTCATATCTGCATCAAATGACATGTATGAGAGTGTATTAATGACGCATTCAGAGAAAAAGATCCTTCGTTTTATTGTCTAATTATCCTCTCGATCATTCTAATGATAGAAATATGCTCTACGCAAGTACGGTAACCCAGAAAAAAAAAAAAAAAAGTACGGTAACCCAGACGAGAATGCTTGGCCAATACATTGCGGATGCACGGCCTGTTATTCAGATGTAATGTGCTTGCTCGTTACTGTTGCAGTAATACATCAGTACACAAGGGGGCGATAGAATACCTTTCGAATGTCTGCCGTTAAACCGAATGTGTTATTTATGTAGTGAACGACAGTGTAAATATTTTGTCAGTTTAACTATCTTGCTCGGCGTGATACTCTTAAAACGGTTTCTCCGTCATGTCCTGAAAGAGAAAATTGACTGTAGAAAAATATTTTTTATGCTAATGTCCACTATAGCACCCCCTACAACAAAGCTGATAATGTGTGCTGGTGTTGCTTTATGAATTGGGTTTTGCATTTTGAATGCAGCCACATGTTAAACTGAGCTTTTATTGTAAGAAGTGTTTCCGTTCATGTGCTTGCGTAGAGTATTTCAGGCCTACTGATCCGATATAAGCCACAGTTATCAAAAAGTCTAAATATACTGTATATAGGTGATATACACTGATCAGCCGCAACATTAAAACCACCTGACTAATATTGTGTTGGTGCCACAACAGCACCAACCAGAATCTCGGAATAGCATTCTGAGATGATCTTCTCATCAGAGTGGTTGTCGCTGTTTTGGTGGCACGAGGGGGACCTACACAATTTTAGGCAGGTGGTTTTAATGTTGTGGCTGATCGGTGTAATTTCTTATGCTTAAATTCTAGCCTTTTCCTGGGACACTGATTTTTCCATTGTTTGTTGAGTAGAAATAAAAAGCATGTTTTCAGCATTTTCACACTCCATTCTGTCTGAATGCATTAGGATTGCTTTTCAAATCTTTTTAGGACTGACTAATGTCTATGCTTTCTTTTCCCCTCTTTCTTTCACCTGTGCTCCTTTGCATATCCTCTTTGTCTTCCCGCTTATTTCACCCTCTCCTTCACTGTTTGGCGTGGTGTTTTTTGGTGGGTGTCCAGTGACAATTGCACCCCCTCCTCCGCCCATGCCCCAGCTCACCCCACAGATCCCACTCACAGGTTTTGTGGCGAGAGTTCAGGAGAACAGTAAGTCTAAAGGGCACGTTTCCTCACAGCATGTTAAGTGCATGCATCTCTGTTTGTGCCGTAGTAGTCACCACCACCGTTTGTTCAGTTCAGCGACTGCAGAGGTCAGTAAGTGCATGCGTATTGCCGTTGTTCACTCAATACAATTCAAACAATACACTGAAATGGATACAGATACTTTCCTAAAGCCGTTTTCTCAAAGCAAAAAGTGTGTCATACATTTACGTAAGTGAGTATTGCTTTATATAACCTAAAAGAGGCTTGCCAAGCTGTTCGGTTTCACACTTGAAAGGTGCCCATTGATTTGTTGCATATGTTCTACATTCTGTTTTTACTCTGGGATTACAACTAGGAGTCGATATTCAATGGCAATACAGTGTGAGTCATGTAGACTGTATGATTTGTGACATCCCTCCCATTCATCTACATTTACTTACAGTTTGATTTTTGATTTCTACCCAGCAAGCCTCAAGGAGGTCTAAAATACTCTGAATTCTAAGTAACAAGTTAAAAGGTTTCAATAGTACATCAGAGTTAATTATTTCGAAATGTTTTTCTATTTGTCAGGACAACATCACTGGTTAACTCTCATACTGCCATCTGTGCGAATCATTTCTGTGCTGCAGTAAAGTGCAATGAAAATACACTTTTTTGAATATATATATATATATATATATATATATATATATATATATATATATATATATATATATATATATATATATACAGAAATATTGCTTTTAGTGAAATGGCTATCAAGAGAAAACACAAATAGGTTTTTACTGCCCTCCCATGATATTGTCTGGTATTGCATTCAAGAGTTAAAAGCATTGTTTGTTCAAAAAAAAAAAAAACATTCTGTAATTTACTCACCCTTATTTTGCTTTAAGTACGCATGACTAATTTTCTTATGTGGAAAACAAATGGGAGATGTTGGGTAGAATGTTCATGCTTCTCTTTTCCATGCAATTAAAGTGAATGGGGGACTGTGGATGTCTAGCTGCAAAAGCGATTTAAAATATCACCATAAAAGTAGTCCATACGACTTGTGGGCAATATTCAGTCTTCTGAAGCCATACAATATCTTTTGAGAGTTCTTATTCACTGAAAGTCTTGTGCTTCGCTGCAGCTGATATTTTAATGCTTGTCCACATTAAAATATGGCACATACCAAATGCCATTGGATGCCGTGTTTCATATACAATGGCTTTGTGGAATGTTTAATGATGTTGAAGTGCGAATGAGTTTTGAGAGCTAGCGTGGAGGAAAAATTGTCAATTGACTTTGAACTTTTTAGTTGTTCATAAAGGTATTTTATGTCTTCAGAAGACTTGGAATATGGTTCATGAGATGTTTGGACTACATAATCCTTTCTACTGCATATTTTAGCCACCACATGCAATTTTATATATATAAATACTTTTATTTATCCTGTTTTTGAAAGTCTGTGATTCAGATTGTTTGCTCTGTTCTTGCAAAAAAGTGTTAGTTCAATCCACTAGATGGCAGAAAGTACGTAGAATATTTTTTTTCTCCATGGTAGTTCTGAAATGCAGGAGACGCTCTAATGCAGCCGTTGGTTGGTCCCCAGAGTTTAAGGTGTTAAAAACACTTTTATAGAGCTTTTTAATCATGTTTTACTCAACCCGACAGCATCCATCCCCATTCACTTTCATTGATAGATTTCTCCTTTTTTGTTCCATGGACGAAAGTAAGTCATACAGGTTGGGAACGACATTAGGGTGAGTAAATTATGATGAATTAAAATTTTTAGAAAAAACTTAAAGGAGAGTTTTAACTGTATACTGATGAAAACAGACAAAGAATGCCTGCGTAACTTATGTCATTTTGAGGGCCTTGTATTGACTTGCATTACAACCTAACTTCTCTGTTCCATTACTATCTAGTAAGTATTCCCATCTTTGAGTATGTAAATACATGCACACAATCCCCTGAGATGTGACCACATACTTTGCACATCAACATCTCAGTCAGACATACTGTATGCAAATTAACTGTTCATGTGACTTGCATGTTTACTAAATAGACTGCATGAGAACATGTGCATGGTGATAATAAGACCAGCTGGATTGCATGCCCCGCCTAGCTCGCTAACATGGACTTTGGAGCACATGGTTATTTATGTCTTTTTAATGTCTGTGATAACCTTTTGTCTTTGGTGGGTGTTCAGTTGCAGATACCCCAACTCCACCACCTCCACCTCCCCCAGATGACTTGCCCATGTTTGACGAGGCCCCACCTCCACCCCCACCACCACCTGTTGACTATGAAGATGATGAGGCAGCTGTAGTGCAGTACAGTGACCCCTACGCAGATGGAGACCCACAGTGGGCCCCCAAGTCCTACATGGAGAAAGGTAAGATTGTATTTAAGAATTGCAGACCTCAAATGCAGTTTATGCACATCAGTGCTGGGGAAGCTACTCGTAATTTCAAGTAGTCAAACTACAATAATTGTACTTAAAAAAAAATTTTTTTTTAAAAAGTAGCTGGCTACACTACATACTAGTAACTAAATGAAAATCACCGTAATGCATGACCTCTCATCAAATATCTGTTAATAACTGCTCTTTTTCCTTTTAACTGTTACTGTATTCGTCTCAGTTGTGGCTATCTATGACTACATCAAGGATAAGGATGACGAGTTGACCTTCACGGAAGGAGCCATCATCTACATCATCAAGAAGAATGACGACGGTTGGTTTGAGGGAGTTAGCAACGGTTTCACCGGTCTGTTTCCAGGCAACTATGTGGAGTCAATCATGCACTATGCCGACTGAAGCGACCATACTTTATAACCTTCTCAAACAAATACCCAATCAATCAGATCTAAACCACAGTATAGCCCCATTTATAAGGATAGCAGAATGTTTGTTCCTGACATATGGTGAATCTGTGCCATTAAAAAAAACTAATCTATGAACTTTATTTTGTGGTGATATGTAGATGTGGGGAAATTGGGGCGGACCAACAATTCAAAGATCAGAGGAAGTCAATGTACATAAAAGAAAAGTGTGTAGTGAATGTCAATCACGGTGTCTTGAGCTGTCGATACCACATGTAAAGTAGATGATTGTCTCCGCTTTTATTACATTTCCAACTAAACATTTTTTATTCCTTTACCTTGCCCCTCCATGCACATCATTTAATTTTAATGTTTTTCATCATCGGCCAAGAGTGCTTTGAATTCTTGACGTAAAGCATGCATTCAAAAGTAAAAGAAATGTATTGTAACCTAAAGTTTTAATTCCATTCTGCTTCAGTCAATGTATATGCTGTGAATGCTTTTTTTTGGTTGTGTTGAGATATTTCTAGATTGCTCTCATTTTAAGTTTCATTTTATTTTTGGGGGGTAATGAATGCAAAGCACAGAAGTTTTTTCAGTTTGGAATAGTTGCTCTATTTTAATTATGAATTTGATAACACTTTAAAATAAGGATTTATCTGTTAACATTAGTTTATGCATTAGGTATCATGAACTAACAATGAACAATTAGTTTAAGCATTTATTAATCTTGGTTTATATCAATTCATAAATATACTATTGTTCACTGTTAGTTCATAATGCATTGACTAACATTAGTGTATGTTAAATGTATAATTAATGTAGAAATAAACATAAACTGAGATAAAAAGTAGTGTTCGTTGTTAGTTCATATTGCGTTAAATAATGTTAACATGTACAACCTTATTGTAATATGTTACGATGAATTACTCGTTTTTACCACAGACTAAAGTATTTGCTACAGTGAACAAACATGAATTATATGTAGATAGCTTAAATATATTAAGGCTATAAAGTATCTGAAGTCTCAATAATCAGTACAAATCACAATTCATACAATGCTGGACTAAATCTTCTTACTGTAACCAGTAACTGCCCTGTTGTGTTTTACAGTAAAGTGACCAATATTACAGCTGGTGTAGCTCCTCCGCATATAACAACTGAAAGGTATCTGCGATCTCATTCGAAGATCTGAACAGGTGTAGATGCCTAACTCAGGTCCTCGCTCACGGTCAGCATTCATTTCTCCTTTTTTAAAAACGTCTTTGTGTCCGTTTCCATTCTACGAGTTGTTAGTGGGATCATACAGTCTGAGAACTGATAGTGTTTCAGCACTATGATTTCATTCAACTACATCTGACACTGTCAGAGATTTCTGGAGCTTAAAGCTGATGCCTTGAGACTTTTCTTTTGTCATACTGAAACATTTGAAGCGTTCCAGCTGAATTCCATCTGGGTCAAAGCTCATCTTTTGCCTGGATTTTGTATTTATAATATGTTAATTGAAATGTAATTGTACAGTCTTTTATATTAAATCATTCTATGTAAAATGTGTCTGTTGTATTACTAGTAGAAAGTTTTATTTTGCCTTTTTGTATCTTGTTGAGAGGAATGTTGAGAGAAGACATGGAATGGAAAGAGATTGGGAACGGGTTTGGGAATGCTGCGAGCTGGATTCAAACTTGCGGCACTCATGTGCATGGCACGTTTCAGGAAAAAGGTACAAAATAGGGCTTGAAACTCTTAAAGCAAATCTTTTTCCAACAAAGGGTCAGTAAAGTAGACGCTTGACTTTTGAAACCAACTACCAAATTTTGGGATGTGTGTTGATGTATTTCTAAGCTCTGATTTTGTGTGATTATGGGTATGTTCCAAACTTGGTGAGTTGCCTCTCTATCTTCTATGGCAACAACCTTACTGAAATTATGCCTCATAAGCAGGGATGATTACTGACCAGGCCAATAGGGTCAGTGACCAGGGGCCCTTGACTGCCGGGGGGCCCTGGGCTTTATGGTTGCGCGATCTAGATTGGCGATCCCCCAATGAAAACGATGGGTGAACACCGAAATCTCAAAAACAGTCCATATTTCAAATCGGCAATCTGATAATACTGGTTTCATAATTCGTGCTCTTTTACCTCAGATTACAAAAAAAACAAAATTTTCTTGTAATGCAATGCACATGCACGTTCTAGAGTTGTTAGGTGGCAGGTGATGTCTGTATCTAAAAGGTGATTGGCTCTTAACTGTAAGGCGGGGTTTCCATTGACCGCTCGGAACTTATTTGTTGAGCTTTCCAATTTCTCCCATTAATTTAAATAGAAGTGTTTTGTGTGTGTGTGTGTGTGTGTGTGTGTGTGTGTGTGTGTGTGTGTAAGCATAATAAGAACTTAAACAATGTTCTCTAATGGTTATTTTTAGAACCATAAATTAAAATAATGTTCACAGAACATTGCATGGAGTTGTATTTTTTGTGTGTGTGTGTGACAACCTAATAAGAACATTGTAGAACATTCTCTAATTGTTTTTAGAACCATAAACGATTATGCAGGGAGGTTTTTTTTTGTGTGTGTACTTTTAGGTTTTATTTTTCATTTTTTTATATTTCCAATAAATAAGAAAAAAAAAATTTTTTTTTTTCTTAAAATAACTTTAGTAACAGGGTTGAATGGTTGAGTTTGACAAATCAACACTACAATTAGTGTAAAAAGTGAGAAATGAAATGAGATTATTTACTTCCTGCCTGCTGTAGAAAGAGTCCAAAGACATTTTAGACATTTAATGTGTTTAAAAACAGCTTATTTTCATGCTATTGGTAATATGTTAGATAGTAGATAATGTAATGTACGTATAATTCAAGGAACATGAGATATGTGCCATTATTTCTTACAGAAAAGTAACTGGAAGCCGATTTGTACCCTATTTATTTTGTTATGCATAACAGCTCAATTTGACAAAGCACCGCTAAGTTACAACTCAAATGGAAAAACAACACTCGATGTTTACTTTAAAAAATACCTTATATCATTTTATTTAAGTACATAGCCAGAGTGGTGTAAGGCCTTGAAAGTTATTGAGCACTTGATGTGATGAGTACATTGACAACAACATCTTACAATAAAATCTAAGATGTTTTGCCTTTGTAGTGTGGACGGATGTTTATGTAATCTGTAACAGATCCACATAGACACACACACACGTGACCGTAGCACCTCCATCTGTGCGACACCTGGAATTACAATGATCCTGCAGATCTCCTTCGACCGCACCGTTCATACACCCCGTGCAGTGGTGACACAGCTCAGGGCTCTGTGATCGGACAGCAGGAGCTCTGCGATTACAGTACGGTAAAGTATACAGCGACAATGGCATAAATAAATCATTCTTTGTTCTCTGTTTGGGTGGAGGCCCAGCAGAGGTGTAGCTGCCTGAGTATGGAGCGCTGGATCCAGGCTTACTTGTCCCGGCTCAGCACCAGCTCGGTCAGTCGGATCAGTGCATCTCGCTCTGTCGATGGCTGCAGCTGACTGATCTGACGGATGGCCTCTTGGCAGTAGTGTTGGGCAAGGTAGTTCGTCTGTTCCACACCGTCACTCTGCGGGAACATGGAGTAATGTTATGTGATCCCCGTTTACATCTGTGTTAAGATGCGTTTCAGTGATCTACAGGTGTAAGCTGGGTCTAAAACGTTTTGTGATCATATCACAGAAACCGCATATGAAGGTAGTCAAAAACACTTGTGACCACGTCACAGTGGAAGTGTGAACACTAATATGTCCTGATGAGTCCTGGACAGCAGTGAAGGACCACCCCCTCACCTGTCAATCAACTGCTGCGCTAAAACTTTAGAGTTTAAACTTTGCTGGTTACGAGAGGCTTTAAAAGGAAATAAATGACCCATTGGAAAATTTGAAAAAGCAGATATATACACAAGCACAGGAACTTTACAGATCTTCTTCAGTGTGTCTGATATCAACATGCAGGAGCAGATAAGAACATGAACATCTGAAGCTCAGGTTAAAACAGGAAATCCACTGAAATAACAGAAATTGCATTTGTTTTAAATTTAGCTTACATGTCAACTGCATCTGGGAGAAATAGCGCAATTATTTTTTCACTTTAACGCTCTTTAATATCATGCAGTAACACACAGACATAGTGATTGATGTACCTCGTCATGAAATGAGAACCTCCCCTTGAAATACAAACATTAGGAGATATATTTGAGATGCATATAAAAACCAGGTAAAAACTGTGATCAGATCATCCGGAACGCATCTTAATACCAGGTGTAAAGGGGTTTGAGATGCTAATTGGAATTCACAGCTAGTTAACAAAATTCTGTAATTCAATTAATCTGTCAAGAACACATCTGGGTCATGTTTCACCACAAAATCAAAATAAATATATGAAAATGTTGCTTAAAGACAATGACTGCATTTACATGGACACCAGAAAGCGGCTTATAGTGAGAAAGTGGCATTCACACTTGCGTGCACCATATAAGTGGCGTATTCTTTACTCCATACATGCGGTATGGCCAGTAAGCAGCTTTCTCCACAGCAATGAAATTTCCCTGTGCCACTTGTGTAAATAACAATCACGGGATATGAGGACTTCACTTTTTACTCTCTGTTGCTTCGCTTTATTTCAAGATATTCCAAAGTTGCTGCTATGTTTGTTTCCTTCACTTTCTATCATGGCCTGCAGCGGAATTGCGCTGCAATAGTGGGTTTTCCCTCTTGCATCAAACTCAGGGATTCCCTCAATGTACATGAGCATATACACGAGAACGTGAGGGACAGTCGTGAATTGCGATTTTACATTGGCGTGTACAAATATGTATAGTTTATAGTGTATGTTCTCTTCCCGTTGAACTCCCAGAAATGTTGAATTCTTTCTGCTATGTTGACTTGTTGTTGGGCTCCATCCTATTACATTTGTTATCCGGTCTGTTAACGCACATGCACAATCCTCCAAGAACGGCACTTAAAAGTTTACATGACCACATAAGCCGCATTCTCTGGGAGAAACCGGTGTTAAACTGCATTCTCTTAATACCTTAAACGGTATTACAAGAAAATGTACGTTCTCGTTTATATGATGTGTCAGAACGGCGCTTTCTGCAAAAGCCCAGGAATAAACCGTTTTCTTAAGTGCATGTAATCAGGGTCAATAAAACGTTTTTCATGAACATTAACATTTTTAGCATAGTGGCATTTCCATAAATAATCACCACTTTTGTTTTTGGAGTGAAATTTACAGTGACCCAGAGGTGCACAACTCAACAATATTAGCAAAGAAAACAAAGGTTGAAAACAGATATGAACACCGCACAATGGAAACCTGTTTGTTTTCATTCGATATTCATTTTGTTGTGTTTTGTCTTAGTTCTTTTGTGGCTTTATTTTTCCTGTGATTTATTTAAGCGTGTTTTCAGCTTTTATTTGCTTTGCTAATTTTTTTTGCGTTGTGCACCCCTACTGGGCCACCCTATAAATGTAACCTTGAAATGTTTTTGTGCGATTCTCCCTAATACTGTAACACAAATGTTTACCTTCAGGACATATTGCCAGGCTCGATCCACATCTCCATCTGAGCTGAAACGGCGCATGATCATTGCATGAAGCTCCGGAAACTAAAGATGGAGAGGTAAAGTGGTGTATTCAAAGTGTAAATGGTTTGCAAGTAATGAAATCCAAACTATCTACTCCACGAAGTAATGAACCACAAAAACAGACTTAAGTTACTGTTAAAACCAGATTATATTAGTTTTAAACCTTATGACTGTTCTGTAAACATCGAATTTACTACCTAAATGAAGTGTGTTTTCACACGATAGCTTTCGGTGCAGATTTCGTTGATTTCGTTATTTTTGGTTGGTGTCTAAGATGTTTTCTGAACTCAAGTGCACACACCAAGAAACCAAGTCTGTGTGATAATGTGGGTCTGGGTTCTACACTCCCTTATTGTTCATCATTAGTATGAAAGTAATCCAACCAAATTTGCTTACTGCTACTTATAATGTAGAAATTGCCCATTAATAAATTAAATAATGCTGAGAAGAGCGAAAAAGGGGGTGAAATCAAACATGGGCTCAGTCCGGGTAATCAAACAAAACATAAACTATGAGGTTATCAACCAACCACTAACTAAAAAAGCTAAAATATTTTGCCCTTCAAATTCATTTTTAGACCAACGATGTGTTCAGCTGCCCCACCT
The DNA here is from genome assembly GCF_025860055.1 of Xyrauchen texanus. Lineage (NCBI taxonomy): Eukaryota > Metazoa > Chordata > Actinopteri > Cypriniformes > Catostomidae > Xyrauchen > Xyrauchen texanus. Next base: position 7,023,155 of record NC_068317.1, read on the forward strand.
GCTGGCAAGCAAACAGAACTGGACCGGTGGCCAGGCCCAGTTTGAGATCTGCAGCTGACGGCTTCCCCAGGCGGTTTGCACACGATGTGAAGTCAAGAATGTCATCCACAAGCTGACAGAGAACACACAAATATGTTTTGAATTACTTTAGATCCAAATTTAAGTGGATATTTAGGATTATCTAACCAATGTTAGAAAGCAATAGAAAAACAAACTGTAATAAGCTTAATTATAATAATTGTGCACATTCACACAAATGGCAATTTACTAAAGGAAAGGTTCCTATATTTAAGTATTCGAGTCACTGTGCGTTATCTGAATGCTAGTTAAAACCTATATCAGCTACACAGTGTAAACCAAAATATTTTTGTCCCTATAAAAGATGTCAATTTATAGTAATACAACATAAACCATCAGGAATATATGTTAAAGTTTCTGTCATTATTAATTAATAAAACTACATCACTTTCTACTTCTCAAATTGAAACAATGGTCACAGCAACCAAAAAATACTGATTGCAAGAGCTCACGACTTTTATACAATAAGTTTTCACAATAAAGGTTATTAAAATTTTTATATGCAAACAAAAGTACATTTGTGACCGCAAAATGTGTAAAATATGAGCCATAATTAAAAAATAACTAATGCTTGCATTAAAAATACTCAGAATGTCATAATATTGCAATTTTCAATAAGAGCAATATTTTCTCTATCTGTTTTTGAGGCATCGATATGTTAATTTTAGCCAACATTTAAATTAGAAGCATAAATTGTGAGCTTTCCAATTCAGTCAGTTGGCCTTGCATTTAATGTAGTCTGGCGTAATAGCTTTGGGAGACCACAAGGGGGAGATACATTTACTGTACTTAATCCATGCGGTGCAGGTGGGGTTCCAAAGTTGTGAATAGTCACCAAACACACAAAAGTTAAGAGGATTTTTGTTCTTCTGTGAGTTTGCAGGTTAATGTATGAAACTGGTGAAACAAAATACCTTCTAAATATGATAAAGCCATAAAAATGTATATAAAGACATTACCTGGAATGCAATGCCAACGTTTCGCCCATATTGATAAGCTATCTCATGCACATCAGGATCAGAGTTCACCAGAATTGAAACCTAAAATTGCAAAGACAAAGAATTAAATGTCTCTTTCAAGCACCGAACTTCATCTTATTATTGTTGAGACAGAACGTACATACTGCTTTACAACTGTTAGCAATGAGACTTGCGGTCTTCTTAAAGGTTTTCTCAAGGTAATGCTTGAATCGCTCGTTTTCATTCTCTTTAGACCCCAACTGCATGAATTCACCTGGAATTTCATGACAGATGACTATAAATAACAGCTCAGTTACTAATAAAATATATTCTACTTCAAAACTTGAGTGACATACCTCGCACGAGGTCTTCTATGACTTGCGACAGCACTGAAACGACTGTATTGTTCCCAATACGTGCTAAAGCCATAGATGCGGCTGACAGAATGAAATCTCCAGCCAGAATAGCCTAACAGATACAGATGAAAAACTTTATTGCTCATGCTCGATCAAAGACAATGTTTTCTATTTTCAGATCAAATGAGCTCACTTTTCTTTCTCCCCACACTCCGTTAATGGTGTTTTTTCCTCTGCGCGTGTCTGAATCATCAATAACGTCATCGTGCACCAGGCTGGCGGTGTGGATCATCTCAGAGATCATAGCTATAGACCGCTGCGCTGGCAGCAGAACCCTGGGACAATCAAAAGAGTCTCTTAAACGTACTGTATATCATGTGTATTTAAGGTATCTAAACAAGCATTAGCAGTGCTGGTTTCTTACCCCTCTTTGTTGCTGTGAACGTTACAAGCTCGCGCCATCAGAACAACAATCATTGGTCTAAATGCTTTTCCCTTCCCATCAAAGTAATAATCACACAGCGCTTTCAGCTCAACTTTGGAGACAAACAACTCCTGAAACACAAATTTAAACAGGTCGGTTTCAGCAGATTGAGAAAATGGTGAGATAGTATAAAGTTACACATTAGGAAAGTGGCTTCAGGTGTGTGTTGGGCATTACTGATTATTGAATAAATAGCTTATTAGAACTGGAAAAGCTCTTGTTGTTTTATTTACTATGCATCACTTTTTGACATACCTTCTTTATGTCTTCATATAAATTTTGCAGGTCCTTCTGTGCAAGTGAGAAAGGATCTTTTAGCTTTGTATCAGTGTGTACGCTGTAACAGCACACTCGCTGTGTTGGAAAGAGATATCTATTCCTGCGCCTGAGACACAAACAAAAAAATACAAAATTTACTATTTTACTGCAGAAATAAATATACTCCAAACAGCAATGTACATGCTGCTATAAGTGAGTAGATAAATTATATACTGGATTAGTTGTCACATTTTTATACTCCAGAGAACATTTTTATCCTTAGGTGTATTTCTTAAAGTCAATTTCATATAGGCACTAAAGTCTTGGCAACAAACAACTTCTTGAATAATTCTACCATTAATCTTCAGAAAAAGACACCGTTCATTTTATATCCTATAGTGGTGCATGTTGTCATACAGTTTTGCTGTGTATTTGCTGTGTACAAGTTATCGACGCTGATATGAGAAGAAATCTGTTTGAAATATAAAAATATATTTAATTTCACAGCAAAAAATATGAAGCACAAGACAAATCATGAATCATCCAAAAATTTGAAAAGTAACACAAAAATATCAAAAATATTTGTTTTGACCTACAGAAACGTTTATAAGGGATTAATAACATATCTTAAAACCTTACAGGAGCAATATGTAACATTGGCATCAAGCATTTAAAATGGGTACTGCAGTCCAAATTCAAAATATTGGAGAGACTTGTCTCCCCTCCTCCCCAGACTAGAAACTCACGCGGGTTGCCAGGTTGAGGACACGCAACAGGAACGAGCAAACTGACAATGGCAAGCGACGAGCATTACACTGTAAGTTGATCAGCTAATGTATACATTTGCAATGTATTTATTGTTTGCAAATTATAAACCGGCTCATGTGGATTTTTTATATCTCTGTTATAATAGTTTATAACTGTCAATGTTAGCTAGATGTATTGTTAGCTTCTGGTTACCCGCTAATTTGTTTCAAACCTGGCAACCCATGGTGGGAAATGGGCAGTGGGTGGGATCACACAGGCCTAAGCCCAAACAGCATTGTTTTCGGAGAAGCCAGTATTTCAATTTAGCATGTTTTTTAAATATCTGATAACATATTATGGTAAACTTATATAGTAAAGTAAATATATGACATATTGCACCTTTAAACCGACCTGAGATTTATAAAAAAAAATTAAATAGCCTTGTACTGAGAACACAGTTCAACTTTTCGGTCAAAATCTACCTTCATTACTGTGCTGAATAATGTCTTAGGACAGTATCCATTCTGGGAACCAAAAATTGTTAGCAGGGCATTTATGTAATTTAACTTTGTGACAGTAAGACACCAGTTGACATTGGCATACCTAGAAAGTGACATTGGTTTGCAGAAATTATGTGCAGGGCCACCCCGAATCAGCACCTAAAACACAACAATAAAATAAATTACATATAGAATGAATAACGAACCAATCTAAACCAATACAAACAATATAAGAAGTGTCTTAACATTCGCCTGTGCAACTTAGACATGTATGATGACAGATTTCCTGTGCAACATGAACACTAGGCGTGTCAGAACTTGGAAGTTCCTTATGTACTGCATGAGTTCTTGACCTTTACACAGTGAATTCCTGTCAGATCACGTCTCTGTACCTGCAAATATCTATATGCAACATGGCTTTAATGCAAGCGATCTAACTTAATGTGAGAGTGTATGATAGTACTCTTAAGTGAGTGATCTGTCATTCATTGTGCATTGCTCGTGCCGGTGACCTTCCCCGCTGCGCGTGCATGTCCTGCTCTGTCTATCAATACCTGTCTCACCGCTCTGGAAGCGGCTGTTTCTCTGCCCGCTGAAGCCGCATGAGTGAAAACTCTTCCACTGATCCCGCAGCACCAGTCCTGTATGACAGCAGCGCCTGTACTGCTCCTCCAGCATCGCCTCCACAGCACCGACATGCTGCCCAGTCCTTAGCACATGCGCAGTGACGTCAGGTTACGAAAGCAAAGGCACGAACCGGAAGAGACTGTCACATGACGAACTCATATTCAGATTGATTGCTCAGTGACATACTACCACTGATCTATATATAGATCAGTGCATACTACCCATATTTCTCTGACTTCTTCAGCCACTATGACTACTTCAGCCAAATGTGTCAAAAATAGAAGTATGGTAGTATGCCATTGCGAACTCAGCCATTATTTTTATTTATTTATGCTAAACATACATAAAACAGTTGCGTTATAATTATTGATAAAATAAAGGCCTTCATATTATATACGAATTAAAAGTCCCCAAGCCAATTTATTTTGTTATGTCTATGCGCATGTTATTATGATTTTATGATTTATTTTAATAGATATTTGTTTTTAGTTATTTTATTAACAAGTATGAATGCAATAAAATTTGAATTACATACTTTTTCTACCTTTATTTGGTCTTATATATTATAATCTACCCCTTACATCTTGTTTTCTTTTCTTTCTTTTTTTTTTTTTTTTTTTGCGAGTGTCTAATACGTTGTTTTATACATATCTTGCTTTATAATGTTTAATATTTATAATTAAATAATAAATGAAAACTAGATAAGACGGGAGGGGCTTAGCAGCTCAGTTGTCTCTAATTGGTCAAATATATATTATTAAAATAATTAATTGGTAGAACAATTCTCTAATTTAAATAGTCACTGTTCATTTTCCATGTAATGACTATTAAAGTTTTTTTTTATATTGTAATTATTCAGGTGTAAATTATTGTCCAGACCGTTGCTGAAGTAGCCTGTGACATCTGTTACTTTTCTCTCCGCTCGCTAGGATGAGCCAATCACAATCGTTTGAGAGGATTTTATTTTTCGCGATAGGTAAAATGTGCTATGCGCTGTTCTACTAGGCGGCTACTCAGTCTCACAGGCTCCATTTGGTTAGGGTTGGTTCAGTATTATGTCCGTTTTTCTTGTTGTTTCTTTGCATTCGTCATATATTGTGATAAATAAAGCATAATAAATGTCCCATTGGAAAATATTGTCACATGATGCACTCACCTGATCACGTGAAATAATGAAGCACAACATTCAGGAAACAAATCTGTCTGTGAGAGTCGTAATGATAAAACATAGTTTCAAATTATTTTCCGTTTTATTCGCTGTCGCCAGCGCCGCATTCAGGGACGAACTGGAGTTCTCTGAGAGTGACAGTTGTACTAAAAGAGCGTTTTATCCCACTGTAAAACACACTGCAGAAATACCACTGACATTATCACATAAATTAATAGGTAAGAAAAATGTATTGGTGTCGACATGTTATTTCAAAATTTCACTGTTATTTTACACTCTTTGTGTTTTGCAGATGCTCTTCCCCTTGATGCAGTTGATGATAACTTGATTCGCCCTGTGAAAGGATGTGTGTTTTCAGAGAGTCAGCCCACCCCTATGAAAGAGCCCCTGACACTCGCTGCTGTGTCAAAGGTCAATAAACGTATAACTATTTTACTCCATTAAAATATATGAAATGACAAATGATGTTGGGACCAAAAATGATTTTCAAACTGTCTTCTATGGAGAAGTTCTCATGTATACTGGGCACAAGATTGAACTATCCAGTCCAACACATGCATTTAAAAACAATGTCAAGCATTGGAGTATAATACGCCTTTAGATCAAAATCTTGTAAATCACGAGAAACAAAAATGATAGAGGTGCTCATACTTTTCATTGATTTTGTACATATAGTAATCATTCAGTACCATTGTACTTCCACTATTTTTACATTTTGCATCCACTTTTGTTGGCTCATTGTATTTTTCAGGATGTGTTGGAGAACATTTTGGATCTGGATGAGGCTGTGCTATATAATGAAGAGTTTATTCAGTGTGTCAGTGGAGGAAAGCTGTTTCCTGGCTCTATTCCACTGGCACACAGATACGGAGGCCATCAGGTAAACCAATATCATTTCAAACTTAAGAGCGTTTGGCATGAAACAATAAGTAGCTCAAATTACCTGTCACGTTTATTTTCATTTTTTTTCAGTTTGGTTATTGGGCAGGACAGCTGGGTGATGGACGTGCCCATTTATTGGGTGAATACACAAACAGGTAATTAATACAGTTAAATTATTTCAAGATTTAGCAGTTGAAAATTACCATATATGCCATATTCCATTGTAATGTGATTTAGATTTGATGGATGGTACATTATTAGAGCACTCTACAATCTGTCTTTAATGCAGAAAAGGTCAAAGATGGGAACTTCAGCTGAAAGGCTCAGGAAAGACACCATACTCACGGTAAATATCAACATCTGTTGCAATATCTGTTGTTGGTTGGCTTATCTTATCATTGATTCATAAAGAATTGCGTAGTGTGTCATTTTCTGTAATGATATACTGTATGTTTTATAATGTTTTGCGTGTGTAGGTCTGGTGATGGTAGGGCTGTGATTCGCTCATCAGTGAGGGAGTTTCTGTGCAGTGAAGCCATGCATTTTCTGGGTATTCCCACCAGCAGATCCCTCAGGTGTGTGTGTGTGTGTGTGTGTGTGTGTGTGTGTGTGTGTGTGTGTGTGTGTCTATATATACTATAAATATACACTGATGAGCCAAAACATTATGACCACTCACAGGTTAAATGTATAACTTTGATCATCTCCTAAAAAGGCCACATGTCAAGATCTGGTCTGATTAGATGGTAAGTGAATAATCAGTTCTCGTAGTCAACGTGTTGAATGCAGGAGAAATGGCAGGAGTAAATACCTGGACGACTTTGACAATGGCCAAATTGTTGTGGCCCGATGACTTTGTCAGAGCATCTCTGAAATGGCAAGACTTGTGGGGTACTCCCAATCAGCAGTGGTGAGTACCTACTGACAGTGGTCCGAGGAGGGACATACCACAAACTGGTGAGAGTGTGTTGGGTGCCTGTGGCTCATCGATTTGCGAGGGCAATGAAGGCTATCCTGTCTGGTCCGAGCCGACAGAAGGTCTACTGTGGAACAAGTCACAGAACATTTTAATGATGTTACGGGAGGAATCATTACCACCATCGAAATCGCCTAAAATGGGCACATGAGTGTTGGAACTAGACCTTGCAGCAGTGGAAGGAGGTCGCCTGGTTCGATGAGTCCCGTTTTCATTTACATCACATGGACGGCCTTGTAAGTGTACCGTTTACCTGGGGAAGTGATTGCACCAGGATGCACTGTGGGAAACACTGGGTCCGGCCATTCATGTGGATGTCAATTTGACATGTGCCACCTACCTAAACATCATTACAGACATTTCCATTTCCATTTATGCATTTGGCAGACGCTTTTATCTAAAGTGACTTACAGAGCCCTTATTACAGGGACAAGCCCCCCGGAGCAACCTGGAGTTAAGTGCCTTGATCAAGGACACAATGGTGGTGGCGACCTTCTGCGACCTTCTGATTAACAGTTATGTAGTTATGTAGATTACCAGTACAGACCATGTATACCCTTCATGGCAATAGTATTCCCTGATGGCTGTGGCCACAGAATAAATCATCCTGACGTGTGAGTAGATAGACCAACAATAGAATATAGAGCAGTGGGAAATAAAACAAATAATTTTTTCACTTTTAAACCCACTTTATTATTGTATAAATGCTTCACTTGTCTGTTAGCACTAAATGATAGGTTGTATTTGAATAATTAAAAAAATAATATATATTAGGCCTATTTATTATATTAATAATTATTTATTCTTCTAAATAACCTTTATTTGTGTGCCTTTCTCCGTAAATATTGGTTTGCGATTAATTTGATTAATTAATCGGCGCATCGTAAATAATTCAATTAAAAAGTTTGATCGATTGACAGCCCTAATCAGTGACACCTATTTATTCATGCAATTATCTAATCAGCCAATCATGTGGCAGCAGTGCAATGCATAAAATCATGCTGATACGGGTCAGAAGCTTCATTAAATGTTCACATCAACCATCAGAATGGGGAAAAAATGTGATCTCTGTGATTTTGACTGTGCCATGATTGTTGGTGCCAAACAGGCTGGTTGGAGTATTTCTGTAGCTGATGATCTCCTGGGATTTTTATGCATTTTATATATGTAAAACTTAATTTCTACCTGGAGTAATAAATGTTGTGAAAGTATTGTTTATTGTTAGTTCATGTTAGCTATTGTGTTACTACTAATATTAACAAATATGACCTTATTGTAAAGTGCTTCCAAAATATATATATTTATGCACTTTATTTATCGTATTCTGATGTGGTAATGATTATGCAAATGTGTGTTTGCTGAAGTGTGGGAGAATGAATAGGCATGGATAAATGGATAAATGTATGTTCTGTATTTACGACACGTGTGATTGTTTATTATACATTTTTCTCTATATTGATGTAGTCTGGTGCTGAGCGAAGAGCCGGTGTGGAGAGATCCGTTTTATAATGGCAATGTCATAAAAGAAAGAGGTAAATCTACAATCTGAGAAGGAAAAAAATACATTAAAACACACATTGTTCTGTATTTATTTTCATAGCTACGTGATGTATAACTGTGCCAGTGCAACAGAAGACAAGCAGCATCTGCTTTATGTGTCCCTCTATCAGGAGCAGTCGTTCTCCGCTTGGCAAAGTCCTGGTTTCGTATCGGTTCACTGGAGATATTAACTAAAGCTGGAGAGCTGGATGTATTACAGTAAACTAGCTTTAACTCCTAAGAGTAACATTTGTCTCTTTCTTGTTCTCGTTTCCTTTTTCCTTTTTATAATACTATGTATTTTCAGGACATTATTGGACTTTGTAATTAAAGAGCATTTTAAAGCTATTGCCACAAATGACCCTGACAAATATGTGGTAAGCATTCAGTGTCTTCTCCATGATTTTGAAGTGATGTTTAGTAAAACAATGACAATATCATACTTATTATAAGAGACATTTAAGTGTGGGATAAGGTTGATGAGTCATCTTGATTTTTTTTATACTGTTTTACCAATGGTTTCCATGTCGTGTGAAGACGTTTTTCTTCAAAATGGTGAATGAAACGGCACATTTAATCGCTCAGTGGATGTCGGTTGGATTTGCTCATGGTTAGTTCTCCTAGTCATTAACTCTCCTTGTCAGATTGTGGCACTTAACTCAACCAATCCCAACTTAATGATCTATCTTTGTGCTCAGGAGTCTGCAACACAGATAATTTCAGTCTGCTTTCTATTACCATTGACTATGGACCATTTGGATTTATGGATTCATATGACCCACGTGAGTGTCTTTTCCATTCACACTAGCTCAAAAATGACATTTAAAGTGTTTAATTTGCTATGTTAAAATACTGTCTCCTATCCCAGTTTAAATATACAATGGAGTTATAAGCTATTCATAGGTTCACCATTAAAGATTCACTTATTTATTACCACCCCTGGTGTCACGAGTTTGTGACTCCAGCCAGGTCTCCTAAGCAACTAAATTGGCCCTGTTGCTTTGGAGGGTAGAGTCACATGGGGTAACCTCCTCTTGGTCGTGATTAGTGGTGCATTGTAAGTTGTGTGTGGATTGTGGAGAATTGCACAAGCGTCCACTTTCGGAGTCTCCACGGTGTCAGGTACAATGAGCTGCATGATAAGATGCGTGGATTGACAGTCTCAGAAGCGGAGGCAACTGAGACTTGTCCTCCGCCACCTGGATTGAGGTGACTGTGCCACCACAAGGAGCTACTAAGTAGTGGGAATTGGGCATTAAGGGGATACAAAATGAAAAAAGGTTTCACTTAATTGCATTGTATCTTCTGTGCAGATTTTGTTCCTAACACGTCTGATGATGAGGGGCGGTACAGTATAGGGGCTCAGGCTAATGTGGGCCTGTTTAATCTGCAGAAGCTTCTAGAAGCTCTTCAGCAACTGCTGACCCCAGATCAGCTGTCAAAGTTAGTGATTATGATGTTTTCTGTTTGTATTAAGTTGGGATGAAATGTGAATTGGGATTTGTGTCTCATTTCAATTATTTGATTCAGGTCTCATCAAATACTGAGAAAATATCCACAAATCTACCATCAAAGGTGAGTGTCATTTGACCATTAGACGCAGAAGCTTCTTGTATTGTATGGATTTGGAGGCGAAGGTCTCAGATTTTATGACTGCATACCTCACTCACTACCTCATTGTATTAGTCACTATATGTTCATAAACAAGTTTAAAACCTTTGTTTTAGAGCAATGGTTGATTGACAGGCAAGTAGGTGATATTTTACAGTTGTTAATGATGGGTGGATTAGCATTGACAGCATTTACACTGTAAAAATGATGTGATCACATGTGTGTGATCATATCACAAAACTTTTTTGACCCTGTTTGCACCTGTATTTAGCACTGGAAGAAACTAGAGGTAGACCGATATATTGTTTTTACCGATAGTTGCATCAGTTATCTGCTAAAATCTTTGCCGATCTATGCTTCTCCAACTTTTTTTTTTCCTCATTAAACCACATCTGGTGGAAAATAAATACACAAAACCCTTTATCAGGTAAATGTAGAAGCTATAAACAGCTTAATTTGGTAAATGCTTATATATAGAGCATTGTAACAGAGCCAAGTCTCTGTCATTTCAAAATAAGAGTCCCCAGCATATTGCAAGCCTATGTATATTTGAAAGTCCTGCATTATGCATGAAATCTTCATTTTTGGGAGTTTGGTTTGCACAATAAACTGTAGGGATGCACTGAAATGAAAATATTTGGTCAATACCTATTTTAACAAAAAACTATAGGCCAATCCTTATACTGATGTTTTTCCTCTCACCTTATTTTGTCATCAGATCACTGTTTTGTCATCAGATCACTTATAGGGGTATAAAAATGCATCGCGGTGCATTGATCTGTCAAAGAAATGTCAATGCATTGATTACAGAATTTAAGAATTGATTTTCATTACTGTTAATACCCAGTGTGATCGTCTCATATTACACAAGCGACAAGCCTTCTCGCAACAGACAAGGTGCGGAGCAGGCACGATTAAAGGGATACAAAGCTCACTTTGAAATGGTAAAATATATCTGATGTATATTCCCATTCAAATTTTACGTTTTTAGTGCACCTGGGGGACTAGGAACATAAAATTGTTCAGTCATGACTTCCTGTTTCACAGGGGTATAAATATGAAGTAACACACAGGCCAAAGTCCATGAATCATCAGTTACAGTGGGTTAGACTAAAGAATATAGTTCTGTTGAGCTTCACAAAATGGGAAGTGGCTATAAGAAAATAGCCAAAGCGTTGAAAATGCTCATTTCCACCATCAGGGCAATAATTAAATCAACTGGAGATCTTAAGAATCGGCCTGGAAAAGGATGGGTTTCTATATTGTCTCCACACACAGTGAGGTGGATGGTTCAAGTGGCCAAAGAATCCCCAATGATCAAAGATGGAAAATTGCAGAAATTATTTGGGTCTTGGGGTCAGAAAGTCTTAAAAAAAAAAAAAAAATTATTCAGACATCACCTACATCACCACAAGTTGTTTGGGAGAGTTTCAAGAAAAAAGCCTCTGCTCTCATCCAACAACAAAATTAAGCATCTCCAGTTTTCCAGACACTACTGGAACTTTAAATGTGACCAGGTTCTAAAAAAGCTTTTTGGCAGCAAACACCAGAGATGGGGTTGGCGCACACAGAGATGAAGAAGAACCCAATGCCTATGGTTAAATGTGGTGCTGGATCTTTAATGTTGTGGGGCTGTTTTCCTGCCAGAGGTCCTGGGAATCTTGTTTGGATACATGGCATCATGGACTCTATCAAATACAACAGATAGAAAATCTAAACCTGGCTGCCTCTGCTAGAAAGCTTAAAATGGGCCGTGGTTGTATCTTACAATGATCTTCCAATGAACACACATAAAAATCAAGGGTCTGCCATGGCCATCCCAGTCTCCTGACCTGAACCCCATAGAAAATTTGTGAGGTGAACTGAAGAGGAGTGTCCACCTACATGGACCTCTGAATTTGAAGGATCTGTAGAGATTCTTTATGGAGGAATGGTCACCTTGCCAGGTGTTCTCCAACCTCATTAGGCATTATAGGAGAAGACTCAGAGCTGTTATCTTGGCAAAGGTTGCAAAACATTATTGAATAAAAGGGTGCCAGTAATTATGGCCAATGAGTTTAGGAGAAAAATATTTATTTAATTATGAGATATTTTCCCTGTTTCAGTCATTTTACTTCAATTAAAGATTAGATTTTTTTTTTTTAACAAAAGATCAAAGATGAAAGATTATTCTTTGCTCATATTTACCAAGGGTGCCAATATTTCTGCCACAGCTGTATAAATAAACCATAGGTTTTTAATTGTTTTCATGCTAATAACTAATATACCGATGGTTTGGTCAATAATTGGCCAATAAATACTGTTAGCCGGTACATTGGTGCATCCCTATTAAACTGCAGTTCGGATTGTATTCATCTTGTAGCCTCAATGTCTGTGCCCGTCATAGTAAAGAAAGACTAATAAAATTTTTTTAACATTTTATAAATCAATTGAAAAAACTTTCAGCCAATTAATCGGTTATCAGCCTTTTCCACCACCTTGATAAATGGTATCGGCCAAAGGTCGGCCTTAGAAGAAACAGATGTTACTGTAAAACCATGTGTAAATAGGGTCTAATTTTATTGTTTGCTGTTATAGATTTCATGAGCTTTTCAAAGCAAAGTTAGGCCTTCTGGGAAATGAAGACGACGATTCATATCTGATTGCATTTTTCCTGAAGGTAAATATTAAATGGATAGGTCCATTCACATCTTGATTAACTGATGCATATCTCTCATGATAAAAGTTAAATTATTTTTACATTAAAATTATGTTTTAATTGCTATTTTATTTTCAATTTGTCATTCTAACTTGGCTTAGTTTTGTACCACCACTCTATGGCTGTAGTTTTAGTTGAGCTTTAGTTTGTGTGTGTGTGTGTGTTTGTGTGTTTGTTTATCACTTTTACATTTTCAGTTAATTAAACTGTTTTTATTCAGTTGTGGTCAACAATAATAACACTGGTATGATTTATGGTGGCGCTGTCAGTTAATGGAAGACACTGGAGCAGACTTCACCATGACTTTCAGACAGCTGAGTGAAGTGACTCTATCTCAGCTTAAGAATGGATCCATTCCTCAGGTGCGTGTCCATTGTATTCATACCTACAGCTGCTCTGAAATCCACAATCTTCATTTCAGTAAATTAGCTGTGACTGTGTGTATCTTTACAGGCAATGTGGGCTCTTTCAGAGATCTCCTCACATGAGTATTTCACAGGCTGTGTTAAGCTGTATTTACAGCGTCTGTCAAGGTAATTTTGCTGTAATATACTCTCTTGCATACTTTAATGGGCTTCAGTTGATGTTGTAATTGTCTCCTACAGGCAAAATGGAGACTCGGATAAAGCTCGACAGCACAGAATGCAAAGTATGTTATCTTATAATGTATAAAATAATTCATTTAAAGGGTTAGTTCACCCAAAAATGAAAATGATCACATATAGAAGAAGAAAGCCATATACAACTAGGATGAACATTTTTTAGGTGAACCAACCCTTTAACTACAATGAAACGCAAGAGGAGGCAGTTGTAAAAAATGGCATGTTTTTACAGAATTCTTTAGTAATTGTTCCACTATATGCACTTTCGTCTGTGATATGATTTTCTGAATTTACTGTAATTTATTTCAGGTGTCAACCCAAGATATGTGTTGAGGAACTGGATGGCAGAATCTGCTATTAGAAAAGCAGAGAAAAATGACTTTTCAGAGGTATTTGCATATGTGATGCACTTGAACATAAACTCAGCCAAAAAAAAAACTGCATCCCTTTTTCAGGACACTGTATTTTAAAGAGAATTTAAAAAAAAAATCGAAATAACTTTACTGATCTTTATTGTAAAGGGTTTAAACAAAGTTTTCCATGCTTGTTCAACAAACCATAAACAATTCATGAACATGCACCTGTGGAACAGTCGTTCAGACGGTTGTAATTAAGGTCACAGTTATAAAAACTTAGGACACTAAAGAAACCTTTCTACTGACTCTGAAAAACACCAAAAGAAAGATGCCCAGAGTCCCTGCCCATCTGTGTGAATGTGCCTTAGGCATGCTGCATGGAGGCATGAGGACTGCAGATGTGGCCAGAGCAATAAATTGCAATGTCCGTACTGTGAGACACCTAAGACAGCGCTACAGGGAGACAGGAAGGACAGCTGATCATCCTCGCAGTGGCAGACCACATGTAACAACACCTGCACAGGATCGGTACATCTGAATATCACACCTGCGGGACAGGTAGAGGATGGCAACAACATTTGCCCGAGTTACACCCGGAATGCACAATCTCTCCATCAGTGCTCAGACTGTACGCAATAGGCTGAGAGAGGCTGGATTGAGGGCTTGTAGGCCTGATGTAAGGCAGGTCCTTACCAGACCTCACCAGCAACAACGTCACCTATGGGCACAAACCCACCTTCACTGGACGGGACAGGACTGGCAAAAATTGCCTTCACTGACTAGTCGCTATTTTGTCTCACCAGGTGTGATGGTCGGACTCGCATTTATCGTCGAAGGAATGAGCGTTACACCGAGGCCTGTACTCTGGAGCGGGACCGATTTGGAGGTGAAGGGTCCGTCATGGACTGGGTTGGTGTGTCACAGCATCCTCGGACTGAGCTTGTTGTCATTGCTGGCAATCTCTATGCTGTGCGTCACAGGGAAGACATCCTCCTCCCTCATGTGGTACCCGTCCTGCAGGCTCATCCTGACATGACCCTCCCGCATGACAATGCCAACAGCCATACTGCTTGTTCTGTGCATGATTTCCTGCAAGACAGGAATGTCAGTGTTCTGCCATGTCCAGCGGAACTCAATCCCATTGAGCACGTCTGGGACCTGTTGGATCGGAAGGTGAGGGCTAGTGCCATTTCCCCCAGAAATGTCTGGGAACTTGCAAGTGCCTTGGTGGAAGTGTGGGGTAACATCTCACAGCAAGATTCTCTGTTTCCTTCAAGTTCACACAGGTGTCCTAGCAGACTTCCTACATCCATTGAAGATCACTTTGACACCAGCTGTTTTAAAGTAATTGCAAAAATGGCTAAGAAAAGTTAATTTAGTTATGTGAAAGCTCTAGTATCCTCACACCAGCTATTATAACTTTTTAGGTGGCGCTGTTGCAGCAGACTCTTATGGAGCCGTTTGTGGAGCAGAGGGAGGCAGAGAGAATGGGATACTCCAGTAAACCTCCATCCTGGGCTCAGCAGCTGCGGGTCAGCTGTTCTTCTTAATTTACTCTGGAACTGATGGACAACAGCATCCCGATATCAGCATCATGTCAACATTGTAAACTGTATGATGATACTACTGATGTGTCCAACAAACATTTTCATGTATGCACAATCCAAAGCCATGATGTGAATGGATGTAAAAAATAATATTGTAAAAAGATTCCCAGGCGTTCTTTGTTCTCTGAATGTAAACCCTTGTCATAACTTAATGAAGTTAAAGAAGAAGCGTGTTTCTGTTCCACTAACAAAACCAAATGGAATCACAAACAGAAAAATATTTTTGTTATATTTTTTATTTATTTTTATAATATTAATTTTTTTGGGTAAAAAAAAAAACAAATTTTCTTTTGTAAGTCACTTTGTATAAAAGCGTCTGCCAAATGAATACATGTAAATTTAATTTTTTTAAAATAATTTTCAAACAGGTTTCCTAAATTCTCTCGTCTTCCATTGGTCAAACAAACTGATAGTTCCACCATAAACTCACAGCATTGGTTGAGTCAATGTGGTTTGTAGAGTAATAAAATAACCAATAAATCTGCTTTTTCTAGGTCACTGATCTATCAGTAGAATGTTCTACTCTGTATATAATTTATTCATATTTGCCAAAAGTCCTTTTGATTCCTTTCAGTGAAACTTTTTTATTAAAGTGAAAAAAATTCATGTTTCCCTCAATTATTGCAAGTCGCCCTGTAGTAGCAAAGCATCTCCACACCATCAAACTACCACCATCATGCTTGAACGTAGGTATGATGTGTTTGATTAACACCAGATGTAATGGGACCCCTGTCTTCCAAACAGTTCCACTTTTGACTCATCAGTCCACAGAACATTCTCCCAAAAGCTTTGAGGGTCATCAAGGTGTGTTTTGGCTTTTTTGTAACTTTCGAGCTGAGTCTTCGCTGTGCTTTTGGATGAATTTTGGAAGGTTGGCCACTTCTAGGAAGGTTCACTACTGTGTGAAGTTTTCTCCATTTGGAGATAATGACTCTCACTGGGGTTCTTTGGAGTCCCAGAGCCTTTGAAATCGCTTTGTAACCCTTCCCAGACTGATGTATTTCAATCACCTTTTTCCTCATCATTTTTGGAATTTCTTTCGACCTTGGCACAGTGTACTACTGGTTAGAGACATTTTAGCCAACTTCATGCTACTGAAAAAGTTTTATTTAGGTGTTGATTTGACTGAACAGGGCTGGCAGTAATCAGTCCTGGGTGTATCTAGTCCAGCTGAACCCCATTATGAATGCAGTTTCATAGATTTAGGGATTTAGTAACTAAGGGGGCAGACACTTTTTCACACATCCCCAGTTGGTATTGGATAACTTTTTTGTTAACAAAATAGCATTATCGTTTAAATTTTAAACTGTATTTTGTGTTTACTCCGATTGCTTTTTATTTGTGATAGATTTTGTTTTCATTTTTGAAACAATTTAGATTGAGATATACTCAAAAACAGAAGAAATCAGGGCAAATTATTTTTCACTTCACTGTACTAATTTCATATGCAAATGACACCTAGCCAAGCATAACAGTGTGCATTTGCACTACACTGAAGTCTTAAAGGAAAAGCACCACCAAAACTGCATGTTTAGTACAGAAAATGTGGAAAATGGGCATGTATAACTAAATTATGACAATTTGTTGTGCAAAAAAAATTATATTATATTGTCTGTTGGCCACATGTAAAATGGTCAAATACAAATCAAACAAGTATGGCAATGATCCCTTCCAATTCTGTCCCAAGGCAAATTACCACACCTCTGCATTGGAATGTCCAACTCTGGCCATTGCTCAAAATACACATAGCCATGTTGTTCACCAGCATAATCAGCTTATCAACCAACTTTATCAGAAAGACCATGATGGTTGACAACATGGCTATTCTGGTCCACTAGGTAGACCAGCATAATGAAACCAGCATGGAAATTCAAGGGCACAAAGAAAAGCTATGGACAATCTCAGTTTTATTCTGAAGGAAAATCTTAACTTAGTCTGCTAATGTTGGTGTTACATAACCCTCAACAAATGGGGAGGTACACTCTTGATGTTAGTAACATAATATTTGTAAATGATACAGGCAATGTCAAAAAAAGATGACAAACAGTGAGAAAGAAGAACAGTCGGTAGCTGCCATGAGTAAACAAAATGTAGCTGCTAGCTTGCTACTCAGAAGAAGACTGCACCTAAGTCTTTTTAGTAAGCAAGTTCTCTCGGCGGCCATCTTTGGAACGTTAATGGGGAGCTATTTTTCAATGAAAACAAGTGGCATACAAGTGCAGCTCCTATCTACTTGAATGGGGAAAGATCGAAATTTCCAAAATGGTTGGTCGATATTACGATCAAAGAACATATTTCAGATCAGAAGTAAAATCTGACTAAACTGGTATCATAAATTGTGCTGCTTTACCTCTTATCTAGCTAATGCACATAAGCGTTCTCGAGCTGTATGGCTGTAATTAGCTATTTACTCGTAAGGCAGGACTTCTTTTTCTATATCCGTTGGGCGTTCCAATTTCTCCCATTCATTTTAATAGAAATGGACCATCTCTGCTAAATAAATCATTTCTGATTGTGCTAATTTTCTGTAAATTCCTTGAATGTTGTATCTGTATCAAGACAGTTGCAGCATTGTACAGAAATTAAAGTGATTTCTGGATTTACTCCATGGAGTCTTTCCTAGGATAATGGATTTAAATAATAAGATGTTTATCGAAAGTGGGTAATTGAAATCTATTATGAACTTAAAGGGATAGATCACCTAAAAATGAAAATTCTCTCATCGTTTACTCACCCTCATGCCATACCAAATGTGAATGACTTTCTTATTTCTGAAGAATACAAATTAAGATATTTAGAAGAATATTTCAGCTCTGTAGGTCCTCACAATGCAAGTGAATGGGTGCCAAAATCTTGAAGCTCCAAAAAGCACATAAAGCCATCATATAAGAAATCTATATGCTCCAGTAGATTAAATAATGTCTTCTGAAGTGAAACACGAGGTGTGTGTAAGAAATAGATCAATATTTAAAACCTTTTTAACTATAAAATGCTTGCTTCCGGGAAGATGTAATATATGCGGTCACGAATACATGCTGCCTCTCGTGTGATGTTATCGAGTTGGAAAGTTCACACCAAGCGTTTCGCTTCAGAAAACCTTAATTAATCCACAGGAGTCGTAAGTATTACTTTTATGATAGCTATATGTGCTTTTTGGAGTGCAAGATTTTGGCACCCATTCACTTGGACCTACAGAGCTGAAATATTCTTCTAAAAATCTCCATTTGTGTTCAGCAGATGAAAGAATGTCATTCACATCTGGGATGGCATGAGGGTGACTAAATGATGAGAGAATACAATTTTTTAGGTGAACTACTTTAACAGTCATGAAATCTAAATTACATTAGTAAAGTGTTGCATGCCTCTTTCAGTGATTTTTACAGTCAATGTGTGAGTAGTTCAGTAGAGGATTTATAAAAGCCTTAATTGTAAAAGATTGTGTTGATAAATAGGTTTATAGTTCATTTTAAACATGTTTTACACTGAGTTCAGCATGTGTCGCATGGTAAAAATAGGCTTAGTGCCTCATCACTCCATTCACTGTGCGTGAATGATGCAACACGTAACAAAAGTGGCTGTTGGAAGCTTTGGGGGGTCTTTGGTACTAGCTCTAGAACAGGAACCACTGTAGTAGTTGTGACAAGAACCTCATATGCCGCTCCACAATGGCTGAGCTTAAGAGGATGTTGATAGACAATTTGCGCATAAATGTAAATTTGTATTCACTTTTTTAAACTTTTGATTAAATTAGTATTGCAAGAAAGTATTGTATTAATTAAATATACACTTGGTTATTGCCAAAACTCTCTTTATTTTGTTCTAGATTATTAGACCATTCAGTTCAGCCAAATCACAATGAAGCAGACGCATTACATTTAGTGGATACCAGATGGCGATAATCAGTTGCTGATATCCTAGCAATGATGTGACATTATGCTGCCTCAGTAGCCTGTCCAAAACCAGTTTCTGAAGGTACCTTCATTTGCAAACGCTGTCTGTTGAGTCATTGACTGATAGCTACCTTTGGTTTCGGATGCAGCCAGTATATGTCTGTTAATTGGTTCATAAAAAGTTCCCGCCCCCTTTTGGAGGCTCTGCCTCTTTTTGGAGTCCCTCTTCCCCTTCGGGGGTCTCCTGGCTGCAGCGATACCTGCTTGGGCTTGCACGACACTCAACCAGGCTTCAGTTGTGCATTACAGATGAGAAGCATATTTCTCATTTACAAAGCTCTGAATGCAAGATGAATCATAAAATTTGCTTTGGCGACCTGAAATTTTACCTGGGTGGCCGCAAAAAAAAATTGTAATGAAGGAAATACCCTGACTGTCAAAGTGATGGAAAGCATTTGAATTATCCATAAATATTTTTAAAATTTACTAAAGGCCTTTTCGGTTACAACTGCCTATGGTGTAATATAGTAACATTAGTAACTTTGATTGAAGATCTGCTTGATCACAGTGGAGACATCCCGTATTTGCCTGAATGGTGTAAATGCAGTCCAGCTAAAGAATATTCAGATACTATCCAGATATGAAACACATAGTAATGCAATGTATAAATGGGGAATTTCTTCTCCGATGACCTAGTTGAAGCCCTTGAATCATAACAGCAATCTTATGATTGGCAATGGTGTTTGAGCCCTGCCGTTTCAGGCGTGTATTTGCCCTACATAAGCGGGCGCTCAATCACCATCTCTTCAGAATTTCTGACTGAAGGGCAAGAATGAATTGCTTGTAGCTCGAATCTCTGAAGTAGTAGTGCGGCGAAGTTTCACAATGTCTCGTTCCCTTCATCTCAGGGAACCGAGGTTACATGTGTAACCAGAGGCGTTCCCTGTCGATTCAGTTCACTCTACATTGTGGTGAAACGCTTTGGGGACTGGAGTCCCATCAGAACACACTACATGACGTCCAGGGCTGGACTGGTAATCTTGCATTTTCCCGGTGGGCTGACGCACTTTGGGGCCATTCAGGTGGCGGAATTGCCACCAGGAGAACAGAGCGGGCCGGTGGGTGGGCCACGAAACATGCTGAATGGGCTGCAATAAGCTGAAATGTTCTGTCACGTTATGCAAAACACAAAACGGTGCCGCGATATGCAGAAAAGGATAGTGAACACCCCCCCCCCCTCCCGCTCAACAACTTTTGGCTGACCCCCATGGGCCAGTTGCCATGTCAAATCCTGGGCCGATTTCTCTTCCCAGTCCAGCCCTGATGACGTCATACCTTGAGAGATATACCAGGGTATAAACACTTTTAGAAGAATATGTTTATGAGGTCACGGGCCCACCAGGCAGTGGCTTATTACAATCATATTTCAAGTGTATAGAATAGTCAATAACCCCACATGATGACAACCAAATGGGTAGTTAATCTTGTGCTGGGTTTATGAGTCATATAATATACACAGTATATACATAGTATCGATTCATCATACCCCCTCAGGTATAAACTCCTGAAAAAGAATAGGAAGAAACAGGCCTATAGGACGGTGACTAATTAATGACATATCTTCATGTGTATGAATTAATGAATAACCACACATGGTGAAAACCAGATGGAAGATAATCTCAGCCTGGGAATCTATATTAACCATATAAATACATGCACTCTAAATGTAACCCCTTCACAACCAGGAAATGTATTCCTTATTGGAAGTGCTTGTGAGTTGTGACTAAGGGGGTTCATTTCAACAACAGCCTATAATACAGGTGGCTGCACCAAAATATGCATACATCTGGTAGCCCGCCCGGCCTGGGCTCATTTACTGGGTGTTGGAACAATAAGCACTCTAGACAGAGAGAATTTTGAAAGAGATGGACACAACATAGTGTTTGTGACAACCAACCTGCTGCAAAGCATATGTCCTGCAAGCACACACCATTTGTCCATGCCCATGAAGAGGCCATGCCTCTAGTTGAATGTGCTTCCCACCAATAGGGCATCTTACGCCCTGTAATTAATAAGCAAGGGCATTCACATTAACGATCCAGTAAGAGAACCTTTGCTTGGAGATGGACATGCCTTTATGTGTCCTCCATAACAAACAAAGAGTTTATCCAACAGCCTAAACTGGCAGGTGCACTCCACTTACATGTGTAATGCCAGCACAGGGCAAAACAAAAAAATGCATCCGACTGCTACTCATCCAAATTAAATTGTGGAGGAGAGAAGGCTTGTAGCTGGACCACCTGAGCCCCCAAGGGCATGGATAGAACCTTAGGCACCTAGCCTTTTTGGGTTGACGGTGGCTTTTGAAAGACCCAGCCCAAATACCAGGCATGAGCAGTCGACCGACAGAACCTGCAAATCACCCACTTGTTTAACTGAGGCCAGAGCCAATAGGAGAGTGGTCTTGGAGAAAGCACACGCAACTCAATAAATTCCAGTGGTTCGTATGGCCTTCAGCACCAGGTTTAAATCCCAAGCTGGACTGTAGCAGGGCGAGGGAGTTTAGGTGCCTCGCTCCCTTGAGGACCTGAAAAATAGGACATGTCTGCCCATGAAGGAGCCAGCCTCCGGGGCATGGTATGCCAACATAGTTGCTACATAAGCATCGACGTGGTGAGATCCGTGTCCATCCGCTCTTGGAGGAATGCGATGATCTCAGCTATGGAGCAGTTCACTGAGTTTTCACCACATGAAGCGCTGTAGCTAGCAGAATGGAATTCACCTCAGCGGGGCTCGTCATTTATGTAAGCTACCCTGTCATGTTGTCCTATAAAATCAAAAAGTAGTGATTACCACCTTTTGCCAGAAGACCTGACCCAGTATGATGCTGTTAAAAGGTTGGAGCTGTCCAAGGTGCTAGAGCAGCCAGACAGCGGCAAGTTATGGCCTCAAAGTAGTAAATTCCCGTCCTCGCACAACAGAGCATCTGATTGGGCTAATAATAGCCCATCATAGAAATTGTTCAAATACTCATGCCGCTCAGCTTCAACGGAGCGAGCGCTGCATCAATACACTTCAAGTGTGTGGAGAGTTAAGGAAAGGACTCTGAATTAATAAGCTGTTCCCTCGAATGCGATTCTCAAAAACAGCCTGAGACGAGATGCAACTCGTCCATTAAAGTATGTGTGCATCCATTAGATCTATTGATACAAATCAGCCCAAGGGTGGATGTGCAGCAAAATCTGTTTCTGAGATACCGCTTTGAATGGGTGCTTTGCCAGCGCATGATTGAAGCGTCTTGGATCTAAAATGGGCCGAAGCCTGCTGTCTCACTCCAGAATGGAAGACATCGGCTGTAGAACCTTTGTGCGCCGCAGAACGGAACAATCTCTATCAGGCTCTCTGTGAGGAGATTGTGAGTCCCTTCGCGCAACATAGGTGCATAGATGACCGAACGCTGTAAGTGAGATAACTGGTGCATCGGCTTGCTTGCCAGAGGAGATCGGCACTCGCCAAGCGGTTGTGCACACTGTGTGTGGGTAAAAGAAACGTGAAGGGCTTCTTTGAGTGCTTTTCTCTTTATGAGAACATCCTTTATTTAAACACAACCCACAGAAGCAACATTCTGTGTAATATCCCAGTCCTGATGAACTCCGGTAGGGAGGGGGAGAGAAATGAGAATGTTCGTGTGTCTCGTGAAGACATCACAAGTGATTTTCACTTTTTTGTAAGAAGAGCGATGTGTCGCTCACAAGAACACTTGCGATACGACATCTTTGAAAAGATGCGTACACACAAGCGGCTCTTTATATGAGTGTTTTATGTCACTCGGACGGAATCTTATATATACATACATACATACATGATATAGTATATATGTATATATTTCAAAGGATACAGCTTCTGCTGCGGTAAGTGAGTAGATGTCTCACTGAAACGAAGAACCCGATGCCGCCGGCAAGGTGGAGAAACACTTGAATCAGTGAATCTTTCACTGCAGACACTGAGAGTCAGGCGAAGAACGTCCTGATGCATCTGCAGGGAAATCCCATCCACTGGAAGGTGTCCGTCGATGGTAAAGTGTGGGCTGTTCAGATGAGATGATTGTTGTAGTTAAGACGAGACAATGTTGGTCTTGAAGGAAGAAAATTCTTAAGAAATGGTGAGCGAGAGCCCGCTGATATAGGGCAAATGCGTGCCTAAAAGGGCGGGGCTCAAACACCATTGCCAATTATAAGATTGGTGTTATGATACTGATTGTGGGAGAAGGAATTCCCCAAAGCATTTTAAAGTGTTTAAAGTGTTTCTCTTAAGCGTTAAGAGTGAACTGAAGGAACAACTCATCTTCATGTTACAGGAATTATGTCATTGCTGATCTATTGTTTGCTCCCATCTAGAGGTCACATGCTTCTGTGGTACAGTAGACTAGCAGTTTTCAACCTTTTTTAACTCCAAGGCCTCCATTATGCAATATATTATGAGAAGAACCAGCCACTCCTCTGGAGTGTCAATAGAGAAGAATAATGAATCACAAATAATTGTATCATTCTGGAAGTTTCAGAAACTGTCAGTTTAACGCTAAAAGAGATGTTAGGCAGATTGTTATTCTCAGTCATTTTTCATTTTAATTGCATCCTTTTTTTCCCTCATACAATGAAAGTGAATGGTGATTGAGGCTATCATTTTGCTTAACAAATCCTAGTTTGTTCCAGTTGAGAAAGAAAGTCATACAGGTTTGGAACAATACGAAATAATGTCAAATGATGTCAAAATTTACTTTTTTTTTTAAGGGTGATCTATTCCTTTAATAAAAATGGTAATGATATCAGCAAAATATACGTTGATAGGAACACATTTTTTGTATGGTGTAAAAGAAGGGGTACTTGAGCCTGGGGCTTTCAAAAGACTTGAGATTGACTTGAGAAAATGCTTTAGATACATTTTAACACGACTAATCTCTCAGTTGCTTACATATACTGCTCATTATAACATTTAGTAAAATTATTTTAAATTTGGTAGCAAACTGTCCTAAAACTCATAATGTAAATAGGTTATCTGCCGATTGTAGCTCTGTTGTGCACCTGGTTTACATCTTAGAACAGCACATATTCATCATGAAAATTAGAAAGTCTACCCTGGAGTTGATACCCATCTATTGGATATTTATTCTTTTTGGAGGAGTGGTCCCCACAGAGTGTCTTGAAGCAGCAGCTGATGCAAGAGAGCGCAAAAGTGTCCTGTAGATAGGCCTACTAACCAGTTCCCTGAAAAATATACCTGAAATTATGGAATATTGAGATATTCTTGCAAGCTTTTATGGAAATGTAAATTTATTTATTAAAAGATAACTTGAATATCTAGAAACTTCTACTAGAAATAAATTATGTATAGGCATTGAAAATATGGATTTTGCCAATCATCATAGATAGTCAAATAAATAATTTATTGTCTTTACAGCAGAAATTTGAGAAGACTCAACTCAAGCTGGTGGGACCAAAAGTTGTCTGTCTTTTTTTTTTTGTGATTAACATTTTTTATTGATTCACACATCAAACAAAACAAAAGAAAAACATATATACACACAGAATCGATTCATAATCCCCTCTACCACCCCACCCAACCCTCAACAAACACCCCTGTGGTCACACATGAACACATATGAAAAAAAAAAAATAAATAAAAAAAAAAAAATAAAATAAATATATATATATATATACAGGTCCTTCTCAAAAAAATTAGCATATTGTGATAAAGGTCATTATTTTCCATAATGTAATGATAAAAATTAAACTTTCATATATTTTAGATTCATTGCACACCAACTGAAATATTTCAGGTCTTTTATTGTTTTAATACTGATGATTTTGGCATACAGCTCATGAAAACCCAAAATTCCTCAATTTTAAATCTCAAAAAATTAGCATATCATGAAAAGGGTCTCTAAACGAGCTATTAACCTAATCATCTGAATCAACTAATTAACTCTAAACACCTGCAAAAGATTCCTGAGGCTTTTAAAAACTCCCAGCCCGTTTCATTACTCAAAACCGCAATCATGGGTAAGACTGCCGACCTGACTGCTGTCCAGAAGGCCATCATTGACACCCTCAAGCAAGAGGGTAAGACACAGAAAGAAATTTCTGAACAAATAGGCTGTTCCCAGAGTGCTGTATCAAGGCACCTCAGTGGGAAGTCTGTGGGAAGGAAAAAGTGTGGCAAAAAATGCTGCACAATGAGAAGAGGTGACCGGACCCTGAGGAAGATTGTGGAGAAGGACCGATTCCAGACCTTGGGGGACCTGCGGAAGCAGTGGACTGAGTCTGGAGTAGAAACATCCAAAGCCACTGTGCACAGGCACCAGAAACAGCGGCAGAAGCGCCTGACCTGGGCTACAGAGAAGCAGCACTGGACTGTTGCTCAGTGGTCCAAAGTACTTTTTTCGGATGAAAGCAAATTTTGCATGTCATTCGTAAATCAAGGTGCCAGAGTCTGGAGGAAGACTGGGGAGAAGGAAATGCCAAAATGCCTGAAGTCCAGTGTCAAGTACCCACAGTCAGTGATGGTCTGGGGTGCCATGTCAGCTGCTGGTGTTGGTCCACTGTGTTTTATCAAGGGCAGGGTCAATGCAGTTAGCTATCAGGAGATTTTGGAGCACTTCATGCTTCCATCTGCTGAAAAGCTTTATGGAGATGAAGATTTCATTTTTCAGCACGACCTGGCACCTGCTCACAGTGCCAAAACCACTGGAAAATGGTTTACTGACCATGGTATTACTGTGCTCAATTGGCCTGCCAACTCTCCTGACCTGAACCCCATAGATAATCTGTGGGATATTGTGAAGAGAAAGTTGAGAGACGCAAGACCCAACACTCTGGATGAGCTTAAGGCCGCTATCGAAGCATCCTGGACCTCCATAACACCTCAGCAGTGCCACAGGCTGATTGCCTCCATGCCACGCCGCATTGAAGCAGTCATTTCTGCAAAAGGATTCCCGACCAAGTATTGAATGCATAACTGAACATAATTATTTGAAGGTTGACTTTTTTTTGGTATTAAAAACACTTCTTTTATTGGTCGGATGAAATATGCAAATTTTTTTGAGATAGGAATTTTGGGTTTTCATGAGCTGTATGCCAAAATCATCAGTATTAAAACAATAAAAGACCTGAAATATTTCAGTTGGTGTGCAATGAATCTAAAATATATGAAAGTTTAATTTTTATCATTACATTATGGAAAATAATGACCTTTATCACAATATGCTAATTTTTTGAGAAGGACCTGTGTATATATATATATATATAGGCCTATATATAAAATCACACACATTAATACCTACACCTCTCTCTCCACCGCCCCACCCCGAGCGCCCCATTTCCCAACAAACAAATCCAAATTCCCCAACCTTCTAGATTAGCTTTTCGCCACCCTCCCCATCTCCGAGCAACACTCCTGAAATGAGGGCGCTCCAGCCGATTTCCATCCCCTTAAAAAACTTGTCTGGCCATCATAACACTGGTTAGGACCCACATTTTTGTGTATATTCCCTTTATTGATGACCGCCCAATTGCCTAAAATACAGTCAGGGGCAATGAAATTTGAGTGCCCAAGACGTCACACATAAAACTCTGAAACTTCAGCAAAAAGTCTTGGATCTTAACACACTCAAAAAACATGGGTTGTGTCTCCATCTTCGGATTGGCATCACCAGCAGGTGGGTTTGACTTTAGAACCTAGCCTATACAGTCGAAAGATGGTCCAATAGAATCAATGTAAAATCTTGAACTGAATAAGGTAAACCCTTGCATCTTTAGATGCAGACTTGACGTTTTTAGAATCCTAGCCCACACTCCCTCTGTTACGAAGGCAGGAGGAGGTAGACGAGGGGTGAGGATCTAAGTGCGGTTTTTATTGAAAAAAGGTGAAGAGACACAAGACAGGCCCAAATGTCCACGATGGGAAAACAAAACCAAAACACGAAAACATCCAAAGACTACATCCACGGTGGGCAAAGGTAACATTGACAAAAGATCATCTTTTGTTTTTTTGTGGAACACATCCAAACATCTCCACATTCAACAATCGACAAGGAATGGAGGAACAGCAGGGTTTAAATACACAGGGGTAATGAGGACTAAACGACAAACAGGTGAGAACAATGACTGAGTGCTGGCAGTGAAGAGGGCCGGGAATTATGGGAATTGTAGTTTATGACAGGTGACGAGTGAAACACAGGGCAGACAACAGGGGATCGTGACACCCTCCACCAATACCAAGTTTAAATCTTTCTCCCATAATCTTTTGACAGATGTTAAAGCTCTGTCCCCAGACTCTGAATTAGCAGGGAGTAATACATAGATCTAGTAGGGTTGGAGACGTATTATAAAATATCATCTGCTTAAAGCAAAAGCATATGCGACACACCTCCCACCACCACCCCTGGAAAATCCTCCTTCTTTCTTATCATGGCTGCTAATGGTTCCAGGGCAAGACAGAACAATTATGGGGAAAGAGTAAAATAATCTGAAATTAATCCATTTGTACTGCCTCTACCGGGTTACTATAAACAAACTAAATCTAACCAATAAAATTATTCCCCAACCCGTACATTTCCAATATTTTACAAATATAATCCCATTCTACCATTATATCAAATGCCTTTTCGCCGTCAAGTGAGATGACAGCAACCAGAGTCTGATCATTCGCCATTGTCCACATGATATTGTTGAAACGCCTAATGTTATCAGAAGAGCTGCGGCCCCGAATAAAACCCACTTCATCTGTATGTACAAGAGATGTCATAACTTTACTTAATCGGTTAGCCAAAATTTTTGACAATATTTTATTGTCTAGCTGGATTAATTAAATTGGATGGTAACACTAGCGTACACTAGCTTTGATCTTTGTCCTTTTTAAGAATCAGACTGATCCGGGCATGCGTCATGGTTTACGGAAGTTTTCCATTCTTTAATGATTCCAAATAAACTTCTAGCAAAAGTGGAGCCAGTTCTGTATCATAAGAGCTAAAAAATTGCCCTTAGGCAATGCCTTAATTACCTTGCCAAGCTGCTCCAAGGTTATCTCAGAATCAAGAGAATTATTTGCTCAGCCGTCAGTTTAGGTAGTTCCAATGGTTTCACAAAGTTTCTAATATCCGCATCAGTAGTCAAAGACATGGAAATATAGAGATCAAGATATAATTATTTAAAGGCATTATTAATATCAATGGCTAAGGTAAATATTTCTCCACCGGCAGATTTCTGGGAATGGTAGAAAATGATTTATCTAGCCCGAATCTTTCCTGCCTCAAAGTATGACTGTCTTGCCCTGAATAGCCAAAATTCTACCTTCCGTGACAAAATAGTATTATATCTGTATTGCAATCGGGTCAATTCTCTGAGGCAATCAGACGAAATTCAGCGTGGAATACGACACACGGTCTTACTGGTTAGGAGTGGAAGCACATCGTGCGGCGCAGCGTCGTGGTAGGTCCTACCAAAGGGGGGAGGAGTTACTACAAACACGGCGACCAAGGACAGAGGCCCCTCTGCCCAAGGCAGACAAGGTTTACCAGCAGTGAAACCATTTTGCGGAATATACATCACTCAGGGTTGACTAGGGGGACAACCAGCACATGTGACTGCTTGATCCACCTGGGGAATCGCCGAATAGCTCTTTGCCACCCCGCCATCAAGGGTAGTGAGAGCGGAGGAGCTCACGGATCGCGTTCGGTCAGTGAAAGATGCCTGCCACAAGCATGTGAGTTCATCATGCACCTCCGTCAGCTCCGCGTCAGCCTGCAAATGAGCCGCCGCAACCGAGGGTGGGAGTCCAGCCGAGTCCTCAGCATCAGACATGACGAACCCGCTCTCCGATGCCGCGATCGATAGCTCATCGTCGTCAGGCACCCCGAACGAGATCGCGGGTCTGCCGTGAAACGAACCGGCAACCTCGCTCCAGCGCTCGGTTGGAGCATGCGAGTGTGACAGGGAGTGGGAGGTCCTCACAGTGAGGACATGAACCATCCACGAACTCTGCGTGGGTGGCACCCAGACACGAAAGGCAGTGATCGTGGTCATCAGACGGTGAGAGACATTGACCGCAACCAGGAAATAAACACAAACGAAAAGGCATCTTGAAAAAAACGCTTTCCGTTTGCGCCACTCTTTTAGAGAAAATACAACTCTTTTTGTGTGTTATTTATATATATATATATTCTTGTGAACTCGCTCGGCTCCGAAGAATATATCTGATGTGTGTTTGCAGCGTCACTCCTTTTATACCTGTATGTCCTGGGGAGTGGCATGCAGATTCCACACGCCAATTTCCATTGGCCTTTTCTCAAGATCAGAGATGTCTGGGCTCCGCAGGAGCAGCCCCTAGTGTCAACTCATCGACACAACGTCGAGTGAGTGACAGATATGGAACACTACATTTTAGGGTTTACAGAATTACGTTATCATGGCAACAAAGTTGCAAAATTGGCTATAACTTTACACAGAAAAAGTTAGTATGTGATTTTATTATACTAAAATCTTGTTTACACGCATATTGTTTATGTATTTTGGCTATATTTTTGAAACCTTGAGTATTTTAATGTTGAATAATTGGCCCCCATTCATTTCCATTTTAAGTGCCTCACTGTTACCCAGTTACCCAGAGAGACAAGCTGAAATTATTTGTTGTGGTAATCAACATTATGCCACAAATGCTGTCGATTGAGCTCAACATGTATTGAACCTAAAATATTCTATTAATGATAGTTGAAAGTATTATCAAATTAACCAAAATATTTAATAAACAAACTAGCAAGAGACATGCATGTGTAGAACATTGCAAATAATAGAAATAAAGCGCAGCTGTAAAGCTGCTCTGTAAAGCTTTCCGCTTATTTCTGCGGCCTTAGATTCCATGTTTTCCTGGCTGTTGCTGGATTTCAGTTTTCCCTACAATTAGCTCTAAATCAGCAACACACTCCTTTTCCAGGATTAGCGCTCTCTCTCTCTCTCTCTCTCTCTCTCTCACTTTTCCTCCACCAACCCCTCTTCAGTATCTCTCCACCTGCAGCGCAATGCAATGACAGCTATTACAGGCCTCATTAGTGTGTTACAGCAGCAGAGAGGTTGAGCGGAGGGGGCCAGAGATACCGTCAGCTCCCCAGCTGTCAGCACCTGAGACAAGGGGAAGAAAAAGCTCACCTCTTCCCAGCACCACTTCATCAGAGCCCCAACCAGAGGGCCAGGCTTCTTCTTGGCTAATGAGAACGTGCAGGACTTGATTTCATATATTTTGGACCCAGTGCAGGGAGAAAACTTTACTGAGGTCGCTACAGCAGCAAAATATCATCTGGAAAAATGTTCTACCTGACAAATTTAAAATCCATTGCGGTCTATTATTTATATGCTTCTCTCACCCTCCCTAATGCACTTATTTATTTGTCTGGAAGCTTCAACTTTTAGAGAACATTTCTGAGTGTTATGTCCAATTGAAATAAACTCTTGACGTTTTGGAACAGGCGGAGGTGGCACAAATAATTCATAGAGTAATGCAGTCTCGCCTCACTAACTATACAGCTGTTACAGTCTAATGAAATCGCAATTAAGTGCACTTAATTGACTTCTCTCAGCTGATGGATTGCACACAACGCTACATTAATAAGTTTTACTTTACACCTTAAATATTGGAAAATTATAATGAAAGAGTGCCTCATGTAAAAATAAATAAATACTCATACACAGGATACAATATTACAATAGGCTGAGACTGTGTTAAATTGGTGCAATGGTAAGCAATTTGAATGAATAGGGTACAAATTGGTGTCCCAATGATTTTGTTCTTTGGAGTGAGGACTATTACGTTTGGACGATACACCACTGCAGTTTGCGTATCGTCCAAACCATTCAACCACCGCCACCACCCTCCATCTGGCCCTCACCCACCTAAATAAAAAGGACTCATACATTCGAATGCTGTTCATTGACGTCAGCTCAGCATTCAACACAATAATTCCTCAGCATCTGATTGGAAAGCTGAACCTACTGGGCCTGGACACCTCCCTCTGCAACTGGATCCTGGACTTCCTGACTGGGAGACCTCAGTTAGTCTGGATTGGGAACAGCATCTCCACCACCACACTGAGCACTGGGGCCCCCCAGGGCTGTGTGCTCAGTCCACTGCTGTTCACTCTGCTGACTCACGACTGTGCAGCAATGCACAGCTCAAACCACATCATTAAGTTTGCCGATGACACATCCGTGGTGGGTCTCATCAGCAAGAACGATGAGTCAGCATACATAGAGGAGGTGCAAACTCCTTGGTGTCCACTTGGCGGAGAACCTCACCTGGTCCCTCAACACCAGCTCTATTACCAAGAAAGCCCAGCAGCATCTCTACTTTCTTCGAATGCTGAGGAAAGCACATCTCCCACCCCCCATCCTCACTACATTCTATAGAGGGACTATTGAGAGCATCCTGAGCAGCTGCATCACTGCCTGGTTTGGGACTTGCACCGTTTCGGACCGCAAATCCCTGCAGCGGAGAGTGAGGGCAACTGAGAAGATCATCGGAGTGCAACGCTGCATCCGTAAAGCAACCAGTATTGTGGATGACCCCACACACCCCTCACACAAACTCTTCACCCTCCTGCCATCTGGTAAGAGGTACTGAAGCATTCAGGCCCTCACGGCCAGACTGTGTAACAGCTTCTTTCCTCAAGCCATCAGACTCCTCAATACTAACTAACTCAACACACACCTGAACACAATCCAACTTTTGCACATGACCAGAGTTGCACTTTAATGCATTGTCACTTTAGACCTGGCTGCTACCTCAATAACTGCTATGCCCATAGAACACTATTTTATAGTATGTTATGTTTACATTTGGCATTTTTAGAAAGTATAATTGTTTTGCACTATTCATTACAAATGTGTACTGGTCGGCGCTGCACTGTCTCTTACAGTGTCTATTGTCCTGTTCCTTTTAGTAATTTATTGTTCTGTCCCGTACTTTTTTGCACACGTTTGCATGTGCACTTTATGTAGAAATATTACGTAGAAATATGATTTAGTCTGTGTAGTCTCATGTGGTTCTGTGTTTGTCCTATGTTGTTTTATGTAGCACCATGGTCCTGGAGGAACATTGTCTTGTTTCACTGTGTACTGTACTAACTGTATATGGTTGAACGACAATAAAACCCACTTGACTTGACGGTATGTTGGAAAAACTATTATCTAACATAAAATTAACAGCACATAAGTAACCAGTACCATAACAACTGTAAGAAATATACATATATACAGTGCATCCGGAAGTATTCACAGCGCTTCACATTTTCCACATTATGTTTTGTTACAGCCTTATTCCAAAATTCATTATTTTCCTCAAAATTCTACAAACAATACCCCATAATGACAACGTGAAAGAAGTTTGTTTGAAATCTTTGCAAATTTATTAAAAATAAAAAATGAAAATAATCACATGTACATAAGTATTCACAGCCTTTGCTCAATACTTTGTTGAAGCAATTACAGCCTCAAGTCTTTTTGAGTATGATACTACAAGCTTGGCACACCTATTTTTGGTCAGTTTTGGCCATTCTTCTTTGCAGGACCTCTCAAGCTCCATCAGGTTGGATGGGGAGGGTCGGTGCACAACCATTTTCAGATCTCTCCAGAGATGTTCAATCGGTTTCAAGTCTGGGCTCTGGCTGGGCCACTCAAGGACATCCACAGAGTTGTCCTGTAGCCACTCCTTTGTTATCTTGGCTGTGTGCTTAGCGTTGTTGTCCTGTTGGAAGATGAACCTTCGCCCCAGTCTGAGGTCCAGGCTCTCTGGAGCAGGTCTTCATCAAGGATGTCTCTGTACATTGCTGCATTCATCTTTCCCTCGATCCTGACTAGTCTCCCAGTTCCTGCCAGTGAAAAACATCCCCACAGATGCTGCCACCACCATGCTTAACTGTAGGGATGGTATTGGCCAGGTGATGAGCGAGGCCTGGTTTCCTCCAGACATGGCGCTTATATTTGTTTCATCAGACCAGAGAATTTTGTTTCTCATGGTCTGAGAGTCCTTCTGGTGCCTTTTTGGCAAACGCCAGACAGGCTGTCATGTGCCTTTTACTGAGGAGTGGCTTCCGTCTGGCCACTCTACCGTACAGGCCTGTTTGGTGGAGTGCTGCAGAGATGGTTTTTCTTCTGGAAGGTTCTCCTCTCTCTACAGAGAAATGCTGGGGCTCTGTCAGAGTGACCATCGGGTTCTTGGTCACCTCCCTGACAAAGGCCCTTCTCCCCCGATCGCTCAGTTTGGCCAGGCAGTCAGCTCTAGGAAGAGTTCTGGTGGTTCCAAACTTCTTCCATTTACGGATGATGGAGGCCACTGTGCTCATTGGGACCTTCAATGCTGCAGAGATTTTTCTGTACCATTCTCCAGATCTGTACCTCGATACAATCTTGTCTCGGCAGTCTACAGACAATTCCTTGGACTTCATGGCTTGGTTTGTGCTCTGACATGCACTGTTAACTGTGGGACCTTATATAGACCAGTGTTTGCCTTTCCAAATCATGTCCAATCAACTGAATTCACCACAGGTGGACTCCAATCAAGTTGTAGAAACATCTCAAGGATGATCAGTGGAAACAGGATGCACCTGAGCTCAATTTTGAGTGTCATGGCAAAGGCTGTGAATACTTATGTGCATGTGATTCATTTATTTTTTTTTAATACATTTGCAAAGATTTCAAATAGACTTCTTTCACGTTGTCATTATGAGGTGTTGTTTGTAGAATTTTGAGGAAAATAATGAATTTAATTGAAATTTTGGATAAGGCTGTAACATAACAAAAAGTGGAAAAAGTGAAACACTGTGAATAATTTCCAGATGCACTGTGTATATATATATATATATATATATATATATATATATATATATATATATATATATATATAAACACACTGTATATAATTTATGGGAGATAAAAGTTTATTAATAATAATAAAACAACATTTACTTGCTAATCACTAATGGTGTTCCAGTCACCTCCTTTCAGTGTAATCGAATTACTTAAAAAGTAAAAAAGTAGTGTAACACATTACATTTTACTTTCTTGTAATCAGATTACAGTTACTGACTTTCATTTCAGTTAATTTCTGTTAAGTACATTACTTGGGCTACACATATTTCTAAAATAATATTTACGTATGTAGAATACATTTCAAACATTACATGAATTATTTTCAATTTCATTGAGCAGACAAGCAAAATCAAGTGTATTACAAAGTAACTTAAAATTCAAGTAATTAGTAATATGATTACTTTTAACATTAAAGGTGTGCTCAGTAATTTTTTGTTTGTGTCATCTTGGACTTACAGTGACACCCAGCGGTGTGGATGCAGCATCATTCAAAATCAAATGTTTTCCCATTGTAGAAATTCATTATTCACAATCAGCCATGATTACTTTAATTCAAGAGTGAAAGTGTCCAATAACAAGGTGGTTTCTGAGATTAGGTGTGTAGTATTCAGTTGGTCATGTGATTCTAAAATGGCAGCCCCCATGAGGGGACCCTCTCCATGTAGCATAAAACAGCTTTTATATGGTTATTGATATGACTATGAGTCCTCTTCTCATGTGAGCGGTCATCATTTTATACATTTATTTCAAAATTACTATTAATTTCTTTAAAAGTAAAACTATTATTATCGGGAAATTGTTTTGCACCTTTAAGTGTTCAGTAAAGTTATCTGACTGCAGATTTAAAAAGATAATTCAGTTTTTAATAAAGGTAAGTCATTTGTTTTAGATTACGTTTTATGCTTAACTGGTCTCTACTAGACCCTGTTACCCATTCTTGCATAATTTTTCAAGCTGTATTTATTATGTATGTATTATACAAATTGTCTTTATTTATTATGCATACGCCCTGGTTAAATCTGAGGAGACAAGGGAACAACTTCATCACGGCAGTGAGAATTACCCCTCACCCTCACACCTCCTGTTCCATCGTTCCATCTGCTGAAGCTTCTGTTTGAAAGTATGACGGATGTGACTCGTAAATGTGTTTCAGTTATAAGAGCAGATCTGAGTTGGACTGTATTTCAGAACTTCATCCGGTAGAGTTGCAGCATGGCTTTATGAAGAATGTGACTATTTCCTCTCTGGGAACATGCCAGACCCATCCATAAGAAGAGATCTTTTCCATAAGAAGACAATTCACTACACTGCAAATGTTCTTCTTGAAACAAGCAAAACACTTAAATATTGGGTGAAAAAAATCCTAAAATCAAGCTTGTATTTCTAAACAATTGCAAATGGGGGAAGTGTTCAGGAACATTATTAAAAGCTATTCTACAGACATGGTTTAGGGTTTTTCATAAATCACCAAACTCGGCACAGACCTTCAAACTGTTCTGACTTGAGGCTAATTTATACTTGCTGGTCAAACTGCCTTATTTTATTCTCTAGCATTCTATTATTCTCTATAACTCTTTTATTCAGGCTGCTTTATAACTCTAGATTTTTTGTAAGTGCTTTGCTCTTTCTTGTGCTCTGTTGATCGTTCTCGCTGCCCTCTGTCAACACTAAACTCATCCACTGCAAAAGGTCTTTGGCACGTCAAGAGGTTGCAGGAGTGCATGAAGTGATTGTGTGTCTGTGTGATGGTGTGTATTTCTAGTTCTCTCATCAGGAAGGTTGTGAGCTGCTGATATAACTCAAAGCTGTGGCCAGGCAGTAGTATCTGCAAACTGTATTAATCCCCATCCCCCCAGCTTGCCAACTTCACGGCTCGACCAATCCCAGTGAGCCATCAATCTGAATTTAGCCACCAGGTTCTGCCATGGAGTGCAACAAGCTGTCTCAAGTTCCCAGCGGGTCCCTGTTGGAACACATGCAGAAACTCCGGTAGGAAAAAAAAACATGCCGACCATGGCGCTGAGTTTCAGCAGATGTAAAATATTAAGTTTGGTTTCCCAGAGCAACATGACGCCCTCAACCTCCGCCTTATAAATCACAGCCATGTCAGTGTGGAACTCTGTGCAAACTGTTTGCATACCAGAGGGGGATGAACGCATGCCCAGTGTACCCCAACACGCACCAACTCTAATGACCTGCAAGTCATTTCAAACAAGGCTTGGAATAGTTGCAGTTGGCACTGTGATATAGACGGGTCTCTATTCTCTAAGCCATCACTAAAATCTAAATAACAAAGTGCTTTTGAGAATGGGCAAAACAGTGGAAATTTGAGCTCAACAGTCATTAGTGTCTATGGGCTGGCTGACATGGGACAAATTAAAAATGTACTTCTTGTAACATCTACACTAAAAGGGGTTTAAAAAAAAAGAAATACAGTAGTTTGCATCGAAAATGTCATCATTTACTTGTCAAAATTTGACTTACTTTCTTCCATGGAACACAAAATGAATCATCACATGGCTTTTTGCCATATAATGAATATCGACTTGGCTGTCAAGCTCCAAAAACTACCACAGAAACAAAAAACAAACAAACAAAAAAAAAATTAACCCACAAGAAAAGTATAAAAATGTCATTAATTTGTTACAATTAGTTGTCAATGTATTTATTTATTTAGTCCCACTGTTCCTATTACATGGCGAAATGTTATAAAAAGACTATTATTATTTTATTAATGATTAATATATATATATATATATATATATATATATATATATATATATATATATATATATATATGGGCTGTCAATCGATTACAATTTTAATCAAATTAATTACATGGTATCCCGATTAATTAATCGCGATTAATCGCATATACAAATATTTGCTGAGAAAGCCCTCATATAACAATAATTCAATATATAATTATCTTTAAATATTTACAAATTATATATATATATATATATATATATATATATATATATATATATATATATATATATATATATATAAAATTATTCAGATAATTACAATGCTTTACATTCTTGTGGCAGAAGAGTTAATCATAAGACAATACAAAAAGCGGCTTTAGAATACAATCTATTGTTTACTACCATATTATTGATCATAAGTCAATCATTGTCATACAGTTCACAGCAATCCATTACACAAGTGAATTTGTCAATCAGTTTAAGATTTATTATAAGAGCTTGTTTAAGGACCTGTCATTTCAACAAGCATCACCCATCCATCTTCAACCGCTTATCCGAAGTCGGGTCGCGGGGGCAGCTGCTCCAGCAGGGGGCCCCAAACTTCCCTATCCCGAGCCACATTAACCAGCTCTGAATGGGGGACCCCGAGGCGTTCCCAGGCCAGTGTGGAGATGTAATCTCTCCACCTAGTCCTGGGTCTTCCCCGAGGCCTCCTCCCAGCTGGATGTGCCTGAAACACCTCCCTAGGGAGGCGGCCAGGGGGCATCCTTACCAGATGCCCAAACCACCTCAACTGACTCCTTTCGACGCAAAGGAGCAGCGGCTCTACTCCGAGCTCCTCACGGATGACTGAGCTCCTCACCCTATCTCTAAGGGAGAAGCCCGCCACCCTTCTGAGGAAGCCCATTTCGGCTGCTTGTACTCGCGACCTAGTTCTTTCGGTCATGACCCAACCTTTATGACCATAAGTGAGGGTAGGAACAAAAATTGACCGGTAGATCGAGAGCTTTGTCTTTCGGCTCAGCTCTCTTTTCGTGACAACGGTGCAATAGAGCGAATGCAATACCGGCCAACCTCCCGCTCCATTGTCCCCTCACTCGTGAACAAGACCCCAAGGTACTTGAACTCCTTCACTTGGGGCAAAACCTCATTCCCTACCTGGAGTACGCACTCCATCGGTTTCCTGCTGAGAACCATGGCCTCATATTTAGAGGTGCTAATCCTCATCCCAGCTGCTTCACACTCGACTGCCAAGTGATCCAGTGAGAGCTGAAGGTCACGGACCGATGATGACATGAAGACAACATCATCTGCAAAAAGCAGCGATGAGATTCCCAGCCCACCGAACCGCACACCTTCCCCACCCCGACTACGCCTCGATATCCTGTCCATGAATATCACAAACAGGATTGGTGACAAAGTGCAGCCTTGGCGGAGACCAACCCCCACATGGAATGAACTCGACATCATGCCGAGGACCCGGACACAGCTCTCGCTTTGGACGTACAGGGATTGGATCGCCCTAAGAAGGGACCCCCCCAACCCATACTCCCGCAGCACCTCCCACAGTCTCTCCCGGGGGACCTGGTCATACGCCTTCTCCAGATCCACAAAACACATGTAGACCGGATGGGCATACTCCCAGGCCCCCTTCAGGATCCTTGCGAGAGTAAAGATCTGGTCCGTCGTTCCACAGCCAGGACGAAAACCGCATTGTTCCTCTTCAATCCGAGGTTCGACAATCGGCCGAACCCTCCTCTCCAGCACCTTGGAGTAAACTTTACCGGGGGAGGCTGAGAAGTGTGATACCCCTGTAGTTGGCACACACTCTCTGATCCCCCTTTTTGAAGAGGGGGAACCACCACCCCGTTCTGCCACTCCTTAGGCACTGTCCCAGATTTCCACGCAATGTTGAAGAGGTGTGTCATCCATGACACCCCCTCCACATCCAAAGCTTTCAGCATTTCTGGTCGGATCTCATCAAGCCCCGGGGCTTTGCCACTGCAGAGTTGTTTGACCTCCCCCAGGGAAATAGAATCTGATCCCCCATCAGCCTCTGGCTCTGCCTCTACCATAGAGGGCGTGTTGGGATTTAGGAGTTCTTCAAAGTGTTCCTTCCACCGCCCAATAACCTCTCGTAGGGAGGCAACCCTCTCGTCCACCGGGGTAAACTCCAACGTAGTGGCGCTCAGCCGGGGACTCGTGAGTATCCCCACACCCGCCCGTCGCCTCACACCCTGGGAAACTCCAGAGAA
The DNA here is from genome assembly GCF_025860055.1 of Xyrauchen texanus. NCBI lineage: Eukaryota > Metazoa > Chordata > Actinopteri > Cypriniformes > Catostomidae > Xyrauchen > Xyrauchen texanus. Next base: position 7,062,371 of record NC_068317.1, read on the forward strand.
GAATAGAGTCCATCCCCTATCCAGGGGTACGGATCCAGAGCCAAAACTGTGCGTCGATGTAAGCCCCACCAGATCCAACTGGTAACGCTCCACCTCCCTCACCAGTTCCGGCTCCTTCCCCCCCAGTGAGGTGACATTCCACGTCCCCAGAGCAAGCCTTTGCTGCCCGGGTCTGGTCCGTCGAGGCCCATGGCCTTCACTGCCGCCCATATGGCAGCGCACCCGACTCCTGCGGTTTCTCCAATGGGTGGTGGGCCCAAGGGATGTGAGTTGCTTCATAAACATAAAATGTTTAGGTCACTGTGTCAAGTTAAATATAGTTTAATACTCAATCTTTAAACACATCTTGAGATCCCTTAGTTCGGATTTGCGCACCTTCAAATGTTTTGAACGCAAGAACGTAACGCATATTTGTGTTGTTCTGCCTACTGAAGTGTTTTCTTCCCTGTATAAACTGTGCGTTGCTCATAAAGCTGAAATTTCACTTACTGCCCTCTGGAGTAAACAGGTGGTATTACAAGCTTGTATTTCTCAGGAATCTTCCTTATTATGGTCCGGGGGTATTCGATTAATTACATTAATTTTTTTAACGAGTTATTTTTTGTAAAATTTATCACATTGAATTAACGCGATAAATCGACAGCCCTAATATATATATATATATATATATATTGTATTTATTTATTAAAATTTTTGCTTTTGTGTTCCAAGGAAGGAATTATGTCATAAAGGTTTGGAGCAACATTTATTTACTATTTTTGGTCAATATGACTAAATCGACATGACTACTTTGGGTTACACCAATGAGTTGGGAATTGAGAAATTGTTGTTTTCAGAGAGTATCTAGCAGAAATTGGCCACTTCCGTTTAAATGAATGGGAGAAATTGGAATGCCCAACCAAGAGGCTCTAGTGCCCAATGGTCAACGGATGTAGAAAGGAAGTCCCGCCTTACATGTAAAAGAGCCAATCACCTTTTAGATACCGCCTTTCAATCAACTCGACAACGAGCATGTGTATTAGCAGTACAAGCCAGGAACATTTTGTTTTTGGCTGTAATATGAGGTGAAGAAGGACAATTTATGATTCCAGTATTATCAGATTTTTATGCTGATTTAAAATATGTTCTTTAATCGTAAACTTGACAAACCGTTTTTGAGATTTCGGTGTTCCCCCATTCAAATATAAAGGAGCTGCACTGGAATGACTGGAAACAGTCTCCCGAGAGTGGACTGACTCGCTAGAGAGACTTTGTTGTTATTCAGAACCAAAGGTTTTAAGGCTGTACTTAATGGTTCTTGAGCCATTCTTCTGCTGATTATATAATACAGTGTTTTCTTCATCGCTATTCACTGCTGCTGATGAATCAAGAATGCTACAGCAGAAATAATGAATGTTTTAACAGAGTAAGATTGCAGTTTGAATAGAATGTGATGAGAGAAAGACTGGGCACCGTGCATAACACAATGACAATAAATAGAAAAACATCTTTGAATTGCATTGTCCTACCTGGCTGCATGCAACAATGAACAGTAAAGTCTCAGTCTGATTTGAAAACAAATGACTCTTTTAAGGAATTTAGTGAATCGGTTTGAATTGGTCAAATAAACGAATCACTCGGTGATATGATTGGAGCAATTCTAGATGTACTCACTGAAACGCACGCTATTACTTTCATCATGTCCAACTTGAAATGAACCGAGAGCTGCTGCTTTGCTTGTTCTTATAGCATAATAAGAAACATAATCGTTAAATCCCTCACAATTCCCATCCCTAACAATGAAAGTGATGTTTAAAGGTCAAATCAGGTACAAATATCTTCTTAGGAGAAAACGCTCATGATCACTTTTGTAGTGTAACTAGATATGTCCACAAGGAGGAAGCACTTCACCACTCTGATGCTTTGTGCCTGTTGTGTTTGTTGAATTCATCATGGATTTCATTGTGAACAGGGTAGATAGACTTTCAGCAAAGTACAGATATAAAGTCTCACCGCACACCACCACAGCTTTGTTTGCCATCATGAGTGAAAGACATTTATTTAAACAGTTATGATGTCTGCAGCTTTGACATTGATTTGAAGACGAACTTGTTTCTCGCACGCCTGACATGAGTTGATTTTGTCTTGTTATGTTTATGTCCCAACAGGCTGGACGAGTCGGGTTCCTGTTTAAGATGCAGGACTCAACGCTGTGTTCATTCGATGTGAAGGTTTATTTTGAGCCCCTGTGGCAGGCTACTAGCTGGCCTCAAGCAAATCAATATATTAAATCAAAAAATCTCCCGTGAGAACAGTGGATGAGCAACAAATTTGGGCATGGGTCATGGTTTGTTTTTTTGTATTATTAATCATCTGCTGGCAATAACAATCTTAAAATGATCAGCTACATGCATTTAGAATACTTGAGATGGGCAGCCAATATTTGCAGTTTGGGAAAATGTATGGTGTCTGCCCAAAGTCCAAATTAGATTTTGTCCAGATCTGCTAATGGTGGAGGAATTGAGAAAATGTATCAGCCTAAAATACTGTCTAATGGCAATTTAAGTATACATTTTTGGACCCCTCTTACAGTACATTTTTATTATTTATTTTACTTTAGATTTCCTTGTTTTAACCGACCTGGTTTCATTGAATCATTTTACTTCACCTACATTTTTGCAAAAAATATTTTTCCACCACGCATTTTTTGTTGCAGCAGTTTCCTGGTGAAATTAACACTAGAAGCGTGTAACACAGTTAATGATGCGCAAGGAGGAGGCGAGAGCCGGCTTGTCAACATAAATCATAATTTAATGCAAACTTAAACCAAAAGCACAAACATAAACAAACACACACACGACGGACATGCCCGTAAATTCTCTCTCTCTCGAACCATCGTCACCGGCCGCCTTTATCCCTCGCTGGGTCGATATTTCGACCCAGCCCCGCCCCCCTCCGCTCCACACTCCTCCCGACATTATCTCAGGCCGGGGTGCCACCAGCATAACGTACACCGCCCCCTATCCCTGGGGCGGGGTGTATCTTGCGTCCCGTGTGGTCATCCCCGCCTTCCTCGCCCTGGGAGGAGACAGGAGGGGAAGACAACAACAAAAAAAATGGGAAAAGGGAAAAGGCCAACACGGTGCGAAAGAGAGAGAGAGGAGAGAAAGAAAAAGCTCACTCACCGGTTCTCTGATGTATCGTTGCTTGGTCCTCGAACACTCCTCCACACTCAGGCGGACGACAGCCGCTCCAACCCCGGGCGAACCGGAGTCAAACCTTCGACCCCCAGTGGGCAGAAAGCCCCTCCGCTTTTCTGGCAGCAAATGGGGACACTCCTCCGCCCCTGGCAGAGGCCCTACTGCTCCGGGCGGTCGGGGAGTTTCCTCCCTCCTCCCCTCGCGGACGGCGGTCTCCCTCGACCTCTCCGCGTCTCTGGGGAGGGCAGGGCACTCCTCTGCCCCCGGCAGCGGCTCCCTCGCTGCAGGCAGTCGGGGTATCCAGTCCCCACTTGCCCCGCGGACGGCGGCCGTTCCCCGCATCCGGGCGGTCGGGCTACTCCGTCACCCGGCAGATGGCAGCGGCACTCCCCTGGCTGGATGGCAGTGTCGAGGACTCTGCAACGGTCATCCCTCCTCCTTCCTGGGCTTTCGGCACCAATGTAACACAGTTAAAGATGGGCAAGGTGGAGGCGAGAACCGGCGTGTCAACATAAATTATAATTTAATTAAACTCAAACCAAAAGCACAAACATACACACACATGACGGACATGCCTGTAATTATCTCTCTCTCGAACCGTCGTCATCGGCCGCCTTTATCCCTCGCGCGCCTCATCAGGCCGATTGGGGACCGGGCGCGCGATATTCCGACCCGGCCCCGCCCCCTCCGCTCCACAAAGTGCTACAAAAACGACTTTCACTTTCACACAAATCACGAGTAAAACTGCAGATTATCAGTTCATAAACACTTTCTTTATGCTCTATTCCTCACACAATGCTATCTTATGACATCTAAACACTTTTACTATGGTGCATGACTTGGAAGGTGGTACATTTTAACATAGCATTACATAAACGACTACATTTTAAGGGATAGTTCAATGATGATAGTTCTCATCATTTACTCACCTTCATGCCATCCCAGATGTTTGTGACTTTCTTTCTTCAGCAGAACACAAATGAAGATTTTTAGAAGAATATTTCTGCTCTGTAGATCCATACAGTGCAAGTATATGGTGACCAGAACTCAGAAGGTCCAAAAATGACATGAAGGCAGCATAAATGTAATCCACCCTACTTCTTCAGAAGTGATATGATAGGTGTGGGTGAGAAACAGATACAATTATAAGTCCTTTTTTACTATAAATCTCCACTTTTGACCAGCCTCAACCAGTAGGTGGCTGAATGAGAAAGTGAAAGTGTAGATTTGCAGTTAAAAAAGGACTTAAATATTGATCTGATTCTTACCCACACTTATCAAACCACTTCAGAATATATTGATTAAATCACTTGAGTTTTATAGATTACATTTATGCTGTCTTCATGTGTTTGTTTTGGAGATTCAAAGTTTTGGTCACCATTCACATGCACTGTATGGACCTACAGAGCTGAAATATTCTTTTAAAAATCTTAATTTGTATTCAGCAGAAGAAAGTCATGCACATCTGGAATGACATAAACAGGTTGTGTGAGGCAGTGTTACTGTGGCCATGATGTTGTACTTTTATACCTTTCACAGGAGACACGATGAGAATAACTGCGTTTGACAGTGACAGGTTAACATCTCTCCTGTCTGGCTGCTCTGCTCTTTGGTCACATTGTGAAATGTGATTACTGAACATTTGTCGAAGGAGCGCAGAGTCACGTATGTTTTCTTTCAGATAGATAGACAGATATCTAGGGCTGTTTGATTCCAGAATTTTGGGAATCAACTCTGATTCCGATTCCTGGTTTTGGAATCGATTCGATTCCAGACTCACATTTTCGATTCTTTATCGGTTCCAAAAAACAGGATGTAAAGTTAAATCTCAAAATAAACAGCTCACTAGCGTTCATTGCACTGTTTATAATAGCATGAATGACATTTACTATTAATTAGCTAATTAAATCAGGGCCTGTATGCACATATGCAGAAAGAGGTTTAAATTATAGCCCTACAGATACGGACCGTCAGCAACCATTCAATCCTACAACCTGACAACTTGTCGACTTAATCGACATCTCTTCAAATGTCCTATGCATTTCTGTATCAAGTTTGTTATAGAAGTTCCTTTTTTATCTTCAAATGTGTCCTAGCACATGGATACGTTTGCACTTCGTTGTTTGTGCATCACAGTTTTATAATCCTTTTTTCTTTGTATAGTAGGCTTCTCTCTGGTCTGGCCGTCAGCCCACAATGACGCAACAGTTGGAGCATGTACGAGTCAATCAACAGGCAAACATGGGGGAGAGATCAGTGGTGTGGGTTTGGCGAGACTAATTGTGCACTAAAATAAACATGTCACTCACACCTTTCACGTTGTGTTGCACATATTGATCGCAGTAATCCAGACAGGGTGTGCTTATACCACGGTGCCAAGGAGATGTCAATCATATACAGTTGAAGTCAGAAGTTTACATACACTTAGGTTGAAGTCATTAAAACTCTTTTTTTTAACCACTCCATAGATTTAATATTAGCAAACTATAGTTTTGGAAAGTTGTTTAGGGCTTTATCTAAACTTTATCTTTGTTTATCTACTTTGTTCATGACACGAGACATTTTTCCAGCATTTGTTTACAGACCGATTGTTTCAGTTTTAATTGACTATATCACAATTCCAGTGTCTTGAGCAATGTTGTCTTTGAGAGATATTATCTTTGTGCTTTGTAACTTTGCAGACCTTTTACATGCACAAAGAGCTATGTTACACACAAAAGGAAAGGTACAATCCCAAAAGGCATAATAGGCCCTCTTTAAAATAAAGTAGAGATCCTAACTGTCCTAAGACAGGGAATGTAGCTATCACAGCCGTTTCGAGATAAAATGTCCACTGTGTGGCGCTAAAAGCAAATAAAAATGTTAATGCTATATTGAGTTTAAATTAAAAAAAGAAAACGTATCTCCCCACCCTAAACCTAACTGTAATGTCAGAAAAAAACAATTGTGACATGAAAATTGCAATTGCTGAAGCAAGCAGGGCTGTGTTTCCCAAAAGCATTGTAAGCCTAAGGTGATCATAGAAACCATTGGCGCCAATGGCTTCTACTATCAATTAGGCTTATGATGCTTTTGGAAAACACAGCCCGCGTCATTTGTGGTGCTTACATGTCGACTTGCGTGCTCTTCAGGATACCCTGGTTGTTTGCATCACAATACAAGTGCAACAGTCTCTCAGGTGAGCTACCGCACAGTTTGATTGCATTTGAAAGAGCTTAGAAATGTAGTTGGTTATGTAATGCAAATGTCTCTGTTTAAGTCATGTTATAGTAAAAGTGTTTAGATGTCATAAGATAGCAACAGGGAATAAAGTGAAGCGTTTATGAATTGATAATGGGCCGTTTTACTCATAATTTGTGTGAAAGTGAAAGAAAGTGTTGTTGTTGTATAGTCTCTAGTGTTCATTTCACCAGGAAACTGCAGCGATGCGTTCAACTCAGCCATGTAAAAATGGCCATGATTCTATGAGAACAGGTTGGCATAAACACTCCTTTAGCACAAACAATGCAGGACAAGTTACAGTCCAAAGTTTTAGACAGAAAATATATTAAAGGGTTAGTTCAGTCATAAATGAAAATTCTCTCTTAGCTCAGTAGGTCCTTAAAATGCAAGTGGATGGTGATCAGACATTTGAAGCTCCAAAAATGACAGACAGTCACCATAAACGTCATCCATATGACTCCAGCTGTTAAATGAATGTCTTCTAAAGTGATATGATCGATTAGGGGGAAAAAAGACCAATATTTAAGTACTTTTGAACTCTAAATCATCACTTACGGTCAGCAGCATCATGGGTGTGTGACACAATCGCATTGGCATTTGAAAAACTTGAAAACTGATGCACGTGTGTCACAGCCAGAAGAGTAGCGCTGTTTACAAGTGAGAAGGAGCAACGCTGTACAGTAGCTTGGTTGGTTTTGGTTTAGATCTGTATTTGTATCTGTTTCTTTACTCACAATGGTGCATTTGTGTACTCATCCTGGATGTCCTAACCGCGAGGAGAACTTGAGATTACATCCGTAACATGGCAATGTGTAACACGAGAGACCACATGAACTCAGCCCTCTTGTGAAGCTTACCGGAAACTATTGTTTATAGTTAAAAAGTACTTAGATCTGGTCTTTTTCACACCAAAAGTGATGGTATCACTTTAAAAGACATTAATTTATAGGTGACCTTTATGCTGACTGCCCATGATTTTGGAGTTTCAAAAGAGAAATCACCATCTACTGGCCAACAACCCCCCCACCATCCCCCCAACTCCGTCTTTGCACGCAGGGTGTGTCAACTGCGGACGGCGGTGCTGCCTGTTGCTCTTGTGGGTTGACGAGGCATGTTGCCTGTACAGATGGAGCTGAGCTGACTGCCCCCTACTGCCACAGATACACAAAAACATCAAGGTGGTACATGAAACTTGAATTGCTCCAATTATTACAGAATTTACATGCACATGATTAACTGCGTTAATTAAAAAATATATATATTTAATATTTTTCATTTCATTTATCCAACAAAATGTACCTCCACAGCCCCAGTAAATATATGCAGCTCCACAAAATAATTATACATTAAGTACATGTAGTCCATTAGTTTTAAGTATCTACTTCCACAGGGCTTACTAATACATATATTTAGATACACAGTAACAACTAACTAAACTTTTCTATTGTAACTGAAGAACTAGCTGAAATGATGTCTTGTTTTAAGATGGCGTTGGTTACAAACAATAATACACTTGACTTAAATAGGAACAGAACTGTCGTCCTCCATAAACAAGTTTCATCACTAACCATAAACAGGCCTACATCAAGCCACTTGCACTGTAATTACAATGGCAACTTCAGGATCTTGATTAAAGGAAAGTCGAATGTCCTGACATTAAGTTGACAGTCAATTAATCACAGAAGGCTTATCAAAGCTCAGTGTGATCTGATACAGGAGCCCAAGCACTGCTCTCAATCTTGTGTCACTTTGGGACATCTGTCATCTTTTTCTAACTTTGTTATGGCACCATGTTCAAACGCAGCTGCAGCTTATTTGATCTGTCATAGAACATGCGAACAGATTACCGACCATTGAGGGTGACATTGGATCTCATGCCATACATCATGATCATTATCTATGACAAACTGATTCAAGACCATGTTCACAGTGAGCCCAGTATGTACTTTGGGAGATAATCCCAAATGAAAATGAAATGACTTATTAAAGAAATAGAAATGCTAATTTGCAGCATTTAGTTGTATAATGTGGGGATAAACTTTATATGTTTAACATTCCATTAAGTCTTTTTTATTTGTTTTGTTTTTTATTATTTCAGCAAAGAGAGAGTTAAGTCAATTTCATGCTTTCCCAGAAAGTCTAAAATTGTCCACTTGCATGCATTTGTGCCCAAACGTATTGCTCTTTTGACGGCCATAGGTGTTATTTTATCATCTTGTTTCATTTTGTCTGTTTGAGTGCTATAATTACTTACAGAGGCACGGAAGCCTCCGTTTAAAATTACATGTTTCTTTTACTGTAGAGCGCAATGTTTCCCCGATGTATATTATTTCCGGCTCTATTTTAATCCTCTGTTATTATTTTTCATTTTGAATTTTTTTCTATAATCATAATGTTCTGCTCAGTGTTTTCTTCGACAAAGCCAAAAGGGACTTAAAGCGGAGACAAGACTTTTTCGGTCAATGAGTTATTTTCCTATATTTGACCTGCCATGGATTGGCTTTGCTTCAAGACTAAAGCAGACATAACTGTTGAGTAACAACATTGAAATACTAGAGATGCTTTGATTTGGCTCATAAATGTGATACCAAGATTTGCATTTATATAGCTTATTTACAAAAACAAAATGTCCTTCAAATGAAGTATTTGATTTATTTATTTATCCAATATTTTATTTATTTTTCTAATTATTTTTAGTTACTCATTTATTTATCCAAGTATTTTATTTATTTGTCCAAGTATTTTATTTATTTATCCAAGTATTTTATTTATTTGTCCAAGTATTTTATTTATTTGTCCAAGTATTTTATTTATTTATCCAAGTATTTTATTTATTTGTCCAAGTATTTTATTTATTTATCCAAGTATTTTATTTATTTGTCCAAGTATTTTTAGTTACTCATTTATTTATCCAAGTATTTTATTTATTTATCCAAGTATTTTATTTATTTGTCCAAGTATTTTCAGTTACTCATTTATTTATCCAAGTATTTTATTTATTTTTCCAAGTATTTTTAGTTACTCGTTTATTTATCCAAGTATTTTATTTATTTTTCCAAGTATTTTATTTATTTGTCCAAGTATTTAATTTATTTGTCCAAGTATTTTAGTTACTCATTTATTTATCCAAGTATTTTATTTATTTGTCCAAGTATTTCATTTATTTGTTCAAGTATTTTTAGCTACTGATTTATTTATCCAAGTATTTTATTTATTTATCCAAGTATTTTATTTATTTGTCCAAGTATTTTTAGTTACTCATTTATTTATCCAAGTATTTTATTTATTTATCCAAGTATTTTATTTATTTGTCCAAGTATTTTATTTATTTATCCAAGTATTTTATTTATTTTTCCAAGTATTTTTAGTTACTCATTTATTTATCCAAGTATTTTATTTATTTATCCAAGTATTTTATTTATTTGTCCAAGTATTTTATTTATTTGTCCAAGTATTTTATTTATTTATCCAAGTATTTTATTTATTTGTCCAAGTATTTTTAGTTACTCATTTATTTATCCAAGTATTTTATTTATTTATCCAAGTATTTTATTTATTTGTCCAAGTATTTTATTTATTTATCCAAGTATTTTATTTATTTGTCCAAGTATTTTATTTATTTGTCCAAGTATTTTATTTATTTATCCAAGTATTTTATTTATTTGTCCAAGTATTTTATTTATTTATCCAAGTATTTTATTTATTTGTCCAAGTATTTTTAGTTACTCATTTATTTATCCAAGTATTTTATTTATTTATCCAAGTATTTTATTTATTTGTCCAAGTATTTTATTTATTTATCCAAGTATTTTATTTATTTGTCCAAGTATTTTCAGTTACTCATTTATTTATCCAAGTATTTTATTTATTTTTCCAAGTATTTTTAGTTACTCGTTTATTTATCCAAGTATTTTATTTATTTTTCCAAGTATTTTATTTATTTGTCCAAGTATTTAATTTATTTGTCCAAGTATTTTAGTTACTCATTTATTTATCCAAGTATTTTATTTATTTGTCCAAGTATTTCATTTATTTGTTCAAGTATTTTTAGCTACTGATTTATTTATCCAAGTATTTTATTTATTTATCCAAGTATTTTATTTATTTGTCCAAGTATTTTTAGTTACTCATTTATTTATCCAAGTATTTTATTTATTTATCCAAGTATTTTATTTATTTGTCCAAGTATTTTATTTATTTATCCAAGTATTTTATTTATTTTTCCAAGTATTTTTAGTTACTCATTTATTTATCCAAGTATTTTATTTATTTATCCAAGTATTTTATTTATTTGTCCAAGTATTTTATTTATTTTTCCAAGTATTTTATTTATTTATCCAAGTATTTTATTTATTTGTCCAAGTATTTTTAGTTACTCATTTATTTATCCAAGTATTTTATTTATTTATCCAAGTATTTTATTTATTTGTCCAAGTATTTTATTTATTTATCCAAGTATTTTATTTATTTGTCCAAGTATTTTATTTATTTGTCCAAGTATTTTATTTATTTATCCAAGTATTTTATTTATTTGTCCAAGTATTTTTAGTTACTCATTTATTTATCCAAGTATTTTATTTATTTATCCAAGTATTTTATTTATTTGTCCAAGTATTTTATTTATTTATCCAAGTATTTTATTTATTTATCCAAGTATTTTATTTATTTGTCCAAGTATTTTATTTATTTATCCAAGTATTTTATTTATTTTTCCAAGTATTTTTAGTTACTCATTTATTTATCCAAGTATTTTATTTATTTATCCAAGTATTTTATTTATTTGTCCAAGTATTTTATTTATTTGTCCAAGTATTTTATTTATTTATCCAAGTATTTTATTTATTTGTCCAAGTATTTTTAGTTACTCATTTATTTATCCAAGTATTTTATTTATTTATCCAAGTATTTTATTTATTTGTCCAAGTATTTTATTTATTTATCCAAGTATTTTATTTATTTGTCCAAGTATTTTATTTATTTGTCCAAGTATTTTATTTATTTATCCAAGTATTTTATTTATTTGTCCAAGTATTTTTAGTTACTCATTTATTTATCCAAGTATTTTATTTATTTATCCAAGTATTTTATTTATTTGTCCAAGTATTTTATTTATTTGTCCAAGTATTTTATTTATTTATCCAAGTATTTTATTTATTTGTCCAAGTATTTTTAGTTACTCATTTATTTATCCAAGTATTTTATTTATTTATCCAAGTATTTTATTACTATTTATTTATCCAAGTATTTTATTTATTTGTCCAAGTATTTTATTTATTTATCCAAGTATTTTATTTATTTGTCCAAGTATTTTTAGTTACTCATTTATTTATCCAAGTATTTTATTTATTTGTCCAAGTATTTTATTTATTTGTCCAAGTATTTTATTTATTTATCCAAGTATTTTATTTATTTGTCCAAGTATTTTAGTTTTATTTATTTGTCCAAGTATTTTATTTATTTATCCAAGTATTTTATTTATTTATCCAAGTATTTTATTTATTTGTCCAAGTATTTTATTTATTTATCCAAGTATTTTATTTATTTGTCCAAGTATTTTTAGTTACTCATTTATTTATCCAAGTATTTTATTTATTTATCCAAGTATTTTATTTATTTGTCCAAGTATTTTATTTATTTATCCAAGTATTTTATTTATTTGTCCAAGTATTTTTAGTTACTCATTTATTTATCCAAGTATTTTATTTATTTTTCCAAGTATTTTAGTTACTCGTTTATTTATCCAAGTATTTTATTTATTTTTCCAAGTATTTTATTTATTTATCCAAGTATTTTATTTATTTGTCCAAGTATTTTTAGTTACTCATTTATTTATCCAAGTATTTTATTTATTTATTTATTTATGTCCAAGTATTTTATTTATTTATCCAAGTATTTTATTTAGTCCAAGTATTTTATTTATTTGTCCAAGTATTTTATTTATTTATCCAAGTATTTTATTTATTTGTCCAAGTATTTTTAGTTACTCATTTATTTATCCAAGTATTTTATTTATTTATCCAAGTATTTTATTTATTTGTCCAAGTATTTTATTTATTTATCCAAGTATTTTATTTATTTGTCCAAGTATTTTAGTTACTCATTTATTTATCCAAGTATTTTATTTATTTATCCAAGTATTTTATTTATTTGTCCAAGTATTTTATTTATTTATCCAAGTATTTTATTTATTCGTATTTATTTGTCCAAGTATTTTTATTTATTTATCCAAGTATTTTATTTATTTGTCCAAGTATTTTATTTATTTATCCAAGTATTTTATTTATTTGTCCAAGTATTTTATTTATTTGTCCAAGTATTTTATATTTATTTATCCAAGTATTTTATTTATTTATCCAAGTATTTTATTTATTTGTCCAAGTATTTTATTTATTTGTCCAAGTATTTTATTTATTTATCCAAGTATTTTATTTATTTGTCCAAGTATTTTTAGTTACTCATTTATTTATCCAAGTATTTTATTTATTTATCCAAGTATTTTATTTATTTGTCCAAGTATTTTCAGTTACTCATTTATTTATCCAAGTATTTTATTTATTTGTCCAAGTATTTTTAGTTACTCATTTATTTATCCAAGTATTTTATTTATTTGTCCAAGTATTTTATTTATTTGTCCAAGTATTTTTATTTATTTATCCAAGTATTTTATTTATTTATCCAAGTATTTTTCAGTTATTTCATTTATTTATCCAAGTATTTTATTTATTTGTCCAAGTATTTTATTTATTTGTCCAAGTATTTTTAGTTACTCATTTATTTATCCAAGTATTTTATTTATTTTTCCAAGTATTTTTAGTTACTCATTTATTTATCCAAGTATTTTATTTATTTATCCAAGTATTTTATTTATTTTTCCAAGTATTTTATTTATTTATCCAAGTATTTAATTTATTTGTCCAAGTATTTTTAGTTACTCATTTATTTATCCAAGTATTTTATTTATTTGTCCAAGTATTTTATTTATTTATCCAAGTATTTTATTTATTTGTCCAAGTATTTTTAGTTACTCATTTATTTATCCAAGTATTTTATTTATTTGTCCAAGTATGTTTTTATTTGCTTATCCAACAATTGTTTTTTATTTA